>NC_140272.1:12503992-13103992 GCF_964030765.1 Micromesistius poutassou
GCATTGTGTAATCTATAAAAGCACTATGGGTTACAGTATGTGTCGCATATACAAATAGGCATTGCCAAGGACGCCATTTCTTTTCAAGTTCATGCGTCAATATGACAACATAGAGACCCAGGTTCAGCAGCAATGCAGTATTGTGCAGGCTTACAGAGATATTCAAGTGCAGCCTTTTGAATAGGAAAGAAATAAAATGGTTCTGTGCGAGACATCCCCGATCACAACTGTAGAGATGAGCCCTCCCCAACATTCAGACGACCAAGCTAACGCTACCGTTATCCAACTTGAAGATGCCAGGTAGAATAGGTCCATCACCAGGTGAATAATGCGATGAATGAATGTTTCCAGTGTGTCAAACTACAACGACCATATAATTTAAATGAAAGCCAGGGTAGGCAATTTTGAGAAACCAACCAGTGAGTGAGCTAGATTTGGAAACTTCCAGCCGAAAGAATCCCGACCCTTTCTTCAGGCCTCTCTTTGAAGCCACTCCCCCAAAACACTTGACTAGCACGCTAGCTTTAGCAATGGGTATGCCTTTCCTTGTGGAATACCCGAGACAGGACCAATAGTCAAAACTTCGGTGTCAACCACTCTATTTCATCCTAGACAACCCAGAAAGGGGGCTCAATGTTCAAAATACTGGAATTGTCCTTTAAGGCCAATCAGTGTGACTTTTACAGGTGTTTGGCATGTTTGAGTACAGAAGTGCTCAACAGAAAATGTAGAATCATAATATATCAAGCAAAAACAGAAATATATCAGTTTTAACCAGGATCAGAAAAAAACAGATTATGGCCACTTCAATTCCACAGTTAATACACTACAGTTAATTTACTGCAGTTAATCAACCGCTATGAATCAAAATATAGGTTTTTTTAGCTTCAAGTATTTTATTCACCACCTGCGAACACATGGACCAGAAAAACATACATCGGATGCTAATTACTGCATCACTATTCCATCATGGGCATGTTTAAAGCACACTCATGGATGAGTGGGAGGCCTTTGAGCAATTGACTCACAAACGGTAGTAAACATTCACAGAGTGGAGTCCACTGCGATGGTTTTAATCAAGTTTGGGGGTGCAAATGGGGTCGTAATATGGTCCGATACCCCCGGTATCCCTTGCTGGAATTAATAGCCATCTGCTTGGAGATTACAGTTCAACTTGGACGTCACACCGCTTTGCTTAAGAGTTACTCATTGGAAGTGAAGGAATGAACTGGGTGGGCTGCCATGAAGAGAGCCATGGTGCCGTGGCCGTGCGGGGTAAGGAGTACGGGTGGCGCGGGGGTACGGGGGGGGGATGGGGGTCGTAAGGGTAAGAGGGGCTTGTTTGTCAACATCAGGCCGTAAGAGAGAGGAATTGTCAGGGAACCGCACACACATTAACATGCCGCCTCAGGTGAAAATAAATCATGTTACAAACAATAACATGCATTGCAATGCTATTATTTTACAAATGCTTTCTGTAGTTAGGTTTTGTCACTGTTGTTGTTGTTGTCGTTGTTACATAGCTCACATGTTCACACAGTCACACAAAGTCCCACGCATGCATGCGCCACACCCACACCAAACAAGCATGCGCTACACACCCTCGCCCACACACACGCATGCATCGCACAGCCACACCACACACATGCATGCGCCACACAGGGAAGACCACACACTGTCACATTAATTACTTTTCTCAAACAAGCGGGAGAAGAGGAGCGGCGATGAATTCCTTTCTTGGAGAGCGCCCGTGACGCTTCCACACTCAATGATTCATCCCCGTCCTCCTTGGTCCCACTCCGCCTGCTGCCTCCATCTTCCCCTGCACCTCGCAGCTCTATCCATCACCAGCTCCTCCGACTCCTCTTCCCTCCTTTCCATCTCTCCACTTTATCCAACGCTCCCGCCATCACACACACACATACACACACACCCAAACCCCCCCCCCCCCGCCCCAACCATCCCACCCGCCCGGCTCTTCCCCTCCCCCGTTTTCTGTCTCATTACTGTGGCAGAGGGAGAAGGGGTGTGTGTGTGTGTGTGTGTGTGTGTGTGTGTGTGTGTGTGTGTGCATCCAGAAGTCTGTTCAATTACACCTGCAGCTCGGTCCCTGCTAGGCCGACTAATGGAACGCAGCGTGGCTCCTGACAGCCATGGCCACAGTATTAGCTGGCCCAGGAAAAGAGCTTCATTTAGCTCCAGCCTGCTGTAAAAGTTAGCTTGACCAGTAAAACGGCCTCATTTACCCTCCTGTGCGTAATACACACCTCTACTTTTCTCTTTTTTTCCCCCAGGTGAATCTGTAGGTTTTTCTGCTGCCAACTTTTCTTGGTCAGTACGAGACACTTTTTTTTGTACCCGATGAAACCAAGAGAATAGATTGTGCAGAACAGGAAGCGGTTTGACATCAATTACAGCAACGTCACACTTGATTCGCCAGTTAGCGCGTCACCTCGAAGTCTAAATCAACGTGGTTAAGTTGTCACATCAGGTGCATGGCTGAAACAGTCCGAGGAATCAATCGTGTGGGTTTTTGTAGTATCAAGACAAATCCAATCAATCAAAGGAACAGCATACCCTAATACAACTTATTTTAGATGAAGTGTTGTGTAGTGAGTGAGGTAGTGGGTTACGGATTGATCATGCTCCGCATTTCAACTCAAACACACAAAGTAGGATACATTGCCCTGTATAGGTTTTAACGCATGCTATTGCATGTGTTAACGTCACTGGCTGTTGAGTTACCAGGTTAACATCAAACAAACATTCTGACTACACCCCGACAAATCTGATTGTAGGCAGTGGAGACGGCGAAAGCCAAAACCCATTTTAGATCCTGTTTTATGTCATATCCTATGAAGAGATCATTACCTAGCCTCGGGGGACTTCAGGGGTGAGGCACATGCCGGTACAGGCTCAGGGATGCGGGAAAACGTGGTGACTGGCGACGTAGCCATGTCCTGTCTGGAGCACCGCAAGGCTTCTGTCGGGAGAGAGGTCCAAGATCAAAAGGCTGCTTGGCAGATGACAAAAGTTAGCACGGCTCAATGTTTTGTTGTTTGCAACTTAACAAATAAACAGCAGAAAACTACGCAGGCAAACGGGACACAGAGTGTGTAGAGATGTAGGACAGCAGATGATGACTGTAGGGCACAAACTGTTTCAATCATGATGGTAGAGGTACACTGGAATTAAGAGGAATGATTTAAATCAGAAGAGAAAGGAGGTGTGTGTGTGTGTGTGTGTGTGTGTGTGTGTGTGTGTGTGTGTGTGTGTGTGTGTGTGTCTTTGTGTGCATGCGTGTTTGTGTGTGTGACTCTCAAGAGTGACTCTCCAGAACTTTTCTTGCATACATCAGCGCTAAAATGAACACAAACTTGTCTAAACAAAACCGCCTGTGGTTAGGAGTTTTGAGACATGTGGTTTACCAACTAGCCAAGAAAAATAAGCTCTCTGAACTCACCGTGCATAGAGAGCTCCTTCTGAAGGGCGCTGGCTGAAGTCTGAGGCAGATCTTTACTCAAGAGGTGCTTTGCAGCATCTGCATCTTCACACCCACTGTAAAAACCACAGGAACATCACATCCAGTTAAACCAAAAGCAAGTGGCCCAGATTTAGGGTTTCTGTGTGTATTTGTGTGTGCGTGTGCATGCGCGCGTGTGTGTGTGTGTGTGTGTGTGTGTGTGTGTGTGTGTGTGTGTGTGTGTGTGTGTGTGTGTGTGTGTGTGTGTGTGTGTGTGTGTGTGTGTGTGTGTGTGTGTGTGTGTGTGTGTGTGTGTGTGTGTGTTCGTCAGTGTGTGCGTGTGTGTTCATGCGTGTGAGTCAACTTCACCCGAAAAACAAATGCCGGTTCGAAGGCCGCTCACTCTGTGACGCTCCACTTCCAGGGATGGAGCAGGCGGGCTCTGCTTGAGTGGCCTGTTGGAACCTGGAGCAGAGAGAGAGAGAGAGAGAGAGAGAGAGTGGGGGCGAGGTAGAATCTAGACTTTGGCAACCCAAAAAGAGAGGGGAGGAGGGGAGAACCAAGGTTCACTAGCGACCAATCTCTCATCAGGTCTAGGGTAACAGATGGCAGCCGGCGAGGTCACCATATGCCGGCCGTCTCGGCGCAGTACCTGCTGTAGTCGAGTCGTGACTGCCGTAGCTGCTGGCCCTGTCTGGCCAGGCGCTCCTCCTGCTCGGCCAGCCGCGTCTGCAGCCTCTCCCTCTCTGCCTCCAGCTGCAGCTTCTGCAGCAGCAGCTGGTGTCTCTTCTCCTCCCAGTCCTCGTGGCCCAAGAGAGGGTCCGTCAGGCCTGCCCGGGCCCCGTGGGGTGCCGCGGCCTCCGTGACGCTTGGCCTGCGCGGGGGGAATGTGTGTACGGTGTCGTCAGCTCACGAGCTAAACGGGTGCCGTCGGGGGGGGGGGTTGACTTGTGGATTAATGATACAGATTGGGAATATACAGGAACAGAGACAGAGGGGGAGGTGACTTCTGCGGTACGGATGATCAAGTGTACCGGAGACTGTGCCGCCCTGTATACCTGGTGCAGGCCTGCGGTCCACCGGGCTCTGGACGTTGGTCTTCTTCTCGTGCCCTCCGTGGCTTGATGCCGCTGGCGCCGTTGGCCGAACAATGCCCGCAACCGCGCCGGGCGCTGCGTTGCTCCGTGCGTTCGCGCGATGGCCCGCTCTCGCCAGAGGAGGAGTCCGGAGGGGTCGGGTCTGAGAGGGTCCCGCGACCGCAGGCCAGGGTCTCTCGTGTGCCTCCACTGTCCCTCCTACGGGTGCGGGGTTGTCCCTGGGGGCCGGGGTCCGGGCCTGGGTGCGAGTCATCTAGGGTTGACCCGTTCGCCCTGCTGCCAGAGGGTCTGCCGGGAGTTGCTTCACTGACGGACACCTGGATGGGGAAATAAATAAACAGATGACAAAAAGGGACTCTGAGGCCGTCAGAAGCCCGCCTTTTCTCATCTCACCCTGGATCAGCCAGGAACATGACGTGGCAGGGGCCAATACTGCCCGTTCCCTCCCCTTTACACATGTCCCCTGCCATTCCCTCCCGACTCCCGGGAGGGAACGCAGTACAGGGAAACATGTGCATTTCTAGTACATACTCCCTTGTCACCCACGTTCCCTGGAGTGTCCGTCCTGTTCCCCTCTCCCTGCAGTTCCCTCCCTATTATACACGTTCCCTTCCTGTTACACCTGCCCCTGTCTTCCCCCCCCCCATGACACACTTTACCTAGCATTCCCTCACTAATACCCACTTTACCTAGCATTCCCTGCCTATTACACAGGTTCCCTGAAGTTTCCTTCCTAACACACACGTCCCCTACCAATGCTGAAGCAAAAATGCAGATCCCTTTACCAGAGCATAGCTTTGGTTAATAAAACATGTGGTCTGTGCTCAAAGATTTAGAGAACTTGGATTTCTCATCGCCGAACTTCATTGGAGCGCGATGGCGGGGGTATTTTGAGACAGACACAGGGATAACATGTTCATCTCAGAAATCAAACTAGAGGAAGAGACTCTAACGAATGGTCTAAGGTTCAGGGAGAAGAAAACGACCCATCACTTACAGACACTGTGGGAGCACGTGACTGACCCGGTCCTCTAGCAGCCCTGCGAAGGAGGAATTTATAGTCGGCGTGAAGTGCGCCGCCGACAGTTCACGCACGGCCATGGCATTTATAGTCGTCGATTCGAGCCGTAAAGTCGCTGTGGACGCGGTTCGAGGAATCTGCTCACAGAACGTAAACAGTTCAGAGGTGCGTGGGCCGCCACAAATCGCCATGTGAACAATGGGCAAGGGCCATGATTACGTAATATATGCTTCACACGCGGCGCCTATAAATTAGGTGTGAGAGGACTTGGCTTGGTGGGAGAAGCGGCCTCAATGCAGAGCAGTGATTGTAGCCCTCTAAGGAGCCCCCTTGCTGTGTCGGTGTAAAAAGCACTCTCTACTGGGAAGAAAATGCAAGAAAGAAAGGAAGGTGTTCCGACCATTGACGGCGAGTGTTTTCCAACGTATCTGACTGTCAGTGGGAGAGCATTTTGTGATGGATGGTAAACAGGGCTGTTGTTTGAAAATCACTCATAGGGTGTACACACACACACACACACACACACACACACACAAAATAACATCCTCCCTCACTCTCACTCCCATTCTCCACATACATACATATGTATGTATGTGTATACAAGTATATTTTGTACATATATATATATATATATATATATATACACATACATATGTATGTATGTGTATACAAGTATATTTTGTACATATATATATATATATATATATATATATATATATATATATATATATATACGTGCATTGACAGCAACGTTGGCAGCGTGGCACCCATACCTTGCTGTGAAGCTGTGCTATGGACTGGTTGAGCTTCTCCTGCTGCTGGGACAGATACTGCTGGTAGAGACCGAGCAGCTCCTGGCACTCCTTGTACTGCTGCTGCAGGCCTACGGGCATCAGAGGTTAAGGGGCCAACAGGATTACTTGAACAGGACTTGAAAAACATCAACCTGGCCAAGAATGTGAAACCCTAGTCTGCTGGTCCAAAGCACGTGCACATTAAGCAAAGCATGGCTCTGATTATTTGCGATATGCCATATGATACGTCATCTACTTGATAACAACACTAGTTCAAGCAGCCAAAAGACGCTATGCATCACAACATTGGGATTCCAATATAAAACGCAGATGTATTGCTATTGGGAAATATGTAAGGAATAAATCAATGAAGGGGTGTTATACCACCAACGATAAGAGGTGAGTTACTTTGTAGCATAACATTATTGTTTTTTATCGACTTACAATCTGCTGAAGTACTTTTTTTTGGCGTAGTGTTTTTGCATTGTCAATGATACATCCGGTCGCTGTTCTATTGGATCCTTGTTTTTAATATTTGATTTTTCCCACATTGAAGATGTGGGACCTGTTAGAAGCTAGAGGTGGCCCATTATTGAAAAACAATGCACATCCTTGGAACGTTACTGAACAATCAGAAGTATTCAACAATGAGGTGTTATAATAGAACATAAGACACAGTACAGGAACACAATATCCTGTTGTTTCGAAAAACTCAAACAAGTGAGTATTTCATTTATATTATTTGTTGAACGCCTCTTACACTCTCAACTGAATGTGAACCAGCCTTTAGAATCCTATTTTCTACAACAAAAAAAAAACAACACATATCATAGGAAAAGTAGACCAGAGAGAAAGAGAGAGTCGAGGCAAACTTCAAAAGCAGAAAAGTGCAAAAAAAGTGGCCAACAAAATCAAAGTTGTTGTCATGGCACCGAGCTGTCGCCATCTGGGTCGGGCCAAGCTGCGTGGAGCTGGGCTGGCCGGTGTCGTGTGAGGCAGCCTGCCAGACAGAGAGCTGGCAGAGAGCACCAAACTAATCTGGAACCCAACCACCGCTGCGACACGGGAGCCCACTAATGACGCCCGCCACACAGCCACGCATACAAAAAGATCATAAACACGGAAGTCAAAAGATATATATATATAAGATGTACACAGGAAACACATTCAATCCAACGACACTAACTTCACACCTGCGGGCGGGCACGCAGTACACACACACACACACACACACACACACACACACACACACACACACACACACACACACACACACACACACACACACACACACACACACACACACACACACACACACACACACACACACACACTTCCTGCTGTGATGAAATAACCTACACACAACTCACTCAATAAAAGTAGGCTGTGTGCACACACGGCCACAGCCTTGGGTGACCGTAAAAGTGTGTGACTCCTTCAGGGCAAATCCTTTTATGATGGTGGGCCATGAGATGAGGGGGTTCTCTTTTTTTGCCCAACACAGCTTAGATAAAAAAAGAGGGAAGAAAAGCTACATTTAAGCAGCAACTCATAGCTGGGACTCATGGCTGCATGGAAGTCCATAAGAAAACCCTCCCAAGTCTACACCGGCAGCCTTTCAATCAGCCCGTGGAAATGAAGCAGAGGGGTCAAACGTGTGTGGTTGAGTGTGGGTGGCTTCAAATTGAAAGAACCGCAATAGACAAATGCTGTGGAGCAGCTTCCATAAACATGAAGTGAAACACTTTTGATTGAGGCCGTAGAGTGGTCCTCTGTGGCGGAGGAGGAAGGGCATCACAAGGACATCCCATCATGTAAACATGTACCACGTGTTTGGTTTACGCAGCGCACGGTCCAGCGGGGAATCAACTGAATACGCTTTTATAGGACTACTGCTGCTGCTGCTCGTCTCCCCAGAGAAGATTTATTACACTGTCTGCTGATGTTAAGCAAAGCAAGTCAATGCATTACATCCACATGGTAAAAACACCAACAAGAACTCCATTAAGAAAATCGGCGTCATGCACGCAGTATCGTTTTGTAGCTGGAACTGCAATGTAGACATGTATCTGTTAATAAATCTCTTACAGTATCCAATCTGCCTCCAATAAAGAGGTGCACGGCTTCTAGGCAGTCTCGTGCTGTACTGCAGCAACCCCGGGCTGTGGGCCATTGCAACAGAGGCCCCCAAGGCAGAGACAGGCAGACAAAGTCTCCTGCCCAGGGTAATCTGCACCGAAGAGGAGCAAGACCCAATAAAACCCCACCTTTCTGTTGCACTAAACATGATTCTTCCTCAGCCTTGAGAGGCCAGCCAATCGGGGGCCAAGAACCCGAACAAACTAGTCGGTTTTTTCAGAGTGGCAAATAAAAAGAAAAGAAAACGGCAACGACTAACTGCCTCCTTTCGCTGCGGCGAAAATACACAGAGCCGAGGGCTGGAGTCGGAGAGGCCTCAGACGGGCCCTGTCAGAATGATTCACTCTCCTGTCAGGCCAGCGCACAAATGAAATAATGAAATCCACCTCAAGGTGGAACACATTTGCACAGAAGGGGGGAATATTTTAAAGCTTTAGCACAGTGTGTCAAGTCAACCACACTGAGCCAGAGAAGGGGAAGAGATAGAGCAAGAGAGCAAGAGAGAGAATGTCTACGAACGTGTGTGTGTGTGTGTGTGTGTGTGTGTGTGGGTGGGTGTCTATAGGCAAGACAGCAATGATGGGTAAGCGATTGAAGTTTAGGCAGCAGCTTTAACGCCTGACAAATTGAAAATAAGACTGGGAAGCACAGTAAACAGAAAAAAAAGGAGGAAACAGAAAGTATTCTTCTGTATAAAGTACATAAAGTAAGTAGAGTATTTGCTCCGTCCCATTGGTTCGGTGCACCAGTATATTGCTCTTCAGTAAGCTGTTAAAATGCCTAACAAAGTAAGACATGTTTTGTTGGTTTATATATTTACTTTATATATAGGCACTTAACTGTTTGGTTAAACCATCTAGACTGTTGTGATGAATATAATTTATAATAATTGCCTCTTACTGTTATCAAAGAAATTCAATTAAAAAACATTAGAAAAAGATATACAAAGGAGATGCATAAAAATAACACAGCAACAACAGTGTGGGAATTCCTCTCTGAAATACTCCATCAATGGGTCGTCCTGTTTAATATTTCCAGGGATAAAACATATACCTAGATGCCAATGTACCCCTGACTTTGGTTCTATCCAGGGTCCAAGTGCCTTGCAGCGCAACAAAAAAGACATCCTTTGCTCTTGAAAGTCATTTCATCCTGATTGCCAGACAGTTTCAAATGTCAAATAAACTCACAAAATATCAAGGGAACATTTCCCTCTCATCCTAGGCGGCTAGAGGCTAAAATACAGCCCAACATAGTGGCTGCGCTCGATAACCCTGAATCTTTGTTAGATAAGATAAGCCCTTACCTAATGGAATTAGTCATGACAAGATTCTCCTTTGCTATGTTTGCCTTTGGTGTCTCCTTAACCTTTTGCACAAGTGCCAGAATCGCCCAGCTGAGAAGCGTGTTTCTGACTCTTGTGTGCACTTTAAAGACTATGTTGTCCCCCTGAGGTATTTTGATCCGAACGTTTTTTCCCCTCAAATGCTTTTTTAATGGAGTTTAGAAGTTTGGTGTAAATGCCAAGTCTCTGAGCCAAAGTGCCTTTAATTGAGTTGTGCTTTCCCTCATTTTCCCTGCCGCTGTTGCCAATCGTGCAATTACCAGGTGGGTCAATTACTCTTCATATTGCTCTTCATATTTTGCAATGTTTTCCACTCAAATTGACTGCTGGCCACATTCTGGTTTGACCTGAGCGAGTGTGTGAAAGATTATCAGATGTTTAGGAAATCCTAACAAACAGCTTTGCAACAAGCAGTCATTATTGGAAGTATGGCAAGATGTAGACATATTTAAATAATTAGTTGTAACTGGTTTTGTGATGAAATTGTCTGAAAAGGACTATAAATCTCTACATAATGGACTAGTTGTATTACCTCCATTATCTTGTTAACCGTAACATAGATAGAAAGATACATAGATAAATGAACCATAGGTTATACTCTGTCAATGGCAATTGAAAGAAAACCACTAGACAGTAAGTTTACATTAAATATGAAAAATAATGCCAATCTTCTGAACAGTGGGTAGTTTAACTCTGCTCTTAGTCAACACTGCCCCCTGTAGGAAAGCCTAAGGGTGGCACACTAAAAGGGCCATGATGTTGACTTTACTTGAAAGGTCCAGTATGTAAAAGTTAGGTGGCCACTAGCGGTGAGGTTGCAGATTGCAACCCACTGGATACCCACACTCACACCTTCCTTTCCAATGACTACGGTGGCCTCTACTGGCCTGTATTGTGTAAGATGCCAGAAGGTACTACCTAAATGATGCCAGAAACTGTGAAACCCACCTGTTGTTTGAAGAACACAGAACGTTGAAGTTAAGAGCAAACTCTGCCCTCAACAGAATGCAGGCACTTGTAGAGTAAGGGGATTCTCAAAAAACCAAGGAGAAGAGAGGATTAATAAGGTATGCCTAATGAGTGAGCATGTGTTTTGAATTATTTCAACTAAGGTAATGTGCAAAATGCATCAAGAACTGGATGAAAGATTGATTTAAAACAAATAATAAAAAGAGCCATACATCACTGGTACCACCATTTTATAATTGGCTTGTCATAAGAAAGGGAAGGTTCGACGGCCCATGAATTGCTGCATAATAGAGCTGGCAGGTTACCTCATCAAATATGACGACAGACCTCCTACAATATAGGTTCAAAGAGATTCTTCTATTGGGAAAATTAAGAAAAGGTTTCATGCTATCATAATAATCAAAACATCATCACCTTAAAACCAATAGACCAAGTCAGCAAAATAGCCTGCAATACATTTTTCACAAAAGGTATTTGCATTTTTTTAATATATATTTAAATATATATAAAGAGGGCAAGATTGTTGGGAAAGTTGTGGGTTTGATGCAGTCTACCTGTAGGCACGCCTTATTTGCCAATTTATGATTCTAAAACAAAAATCACGCTAAGTGCCATAATCTTGCCCCCACATACCTAACAGACCTCATTCAAATTGCCACTCCCTCCCGTGCACTCTGCGCCTCCTCTGTTCACCTCACTGTCCCCTCTGCCCGTCTCACCACTATAGGGAGCAGAGCCTTCAGCCGCTCTACTCCCCTGCTCTGGAATGCACTACCCCCTGACATCCGCAATACTGACTCCATAGCCCAGTTTAAATCAAAGCTCAAAACTCACCTTTTCAAATCTGCGTACCCCTCCTGATCTTCCCTTCCCACATCACCATCACCCATTGTCCACTTTATTTTAACTGTTTTTATTTCTATTGTTTCTTGTGTATCTGTTTCTGATTGTATATCTGTTTTTCTAATGTACGGTGTCCTTGAGAGCTATGAAAGGCGCCTTTAAATAAAATGTATTATTATTATTATTATTAATATTTTGGATTTTTCTTTCCAATAAGTGGCAACGGTCCAAATGAATAGGTGCTGCAAACCCTGGTTTGTATGTTTTTAAAATAACATCCAACCAATACCATAGCAACAGCAGAGAACACACACTTGAGTTTGTCCATATGGATGATGATACCTTCCCTCTCCTGAACGATGAGCACATTCTGGTTCTCCAGCTGTTGGATCTTGCGCTCAAATGTCTCCTGTTCGTCCCGCAGCCTCTGTACTGACTCATCCTTCTCCTCACTAACTCTGGAAATTTAAATGAGAAACTGAAGTGTTAAGGCAGAATTTCATTATGCCTTTTTATGCAAGAAATTGTAAACTTGTCATTCTCTGCTCTGGGGACAATATGTTAATTTTGAGAGGTGTTGTGTATAACACCAATCTGTTAAGTGTATTTTAGTTCAGGCGACACTGGGCATAAATTGTCATTAAAATGCCTTGCCTGGCTAGTTCTTCAATGAGGTTAGCGATACGCCGCTTATCCTCTGGGCAGAGGTCCTTCAAACTGCTCCGGGTTCTGGTGGTGTTGGTCTGGATTGGAATAAAGGACATTGTAAGCATGGACGAACACTTTTAAATATAAAACCAACAAAATAATAATGACACTTTAGAAACATTCACACTTTATATCAAATAGATACATTCTCTCCCCACCACATTTGTCAGAAAGGCTTTGGCATAACACTATTTAATTATTATAAAAAAAAATTAATAGGAAAAAGACAATTCTAAATTAGAAAAATCTGAACAAATAGACTTATTTGTTTACCTGGGATAAGGGGGTGACTTGATTGGCATATGCAGGAGTAGTCATGGAGACTGCGGTGTGGGGGTGGATCAGGTCCTGTGCTTTGAAGGTCAGTGAAGGAGCGCTTTGCAAGTGTCCCGGACGCCTCTCAACTTTGGTGCTTTTTTTACAGTCACGCTTGTCACTCATTTTTGTAACTTTCTCACTCGATCTGGCGATGCCAAAAGTTGTATATCTGCTGACTCCTTATGAGGTTTGAGGGAAAAGAAAATCAAAGATATGATAAAGTAGTTTAGAATGGGGAACTTTCTTTAAAAGTATGACATTAACACTTACCTGGTACCAGTACAACGGACTGCTCTTCTTCTGATGCTGCGATCGCAAGTTGAGGGGACAACCACACAACAAGACATGTCGTTAAGCCTTTCAGTATCACAACATCATGTATCCTTGGCCAACATAGTGAGAGGGAAAAGGCTCACAATATGCCACTAAAATAAATGCAACAGTTAGACCTAGTGTGTTGTTATATTAACGCTGGTGTTATATTAACGCTGACCTAGTGTGGTGTTATATTGGTGTTATAAGAAAACGAACACACTTTCCCGCTTGTCAAAATCTGTCTTCAAATGTCAAAAGCAATATGTAAGGCAAAATACACAAAGGATACTGTCATTAATCCAAAATATTCCTGACTCTTCAGTTCTCGTTAGGGCTGCCGCCATGTTGAAACTACCGCCACTCCCCGGGAACCAAGCGTTGCGAAGGGAAACAAGTCCCGCCCTTTGCTGTGGACACAAAATACGATTGGTTGTTCTCTGTTCTCTCTTTCTATTGGTTGAATTTACTGCCTATGTTCGTTTTGAACTACATTTCCCAGATTTATTTTGTACTGGTCCTGAGGCTGTGTGTACTCCAGCTCCATTGGTGGCGGTAATGTCAGTATGCCTAAGAGAAGAAGAACCGCGAATGATGCTGAAAGTACATCGATTTGCTCTGGATTTGCCGTCGTAGGCCTATAGTTGTTGTCATTTGCTCAATGATAAATAATATGCTCCAAGGTTTTCTCTTATCTTGAGAGCTCCATAAGATAATAAATATGGAAGAGAAAAAAGGGGTTGCTGAAAGACTTACACTTGGCATTACCCGAATACTTGGTGTGTACTGTTGTTTTATCTGAAATTGAAATAATTGATTGCGCACTCTAAACCGCAATGCCATTTGTAAACATTGGCCCTTAATGAATGTGGTACGACTGCTGCTATTCAGACTTCATATTGTATAACAATGCACTTGAATATGTTCCAGAGAGCATGCCTGGCGTTGCAGACACTCGGTTTGTAGAGAGGGAGCCTGCAGAGAAGAGATCTTTGCTGTCATGGGAACAGGTGACAAACAAACCACATACACACAAAGAATAGGGTAATATCGTCCTTAAATGTCGGTTGGTCTTAATGTGCTATTCGTTGTATGCATGTACATTAAAATGGTAAAGACTCACTTATAATTCTCTGCAGAAAAACACATGCATTCTTCCAGAGGATCTGAGAGATTTCTATTTGACAACCGACGGGTTTACACTCACGTGGAGTGTCACACTTGATAGTAGGTGGTTTCAGTCCAATGTAAAGGCTATTCTACAAACATAAGCGTGTGTATTACTTGAATAATGTCCATGATGTATGTATTTGAATATTTGCAATCTAAACATTGCAAATATGTATTTCCCTTTTACAGATGAGTGTGTGCCAGTCGGTTGCATGATGATTAACAGTGTGGTGAGGCTACGACAGCTGCATCCCCCGTCAACACTTTTCTCCTTGCCCAATGCACCCTCACTGGCTGACCTAGACTGGGATGCGGGCAGCACAGAAAGTGGTAAAGCTAACCTCTGTATTCCTCACTGTAAAATTTTCCTTTCCTTGAGAATTTCTCCTAGTTGGTTGCTGGTTGTATGTTGTTGTATATCTGAGTTGAAATTAATGTATATATTTAAGTCGGAATTATTTACATTTAATTATTTACATACAATTATAGAAAACTATAAATGGTGGTCACACATTATGTTCCATATCTGTGGAACCATGTAGACTAATAATGTGTTCATTCATTATTGTACCAACACAACAATGTGATTTTGACAGAATCAGAAGACTGTCCTGCTGTACCTCATTTTGATCCTCGGAGTCGGATCTTTGAGCTGGATTCCTGTGGCGGAAATGGAAAAGTATGCCTGGTCTACAGAAACTGCAGCCAAGGTTTTAGTTTCTTCATGCTTAAAAAAAAACCTTGTACATAAAAACAGTTATACAAAAATGATACAATCTGTATTTTCGTCCCCAGGGATTGTAGCCCAGCAAAGTCACATTTGGTTCCTTGACCGCTCCCTGTACTGGCACTACCTGACCCCCACCTTCACCTCCTACTACCGCCTGATGCTTACGCACCTGGGCCTGCCTGAGTGGCAGTACTCCTTCACCCCCTATGGACCCAGTCCCCAGGCCAAGGTAAGGGATGCCCCAGACAATGATCTATTCTGAATGTATATTATTTTTATTCTTGTACTTAAATGTATTTTTAAGGCTTTGGACAGTGGGAAAATCTATATTATGCTTTATTATTGGCTGATTCGTTTTTCAGCCCATAAGCTAAGCATTCAGAAAGCCAATAAGGGAAATGATCATGGCAATAATGTTTATCTTTGTGTGTAACCGTATGCTACATGACTGAATAAATGTTAATTCAATGTGTTGTTAGTGTTTGCGTCATACATTTAGTTTGGGTCTGAGAAAGGGTACATTTTTTCCTCATCGCCCCTATTGGAAAACTGTATATTTTCTTCTTCTCCCTCTACAGCAGTGGGAGTCTCTGTACCCACCGCTAACATTCCAACGCGAGCTGGGCCCAGTGGACCCAGCAGGGGACACCCATTTTAACAACAAGCTGGACCCCACCAAGGCTTTCAAAGGCAGATCCAAAATGGCCACACCCAAGAAGAAGCAGTCGACCCAGAGCGGTCCTGGGGGCTCGGCCAAGGGTCATGTCAGTGTGGGGAAACATGCTGTGGTCCGGCGTTGAGAAACCC
Source organism: Micromesistius poutassou (assembly GCF_964030765.1). Taxonomy (NCBI): domain Eukaryota; kingdom Metazoa; phylum Chordata; class Actinopteri; order Gadiformes; family Gadidae; genus Micromesistius; species Micromesistius poutassou. The sequence goes on from NC_140272.1 coordinate 12,519,709, forward strand.
TGTTTGTATGCATCTTTTTTTGCTCAACCCTCACCCTAGGAAAAAATGGATCCAAAAGCTTTGGTTTAAACTTGTTTGTTGTTTCAATGAACAGTTCACTACAATACTTAATGACGTACAAGCTATAATTATTCAGCAAGGATATTCTATAAGCGCTTTTCAAGTATTATAAGGTTTCAGAGGCAGCATGAGAACTATGTTTTATCCAGAATTACTATACAAATGTTTGAATACAGTAGATATTTATTTTGCTACATTTTGAATTGTTTTGGCTCTGGAGGCTGTTTTACTGACTTTGATGATCATGACACAAGAATATTAACACAAAATATTGGTTTGTGTTAATATTCTTGCACGCTTAACCTCCATTGGTCTCTCTGTGCGAGGCTAGCGATATAGGGAAGAACCCCTTATTGATCGATATTGAGGTATTCACAGTGTATTATTGTCTTGTGTTATGGTAGGAAATATTATATTAGATTGGTAACGCTTATAGCTCAGCCATGCACCACTTCGCCTGTAGCGGGACCGAATTCCAATTCAAGGGCATATGAGAGAAAGCGAGAAGAACAAAGTTCCCCCACTTTCGGAGCAATAGTTGCGCGATGACTTTCCCCCGCTAGTCGCTTGAAAAGCGAGCTGGGACCGTCGGCGGGACATGGGCTTTGATCACGTTTCGTGACTGCTAGCAGTCTTAATTGGCTTTTCTTTTAATCAGTTATTTGTTGCAGTTCGTACTCAGGAAGGATTCACTTCACCTCTGAAACAAACATTCTTAAAAAAGCAAATAAAGGGTTGACATTTGACAATGGAGTTTTATTTATCAAAGGATGGGTTGAGGACAAATAAAGTTAACATCTATCCAGACCAGGGCAATGCCCAGCAAGGGTTTAGTATTTTTGGTCCTGTAAACACGCAGGATCAGAGATCAACATAATAAACACTCAAGCTTGAAGGAGTTTATGAGCACACAAGATTACCTGGCATTTCCTCTTCAAAGAAAAATAAACTAATTCAAATCGCATTTGGAATGGCCGTTGGCTGTTGGCCCAAGCAGGGCCTGGTGACCCAGGCCCTGCTTGGGTCACCAGCGGTGCAACACCTCTCGCTTTGGTTGAGGAAAGTCTCTTCATGGAGGGTGAGGCTTTATGCCGCCCAATGATTACATGCAAGACATGTGCCTTTTGCTGATGTTTAATTCAGTATTCAACTTCTCAAACACAGCTCCAACAATGTAAAACAATGTATAACTCCAGTGTAGAAGTCCAGACAAACATCAAACAAAATAAATCATTATTTCATACACTTATTCATCCCACAGGACAGTTTGTCCAATCACTAACTTGGAGTGCAGGTACTTCTTAGCTGCTTCTTGAAACAAGTCCCGCCACCAGAACCCAATATCTTAGCATCCGAGGAATGATGCTGTTTTATTGACACTTTCTTTTGGTTTTAAATCACATTGGCGCTTGATTGGCTCAGACACAGTGTTCACACTTTGGCTTCAAGCTGTCCTATACTGTAATAAATAATGTAAATGCCTAAATATTTTTGCTCAACCTTGACAGGTTACCTGCTTTAATGTACTGTATAAATGTGTATGCCTTCATTTATTTATAATAAAACATAATTTCCTGTGTCACTTACTTGAAGTCACTGTCTGCGACATAATTCACTCCTTGCACACTTATCCTGCTCAATCTACAATCTACTAGTCAATAAAATGTCTAAAATGTATGCCTAAAATATATATTCAGGGGTCCTCTCTCCTTCACTCAGGTGAAAGAGAGGTGCAGGTGAGCCGTCACACATTTTCCAAGAAGTGTCTTTCTCACACACACACATCAGTGTGGCTGTGTTTCTCCAGAGGAGCCATCTCCTCCTGCTCTCGATGGCCGTTCTGATCACACACAATGGCCGGGTGATGAAGCTCTATGAGAGCCTTGTACAGTCCTGCACCCATCACCCCTCCTAACAAGGGTGCCACCACAGGCACCCACCACCACCCGTTTCCGGCTCTGCAAGGAGAACACAATTAAATCAAAATGTATGAATTTAAGCAATTGTTGACAGAATTGAAAGGGGCTGTGTTTGATGTGATCGGTTTGCCTATTTTGTAATTTGTAAATTGTATAACTTAACAATGAGTTATGATGGATCAGTAAATTAATGGTTAATGGATAATAGCTCAACCAAACAATGGCTAAACCTCAAAGTAAAAAAAATGAAGGCATGGTTTTAAACAGCCAAAGCTGATATATATGGAACAAACGTAGTGTTACACTGTGCTGCAAACACTGTAACAAGTTTGTTAGACCAGACGCCAACATCCTAAAACCAGACAGTTAATTAAAACCTGCTCTCTCATCTCCATCACCTGAAGACCTCGCTGCCCCAGCCGGCTACAGCAGTGAAGAGTCTGGGTGCCAGGTCCCTAGTGGGGTTGATGGCGTAGCCGCTGTTGCTGCCCAGGGAAACGCCGATCAGCAACACCAGGAGGCCCACCATCACACTCTCGCTGCCCCTCGCCGCCGGCTTATTCCTCTGGTCAGAGAGCGCCATCAGGCACAGCAGGAGCATGGCTGTGCCGAACACCTGGAACAGCAATAGGTCAACTTACAGTCCCACCATTGAGTCAGAGGAGATCCAAGGTGACCTATACCATGATGCAGGTACGGGTCGTCACAGATCATTAGGTCGCAGGTTGCGGGTATGCATCTTGCTCAAGGGTGAAGTTGAACACCCTAGCCACACAACACTATCCTGCCCCCACTATACCTAGTATCCTGCCCCAACCTCCACGCACACTTAAAGAATGACTGTAGAATGACTGTAGGCAAATCACAAATCAGGTTAATGATAGAGTGTGCATGCCACGTCAGAACAGTATGGGAGTTCAGAAGTCAACCTGGTCGATGAATCCAGAGTGCAGAGAGAGGTAGGGCGCAGGGTAGGTGGCGAAGATCCCAGCGGTGGCTTTAGCCCCCGTCACGGTCAGGTTCCCTCCCCCAAAGTCAAAGATGGCATCTGGAATATAGAAGGGAGCCATTCAATAGTACAAGAGTAAATAGAACAACAGTACAAGAGTGAATGAAATGCAAGGTCCCCTTCACGCACAGCGGTCCTTACCATTGAACACGGTATAGATTGTCGCGGCAGCCAGAAACGACCCGAGTAGTTGGGCGAAAACATAGACAGGGAGCATCTTCCACGCAAGGCGTCCAAACATACACATGGCCAACGAGACTGCTGCGTTCATATGAGCCCCTGAGGAAGAGAAGCAAGACATGCTGTATCTGTCTGTATATCGCGTCTGTAAATAAATACAGAATCATTGGGATGCTGTTACTGGTTCTATTGGAGTGGAAGAGTTAATTTCTTCAGTTTTTGCATGTGAATAGTGAAAGTTCATGGTAATGATAATGGTGGTGTCTATTATTGCTCTTTACTCTACCTATGCTAATGACCTTCAAAATGTTACCTGAGACTGTGCCTCCAACATGCACTCCCATGGTCACTCCCAGGGCAAAGCCAATGTTGATGCTGAGGTATTGTCCGAATGCTCCGTGGCCCGTTACCACCTGCGCCACTGAGCCCAGGCCAAACACCTGAACAAAGGTTATGATCATAATTAAAAATAGCCCGAGCTCCCTTGTCTTTTTAGATACATATCATTAGGGGGACCTCATCCTTAAGGAGATGACAACAGGTAGACTGTGGACTTTGGGTTTGAACACTGAAGCCTTTGGCTGGAGGTCAAAAACTTTATCTACTAGATAAAATACAACAATACATAACTTATTGCAACATGCCTTGTTATTGTCACTGTCTAACTAAAGTTGTATTTATTACAAACTGTTTTCAGAATTCAGAATTGTTTCAAATGCAGTTTAGTAAGTAAACCCTTACCTAGTTTTATAAACGATAATGTAGTATTAGTAATCTAATGGCCACGTGTGTTTACAGGAACCCCTGTTTGACCTGTGTGTTTGCCTAAAGACACACTCAATTCAAACCACATGTGAATCAGTGTGTGTGCGTGTGTGGATGCATGCAAGTGTGTGTGTGGCAGTATAAAGATTGATGCAACAGATGGACATCATGTGACTCTGCAGCCCTTCTCTCTATGTGGCCGAGTGCCAAACGCCAAACATTCTCTACCCTGACAAACGCCCCCTTCCTTGTTTAGAACCACCATTGACCAATCCCCGCCCTTCAGCCTAAGCATGTGACTTGTGTGACACACATGTGACCGTTGTGTGTGTGGGTGTGTGTACTCAAGATCATGATGTTTTTGTGACCTAGGTTATCATAGAGTCAGGTCACAGAGGTGAATGACACTGATGTTACACTTGGCCTCCCTGGCTAACCAAACTCCATAACTTCTCCTAGTCACCATAAACTTGTTAACTTATACTCCACACTCTTAACCTCTGTGTTGCATTGCATTTCTCATTGTTCAACGTTTGAACTGACATGTTTGTTTTCCTAATAAAAAAAGATGTACATTGCTTTTTGATAGCAACATGCTAAAGGCACCAAGTTACATCTTACCATCATAACATAGGTGCAGAGGGCCTCCGCCAGTCCCACCCGAATAAACCTGCTGCGCAGACAAGCCATAGGTCCAGATCTGTGACCCCTTTCCTGCTGATCCTCTCTCGGTTCTACTGATTCCACTGAATCCTTCATTTTGTCTTTCTCCAGAATACTTCCTATTGCATCATGTGATTTCAACACACAGAAAAGACCCAGGTTCTAAATCTTGACTAGGGTGTCCCAGTCGTCCTGTCCAAACGTCCTGCCCAGCAATAGAAGCTTCAAACTAATTCATGAGCTATATCTGCACTCAAACTACAGTCTTCTCCTCAGCTTTATTCTTCTGTTCCTGTAGTAGCTGCCCCCACAATAACTGTGTCCACATTATATAGTCCCTGCTAAGCCCCCTCCTCCATGAGCCACAGACTCCATTACACGAGGTCAGTTTCACATCCTCTGTGACTCTGTGGGTGGGGGCATTCTGTTGAGCTGCTACTATCGCTACAAAAGAGAGGGGAGGGCCCATTTAAATGGTTCAGGCATGGGATTGGTTGGTAGGATGGTTGTTAGATGATAATGACCAAGGTCTACACAAGGAGTCTACAAACTCCTTAAATTTAAGTGGTCTTAAGTGGTCATATATTTATGACATTCAAGCAAAACATTTATATGGAAGAGGATAAGGGCCACATAATAATTCTGACTTTAATCTCCGAAGTCAGAATTCTAATTTTTAAAGTCAGAATTCTGAATTTTCAAAGTCAGAACTAAAAAAAAATAGTACAAATACTACTTCTCTTTTCATAGGCTTATGGAGCGAACGCAGCAGTGTGGGGCCTACCTGATGTGATTGGGACTCTAGGTAATTATATTGTAGTAGCTAGTAATTAAATCGTAGGTCCTACGAAGACGGCGAACATTTTGTCAGCCCATTGCATCTGTAGTTCAAACCCCCCGCATTTCGTTTAAATGTTGTCCTTAGGCGTATTATTCAAAATCATTTAGTCCTATATATTCAGCTGAGTCGTCCATTCGCTATGTGATTATTATGTATAGCATGTTAGGTATGAAAATTAATTCATTCTTTGTATCATTGCAAATATTTTCTTAACCTTTTCTGTCTAATTTCAGACCACATACACACAGGCCAATGGATTAGAATAATTACAGACATTTATTAAACTCAAGACCAAGCGGACGGTTGAATCCTACAGAGACCGCCCCGTCCAGCAGCCTGCAGCGCTGTTTTACATAATACCTTCCCATGAAGTTAAACTGGATTGTCCTGATCTGGGAGCGCACAAGCCGCCGCACAATCAATTGTTCACACTTTGGACTAGATGGCTTGGCTCTGGGCAGATGTTTTCTATAACCCGTTATGGTCAGTTTTAACCTTTTTTCTGGGACTGCGATTACAGCAGAGATCGTTGTGGAACCCAACGGCATGTACTGTTCAACTGAAGGGGAAAACTGCCATAGTTACGGGTGCTAATACAGGTGAGTAATCCAGGAAATTATCTTGACAGTAGAAATGAAATTAGCATGCATTAAGGTGAAAATGTTAAGGTGAAAAAGTCATTTATATTTGTTTCGATATTATTGTTTAGTTAGATTACTATTTATTTTCGTTGTTCTTTGCTGTGGCGTTATATTTTTTATGAATCAAGTAACAACTTGACACAATGCATGCAGCTTCATAAAAAGTAGAACGCGAAGAATTTTGAATTATAGGCCTACGGCTGAACCTACATTCAGCCGTAGGCCTGTAGGTGAGGTCTTCTCCCTTGAAGTGTGAGAAGTTCACTATACCCCAAGTTCACTATAAATAAGTCATTCATTATTTGTTTACCCTTTCCAAGCCTCTATTTTTTTGGACGGTACTACTTTGATGTCATTGACACATGTTTCCAATGAGGAGCTTTCCGGGAAAGCAATTAGGCTACATCTGGTAGGCCTAGGAGTCGGGAAACCAGTGCAAAACATACTGGACTGGTTAGGCTTCATGTGCTTCTCAGCTATGCAAATGCAGAATCAGGAAACCTTGAAATAAGATACACGTTGCCCTGTCCTTAACCCTCCCTCGGACCTTGCTCTAACTTCCTCTCCGGATAAAGGCATTGGCAAGTGTATCGCGCTGGACTTTGCAAGGCGTGGAGCACGTGTTATCCTGGCTTGCAGAAACCAGCAGGCTGGTGGTGCCGCTGTAAAAGAGATAAGAGAGCTGACCAATAACCAAGATGTCCATCTGCGTCCTCTGGACACGTCCTCCCTGAGCTCAGTCAGGGAGTTTGCCAGCATGATCAACAAGGACGAGAAGGCCCTTCACATTCTGGTCAACAATGCTGGGGCGTCAGGTCAGTCATCAACCACGAATAGATCTCATTGCTCTTCTATCTCGCATTAGATCACGCCAGAGAGATTTATCATGCAGAGCCACCTAGCCGGTTCTAGCTGAACCACAGAATAGGTCGATTAGATGTTGAATGGGCGGAGCTTCACTAATCCAGATCCACCTCTAGGTCCAGCCGCAGTGATTGGGTTTTACCAAATTGGGTAAAACCCAATCAATCAGCTAGACTCTGTCCAGAGAGGTGGCCACCTATTTGGCTCTGCAGTGAGCACCCATCACTCCCTCTACTCTCTTATTCTTTCTCAATTCCGTCTTGAATGCAGATATATCCAAATGTCAGTCTCACTGGGATATTGCAAGAGCCCTTTTCTCACATTGGAATTTACTACCAATTGAAAAGGACCAGTCCTTAAAAAAATTGGCCAGCCACAGTCAGACAAACCGGTTTCAAAGGTATCAATTCGAAAGCAAACTGTATTCAAATTTCACAATAATAATAATAATAAACAATTATAATAAATATTGATTTATTGACTTGATTTATTTATGTATTCGCCTACTTCCCTCATTTTGTGCATGTACACATTTAAAATCTAAAAGATGCCACTTGTTGAGAAAGATCATACAAGGATGAAAGTGTTGCATTGCATGCTTAAACAATGTACACATAACCGTGAGATCTCTTTTTCTGAATCAAGGTTTGCCCCAGGAGATCACTGAAGAGGGGTTGGAAATTAGTTTCGCCACCAATCACCTTGGCCCGTTCCTTCTCACCAAGCTGCTGCTTGGTAAGTCACCTGGCGCATCTCACCCTAAGAATAAACCATGATAACGGAAAGTACCTTGAAGTTGCATTGTATGACAAAAAAAAAAAGTTTGCAGAGTGGCTGATCCAAAGCTGGAGCTGAATTGAGATTTCTTAGATGGTAGATCATATCCAATGCCTTTGTCTCGTGTAGGTGTGCGGGGGCTCTGGAAAAATGCTTTAATCAGGCTGTGTAATCAGTAACTGTCCAGTACAAATTAGTCATAACACACACAGTTTCTTAAAGTAAAGTTAAGGAAGGAGGGTTACAATATAACACTTGGTTGTTGAATGGGAACATCCTTTCGATGTTTAATGGGAAATGCTGGGCATGGTGCTTACAAGAAGACACACTAGGATGATTCACCTATATCTTTTATTGAATCATCAAATTGTTTGCTTAAACACAGACATTCAAACTACATTAGCTTAAAGCTGCGATTGAGTTGTGTGATTCCTATAATACACTGCGCACCACAGCAGCACTATGCTGCTATACATTTCACTTTACACCTTTCACATTTCAGTTTTTTGTTTTTGTTTGAGTGATTGATAATTATATGTCCACCTAATCTTTCCTAGCTATCCTAAATCAAATAATATTTATTTGGGATGGATTGGATGAGAATGTAAACAGTATTTAAATATTGGCCCTTTTATAATTTCATGGTCAACCATTCTGTGTTTAAAAAAACTGGGTCACATCCTTGGAACCAGACAAATCTGCATGCTCATGATTATTTGCAGTGGCATATCGACCGGTCCCCCTCCCTTTCACACAGATATCAGGTTGAACTGGCCTGGGTCTGGCCAGCCACAACCGTTGATGTAATCTGGCATGGGTTTAATACAATGACTGCTGAGCACTCTATGGGAGCGCTGTTGCGGCGTTTTCATAAACATCATAGAAGGCTGCCGCTGATGTATCACCAGTTTCGTTGCTGTGATTGGTTGTAGGTTATTCAAATAGGGTCCAAAGTTATTTGGCTTCCTTTATATCAGATTACTGTCATGGAGACATTTTAGGAGTAAGTACAATACATTTGTTACATATTGTCATATACATATTATAATTATGAATGATCAGATGAGATGAGATATATTTTTGTGCATGACCTCTTGGTCAAAGGTGTTTTCTGATTTACTCACTTCCGCCTCTCTTGTCGTGCATTGTTTCGTTTAAGCTTTAAGGCTGCTACACACTGGCCCAACCACTGGCCATCTGAAACGTTTGGGGAGACTCACACAGAGTTCAGGAACAAATCAACACAGCTGTGTTCAGCTGTGTTGGAAGCTTTTGGACCCACACAGATGGTGTGTGGTCCGATTCAACATGCAAAGTCTGGGAGAGTTGCCATCTGAGGATCTGAGCCTCTGATTGGTTGTGTGCTGGTAGCACACAACCAAGTGTGCTGGTAGCACACAACCTGGTAGCACACAACCAGCGAATCAGCACGGTGTGTGGGAAGGGCGAACTAGCACCACCCGATGTTAAGGAGACTTATTGCATCTCACGCAAGCACAGAACGTACACGCTACTGTGTAGATGGCAGGCAGTAGTCTTCGCTGTGTTTTTCAATGCAACTTTTTTGCCGAACGGGTCAGACGAGATGCAACAGAGTGGTCGGATAAAGGCAGTTGGCTGTTGGTTTGAATCTGGGCTGTGTGTGGGCCCCTTAACTGTCAATCCCAGTGATTTTTCTCACTTTGGCTTCCCCGTTGAATCGGCCGCAGCAAGGGCCAACTAGCGCCAATGGTGTATGACAAACCGCAGACGGCCCGACATTGTCTGACGGTCGACCTATGGCCCAGTGTGTAAGGGCCTTAAGGTTACACTTGTACTGCAAGATAAATCCAATGCATTCAACCGATTTTAACCAGGATGAATGCCCTCATGCTATGGCGCTTACTCTCTCCAGATCTTTTGAAGCATTCAGCCCCAGCGCGAGTAGTTAACGTCTGCTCGTCAAACCACTTCAGGGGTATAGTGAACTTCTCCCACTTCAAGGGAGAAGACCTCACCTACAATATGGACAACGTCTATAACAACACCAAGCTGCACCAAATCATCTGCACCAACGAGTTGGCACGAATGCTACACGGGTCAGGTATGAACCAAATACTAATCCCTCCCTTCCCTCCCATCTGTGGGCTGTGCTGGCCACCTTGCTGCCGCCTCTTACCACACTCTTATGGGTGCTTGCATTTTGAAAAGAAATCCCCTTTGCTGAAGCAGACGTCCATGCTGGCTTGCAGTATTGACAAAGGCTTTCTTTTAACCTGCATAACTTGTTAGCATATTATGAAAAAGTTTATAATTTGAATTTAGAGATACATAGACAATGAAAGATGATTTAAAGTGATTTTGGTACTAAGAAAATGTAAAAGAAAAATTAAAATAAATATTTCTAAACGTTTATCGTTTATCTTTCATGAAGCATCATATTTAACTTTCTGTTTAAAAGGTGTCACTGCAAATTCGGTCCACCCTGGGTACGTTATGACATCAGTGCTAAGACACTATAGTGCTTCAGTACGAATCATCTTCAAGCTAATTGGAATCTTCTTTTTCAAGGTGAGTGTAAATGAATAATATTCCTTTGTGCATGACGTAGTTGACGTATGACAAATAGTTTAGCTGAGGATGTATCACAATCAGCACACACAATGGCACAATCAGTCAAAGACTGAAGATTAAACTTTTCCGGACCTATGAAAAATAACTTGTTTCGATAAGATTCATGTTAGATAAGCAAATAGTTTGGTTATGCTGGTCGATCTAATGCTTGTGCTTTGCAGGACTAATAACAACAATCCATTCCTTTTTTGGAATAAATATGTATATTAGTATACGTACGTACATTAAGCAGGCAATAACATAGCAAACATATAATTTGTAACCCGTTTATGTATTCTATGAAACTAAAATTAGATGAGCAAAAGTCAGAAGAAGCCGCAACTTGGAAAAAACAAAATTCCAGAACTAAACTTTACCACATGTTCCATGAAAGTGTGTGTGTGTGTGTGTGTGTGTGTGTGTTTAATTATGTGTGTATCAATACACACAGAATAAAATGATTAATTCTAAATTCCCAATCCCAGTATGCAGAACAGGGAGCAGCGAGTGCCATATACTGTGCCGTCTCTGAGGAAACCGAGGGAATTACAGGGAAGTATTTTGACAGCGATTGCACTCTAGTCCTCGCTGCCCCTCTGGCAAGAGACCCCGCCCTCGGAGCCAAGGACTATGAGATCAGTGAACGACTGACATCAAAACTATAGCCTGATGACTGAAACCAGGTTACAATTCTTCTGTGGTGTGTAGAGAACAGTGTCAAGACAAAATAAGGTATATTCTTACAAGTGAATCCTTTTGAAATTAGATTTCAAAAGACTGCATTTCTTCTTGAAGATACAGTGTGAAGGATTTAGTGGCATTTAAACTATCATATCATATATATCACATATCACATATCACAGCTAAGTAAGATAGCAATTGTGATTGCTAAGTAAACATGTGTGCTCTCTAGAGCTGTTTGTCCATTCTGGGCTACTGAGGAAATTTGTCAGTGCAACATGGCAGGCTCCGTGGAAAAGGACCCGCTCCCTATGTATTACGGGCTCAGTCTAAACATATTTGATGTGATTCTTATTTTTCTTTTCAATCAATTGTCGCTAAAACTCGGTTAGATGCCACTGAATTGTACACACTGCAGCTTTAAGATTTGTGGTTGTGTAAAACATGATTCACAATTATTCAAAATACCCAACAAGGCCATGTAATCTATATTGCTGGTTTTAATTTACTTTTTGTTACATTACTATTACCTTATTTATTCCACACTGATCTGTATCCGATTTATAAAAAATATATTATATATATTAAAAATATTCTAATCTAGAGTCAAATTATTTATAATAACTTGTAATTGTAATTATATTATGATTATTATGATGATTTGCCCAGTTTCTTTTTTCAGGATATATAACTTTACATTCAAATATATGTATATACTGTGAGAAACTCCACTCCAACAAAGACCAAGCCATCAGATAGGGTTACACAATCATTCTCCTTTTATTTATTAATTTTTTGCAAATGTATACATATATATTGTTGATTGGTAAAAAATAAAAGTTGTCCTTTCATCTTCGGCTTCACTTATTAACTTCAGGGTCCAGGACAGGGGAGACAAAAAGCAGAGAAATGCAATAATTATACATACTAGTATGCATCCAATGTAGCCTCAACACATTAGCATTGCAGAACACACTCATACTTTCCTACTTGGTTATTTTTTCTATTCCATCTACCAACAGCCAATGCTGATTATGCTCTGGTACATGCTCCTGTACCTCCACTACATGATCAACCATTAAATTCACTATACCCTTCTCTCGCTCCTCTGCTATTTCACGGATGATCTCCTCCAGCACGGGAGTCACATGGTATAATTGTTGGGCTGAAAGGCGGACAGCAATCTCAATTGTCCTGTCCTGTTGTGTACACACACACGTACACAAAAAAAAGTGTCAGGAAGCCAACAGACACCATATAATGCTGAAGTGCATTATCCTGCATTGATATACAAGCATTCCACAAAGCCTCCACAAAGCCCTTGGTGGTGGTAAACATTTATATATTACATGATGGCTATGTAAGCTAAGATGTTTGTGTGTGAGTACTCACAGGATTTCCTCCACTTTCAGTCTCTGAAAGCTCTGGGAGGGAAGCTTCTTGGAACTGACCATCTTCTGATCTGGGCTCCATGACCTTTTTACCGTCTCTCTCCTGCAACACACACACACACGCACACACACACAAACAGACACACGCATTCACACATACACACACAAACATACACGCATACACAGACACACAATAAGATATGGGTTAGGTAAGGCACATGCCCGGACCCATTCCTGATACAGACAAGTATAGTCCTGTTACCTTCATCAGCATCATCTCTCTGGGGCTGAAGAAGGTTATGTGTCCCTCTGTGCTCTCCACCATCATGGCTACCAAACAGACCACCAGCACACAGCCACTGACTGCTCCACGCATACTCATGTTGCCCTTCCTGGTGAGACACACACACAGGCACGCACACAAACAAACATCAGATTATCAACCTTTCTCTTCATACCTCTCTCTCTCTCCTATGCCATATCACGGATGATCACCTCCACCACGGGAGTCACATGGTATGATGGTTGTTGCTCTCACACACAACAAGCTTAGGAACTTAGCCTGTAGCCATGCAAATAGGCATGTCAAGCTTTATTTATACCGGTATGCCACAAATTAAAAAAGACACAAATGCATTGTTGCCATTAAGGCTTATTATAATTTCCCTGGAACATTTTGGTCTTCCCATAGATAAAGACACAAATTATATAATGGACAGTGTGATACAAAAATCTAAAACAAAAGTGTGAAGGACAAAAAATGAGATAAGTCTTTATCTCAAGATAGAGAGAGAAAGCGTGAGACGGGGTATAGCTCTAAACATTTGATATACAACTGAGATAAGCAAGCAGGAATACCAGATAAATGTAGAGAACAAAAACAATTATGTCTTCCTCGCAGGTTTGACAGAAAAAAAGTTAACCAACACCAAAACGGAAAGAGGCAATCCCTACAGAGACAAAAACAGGCAACCAAGGAAATGGAAGACAGAAAAATGAAAGAAAGAGAAAGAAAGAAGAACAGATCTAGCTCATCCATACTCACTCGTGTTGTGTAAGCCTTGGTCAGTCGCTGGATGAAGTATGCCTTGAGGAGAGCGTGTGTCAGTTCAGCTCCCAGCCAGCCCGTATATGAAGGCTTCTTCTACCCCATGGCTCCCTGACCCTCTCCCTTCAGATCCGCTAATCAGCAAGGTTCCTCAAGTGCTCTCCTCAACAAACATGGAAACCACAATATTGCTCAGGAATCCTAATTATAAGGGTTGTGAGCTGACCACTCTGAATCTTGACCCCATCCATGGCAAGATAAATATTGGGATCATTTACGGGAATAGGTTGATGGGAATTCTTCCTATTTTAATAACTGATTTCATAACTAAGATTCCCTGGATATTAGTGTTTGTGTGTGTGTGTGTGTGTGTGTGTGTGTGTGTGTGTGTGTGTGTGTGTGTGCGTGTGTGTGTGTGTGTGTGTGTGTGTGTGTGTGTGTGTGTGTGTGTGTGTGTGCGCGTGTTTGTGCGTGTGTATGCGTGTGTGTGTGTGTGTGTGTGTGTGTGTGTGTGTGTGTGTGTGTGTGTGTGTGTGTGTGTGTGTGTGTGTGTGTGGTATACGTCATTTATTTAACTAGTCTATTAATATTCTATCCAATTAGGTGTTTATGACCTGAAAGTATTCTTCCTTTCTTTACAAACACACCTGCATGCATCCATTCCCTGGAAACGGGTGGCTGTGGAGAACTTAATGTGTTCGTTTCAGATATAACACTCAACATACTTCCTCTCTTAATTGAAAACATATTTGCGGTGTATAAGTTAAGGTTGTGACTGTTGTCGGAATGTACTGAAATAAAATTATATTACAGGAACTGGATGTTGTTAAACACTTACACTTGCACGCCACCATATATTATGTGATCTTGCTTTGTGAACCGAAGAAGATGATTAACTTTTACTAACCCCCGGTATTTGAGCCTGTAGTAATCGACATGGCCAATAGGTGGTTGCCTTTTACTAACCCCTGGTATTTGAGCCTGTAGTAATCGACATGGCCAATAGGTGGTGTATGAAATCAACTTTCGGGCAGATCTCGCGAGATGAACGCGGTATAAACTGGGTTAGGAACTGTGCAGTGTTTGAGATCTTTCCATTTTACAGAAGCAGAGGGAGCGGCACGTACTCTGGCGCAGCAGAGTCGTCATCATGGTAGGAGTTTATTGTGCATACGGGAGATATTGTTAGATTTCACGGATTACACGCAGTTAAGCATTCTTACCATCACGTGCATGGTGTTTTAGCTATTTTCCGAGAGTCGTCTTTTATTTTTTTTAGATTGAATAATGTCAGGGCCTAGTCAGCATGGCGGGGCATGCACATGTTAACCCATGTGGCGTATGAGTATCAAAGTAAACCGTGCATGTATCATATGCGCGATCATACCATCTCATGTCATGTATTACTCTATTCTAGACTAAATTGTAATACGGTGTCTTCTGTGCCTGGGGATTATTTGTATTATAACTAATGTGTGGCGCACTTAGCCCCCTAGCTAACTAGCTATTCAAGCAACAGGCCCAACTCCGGTAACCACGTGGGTGCCGTTAGCGCAACGTGGTCAAGCCAAACTAATGCACCTTTTATAATGGGTGTATTCTTTCATTTAGGCACTTTGATTGAATTGCTACTGTATTTATGTTATGGGGAAACATTTGCGATAACCACGTGTGACGTTTTTGTAGTTCGTGGATAGGGTATATAACATTTAGTTATTTCGCTTAAGTCATTCTACTTTCTAAACATAATGAACATTTTACAGGTGCAATTGCATGTGTTGTTCGAACATGCCGCAGGCTATGCGCTGTTCGTGGTTAAAGAAGTGGAGGAGATCGGCATGCTTCTTCCTATGGTAAGCGACGCAGCCGTCCACGCTAGGTGACATTTTTGGATATTTGCTGCCTCTTTCGAAACTAACGTTCTAAACTGGTTATTGCAGGTTGAAGAATGTGTGACCAAAATTGCAAAGTTCAACAGCATGGTCAGTCTGGCGGCGTTCTTCCCTTTCAAATCGGCACAAGGTGCCCTGGAAAACATCAACGCAATTTCTGAAGGTGAAAAGCAACTTTCATACATCAAACTTGATTGGGGATGTAATGAAGATCAATTTTCTGTCAATCCACTGAATTCCTGTGCTGACAACCTCCAAATATTCTGAACATCCAGATCAACTCAAGTGTACCATCATTTTTATTATATTGGCCTATTTAAGGCTCTGCTCTAAAGCAATGACGAGACCCTATGAATTGGAATTCTAACATCAACTTGTTTTTAACTACCCCAGGTGTTGTTCATGCTGACCTGAGGCTCTTTCTTGAAACAAACATGCCTGAATCCAAGAAGAAGGCCATGTTGGGAGTGTCTGACTCAAAGATTGGTGCAGCCCTGCAGGAGGAACTGGCATTCTCCATCCAGACTGGGGGAGTGGTGGCAGAGATCTTAAGAGGTGAGGTGTTTGTAATAACTGTTTATTGATTGACTGGGCTGTTGTGATGAAGTTTATTACCCAGACACTCGTGATGGTTTATACTGAAAACCTGAAACAGCCAGGAATACGGCCTTCTGTTCTCTTGTATTAGGACATGTCTAACCCAAGGTCCCTTTTTTCGTTTTTAGGTGTGCGTCTGCATTTCCACTCGCTGGTGAAGGGTTTGACTGCACAGGCCGCCTCCAAGGCACAACTGGGTCTAGGCCACAGCTACTCTCGGTCTAAAGTAAAGTTCAACGTCAACCGCGCGGACAACATGATCATCCAGTCTATTGCTCTCTTGGACCAACTTGACAAGGACATAAACACCTTCTCTATGAGAGTCCGGTAAGAAATTGGCCACTGCTACGTCACAGCCTTCATATATGTTATGGTCATGTCTTTCAGGTGATGACCAATATCTAAATTAAACTATTCTCTATCCCTCCAGTGAGTGGTATGGCTACCACTTCCCAGAGCTGATAAAGATCGTTGCAGACAACTCAACATACTGCCGCCTGGCCCAGCTGATTGGCAACAGGAAGGAACTCTCGGAGGAGAGTCTGGAGAGCCTGGAGGAGGTTGTGATGGACAGTGCCAAGGCCCAGGCTATCCTAGACGCTTCGCGCAGCTCAATGGGTAAGTTATACATGCATTAGAGTAACTTAGTAATATTAGGACAACTGCACATGGCCCCTTTTTTGCCCACCCTGGACTTCTTGTGTGTCCTTGGTGTCTAACACAGAGGGGCAAATTATAATGACTCTCATAAACCTGTAGTGAAGGAACAAACCCTCTCTGCGGATCCTGTCGGGAGAAACAAGCTTGCAACTGTTCAGAGTTGGTGAAACTGATGTCCGGGCCACATGCCATGTTATCGTGCATTAAATGGATAGGGCTGTTGTATTTGACTCTTCTGTTTGCGCTTAGGCATGGACATATCTCCAATCGACCTGATCAACATCGAGCGGTTCTCCAACCGTGTGGTGTCCCTGGCAGACTACCGCCGGGGGCTGCAGGAGTACCTGCGCTCCAGGATGAGCCAAGTGGCCCCCAATCTGGCCGCCTTGATCGGAGAAGTGGTGAGTTGAGATTTGCTGTCGTTATGAACACGGCAAAGTTAGGACTAATGATGTTCTACCAAATCTGTCAATCCCCTGAGTAACTGTGCTGAGAAACCAATTAGGTGCTGAAAGTCCTTGTTGGCTAGAAGCCAAACCAGAGTGTATACCAGTTTGCCATCTGATGCATGTTTGCTTTATTTCAGGTGGGAGCTCGCCTAATTTCACATGCTGGAAGCCTGACCAATCTGGCTAAATACCCGGCCTCTACGGTCCAGATCCTGGGAGCAGAGAAGGCCCTGTTCAGGTACTGGGGCAACCCCTCCCTGCTGGGGAAACCAGTGGCTGCAGTGATGGCAGGGATGGGCCGCAGCAGAGAGTGACTGGAGATGGGCACTTTTGTGTAACCATTTCCAGAGTGATCTTTCTCATATCCTTATGCACCCCCAAAGTCTGAGCAGCCACTTACAGCACTGAGGTAGAGGAACATGACTAGTCAATAGACTTGTCTAGATTTCTAATGTTGGCTTAAAGTGTGTAGTCATTGCCATCCATTGGCAATTGTTCTGTTCTAAATGCCAAAGCATCCTATCAACAGAGCGCTGAAGACTCGAGGCAACACCCCCAAGTACGGTCTCATCTTCCACTCGACATTCATTGGTCGCGCTGCAGCGAAGAACAAGGGCCGCATCTCCAGATACCTGGCCAACAAGTGCACCATCGCCTCACGCATTGACTGCTTCTCTGGTAAGTCGAGGCTGAAGCTTTAAACCACATTAGTTGGTGTCAATGATGTCGATATTTTTCGTCAACACTATTCAACCTTTGGGTTGACGATGATGATAACTTTATCCCTGAGCACAGTCTTGGCTTTCAAAGGATGAACTCTGTGCTGCCTGTATTGACTGATATTGTGGTGTTTTACAGAGGTGCCCACAAGTGTCTTTGGTGACAAGCTCCGCAACCAGGTAGAGGAACGCCTGTCCTTCTACGAGACTGGTGACCTCCCAAGGAAGAACGTTGATGTCATGAAGGAGGCGATGAAAGAGGTAAAGAGTCTTGACACCTGTGACTGTTGCTGCCCAGTGAAATTATAGTGGGGCTAAATTCTTCATCCAGCCGTTGTGAGTGATGACTACTCTTGACCTG
This sequence comes from Micromesistius poutassou, assembly GCF_964030765.1. Taxonomy (NCBI): domain Eukaryota; kingdom Metazoa; phylum Chordata; class Actinopteri; order Gadiformes; family Gadidae; genus Micromesistius; species Micromesistius poutassou. Next base: position 12,537,818 of record NC_140272.1, read on the forward strand.
ACTAAATACTGGGGGTACAAAATGATTTAATGAGCCTGACACAGCGATTGTCATGACGTGTATACGTGATAAGTTCTTGTATTATGTACTGACTGTATCCTTCACATCACAGGCCGTTGACGTGACCGCTGAAATTAAGAGGAAGCTGGAGAAAAAGGAAAAGAAACGCAAGAAGCGTGAGAGTAAGCTCCAAGAGGAGGCAAACGGCGGAGCCAACGGCACTGCAGAGATAAAGGTAATGACCAGTCAGTCCCTTGCTTGCGTGGTCTTGGCATGTTTGATTTGGGATCTGACCATCCACTTGGTTTTATCTCAGTATACGGCGTGCCATATCAAAATGACTCCGAACCATTGGCTGGTCCCATGCAGTGGTCCAAATCACTGAAGCGAGTCAGACATCAATTACTTTGCTGATACTAAAGCTGTGATCGCATGTGATAGTTTCACTAAACTACCTTCATGTATTTTTGAACTTTCAGTCTGAAAATGGAGAGTCGGAGACACCAGTCAAGAAGAAGAAAATCAAGGCTGAGGCAGTTGAGACTCAGGAAGATGTTGAGGCTCCCGCTGCAGAGGAAGTGCAAACCCCAGCCAAGAAGAAAAAGAAACGCAAGTCTGAGGCCATGGAAACTGAGCCTGCTGAGGAGGCACCGGAGGCCCCAGTAACTGAGAAAAAGAAGAAAAAGAAGATCAAGGCGGAATAGATCATTTACTTTGTACCTGTACAGTTTTTATTTAGATGCATTTTGTTTGCTGGACTTAATGACCAACAAGTGACTTTTGTGTAATATGCTTTATATAAATGGAAAACCTCAAACTTTAAACTCTGAAGTGTTAATTTCAGAATTGTGCCTTGACGTTTCTATTGTCCGTGTAAATAAAACGCAATGACATTTTTAGTTAATTTGTTTGGGTCCTCTGTCAGTGTCCCATCTTGGTAAATGTTAACAATCCTCCAACTTGCATGGACAATTATCAGGAGTATTAGAATAAGAGCTGATCTGCATTTGACATGGTAAAATTTCCTAAGGTGGACCCTACCATTTGAAGGGCAGAAACTGCACCAGCTTGCGCAAGATATAGCCCAATATTCATAGAACTTGAACCATCAGGCATGCAAACAGTCACCTTTCGGTGAAATTCGCCTTTTTTTTAAACAAAATTGGCCACTTGTGTGATTCGTGGAGATCCATTGAGAAAACATGGGAGGGGGGGGGGGTCTACAGTCTGACAAACGAGACTATAACTAAATTAAAAACTACGAAATCTTTTGACACTTTCCGTTAACGAATAAAAACGAGACAAATGTAAGCGGGACGATTTGGGAAGCAATCAGAACTAAGCTCTTTATGTGGGGAAGTACTGATCGTCCCGCCAGGCAGGTCAACTAGCAGGCGCTTGCTTGCTCGCAAGTGTCCCTTTGTAAACAGTTTGGCGCAACAATCACCAGTTAAAACACAACCAACTTGGAAGTCATTGGTAGACGACTCATCCCAAAATTCACGCAAAGATAAGCATCCTTAAACAGTTTTTTCTTTCAAGCTAATGCGTGTTCTTCGCTAAAATTGGAATACAATACAAGCTGAAAGAAACCACCGCTGTCCTGTAACGGTACCGGAGCTCTGTGCTGTCGACACCACAGCGGGGCACAGAAACACAGGATTCACTGTGGTTTCTGTGACATGATAAACACTAAAAATGAATACTTGTGTTTTATAAAGAAAGCTATCTTAGTGGGAAAGCCACGTAACAGATAGCCACGGTTACATACAGTAATGTTCTTATGACGGGAGAAAGGAGCAGAAATATAGTATAGAGACAACTTGGAGCTGTGTGCGCGCGTATGTTTGAATGAGAGACGGGAGTAAATGAGAGACAGAAAAATCGGACCCCCTCCATTCTACCTCACAGGTACAGAAGGCCTCCGACAAGGATGGGCCTCATCCTCATCCTCATCCTGGATGGGCCACTGAGTGCAAATAAAGCTAGTGCATCCCAGAACAACAGACCAAGGAGGACGCGAAAAAAAAAAAAATTAAAATAAACTCCAGGGAGTTAAAAAAAAAAAATTATAGCCTATTAAAAAAATTATATTAAAAAAAAAAAAATTTGACCTGCGCACACATCTTTTTTTTGGACCTGCGCGCGCATCTTTTTTTCAGGTCCAAAAAAAAAGATGTGCGCGCAGGTCAAATTTTTTAAATTATTTTTTTAATATTATTTTTTAATATTATTTATATATATATCATACCTGCAAACTAGTCACCTTTCGCCGTTTTCAACTCAAAATAGATCATTTACGTGAATCGTGTAGATCCAAAGAGTTTTTTTTTTAAGGGGGGGGGGGAGAAACGACGGCTGACCGACCAACCAATCAACCAACCATACTGTATAATAACCAGGGGTGCGCATAACTGGTACGCAAGTACGCATGCGCGCCCATAATCAGCGATGCGTAACGTCACTTGTGCCACTACAACGCCTTTGCGTAACTCACCGTCAGGTCATCAAAACAAAACTACACGTGTATCTTGTACTACTTCTGCGTCTCCCCACCTGCAAAAAAAAAGTGTGCACCGCTGTGTGCACCGCGCGCACACTGGAGAACTGCGCAATCAGCTGATCGCAATATCCGTCACTGTGAGACATCCTATCGCTCCGTGGCAGTGACGGACTGGACCCCCCCGTCAACAATCCTGCCCGACCGCAACCAAACACTCTCCCCCCCTTATCATTAATTAGTTAATTAATCGCCTTTATTATTATCAAAACGACGCTACGTGTGGAGTGCGTACCGAACACCATCTCCTGGTACTCAAATGAGTAACTCACTAAAAAAATTATGTGCACCGCTGATAATAACCGACTGTATAATGAGCGAGAAACAAGTTTGCTATCTTCACAATAAAAAAATCTTTGGCCAAATGACTCCACGTTCCATGTTCCACGAGTCTCGCTATCAAGATATACCACAGCGCGCGTTTTTTTCCCCAGCGTTCCAGTCCTGGAGTGGACTGCCGTAACTGACCAGTTTATGGGTTAATAAATGTGCCATTTTTACTATAAGAAAATGTTGTCTTTTCCCTTTATTTTCTTCTGGGAGTACATCAGAATGATTAATTTACATGTTAAAATAGCAAAATTTGGCTGGGGTGCCCCCAGACCCCCCTACAACGGTTTAGTTTGTCACCTTTTTCAACCCTTATGAGTTTGCAGGTATGATCATAACATTGCATCTAATAGCTCACATTAGAAACTTCAAAACCCAAATTATACCACTAGGCTCCTGCGGTTTCTGTCTAGCCCATTTCAGATTTGAAATATAAACATGCACTTGATCTGACATTTGGACACCCTTCATTTGGCTCATTGTAATTCTGTTCTGATCAAGAGATCCATTTTGGATGACTTCTCCCAGTATGATTATCAGGGCAACCAGTGTTTAATGTTAAGTGAACTGCGATATAACAAGTCTTCAAACAGTTCAGAACTTTTAATTTGGACAACAATGATTAAACCAATGTTAAAATGACATCAAATCCAAGGCCTGGCTGTATATCACAGCCAATTAGTAAGAGGGAAGGAGACAAGGAATGGGAGGGGGAAAGAAAGTCAAGCGATCAACTAAAGTCCCCTCAATATAAGGATTCACAGATGGGGAGACGAAAGTTACAAAAACTTGTTTCAAAATTAAAAAAGGCCTTTGCCGTGAAAGTGATGTATAGCTTTATGTACATCATTCTCAGGGTTCATGTATGCATACAAAAGAAAATCCACTACACATGATGCTTGTTCGTGTTCAAGTATATTTACCATCAACTTCATAAATTCTCCATGATTAGCAATCTTCCCACGATTTTTTTTGTTGATAAAATGTCCTTCAAAATAAAAAAAAATGCAGAAAACCACATTTCATTTTCTACCAATACATATATACTGTATAAATACATACATAAATATATTTTACATACAACAGCCATAAATTTGAAAAGGGGATATATAGAGCAGAGGGGGAAGGGTGGTTGTGTGTCTGTATTTTAGCATGGTGCTGTAAAATGGTTGGTTCCTTGATAGTGTAATCGGTCGGTTGTGATGTCCGTCCGAAAAACCACCAGACCGACAGGACATCTCAGTTGGCCCAGTAGGGGGAGCTGCCATAGCTGGACTTGTTGACCTGGCTCTTCTGCTGCATGCTACTGGACTGGCCGCGCTGGCTAGGACCACCCTGGACCAGCAAGACAAACACTTTAAGACTCATTTTAATTTCTCTTTACCACAGTTAATCAGTCATCATTATATGGATATGCCATGGCCACAAGAGGTGGAAAGCGAGGCCTCTCCATTACTCAAATCCTATTTTGCTTTTTCCAAGCATGAAATCTTTTCACCAAAATAGTATGGTAGCTCAGAAAACAATAGTTGAAATGTAGGTAAATGCTAAATATTGAAGATACATGTAATGTAATCACCGCTGCTGAAGTTATTTCAGATACAAAGGAATCCTCCCCAATGAATCTGAATGGAAGGCAGTCAGTTGTGTGTGTTTAAAAGTGTGCGTGTTACCTGTCCGTCCTGAGCCAGGTGATGGTGTAGCAGCTGGGAGTGGGGTTGCTGGTGAGGCAGGATGTGAAGGAAGGGGGCCGGGGCGTAGCCTCCAGGGGCCCCACCAGGGTTCAGAGGCCCCGGGCCCCCCAACGCTGAAGGCAGGCTGAAGGGAGGCGGGGTCCCGGCGTGGAAACCCTGCTTGTCAAAGGCCTGGCCGGGGTGTGGAAACAGGACACATTTGGCTCCATTGTAGGGCTAAGGTTTAATATGTTACCATATTTAAACATCAACTATATCCACGGAATCAGCAAAGATTAAATGCAACAAGGCGTGTGTTCAAGGAGGGCGGACACTCACCTGGCTCTTATTGTAAACACTTCCACTGATGTCTGGCACTCCCGAGTTACTGGACGTCACAGAGACGCCTGTGGGAGAGAAGGACGGCCGTTAAGATGTGTAAAGGCGCTCGGGTGTCTTCATCGAGCTGGGGTGTGCGGATGGCCCACTGGGCTGTGTGAGGTACCTTTCCCAGGCCCGCTAGCAGCAGACTTGGCCTGGGCCTGTGAGGAGTTGTTGTAGCCTTTGCTGTAGTCCACACCGGCTGGCCCGGCCGTCAGCTCCTCGTACCCTGTGCAACGGGACACATTACACTTTAGGAGTCTGAACTAGGCGTGGGCGGTATCACGGTATGATATTATATACCGTCAAAAATACAATCGCTCCGTTCTATAACTGTTTACAGACATCCCATGACTATCTTTTTTATTATGTTGATATGTATTTTGGTAAAGTTTTGAAGCAGTATATATATATATATATATATATATATATATATAATTAAATATTCCAAAATAAAGTCTTTACATAACCATAACCAAATATTACAGTATATATTTTAGTTTTTTAAGTTGATAAAAGAGGAGACGTTTCCACCATCTCTGTAAGGAAAAGATATGATCTTTAAAGAAGTCTGAAACACATCGTCTCTCCTTCTGTGTGTGTTGAGCTGCTGACCTGAGCTGAAGGTGTGCTGGCCATAGCCGCTGGGCTGCTGCTGGCTCTGCTGCTGGAAGGGGCTGGCAGAGGGGTTGCCCAGCCCAAGGCCCATACTGTGCTGCTTGCCAGAGGCCGGCCCCTGGGCTCCCGGAGGGACGAACATGGTGGGCCCGTACTGGAAGGCTGCGGCGCTGGGCACAGCACTGGGCACACCGGGGTAGTAGGGCAGGCCGGTGTAGCTGTAGCCCGGGGGCAGGAAGGCCTGCTGGTTCCCGTGGTGCTGTGGCTGCCCCTGGGCCTGGGGCTGCTGAGGCTGGCCCTGGCTCTGGCCCTGGCTCTGACCCTGGGGGGGCTGGGGGGCCGACAGGCTGGTCGGGGGGGCCGGCGAGGTGGAGTCGTTCCTTCCAAACTTTGTGACTTCACCTGCATTGAGGGGACGGGTGGGTCCACGTCATGGCTCAGTCACATGGATTCACACGGGCGGTAATAGGAGGGTTTGAGGATCCTGCCATACCTGAGTATGGGTTGTTGGCTAGACTCCCGTCTCTGCCTGAGAGAGCTGCAGGCCCAGGGAATGTGATGCCGTAGTAATCCTGCAAGGAGGGCTGCGGCCATGGACGGGGACACGTCAGTTGTGACATGGATTGAAAATTTATTGGTAAGCTACACCAAAAGATGGCATAGCCCAAAACAGTGTTTCAATTCATATTGTCATGCGGTATTGGCTCACCATGGGTAGTCTGGACTGTAGCATGTGGAGATCCTCATAGCCATAGATCTGCTGTGCACAAAAAGAAGACACAGGCGTCAGTCTCAAAATACATGTCACACACACACACACACACACACACCCCTGAGTGTATGTGAGGTTCTGTTCAGTAATAAACTGTAAAAAATAATGTAATGTTTTCTCAATAGTAAGCAAAGATATACATAGAATGTACTTCATGTTAAATGCAAATCAACAGAGCCAGAAGAAACGTGACCAATGACAGGGGACTTTCGCAATACAGGGGCTCTTACTGGGTATGCTGGAAGCAGTCCTCCAGGGCCCATTATGTACTGGTTGGGCAGCAGTGGAGGCACGCCCTGGGACAGGTTGGGCGGGGCTTTGCCTGACAGGAGAAACACACCAAGCATCATGACTACATGTTCTACTTAAACCTGAAAGTCAGCGATACTCATGGTCTCCTATAAATAACAGTAAACACAAGTGAAATGAAGTGAGCCAATTTGGACCAGAATAAAATCTATGGAAAACAATCCCCTGGATAGATGAACTCATGGATGGGCACGTTTTATTCTTGAGAAACTTTGTAGTTTAGATGTTTCAAGAGCAGATGTTTTCATGGAGTAAATATCTGCAGTAGGTTAGATAGTGCAGGTTTAACAACATTAACAACCAGTACTACTGACCCGATGTCTATAACATATGTCAACTAATCAGACCATAGCAGAAAGACAAGCACTTAAGAAATAAAGTAAATAAGATGTGCCTCTCTGAACCATTGCAAAATCATACAATCTTCCCCTTTATATTAAACCTCTTATAAAGGGGGGGCGGAGACCCCTACCATCCTGTGTCTTTCCAAGACTGAGTTTATTAGCAGCTTGAAATGTATATCAATATACTCATGGACATTCAGAGGACAAGATAGATATGTGTGTAGTGGATACTGCCCTCAGTGATCAATTAAGGTTATTTTACGGTTTTAGATCCTGTTGTTCATAACTTTAAACCTTTAAACCCTTTGACCAGTGCTCTGGCTGGGCGTTCAATAGCCCGTGTGCATCCACGAGTACATACCGCTGGACGAGGAGAGCAGCGGGGCAGTCCGGCCCGCCGCTAGGTTGGAGGCGGCACTGATGCCGTTGGAGCTGAGCCCCAGAGCCGAGTGCAGCGCGCCGGCGTTAGCCATGGCACTGCTCATGCCGCCACCCATGTTGGCCATGTTAGCCAGGTGGCTAATGCTACTGCTGCTGCTGCTGATGTTGATGTTGTTGTGGTGGTGGTGGACTGAGTGGAGCGACGGGCCGGGGATCTGCGACGACGTGTAGGAGCCGGACGAGGGCGCTAGGGAGCTCATGCTACTGCTGTCCACACTGGTGTACTGGAGAGCAAGGGAGAAGGAGGGCATTTTGAAAACAACCCTTAACTACATCAGAAAAAAAAGGGTACCTTTAATTCAGATGCAGAGCGAATAAACTATGGGGAAAAAGTCATTTTGAAATCGTAGCGTCAACACTGTTCACATCATCCACAACGCGAATATGCAGCAGTTTACAATAAGAATCACGGCAGTGAAAAGGCAGATGGGATTCAACCTGTGAAATCATATAGCCTAGAGAAGACAAGCTTATGCTAAAAGTTTCTATTTTGACTCTAAGAGTACAACAGTTTAGCAAATGAGGGGTATTATGAAAGGTGGGGGTGCGTTCTTTAATATGTCCATATTTTGGAGATGCTGGTTCTTCAGGTTGTTTCCCTGCTCCCTAACTGAAAGAAGGCTATCCCTCTTCCATTGAAAGTTGGTATTGGTTGGTATCCAAAGAAAATCTGTTGTGATGCATCTGCACACTGTCATGTTACCTAAAGCAACCTATATTCATGTACAGCTGTGTAAATAAACATTGGCTTGTACCGCAGATTGCGTCGCGATGATTGATCAATAAATATTAGGAAGCATCACGGTATACGATTTTCAGTCACCTTAAGACTGAAGATTAGCAGTGAATCGGAGTGCCAATGTCTCTGTTGCTAACCATAGGTAGACAAAGTTATCATGATTGTACATCAACAAAAAACAATAACGCTTTGCTTGACTTACAGTGAGAGCACTGGAGCCCACCGCGGAGACTGAGGAGTGACTGCTGGCGTGGCTGAGGAGAGATGTGGGTTTAGTGAATATATAAGATGCCACCAGAATACTACTTGTTCACAGTCTTAGTTTGTATTGAGCAATACAGGCATCAGGAATATATTAAATCATTTTGGGTGGTGAAACATCACAGAAAGTCGAAACAAAGGCATACACCACAAACCACTTTTTAACGGTACATATGTTGTTAAACTCTGCATACTACTTATCATATGTGCATATGCAGTCCATACAACTTTAAATGTGCACTCTTTTGTAAAATCTAACTGTCCACTGTCCATTTTGTAAGATATAACTTGCTTTGCTGTAGAGCTTTCATTTCCTGTATATCAGTCAGTAATACTACAGTAAAGATAATTTAAATCTATAAGATAAGTTAAATCAAATTTAAAAAGCTGAGGGAGAGAGACACTGAGACAGAGACGGAGTAAAAGAGATGGATTAAGAGAGTGTGGGGATAAAGAGAGAGTTGCAGTGGATGGGAGTCTGACACTACAAAGAAATGGGACAGGGAAGCAAATGAGAGAGCGCAATGAAAGTGTGTTTGTGTTACCTGTTGAGAGAGCTGAGCTGGCTGACGGTGGGCATGTCCTGGGCCAGGCTGGCCAGTGCAGCATTGTGATTGGGCATAACTGAGGGGTGGTGGGAGGGGCCGCCGGGCCCACTGTGGCTGCTAACGCTCAGAGATGGAGAGTCAGGCTTTGGTGTGGATGACACTGACGATGCTGGGATGTGGGTGGGAGAGAGGAAGAGAGTTTGGGTGTTTGGTTATTTAAGACATTAACAACAGTGTGATGGCAACCATTTTTTGCAAAATATATTTGAAAAACAAATCATAACACAGCAAGACAGGAAGTGACCATTATCACAATACACGATGGGAAACATTTCTAAGAGTCATCTCTTGCATTACATTATTATGATCAAAGACAAAACATTAGGAGAGCACTTACTGTCTAAAGCAACAGACGTCCTCATGCCGTTCAAGCCATTCTGAGGGACAAGACAAAAACTAAACTTAGCCTCGGTGTAACAAATGATGAGTGATGGATCATATAGGGAATCTACTAGAACATAAAACAAAGGAAAAAAGTCCCAAGGGTTTCTTATCATATTAGGCAACTAATGTAGATACCTTAACAAACGTGTGGGATTTTCAACTTTTAGTAAAACCTTAAAAAAAATACATTAAAACCGCATGGCAAATTTTTGCTTCTTTATGCAATTGGTGGTGCTAATAGAAACAAACTTCCACCAGATGACCACTGGTCATGTCCAAAATGGACACCCACCACCAGACAATGGTGGCAGGATCTGACCATTTGACAGGTAACGAATATTTGCAATAAATATTAAAACCATTGCTTGGCCGGTAGGCATCTCCACTCACCAACCGAACCCTGGGTTCCACTCACCATGACCGGCCCAGAGGCCTCTTTGCTCTGGGAGAAGGCCAGCCGTGAGTGGACCGACAAAGGTGCGTCGTAACTCCCCCCGACGGAGGAGAAGGGGGAGGTGGTGGACGGGACCGCGGAGGACGACGACAGAGCGGAGGCAGCGGAGCTGGCGGCGGAGTGAGGATTGGCTGAGCTGGCCGTGCCCAGGGAGGAAGCGGATAGGTTGGGCAGTGTGATGGAGGGCGAGTGGTAGACGGGCTCTGACGAGGAGATGGGCATTGACAGCGGCACCGAGAGGGGGATGCCCAGCGACTCACTGCCGGCACAACACAGTCATTCAGTTAAGGGTTTTACACACATCTCAGAATGCACACTTTCTGAAACAGATCCAGCTTTGACAGATAGGTGGGACAGACGTATGTTCTTCTTTGGTCTCAAATTGATTTTGATTATGCATTATTATTTTGATAGCATGTCTGGCGTTAACTGCTATTTTTGGATACATCTTTGTAAAAAGGGTTAGAAAGATAAGCTAAAAATATAATAAAAATTTAAATAGAGAAATTTATTCTGGCATTCATCTCCTTCCTTGCTAGACGTTGTCTGTTATGTAACTGGAAATCTACCAAATTACATTGCATTTCCCAGTTTTTCTTTTATGTTCTTCTGATTGTTAATTAGCTTGTTCATAAATGTAAAAATGCACTTTAATCTCTGGGATATTGTTATTCCTGTGTTTCGTTAAATATGGTTCCAATGGTTCCAAAGTCGCAAGAGTCAACAGACATTTAAATTAGTCACAAGACATTGCCCTCCATAATGATACCCAGCTAAATGTAATAGCCACATTTCTTAACATAGTACAAAAAAAACGACTGCAAAGGGTTATTAATTGCCTATGCATAGTTAAAAATAAAAGTGCTAAATTGGCTGTTTCCAGGCAGTATAGTCAGAGAGGTGCGCTGGTACCTGAGTGGTGTGGAGTACAGGCTGGACTGGCTCTTGGGTCCAGGTGCAGGCGGTGCGGCCACGGGGGCCGGTGTTGACTCCCGCGAGGCGCTAACCACACAGTTCTCCACGGCACCGAAGTCCGGCATGGCCGACTCTGAACCGAAGTCCAGTGCTCCGAACTGGAGGTTGAGCCCGGGAATGTCTGCGGAGCCTGGCATCTCTACCGCTGTGGAGGGGATCTGGAGAGGAAGGTACCAGAGTCACCTCACTGTACAATGACTGGAGCTTTAGGGCCGTGACACCAAAACCCAAGCGTAGAGCGCCAGCGTAAAGCACATCCACTGTCAATCTGCTTCCATGTGACTTAATGAGCCCTTCCACACCACAGACGGAGCTGGGATTTCCAGGGTGGAGTATTTGATGCATTTCTTTGCCAGCTGATCAACCAGCTGACGGCTCCGATATAAAGAAGAGGCCACAAAAATGTCTGGCTTTGACTTATGCTCTATGCTTTTATTACAGTGTGCAAGGGCCTTTAGAGATGTTACAGTTGCTGTTAAAAATGTGGAGTTCTATGTTGAGGATTAAGTCGGCCAAAAAGTTGGACATCAACCATTGAGTGTTAGAGAACTGTAAATTAAGTAAAAGTGATATGTTTTCCAAAAAGTTTTCTTATACAACGCCACCATAGTTAGCTAACAGCACCGCCTGCTGCCAAGAGCTGCCAAGAGCTGATTCTGTAACCTTCCACTACAAAGTGGAAGTCGGGCACGACATCAGGAATCTTACAAACAAAACGTTGCATGGCATGTTTCCTAAGTAGTGTTTGCACCATGGCTGTGGGAGGTCCAGCTGTACCTTGGACGTGGGGGGTATCCTTCGTTTCTGGCCCTTGAGTTGTGCCCGTTGCTGCTGGTGCGGCGTGCTGCTGCCTGGAGGGTCCAGCCCTGCGCTGGGAGCAGGAGACTTGGCACTACCAGCAGCCATCAGGGGGCCTCCCTGGCCCGCCGCGCCCGCCTGGAGCACGGGTGACGGGGCGGCGGGGGCCTGCTGCAGCCGCTGTGTCGGGGGGCTGGGTTGGCGCGCCAGGGGCAGCGAGGGTCCCGCGTGCCTCTGGACCAGCTGGCTCAGAACTAGGGAGGGCTCTGGCTGCATACCAAACTCCCCTGGAAGCAACACAAACACACAGGTTAGTCCAACAAGAGGGGAAGAGACACTTAAGCCTTCATTTTGAACCAGTCTGGCCAGTGCTGACTGTGTGGTACAGCAGACTATAACCTTCAGGTATGGGGACGACTTCTCTCTATTGCATTCACTCAGCCACAGCGTGGCGTTTGATGTTTCCCACACCAATTTATAATATTACCTTTGTAATACGCTGACAGAATCAAAGGAGGCTTATCAAACCGACTTGTCAGATCAAACAGACTAGTCTACAATCACGACTATTTGTTTTTTTACTCGTTACTAATCCAGATTAATTTTTTTTGCTGCAATTACATGTCTGCCCATTTGGTGACTATTGCATTCCTATCCTTCCCTGGAAGGAGGGTTCCCTCTGCTGTGTTCCTATTCACGGTTTCTCCAGCCCTTGGATTGAGCTTATCTTCCTGAGTTTACCTTAACCTTAAGAAGGGCTTGGATGAGTGATATCAAGGTAAAAAAAAGGGTATTTCATACATTATATTAGTATAATCTAAAATAAACTTGAATAATCAGACCCTAGTATTAATCCAGAGTCGACCCCTTGGCCGGATTAACATTGCTAGACAAATCCCTGAGAAGGAAAGAAAAGACAGGCCCTGCCTTGTACTTCTGAACACTCACGGCTGAACTGCGAGGACAGCGAGGAAGCACCGGGCTCTGACACCTTCAGGTCCCAGCTGGAGGAGACTGGCGGAGGTACTGGGACTCCCAGGCCAGGCAGTCGACCCCCTTGGGTGCCGACAGCGGGCGTGGCCTGGGAGGATGGCAGCGGACCCAGGCCGGGACCCTTTAGCTGCTCCAGAATCTGAGCTCCGGCACTGGGCTGGCTCCTTTTGGACTGTCCCAGGTCACCAAAGCCAGCTCCAAGCACGGACGACTGATGCACATAAGCAAAGAATGGAAAGATATTTTAAGCATAGGGTTTTTGCCACGACAAAGGTGAAACCTGTGTCAACCCAAAAACAACAATATACATCCCATAAAAAAAATGAAAAAGGGGACCTATGGTGAAGATGCTTGTTAGCATGCGAGAGGAAAAAGTATCATTAATGTAGGGGGAAAGGGCAGAGCAGCAGAAGCGATTGTCAGTTTACCAGGGCAACGTGTGCATAGCTTGTGCTGCCAGTGGCGTTTCGGCTGAGGGGTAGCTGGGGCTGCTGCGGTTGATGGTGGTGGTGGTGGGAGTTGGTAAAGACCAGGCTCTGAGAGGTGGAGGAGGAAGAGGAAGGGGGAGCCTCCCTACCTCCACCAACAGGCTTCTGCAGCAGTGTGGCCAGGTCCAGGCTAACAATGAGACGAAGCATGGGAATATCCTTAGCAGAGCAACTTTATTGCTGTGATATTGACTATAATTATTACAGTGCATCACGTTATTAAAGAGCCTGATCCATCAGCGGTATAATGGATGTGTTTTTGTTTACCTTTGTCCAGGTGTGATGTGGTTCTCAGCAGCAGGCGCACACGAGGAGGTGAACACTTTGGTCTCGGAGAGCTGAGGAAAAGAAATCGCAGAGACTATTGTTATAGTCCAAGCAGCGGCAATTCAGAGGGTTACCATTATAGGAGTGGTAATGAAGTAAGGTAAGGTGAGGTAATGAAGATTAACATCTTCACTCTTTATAAAGGCTAAATATGCTCTGCATTCTCACACTCATGCTCATCATCTAACCCTTTCTAAAAAGACGCTGGAGGTTAGAAGAGACATTTAAGAACACACATCATTTGCCTGTAACTCACACTGACATCCTCGCTCCAGTCCTCAGCAGCCCAGTCTTCCAGTGTATTCCTCCAGGCTAAGAGACGCAGGGGAACGCCAAGAGATCAAAGCCCCGCACAACCAGGATAGTAATTGCATGTCGTAATAGCAGGACACATTAACACCACCCACCTGTTCCATCTGGGTTGGTGCCGTTGGCCCCCGTGTCCCAAACCTCTGAGTCCATGGTCCGCGTACGGGACTCTGAGGTGTAGTCCGCCGGGTTGAAGGTCCTGAGGGTAGAAGAGGGAGGGAAAGCAAAGGAGGAGTGTTGGTGGAAAGTCAAAGTAGAGGGAGTGGGCATGAGAAACACAAGAAAACCCTGTTGCAAAGCAAGTAACATTTAGGGTTTATATCCTATTGGGTGTCGTTAAACAAACTAGGTGCATTCTAGGCACATACCCCATTCCCTGGGCTGAGAACCTGCTCCCTGGCGGCGCTCTGCCCCTGCCTCGACCTCCGGCTCCTAAAGAATACGAGAAGAGAAAAAGACGAAACATCTCAGCCTTCGGTCACCGAGAAGGACGGTACGAGGTCTCTCCCCCCCCCCCCCCCCCCCCCCCCACTCTCTCTCTCTCTCTCTCTTTACGTACCAATCAACCCCCCTCTGCCTCCCCTGCCCCTCCGGCCTCGCTCCGAGCCTCTGTCCACGGGCATCACCTCCACCCCGTTCTCCTCTGGGCGTGCGGCTGTATATACACATAGACACACACACAGATAAGTCCCAACATGAATGGATGGGGTAGCGACACAGGGTGGTATGTGAATGTCTCTGTCGCGGGGGGCGTACCCGGTCGGCTGCGACTAGCCCCCTTGCCCCTGCGGCTGGAGGCACTGCGACCCTTGTTGGCCTCCTTGTCTCCCTTCTTCTCCCGGTTCTCCTTGTTCTCCTTGCTCTCGGACGGTCCCTCCTTAACGAGGGGCTTCTTTTTCCCTACAGTCTCCCATGAGGTCTAGAGATGCACACAGACACAGAGGATGAGTGTTTCTGTTATTAGCAAACGTGTCTTGTTACGTTACTCTACTTATTTTGCACTGGCAGCACTTTTCATTTCCTTTGATTTTGTTTTTCTTCTCCCTGTTCCTGTTTTTGTTGAATGTGTCTCTGCATGAATGGTATGTAATATTGGATGAAACGTTAGTAACTAACCTCCTAGTTAGTTGGCATGAGACTTTCAGCTTCTGAATAACAAATAAATAATGGTGTTCTGTCTACCAACTAGAGGAACTTGGGAGCTTTTGGGAACTTTGAGATTATCAATAGTCAGATTCTTGGAAATAAAGAGTACAAGGGTACGAGATGCAAAAAAAAATTATTTGTAGAATATATCAGCTTTGGATAGGATGTCATTTTATTAAATAAAATATAATTCCTATCGATCAGCATTGATTGAAGTTATGTCTAGGTTATTTTAAGCTACAGGCTAGTTAAAATGTAACACTTACTTTGAATATATATATTTTATTTTAACATAAAAAGATGTGAATGTCGTCAGATATTTTAGAACTTGGTTCAACTAACATGTGCACCACCACCATGTGCCTATTCCAGACAGTATTTATATTATGTAGGAGGAGGGTTCTGGACTCTTTTTTGTACCTTACTTACTAACTTGGTAGTCTGCATTTTTACCAAGATTTTTCATCTTGATTTGTGCATAACCACCACCTTTGTTGTTGTTTTAACTTGAATCGGGGTTAGACTTCAGCCTACTCGGATAACATACCACGAATAGGCATTTGCCCTTCACAAACAGGAGGGAACCACTTACTATTTTGGGACCTTAATCAAGACAAAAACAACAAAGGTAGCTGGCTGGGGGGGACTAGAGAGAGTTTAGAGATCCCCCCCCCTGCCCCCTACCATCTGTGCCCACAAGCTGGCCTGGGAGAGGTTGGGACTTTGACCAAGAATGTCCAGCATGCAGTTGGAGAAACACTTAACCATTTTCCTCCTCCACTGTTGGCCAGTATTATCCTTAATAAATAGATCTCAATACAATACTGTCAATCCCTATTGTGTTATCTCAGGACATACTTGGACCAACAAACTGGACACAAATGTGTCTGGTACTCTGGCGAGGAGGGGGAATGGTGCTGGATAACTTATCTTTGTTCTTCACCGAGCCCCTTTCCACTGCAAGCAAGTATTTTAAGCCTAACTCAAACAAGTTCACCTGTTGGGGTAACTGAAATAACCAAGTCAATCCAAAAGCTAGAATCCTTGCACCCTGTGGAATGAAACAAGCCTTAAATTCAAAATGTAGGCAATGTCCATCCTCTAGGCTGCTAAATAAATATGAATATTGAGGTGAAGCCACACAACACAAGAATACATGAGGCAAATGCAAGTGGATGAAAGAGAATAAACGTCAGATGGGGAATACAAGGACATGGCTGTATTGTTATTATTATATTGTGGTATTGTTCTGCGTTTATTATAACGGGGTGGCAAAGGATGGCGCTGTGTGGCACAACAAGAATTTGAACAGTGCGGGAAGTTATATTGATTCGCCGGGTGTGAGTGTTCGCATTGGAAATAATGTTTTTGACTTGGTAGAATGTATGTTGGTATATGGCGCATCGAGGGTGAAAACACTTTTAGGGTAAGGACAGACCCATTTTTGTCTCCTAGTTGAAAGGTTTTTCGGTTCAAACCTCAATGTACAAAGTGTGTCGGCATCTTTGAGCAGGATGCCCAACCCCTACTTGCTCATTAATGACATGCAAGAAAAATGTATTCTATCCATATAAGTCACTTTAGATAAAAGCATCGGCTAAATAACTCTATAGCAAATTGGTAATGGAAGGAAGAGAGAAGCTTCTTGTCATCTGTGTGGGTCTAGGGTGATGGCCTACCGTGTCGGATGTGCTCTCCAGGAGGAAGTTGATGGCTCTGTTCACGTCCTCGTTGCAATCGTGGAGCGCTATCATGCACTCATCCTGGTTCTTCCCCGTCACCTCCATGAGCTAGGAGCAGAGCCATAAGGTCAAACAAAAACTATATAAAAGGGATAAAGCATCACATTTACAAGAGGTTTAACTTGAGCAAGTCTTAAAGTGTGCCGACAAGCAGAAAAGCATGCATTCACACAGACTCCTAAACAACAGAACAATTATCTTCATGCATTGGTATTTAGAAGGGGACTCTTTCATCCTCACCTGGTTGACTTTGCACTCAAAGTCAGAATCATTCTTGTCATAGATCACCTGGGCAAGGCGGATTTGCTCTGCAGTAGCCTGGATCATGAGACAAGACATATATGTAAATGAAAATATATGTATATAGTGCAAACATAGTGTATTGTTTTAAAATGGGTGAGTGGGATCTTCATTAATTTAAATGACTGGAAATGCAAACAAGTTAATTCCCCTTCCCTCAGAATTTTAACACGTTTATCTGCAGTAATATAGCTATTTCTGGGGCGGAAATTATGCAGCTGTATATGTTTGTCTTTTGGCATTTACTATCAATTCCCACTGTGGAGGGTGAGACCTCACCTGTATCTGTTTCTGTGGTTGGGAGGAGTGTGTGACGGTGGGCAGCGTCTTCTCCCGAGGGCCCCGGGCCTTGTCGCCGCCCAGCGAGCTCATCATATACAGTATATACAAAACTATGTATGTACAAAATAGAAAAATCTGCAAAGGAAACACAATAGGGTAAGCCACACACACTCACCTTCATTTCATAAACAAATTTAATATAACAAGCTAGCTCTTTGAATAAAGGATAGGCCGTTTACGTAGTTTGTAGTACATTTATACAAATGTCTGACACATGAATTAAGCCTAGGCAAAACAACTCCACAGGCATTAAAAAAAAACAAAAAAAACATTGGCTCACTATTGCCCTGGTGATGCAACAGCTCTGAGGCAGTAAAAATCTAGGTCAAGGAGGAAGCGAAACCCAATGTCCACTCACACTCAACAGGCATTATAAACAACTGTGCGATTCTGTAGTAGAATCCAGATTACAACAACACCATGCACCCACTTTAAGGTACGCACAATACCACTGTCCCAGATAAATAGTTTTATGAAAATCGTAAAATGTGACATTTAAAACAAAAGACATTCATGGCAAATCATTATAGATGTTTTTATTTACCAAATACCAAAACTATTCGGCTCATAGTTACATATTTTAGCTGTAGCAAATAAAATGTTTTAAATATTAAATCACTGCAACATCACAATACGACGTCCAAAGTTTCATAATTGAAAGATTATTAGTTGTTACTAATACTGGCAAAGATTAAAACAAACAACTATAACGATCTATTGCTCGTGTATTGTTATCCCCACTGACCCATTTGTTTTATGTGGAAGAACAATAGCAATACAGCTCCGGCTGTTGAATGACGTGTGTTGATGCACTCTTGCCATTGGCTGAAGGACTGAACAAAGCTAAAGCGAAAACACCATGGAAAACTGTACAATTTTATTGTAAAAAATACTGTAATGGCCAAGGCAACGTCGTTGTATACCTTACACATGTCTATTGTCTTATCCATTTGTCATTTTTGACTCATAAAATAGAGAAGATTTATGCGCCAACACGAATACGAAACCAAACAACAACAAACCATTACCAACAAAACTCACGATCCTACCTTCGAGAGATGCAATTTGGCATGTCATGAGTTTTATAGGGCATTGTACCGCATAAAGGACGTGAAAGACATTCAACGTTTGGCCACTTTATTATTATGTATTGTGTCCCTGGGCATATTAAACGTTAACACGTATACATTCGGACCGTCAGATCCTTCAGCTGCGTTTAGCATTACTTGTTTTTCATGGTCGGATGCTAAAAATTCCCCAACAACGCCTTAGTTTTCACGCATAATATATTTTCTCCTCATGACGCAGTACCATTTAACACATTACCAACCGAAATGGTAATACTAATACTATGTATCCCTTTGTCCTCGCTAGCATAAGCTACGATTAGCTAGCCTACTCCCCTTAGCTGACACAATGCCATAGAAATGCAGGGATGGCGCTAGCCGTCGAGGCTATCGCTAACAAAATAGGGTCGAGATAGAAAGTCAACCAGCGCACTGTCATGTGCATAACAATGCATCGATAATAAAGAGAAACACACCAAAAGACAGTTTCACGCCATGCCACTGGTAGTTTATAACACATGACATCAAAACATGCTAGTGGGCTAACAACAAAGCTCTATCGATCCTATGGAAAATGGCCTCAGTGCACAATCCCATCCCGACACAGCTTGCCGGGTGAAAAGCAATCACAAAAATGCGAAAAAAAAGCTACCAAAAGCGCGTGTAATAGGCGCGACGGAGACGCATATTCATCACATACACACGCTTGCTTATGAAACAATAATTAAAATGTGCTAATAACCCAACACTTAAGTTTGACAAAGGCGAGGAGATTTATTTTTTTTATTACCTGCTAACACGCTTCACTCCGCCAGCAGCAGACAAGGTGGTCACGTGACGTACGATGTCGCGGTTGATGCCCAAGTCTGGTCTGCGCAGCCGCGCAGCCTCCTAACCACAATCTCTTCAAAGCCACAAGAGGCTGGGAAAGGAACCTGGATTTTGGCGTTATCCCGGTATACTGCAAAGCAATTTCTGGTGTCTTACTACAGCCCCTAAGCGAAAATAAGATCATGACAAGCGTAACAAAAAAGACAATGAGAGTAAGTATACAGATGTAACGAATCATTTGACAAAGCAGTATCCGAAAGATGTAAGGGGAACGATGTCCCTCTATCTGAAGTCGTTCCCTCTCACGCCTCTCAAAAGCTCAACCCATGTAACTGAAAGTCCCCCCCCCCCTCGCCAGTAACGCTCATGTGGAGCATCCCTTCCCAGGGGTGTGTGAGGAGAACACCTGGGAACGAGCCAAGATTGCGCCCACATTGCCCAAATGATATACCTTGATATCTAGTTATTGGACCGTTTTAGATCCTGACATTAAAAAAAATCGCGTTTAACATTTATTTTAGCAGATTTTGTAAATTGTTTATAATCTATATCGTACACATGCGGCAGGGTTACATCATTACCCTAAAGGAGAACAGGGTACGCAGAGTCGCCTTGTGCTGATTATGGAGGTAGGCAATACATGGAGGCTCCCAATACATTGGGCTTTAGAATGACATTGTCACAGTTTAACATTTATCTTTCGGAAGTGCACATTTTATCCTGACGGTTGGTGTATCAAGTATGGGTATTCAAATATGCCTATATTTCGTTGTACACCTAAATATCAAGTTTTAAATTGATTTTTATTTTTATGTGACTATACCTCTGGCCCTAAAAACATGATATGGTGCGGTGGAGAATAAGATAGGCATACAGAGATTTTACATCAATATACTTTTATTATCCTCAATATTTACTTTCTTTTAGGTTGGTTCTCAGATGTTGATATACGATATCCACTGATTCAGTCATTTGTAAAAACAATCATGTGTGTATAAAAAAATGAGGGCACCACCAATTTAAACACAGGTCAATCCACAGTGTTTCTCAGACATATCCATAAAATGTATGCATTTCACCCTATGCATTTTACACACATATAAAATACGCTTTAAAGGTGATGGGGTGTTCTTTGTTCAACTTTGTCCTTATTAGGGTTCTCTTTTCTACATGGCATTATTGTTATGAAAACTATGGATGAAAGTTCAATGTAGAAAGGCAAACCTATGTTACCCTACCGGTCTTTCACAGAAAGACTTCAGAAAGGCCGATGTTTACCCTGCCTCTGTTTATCAAGGAATACTTGATTCCTTGATAAAAAAGAAATAAAATCTTTAAACTGACTAACAAGATATGTAGCTGGAGCCTGGAAATAAAAATAGGCATTGGGTTCGCCCCTTTGAATCGAAATCGAACATTGCACGGATGCTCAGATCAGGGATGGAAACCTCTCTTAAAAATGCCAGACTTCAACAGAGGAATTTAAACAGTTAATGATAGTCAGTTTTTTGGCTTTGTCTATGCTAGTGCCAATGAAGAGCCATCATTGGCTAAAACTGATGACACTAACACACAGTAGTCCATTAGGCCGTTGAACCTTAAGTTAAGTGGCGGATTCCACAGCGCTTACCATATCAACAAGGGTGACAGTGGGGAAAAATAAATAATAAACCTCACAAAAATATAAACGGCCAGGGTTTTCAAATTACACACACACACACACACACACACAAAAAAAACATTTGCTTTGATAATTACTTGAAGAATTCCTACTTCATATTTAGCAATAAATTGGTACTGCCATTATCTTATAGCGAGAAAAAAAAAGTCCACTTGACTGGTTTGATTTATGATTTGAGAATATAAACATATTTAAAACAGTTCTGCGCAGTCCAGCCAATCGATCCCCAAGTCCCAATTGCCCACCAGTTAAATCTTGAAAACAAAATATTCCTCTTCTTCTTTTAAAATGTATACATTTTGGTGGGAGAAATGAAGAACTCAGAGTGTGTAAAGAGACAGTTGTGTCACTAGTTGCACATAAAACCCCTTGAACACAGATTCTTTTTTGCTGTAGACGAGTTCCTACAATTCTTTTATCAAGGTAGTGAATGGTGAAAACGTATAGAGATATATATAGATATATATTTATATATATCTTTATTCTTCGTATTTTTATTCGCAACTCTCTTGTGTGTTTCTCAGAGGTGACCCCGCAGCTCTGCAGAATTCACTGGCTAAATTGTCTTTACACCTGTACAATGAAAAAAAAGCACCTAAACAGTAGGAATCTCAAGGACTTGATGGAGAAGAGTGGGATTGCAAATGGTGGATCCAGAAAACAAGGTTCACCATGCTATAGCTCAAATGGGAGAAAAAAAAAAAAGAAACGCCATCATACATTAGGGAGTAGGATTGTGCTCCTGAGTCTACGTGTGATAAAAAAGGCCAAACAGCGGGACAAGATTAAATAGGGGAGGAGAAACCGTGGAGGGTCAAGGGTCCAAGCTGCAGGGGCAGGCGGGCGGGGGGGGGGGGGGGGGGCGAGGGAAGGTCTGAATGAGGAGTCACAGGAGGACCAAGTGATGGGACAGGGAGAGCAGATTCTAGCTCCAGAGCCCTGCATAGTTCCCATGCAGACCAGAGCAGAGTGGACCACCGGCCACAAACAGCTTGGTGCCAGAGTCGTCGTAGCAGTGGGTGTAGACGGCGTTGGGGAACGAGTGGATGTCCGAGAAGTAGCTCCTCCACGTTTCATCGTGATTCTGGAGAGGTGAGGGTGGACGGAGAGAGAGAGACACACATACAGACATGAAAAACAGGTAAAGGGAGACAGATGGGGAGGGGCATAATAAGTAAAGAAAAAACTACTGCTTTTCATAGCAAAAACGTAGTTAATAAACTGTAGTTTGTGACCAACCAACTAACATCACAGTTAATTATATTAATTGCAATAAATAATGAGTTGTTATTACTAGTTGTCATTATTAGATTTGACTTGTTCAAACTGGGGTGCTTATAGGCCTACTCACCAGGTAAACCATAAACGATTAATTTTTCCCACATCTTATGAATACATTGTATATATGATGATATACATTTTGGTGAAGTTGTGTAGCGGGGATATATTATTAAAACAGGCTAAAATAATTTAGGGCTGTACACCAACTTTAATAGGTGGTAGCACTGATGCTTACAAGCTAAAGATTTCAGTACCACAAATACAAATTGAGTAGCACACATCTTTAAACATATTTTTGGAAATAAATTGTTTTCACTCCTTATAGTTTGGCCTTGAATGTAAGATGAGGAAAGCCAAATCAAAATAAATAACAATAATTAAATTGAAAGAAATAACAAAAGAGGGACAGACAAAGGCTGTTGAGAGTGAAATCCGAACACAGATCTGGCCACAGCTTTCGCATTCAAGTTTGGACATCAGACCTGTGTTGCTATCTGGTGCCTCCGATCTCAAATTACTCCATAACCTCCAAGTGACATGGTTTTAATTGGTCAACATCATTCTGGCTGGTTCAGGCAACGTTATTAACTACCAAAATGGATTTTAGGTTTGGTTTATATACAGTAGTTCAAGAAAAGTAAAAAAGAAAAATGTCATTATCAAGATATGATAGCAGTGCATTTCACTCGCAAATGTGAAAGCTAATACATATTTTTTTCTTCACCATCGTTTTTAAAAATATATGCAATCAAAACTGTCGCACTGTACAGCCCTGGTTTATCGGACCGATATTTATACCTCCTCCCTAGAAGTGAGTCCACTGAAATAAAAGCCAAGCACGTACCAGCCAGCCCTTCCCTGTGGTGAGCTTGAGGGTTCCTTCTCCTGGGCGCTGCCGGTACCCGCCGGCCGGGTTCAGGGGGTCTTCCAGGAATCTATTGGCCCGTATGTCGTAGAAGAGGAGGGAGCCTTGGCCTGTGCCCACCGTCACTATGTGTTCGTAGAAACTCACAGATCGAATTCCTGCACACGGACAAATACAATGTTCAGGGCTTGGCTAAAAGTACATTTCTCCTTTTTTAGTGTCCGTATTTGAAATGGATTACCATTGACACATTACAATCAAAATGTTGTGTTGTTATGTATTATCATCATAAATAATATTATTATTATTATTATTATTATTATTATTATGAGAAGTAAGGCTTCATTTGGTTCCCTGCATTAAATTGTATTTTGATTTTTTTTGAGTACTCCTTTAAATCAATGCAACATACTAAATTCAATTAAAAGTTATTTGTATAGCCATTAATCACAGTTAAGTCTCAAAAAGGGCTTCATACTCCTGGGAAAGCTTTTATCTTGTCCATGTACAGTGTCATGGATGGAGAACTCACCACTTCCCCTCTCCCTGGAGTTGACAGACTTGATGCTCTGTGTTGGCTGTCGAGGATCCAGGAAAGACACATGAGCCTGTGAGCCGACTGCATACACCGACCAGTCCTGTCCGTATGCCAGACACACATTCTCCTTGCAGTGGGGAAGCTTGGTGGACAGCAGCTAAAATATGGAAATTGCGCATTAAAATTATGGAATGAAAGTGGCAGGTGGATGTTAAGGGTTTAAAAGTAGGAATGTGAAGTTGATACACTGTGAACGGTTACCTTGCACAGGTTATGCTCAGCCTTCCAGAGGTGAAAGTAGCCGTCCAAAGACACAGCACCCAGCTCCTAAAAAAGAAAATGGTAAATGGTAAAATGATACAATTCTAGTGTGAAAATTCTAAAAAGAATATATGTGAAACTACATATGTGTGTGGTGTAATATTAACATGGCCATAGGTTTCAATAAGAGACTCGAAATGGCACAAATTGGCATTTGTGTGTTCTGATATCTGGGTTTTGCTGTCTCCTCAGCACTAACGTTACCTTGTGGTTATTGTTGAAGGCCAGAGCTCGGACCTTACAATTGTACGGGTTGGTGTACTCCTTGGGAATGTCCTTGAGGGCCCTGTGGGAGATGTGGGAGTAGCAGGGTACTGCTTCCTGACTCCTCTCAGCCTGGCCAAGCACCTCTTCAGTTACCTCCCACAGGCCCATGGAGCCATCCCTGGAACCTACACATTTGGAGAAAACATTCTTGACTAGGTGCTACAATCTTCAACGATGCATGTTCATAAGTCTCCGGTTTTGGTCCGGGTCCTTCTGTCAGTTCTTTACAACGGCAATGGTAGTAAGGAAACTCACCAGAAACAGCCATGCTGTCACTTATCCATGCTATTGAGAAAATCCAGTCATTGTGGCCATCCTGAAAGACAATGACCACAAATCAAAATTATTTATATGTGATTACATACATGCTTTAAATAAATTGCATACCTAGTTATAGTTAGGCAACGGAAGCGGCTCAAGTACTGACATCTCCGACACAAACTGGGTCCAGTGTGGGCAGGCGGTAGACGGCAAGGCTGTTAGGGTTGTCCCCTCCTGTGGCAAGGAGTGTCCTCGAGGGGTTCAGCTCAATGGCATGAATACCACAGCCCTGTTGGTCAAGCCTGGACCGAGAGCCTGACGTTGGAAGGAGGTGGCTGCCGACGGCGGCACCCACTGCCCCGGAGCCTCCACTGGGACACTCCCGGTCCTTCAGCATGGGAATACGGGTAATCTGCCCGGTAAGGACATCCGCTACAAAGAGCTGCAGAGAGGAGGAAAGAAGGCATTTGTAAAATCAACAATTGCCTTCTGATTTTCCTGATGTCTCAGGGTGTAATGCTATTTTATGTGCCTTTCTGACAGGATGCAAGGATGTGGGTTAAGCAAATATCACATTGGGCAGACTTGTACAATGCTAAAACTTAAAAGAAGAGCTAGGCTAAAGCTGAGGCCTAGCTCGTCCAAGTCAGAAATGCTGATGTTCAAGCAGCTTGAACATCAACAAAAAAAAGTTGAAAGAACAAATATTACATACATTTACTTTTATCCCATATTGCTTTAGCACACAAACAAAATATTTGAACATACAATAATTGATTCCCTGACCACATGGATATGTAT
This sequence comes from Micromesistius poutassou, assembly GCF_964030765.1. Taxonomy (NCBI): domain Eukaryota; kingdom Metazoa; phylum Chordata; class Actinopteri; order Gadiformes; family Gadidae; genus Micromesistius; species Micromesistius poutassou. Next base: position 12,563,025 of record NC_140272.1, read on the forward strand.
AGAGTCGGTCATAAATCTTTCAATTTCTCTTACTACCTGAAAATGAAGCCCCTATTCACTAAATTTCTATGCTCCGTTTTAGGTCGGATAGTTCCTTAAACGCTACCAAGAGCCATCTCACCGTGTTACACTTGGTCCCACACACCACCTGGCGGTGGTTGAGCCACTGCGATGCAAACACCTTGTTGAGGCGGCCCAGAGAGAACTCCCTCTCCTTGAGGATGCCTGGGAGCCGGCCAGCGGCAAACCCCCGGAGGCTCCGCTGAAGCCGCAACTCATGCTGCTGCTGTGGCCGAAATTCGCGCCCACGAAGGGCACACACCACCGAGCTCCGGCTGCCCCACCACTGATGGGCATGACGCGAAGAAGAAGAAACGCGACTCCGCTTGGGGGCAGACTGACACCAGCCCAACTGTCAAGAAAAAATATTATAGAATTAAGTATAGCAATGTTTTATACATCAAATATCAATATTGTTCTTGTCGTTAAGGATGTATGACCTATCCCCATGGAGTACATGAAAGACTCCAAGCTCACTGACCCAGTTAAAAAAAATCCTCCTAGTCATAGTACGATCTAGTACATACACACACACTGCTTATTTAACCTTTATACAAGCAGACTTTAGATATTAGGTAAGGTCACAGAGATAGAGGATATAATATGTGAATAACTTTATTTGCATTCCTTGATAGATAAATTGTGGTGATCCTATAAACTAGCTGTAAGCGAATCACAATTCCTTCCATGGAGAGCCAGATACATGAAAATATAGGTTTAGTCTGGACTTATCTGCTTGTATTTAATGGCGATCGACTAACCAATATTGCACATCTACGGACAGCTTGGGTCATTCTCTTTGACTCGAAAAGCATTTTGTTAAAAAAACAAAAAACGACTTTCTGTCAATAATTCTGTGACGAGTTCAATCACTTAATAACACCAGGCCATGGCAGACTTGACGGAAGTTTCTCATTCATGACAAACGTGGATTTTAGTGAAAGGATAGGCATATAGATACAAAGGATGACCCACGCGGTCCGTAGAGGTGTATTATTGGTGAGTTTACCACCATTAAATACAAGCAGATATAAATTAGCTGTTCATAGATACGGCTCTAAATTGAGGAAAATCGTCTTCGCTTGTGGCTAGTAGCTACAGAACGATATTTTATCAATTTGAATAAGAATAACTATATATTTTGTATATCTGGCGTTATTTGAACAAGATCATGTTTGTACATATAATTGACTAAACACACACAAGGCATTGTCATACCAATAATTAGAAGCTACCGCTCAAAACGTTTGGATTTCTGGTTTGTTTTTTTAATTGAAAAACAAACAAATGTAAAGCAAAATGGTTTACCGTAAGCAACTGATTTAAAATACAAATATATTAATTTCTTCATACATGTAACATACGACTAATGTTGGCGGTACATGTTGGTTAGACGGTTCGGCGAGTCTAACCCTGTCCTTGTACATTAAATGTTATGAGACGATGTCATCTTAAAACATTTGATGGCACGCTACTCGTTAGCCTAGCCAACTACGAACATTCAAATACAAACAGAGAAAAGCCATTTTTAAACACGATTAATATTAATGGGCTTTTGCGTGTATCGTGTTGGATGGGAATGATCTGCCAAGTGACTAACCAAACGAAGCTGTCAAATGTCACAAATGTATTTGTCACGAAATACCAAAACGAGCTAGCGCCTTTCCCAGCTAGGATGCTAACATGTTTAGCTAGCTCACGGTACCATCGCATCGCTCGGTTTCCGCCTACCTGTTGTTGGTCTTTGGGCTCCCCTGCTTTCCTTTTCCTGCTAACTGTTTTTCTCGCCATAGTCTGACACACACAATTCCCTCACCCACATGGAGGGTAATAGTGACACTGTAAACTGGATCATATAATGGCGATTAACTATGTTTTTCTTGGCCCTCGTCCGGTGGCAAACGACAGCGATCACATAAAGGGTTAGGTTAGACACTAGCTAGGGTTAACGCTTCTTGCTAACGTCAGCTAGCCTCTGGGTTCCGCACAAAGTATCGACACGGCGTTTCTTGGTTATCGACTCGGTTTCGACAGAGGAGCCTATATGAGAGGCTCCCCTCTCCGCAATATTAACACCCGTTTTTTCCCGTTTTGAGAGTCGCGTCAGCAACGATGAAAACATTGACCCTCGCGCAGCCGCACTAAGATTAAATATCAACAAAAACAAGGTCGTTCGTGAACACTGACGTATGTGCGTGCTCGTCCACTGGCTTCGTCACATGACATCATAGCCCAGTAGGAACAGGGAACCAACTGGCCGATGTTTTGTGTTGCCAGCTACCAGTTTCAAAATTTGAAACTTAATCATTTTAATATGATTGGCTAAATACCTTGTGTTTTCCTCCACATTAGATATTTGAACATATAGCATTGCTGATCACCACATTCATTTAATATTTAGCGGTTTAGTCAACGCCGTCACACCTGTGGTGTTCCGTGTCTAATATAACTGCATTTGGAAATGTATTGGTACAATTATATTATGTTGATCCAACATATGGAAACATAGCAATAAACCCAAATACGTGGTAACATAACCATGAATTGCTTTGGTCATCACATGACAAACGAACTGTTTTCTTTTCATTCAAAGAAAATCTCGGTAGAAATGTCCCTAAGTGAATCATCTATATACTAGTGTCTAGCACAAACCGAGCAGTAACAGGGAAACAGTAACTCAGGTTGCTGACAAACTGTATAAGTAAAGGTCCCTTACGTTTCATCAGTTCGATTTCATTGGTATGGAGTCTTGTAAGTAATCGAGGAGATGTGACTTTCTGGATAGACTTTATCAACTGATCTCCTTTAATCACCAATCCAGACACGCACAGTATACATCTCCAGATTTGGTTTCCCCATCACAACTGATAGTATGAATTAGAAGTTGCCCTAGAAACCTTGAATTCCTGTCTAATTTATAAGGCTTCCTTCACAGTGGAGGCAAAATGTACCTTTAGTTTACTAGCTGTTCAGAGTAGGCCACATATCACACACATATTATATAGAATGACACACACACACACACACACACATATATATATATAATCAAATTGTGTAATGCAATGTAACATAAAGCAAAGGGGGCGTAAGTTACACATGTCATCAAGATAAAATACATTGTTTTATTCTGCATAAGACAGTTAGTCTCCAACAATGAAATCTGGTGTGCATACAATAGGAAGAAATCCCTTAGGAAATGAACTACTGATTTAGGCTGAAGTTTATCAATAAGAATAGGGTTTTGTATTTTGGATACCTTATTAGTATTTTGCACAATGCATATTCCTTTAAACAAACAAAAAATGCTTTGTTGATAAATGCAATTTTCTTTATAGTCATGGATTTGCTTTGGACCAATGGAATGAAACAATGTAGTCTCAATTATAGAAAGTTTGTTGCAATCCTCATGGTGTAGGTTTTATTTTATATGTACCCAGTTTCCAACAGTGTATCAATTACAAAATATAGTTTTGGTATTGGCAACAAAGAGGCCTATATGAGCAACCTATTACTCTTAAACACTTGTTTGGCTGTTTCTAGGTCCTGGACCAATTCTAAACAGAGGAAGTTGTCACGTTTTTCCCCATACTGATTTTACTTGAAGCCCTTAATATGACATGTCTTTTACAACCCCAGTCGACACAAAGCAGTGGTTGAAGACTCTTGGGAGGGACTCTAATCGGGCACAGAGAGCAAGAGAGAGGTTGAGTTGTACCATCATGAAAAATACTTTTCACTTTCATCTGAAATGTGTGAATATATATTTCAACTTAAAAAAGAAAAGAATAAAACAAAGACCAGTCAAGATTAAATTCAGTTTGCATTACATGTCAGAACAGATAACTAAGTTTATGAATATGAAAGTCAAACAGCTACAATTATTTTGGATTAAACTGTGTTCCATCAAACCAATATATGAGAGTAAAGAACATACAGCATCAAATCAATGAGGACAAATCTGCATTTTCCCAAACACTTACCATGCCTTATCCCCATTATAATATTTGCGGAGGCTGAAAAGTGCTGGTCACCAGTCATTCATTGTTAATTTGGTCTATTGCACTCTAGCATGGTTGGAAAACATACACTTCACATTACTTAACTTTTTTCCCCCAGACTTATTTTAAGTCTAAACAGAACCCATTATAATCGAAAGGGTGACTTCTGTCATTTTGTTTACAATACAGAATTGCACATGACTCCATAACCATTTTCTCCAACCAAAGTGCCAGTGTACGATATTTAAATAAGTTGAATATCTACAAAATGGGATATTGTGTGCCATGTTTGACAGACTGGTGCCACAAAAGGTATGTATTGAGACACATCCTATTATTTCTCTGCGAAAGAACTGACCTCTTCTACCCAAATCTTAAAGCAATCTATTCCAGTGCACGTTGAAGAGCCCACTATTACAGCAGAGGCAATTAGAATACATTTTAAGAATCCATTATGCAGTTCCTAGAACAGAAACAAAACAAAAGTAATATGGAAAAAAAGGTGCCCTTCAGAAAACAAAGAGGAGATGAATAATAAGTGAAAACATGAGACAAGTAAGAGTACAACCAAGCGCCATGAACCAAAACAGAGAGGGCACTTCTTGGGAGTCAATTCTCTGTCTGGTGACGGTGCCTTTGTGTGTGTTTAAAGTTCAGATGTTTGTTGGTTCATTCTAAAGACAGTCTCCTTAGGTCCTCAATCCCCTTTATACGTACGCACTGCCTATGCTGCATTGAACATTGGAAGAATGCAGCTTGGTTAACTGACAAGTGTCAGTATGTGAAACTTGTTTTTCCTCTTCTGGTGTGGTGTGAATCTGGCTCCAGATTCCCTTCTGTTTGCTCTCAGAGCCCTCATCAAATTATGCCACGCCTTTGAAAGTGCTAGCTGATCAACTCGAAAGCGTCAGACTGTTTCCATGCCAAGAACATCCTGGCTTTACATCAAGCAGTACCAACTGTGGAATTTAACCACAGGATTTCGGAAAAGACAAAAACCATACATTTTTGACTTCCTCCACTCTAGGCACACAGTATTTAAGAAGTACAGAGGCATGTTTTGAACACAGAGCGGGAATCAAGGCCCTCTCTCCTTCCAAAAGCAGAGTGAATGGGCCTGGGGTCACTAAGGTAGGCAGAAAGGAGGGATTGGGGGAGGGGGGGGCGAGCGATCAAGGGAGACAAGCCTCGCACTGGGCATTGGCTTCCCAACCAGCTTGGCTCAGCTGGCTGTGGCCCGTGCCATCAGGTCCTCGAGAGCCTTATCCTGGTCATTGTTGTGGACCAGTAGCACCTCTTTTATAGTCTCTCGCTCAAAGCCCATCTCACCAAACCTTGACATCAGTTCAAGAAACTGCAAGGCCTGAGGAGGAAATAAGAAAATGTGTTACACAATTAAAGGGCATCGTGCAGGGTACCTTTTTTTATATCAATTCACATTGTGTGCTCAAAGAAATGGGTTAAAATAACAATCTAAGTTATATGGGACAGATCATGAGGGGAAAGCCTATGTAGGCACCCTAACCCAAAGCAGCATTGGGTCGTCAATGAGGTGTCATTCTCCAAGAGGATGTCAATCAGCTTCCAGTAGCCTGGTGTATTCTCCTTGTGATGCGTTTGCGTCAAATTGAATATTTTGGCACGCGTGCACATTGCATTGTAATTCTGAGCAGCACAACATGAACATAATGTTGACATCGATTTGCTTCATGCTTTCCAAACACCTTAATTATTTGGGAGTGCCAACTTGCCAGTGGCGCTTTAATGAGAACAGTAAAAACATTCTACCAATGACCAATCTACCAATGTTCAATTTGCTAAAACAATTATGATGATAGAACACACCTTTTCTTCGGAACACTTGTACATCTCTAGACACTCCTCCACAGCAATGGCATCAAATCCCCGCTCACACAGACGTCCATGCACAAACAAATAGTCCAGCACCTGTGACAGAATTAATTCAGGGTTATAGCTGAATAGATGTTCCTAAACCAGGTGAACCTGTTCAGATCACATTCCCTGGATTACAGGGCATTGGTTTCATCTGTCAAATTGTTAAAAACGTTAAAAAGCAGAATAACAAATAGAGTTGGTTTAGGAAACAGAAGTGTTTGGGATGACAGATGTGTTGAGTGGGGACCCCACCTGCTCCACATTCTGCCCTTGTTTCTGCATGGCACGCAAGACTCCCTCATAGGAGTATCCCATGCCAACGATGGTTTCAACACACTGGCGCTCACTAGGGGTCAGGCTGAGAAGAGCTCCTCCGCATGGCAGACCCAAGCCCGCCCCTGGGTGAGTCTTCAGAGGAGAAAGAAAATAACAATTAAAATGTATAAATAATTAAGTTTCAATCATTTGAATCATTATTTCAAAAATAATTTAGGATTAAACTAGTCAAAAAGGTCTATCAACTGCATACCGGTTTCGGAGCTCCGTTCCTAGGATGGCTGGATGGGTCCGGGGGAACAATCACATGGGTCTTTGGGAACGCTGGTGGGCTGCCATTTACTACGTTACGTCGGGGAACTGGGACTGGAAGAGGGTGGTAGCCCATGCGAGCTGGCTCACTGTCACCAGGATCTGATAGTTTGGGAAATGTAAGCGACCGGATGTTACAGGGTCGATCGTCCGAGTCCAGTGCTCCTCTACCCGGGCCCCCTGCTCGATCCATGTCCATCAGACCAACAAACCCATTAGGTTTGTGAACAAAGCCTGGTTTAACCAGGTGGCTGGTGTTGGTGTTGGGAGGAGAGCTACCATGCAGGACTGGTGGTTTCTGGGCAGGCTCTGGTGGGGAAATAGAGGAAGGAGGCGGGGGCTGTGGTTGGCTCTCAAGTATATTGCGTAGCTCCTCCCTATCATCTAAAGTCTTGAGTTCCAGCTTATCGAAAGGGTCCTCTTCCCGTTCAAAGTCAGCCAGGTTGAGGCAATGCACTAGAGGAGTGCTGGGCAGGGCCTTCCTAGGCCCCATGCTCGGTGCTGGGAGTGGGGTGAGGATATCAGTGTGGCACAGTCCCGCTAGAACTGGGTTGAGTGCAGGTGGTGGGGGGTCCTGGTCCTTTCCGGAATGTCTGTTCCCATCTCTGCCGTCAACATCCTGGGCCAAGCCAGCCTGGGTCTCTGCTTCCTGTCTGGCTGCAGCTGCTGCTTCTTCTGCTCTTGCCTCGCCTGCCCGGGCCTCGGCCAGCTCTTGTCCCCAACGCACACTCCTCCTCTCCAGGGAGAAGTCATACTGCAGAAAAGCATATGGAGGCAGATGAGAAAAATACCCCTACTGGCAACTATACAACCAGTGCCGCTTAACCACAATCAACCTCTGAGCATATGATACGAGCACAGACATGGACACATTTGCATTTGTAGAGAAGACTCCCTCATAAGGGAGAAGGATGGCCTAGTGTTAAGGGGTATCTCCTAGAGCAAGATGCCTGCTCGTTCATGACATGGACCCAAAGCTGATTTCACAGCACTGTTTGTTTGGAGCATTTGTTCCTAACCCTGGTGCAGTCCCCTCTTGAGTTCGGTTTGTTTGGGCATAGGTCAACTGATCAATCGGACTTGGTTCCTGACCGAGACAAGTGAGGCTGGAGTGCTTTGTTTGTGGTGAGAACGAAATCTGACTGAACAGACAGAAACAACTTTGGCTACACCATAACATACCTGTGTCTACATATGTGTCCCTTAAAAAAACTACGTCTTCGAGCAGAAGGTAACGGGTAACAAGAAGGAATTTAAATATTTTATGTTCAAAGTATCCAGCTTCTAAAGAGACGCTACTTGCAAACAGCTTCTGAATGCGGGTTCTCTATTTGGTTAACATTCTGTTTATTGTGGTGTCAGCTAGGCAAGCAAAATTATTATGTTTAATAGAACTGGTTAACTAACCCGTGTATCATTTCAATTAATGTCACTATTACAGTAAAGATTACCAAGATAAACATAAACATCCCTTGATGCCATTACTAAAGCAGAGCAACAGACCTGCAAGTCACTCAGTACGGAACCACAATCAGGTAAACAGAACCCAACAGGCAGTCCCACTTTGGCAGGGCAGCGGAACCGCTCGTTGATTTTGAAGGGAACATCTTCCAGGTAACTGAGGGGACCTTACGTACGGCAAGGAAAGAATATAGTTTAGCAAGAGCTCAAAAACATTTTCCCGATTTGAACTGCAATTAATTGAGGCATAGAAAAAAAACTAAAAGAATACCGCAGAGGAATTTAAAGCTTATTAGATTGATATTAACCATTGTTGTAGTTGTCCGATCCAGACTTCCTTGCAGCCATTTAGAGATTCTGTAAACAGATTACAAATTAAGAAATGGATAGAAAATTGACATTCAATGTATCTCATGAGATCACTGTGACCCCCTGGGCTTTATTCAGAGAAGTCATTATCTTAGCGAAGTATATATAAAGGATATCTGTACGCCAGAAGAAAGGTTGTCTAATTCAAAGCTCGAGCTCATCATCATGCTGGAGACCATTTCAAATTGTACTTATTTTAGTTATTTAAGTTCGTTTTATGATCATTAGCTCTGAGCATTCCATAGATTACCTTTTTTTCCAAAGGTAATCTTCTCATTCAGTCGCGCTCTAGCACAATAAGGGGCTTTATTGACACAGCATATTGATTAATAAATAACAAATGTTGAGTGTCGCTTATCATAAAGGGATTTGCAAATAGATGTATACAACAGCTTGCGTCTTTTGACCGAAAATCGGATACTTATATGGCTAATAACAGCTAGGTACCTAAAACAAAAAGTCATGTTAAACAAATTAATTATAAAGGACACATGTACTATGACAGCATAGTCGAGGATTCATTTTAGATCGTGGATGTTTAAATGCAATGTAAACATCCCATGCATTTTAGGTAATGATTACCAGAGCAATGAACTCACTCATCTTCCTCATGAAATATGCAGATAGCGTCAATAAGGACATTTATCAAACTGTCGCCTTAAAACAAGCTATCGGTGTTCCGTTATGTTGTAATCAGCAACAAGCTAAACTAAATGTACTCACGTTAAAGGAGGTGACCAACACAGAAGTTATGGTTCGCCACATCTATAGTAAACGATAATGATTCTTTCAAATGTACGTGTGAGATTTTAGGTAAACGCAAACGTTGACGCTAAAAGCTTAGCAATGCTGCTGGCCTGGTGGTAGTAGTTGTGTTGTGACTGGCTGACTCAATGCTGCCACCGCCCATGTAAAACTGACTCAACATTTACACACACAGGTATTATACCAGTATCCGCACGTCTTGTTCTTCCAAAATCCAAATGGTCGCTTGCTGAGATGACACCTTGCTTCGAGTTTGTTTTTTCACAGGAGTATTATTTATATTGAAACCTCTTTCCTGCTTCATCGTGGAACGCCATCTTGATTTGTCAACCTTCCTTCCTCGGGTTCCTGTTTGACGTCACCGCTTCACGCAGATGACGGAAGCTCTTTCGCTTGTTGATGGTTCGTTCAAGTACTTTCCACATTTAAAACAAAAAGGTGGAGTTCACCTGTTCATTTTTTTGGTAGTGTTGTATATTTTATATGTACACCTCAGATCACCTGTCAAACAGAATACATAGTATCCCTATCCCTGCTGTGATCATTGTTAGTTTACTTTTCAGAGTGGTGTAAATGGTGCGTTCAGATACACCTCGGCGACCTCAAAATTGTTTTGGAAGAAAACTGCAGTAAACATTTTTATAATCAGATATCTTCTCATATATAACACATTAATCCTGTTTTACTCTTAAGCATTAACTAATTTGATGTGTTATGTAGCTTTACCTTTTTACTTTGATTTAAAATCTTAAACAATATAATATACAATAACAAAATGTCAGAATTTTGGCTGAATTTTTTTATGTAGCCCAATTATTATATCCTAAATATGTTTATCTTAGAAGATGTATCCGCAGAGGTTGGTAATATCTACAGTGTGCGCGCACGTCGCGTTCAGAAGTAAACGTTCGTGCGTTTACAGACACGCGCAAAGGTAGCCGGAAGTATCGATGGTAGAAAATAAAAAATCGATAAATACACAGTGAATCGCTAATACAGGTATTTCGTTGACTGCCCTTTCCGCGAACACAAACTCGAATATTTGCGGAGGTCTACACGGTCGATGTGCTGGAAGGGATGACAACAGCCAGAACAAAATCTTCCATTTTAACGAAGTTCCTCGGTGGGGTTTAGCTGACGTGGGGAGAAGTTGAGACTGCCAGAGAGCAGATAAACAAACATAAACAAGCAGGGATCAGCTGAGCGCTTTTCCGATCCGAACCAACAGGACGAAAATGTCAAGCAGGGCAAGCCTCCACTGTTGATTCAGATGATGATGAACGTGATATCTTGATTTACATTGGTGTTAGCTCCATGTCATTTGTCAACATTGGCACACAAAGAATTTTGGAAACAACACGAGGACTAACGTTAGCCATAGACCATTACAGAAAATCCACTATTAGCTGCCGCTGCCGTTTTCCAAGATTAAGTAATACTATGGACCGAAAGTAGTTTTGCTTCAAGTTGTCCACTGTAACGAAACGAATACTTATCCAAGAGCAAGACGTCAGGTAATCATTGCTCAATAACTTCGCCTTTCCCCATAAGGCCCTAAATTACATACTATGCCACATACTAGCATAGCCATTTTGTGTTGCATTTTCAGTGGTTATGTCAGTTAAGAATACGTTTTGTTATTAATTGAGCTTGTATGTACCTCAAATGTTCTAGAATAATTGTAGTCCCTGTTTACGTTGTTTACGAATGCCCCCCCCCCCCCCCACATTAACTGAACACTTTGAGGTAAAACACTCATTTTGTATAAGAATCAGATCTGAAAAGGATTGCATTTATTTATTTTCTCTTCCAACCTTCTTATTTGTGTGAGAAGTGGGATAAGAATGGCCCACCAGACCACCCCAAGCTCCCAGAAGGCCCTGATGATGGAGTTGAAGTCTCTTCAAGAGCAGCCAGTGGAGGGATTCCGCATCACACTGGTGGAAGAGTCTGACCTGTACAACTGGGAGGTGGCCATCTTTGGTCCACCAAACACACTCTATGAGGGAGGCTACTTTAAGGTGAGCCAAACCGAATGAACTCAGAAAATGTAATGTGCATTCATTAATTTGGCAGATGGGTTATATCCAGGTATAAAAGCCTGTGGCAATGTGTAGTCATTTTCATTGGATGTTTTCTAATTTAAGCAAAAGTTGGCCTAAGAGAAGTGAGCAAGATGGTCAAACTGTGCATGAGCAACAATTGTTACAATGCTTTGTGTCAGCATATCTGCATGTTAGACAAACCAAGCAAATGTAAGGACAATCGGTTTTGACCATGGTAATGTTCGGATAGTCATGGGCATTTGCCATTATTAACGTGATAGAAATTATAGATTTAGATAAAAACATTTGTCAGTTGAGCGACAATGAAAAGTAGTAAGTTGCATCCACAAGTAATCTTGCCATGGTCACATTTAAATAGACTAGTTATCTATGATGCATATACCTTTGTCGGATTCTTTTCAGGCCCACATCAAGTTCCCGATCGATTATCCATACTCACCACCAACCTTCCGCTTCCTGACAAAGATGTGGCATCCCAACATCTACGAGGTATAACAGTCACATAAACTCTAACACTGTTATGGGTTGGACACCTTTTTGAACATGCAATTCACTTTTTCATATTCATTATGAAACCAAGTATAGAATTTCTTATTTGTTTTTAATTTGTGTCATTATTTTACCATTGGTATTCTTGATATCATGTTGGTTTCTGCATTGCAAAGTTGAAATAGTTTTACGGTTTCCACATCATCTTCACAGTAGCTATATTTATGAAACAATACTACCAAACAACAACAACAACTTTTCGTTATTAGATTTAATGATTTGTGTAAGGCAATATTTTCTGTGAGCTTGTCAGACTGTGAGTTCTGGTTGGTCTTTCCAGAATGGGGACGTTTGCATATCCATCTTGCATCCTCCTGTGGACGACCCTCAGAGTGGAGAACTTCCTTCAGAAAGATGGAATCCCACTCAGAACGTCAGGTAATAACGCCGCTAATCACAGTTACCTCTGTGCCCCTTGTGGATGTCATGTGGTCCAAAGTGAAGATACACAACCTTTTGATCACTCTTTGTGTAATAACGGCTGGCCGAATGTAATTCAAATGCCATAAGACTCCAAATGGTGTCTGCTGCTCTTTAGCACTGTATGCATTTAGTATTTTATTTTCTATAGATAAAGAGGTCCACCAAGATTCTTTTAAATGAGAGACCTTGCCTTAAACGTGGCACATTTTCTGAAGTCATTGTGTTTGTTCTTATCTGCAGGACCATTTTACTAAGTGTCATTTCCTTGCTCAATGAGCCCAACACTTTCTCCCCTGCCAACGTGGACGCGTCCGTCATGTTTCGTAAGTGGCGGGACAGCAAGGGCAAGGATAAGGAATACGCTGAAATTATCAGGTAATATACCAACAGCAATACAGCAATACACCATCAGGGAATACAGATCTAGACACTAAGCAACATGGAATTAAACACTGAATCAGAATCAGCTTTAATGGCCAAGTATGTTCACATACATGGAATTTGACTCGGTAGGTGTTCACTCTCTCAGACAGGTAGACATATACAATATAGACACTAAGCAAACATAACATAAGAACATAAGAAACAATGTGCAAAGAAGGAATTCATATCCTTACTTATTTGTGATATGTCAGTCCTAGTAGTTACATGTGACTGGAGTTAATTTGAGTAACTTTAGCTTAGAGGAGAATACAACTCTCAATACATATCTGTAAATTCTCTAATCTTGATAATATAAAAAAATCGGGGGTACATACTGTCAATTAACTGGTAAAATACCGGGTAGAACGTGTACCACTAAGGCTCAGTCCTTATCTTAGCGACCCGGGTTAGATTCCTGCCCATGGTCCTTTGTTGCATGCTTTCCTTTCGCTCTCCCATACCTTCCTGTCTATCTCATTCTATCACAAAGCATAAAAATGCAAAAATAAATAGAGAGAACAAGACCGATAGAATTCAAACCTATAGAAGCAAGAGGAGTCATCTCCTTATCATTGATTTAGTATTTGGTCCTCATATCTTTTATATTTCATGATGAAATGATACCACTGGGATACCACCTTTGGGCTAGGAAGGGTAGGTAAACTTGAGTGTACGTGTAAACTGAGTATATACGTGAAGCTGCAAAATGTGTTGATGATCAACAACCTCTCCCTCCTCGGCCTGGCAGGAAGCAGGTGCTGTCCACAGCAGCAGAGGCGGAGCGCGACGGGGTGAAGGTGCCCACCACCCTGGCGGAGTACTGCGTGCAGACGAGGGTGCCGTCCCAGGACAGCAGCTCGGACCTGCTCTACGACGACCTCTACGATGACGACATGGAGGAAGAGGACGAGGACGAGGACGAGAGCGAGATGGAGTCTGGCGGAGAGGCCAGCACCACCGGTGGCAGCGGCACGTCCACCCGCCGCTATGACAACCAGGACGACTCCGGCAACGAGGACTCATGATGACCCGACTGGTCTCTTGGTCGTGCTGCAACCCCGCCTCCCATTGTTTTATTTCTTTTGAAATTGAAGTGTGTGTGTGTGTGTGTGTGTGTGTGTGTGTGTGTGTGTGTGTGTGTGTGTGTGTGTGTGTGTGTGTGTGTGTGTGTGTGTGTGTGTGTGTGGTTTTGAGTGAGTGTACTTGCCTTGTCTTTGTGTGTATCAGCCTGTGTGTGTTCTGACTGGTTCTGATTGAATGTGTTTGTTTTCTTCTAGGAGTCTGAATAAGGTAAAATTTGTGGCTTGACCCTCTAAACGGCTGGCTTACTCATTCTGTATCTGTCCTGTCTTTCGGATCTTCCCTCGCCGTCATTTCAGTCAGTCAGTCATTTTGTGTGCCTCTGTAACATAGCTAATTTGTCTTTCTGTCCCAAATTTGATGCAATCTACTACATCCTGCAAACAAAAACGTACCCTCACACAACACACATCTGGACCAGTCCCCTGTACATCTCCTATTTCACGGTCTCATAAGGAAAAGAAGATATGAGGAAGGACAAATGTGAAGAACATGATGGTGAGCTCTCCTGACACAGGATGGAGTATCCCAGGTGAACCTAAACCTCACGTCTCTGCCTCTTAAACCTCAGGGCCTCTGCAGACTCTATGCCAGGAGAGGAATAAGTCAAAGTAAAAAAATATATGCCTCCTCACCTTCATTTTCTCTTACTTTTGTCTCTGTGGGTGTTGTTAGAGGACAGGGATTAATGTAAATGTATATATATCCCACCACCGATTAGTGACAACTGAGTTACTCACGGTCCAAAATAGAGTAATTTTCTTTTTGTTCTTGGCGAGTCAAAAATCTGGACATTTAAGGAAACTTTGCACTCAGTGAACTTTTCGATTCCATTCACCTCCCAAAAATATTGTTACTTTTTGTGCTTTGATGAAACCAACACATTGTTACCCCAAACAGGACAGAATGACGGATGTTGACCCAAACATTCAAACATTTTATTGCAATCAATTTGAACAAAAGTACCCATTGTTTTGTGTGTGTGTGCACCTTCTATTATTGGACTTTCACTCATGCCTTTCTCCACTCTGCCTCTTTTTCAACTGGTTGAACATCTTGTCACAGAGTTGGCTGAATTAACCCCAATGGTTTGTCCAGTTGGATAACTGGATATTCTGTAACCGTTTCTGGCAGCCTGCACGTGGTGGATTTGACTGGTTTAGTTGAAATCTCTCTTCAGCCTGAATGGAGAATCACAATGTGACTAATTATGTTAAAGGAATAATCCTAACAATGAAAGCCATGCTCTGTTTTAAGTTATCCTGCTTGACGCTTCTTTTTTTTTAACCTTTTGATTCTAGTCATCACATTTTGCAAAGCCAAGGACCTGGCGTACCTTTTTATTACATACACATACACACACATATACACCCCCACACGCGCATACACCATGGATGGACTTACTGCCAAGGAAATCCAGTTGGTCGACAAAGATCGACAAACTTTCAGGTGCTATGGAGGGATTGATGCATGTAGAAGGTTCTCTCCTTGTTCTCCTGGAAAAAAAATGGATCTTGTGACTCTTGACTGTGAAACAAAATGCTTTATCTTCCATATTGCTCACTGCATTTGGGACACAAAGGTGAATGAGGAAAGAACTCCTGCTCACCGAACTGGGACAGTCGTGGATCTAGTGGTCATTCACATTATAGGGATTGGCTGCATGCTATGGATCTCCTCCTCGCCCAAGAGCAGAAGACTGATGTCAATTCATGGGAGGACTGATGAATACATTTCCACAACCCATGTCCATGTTATATTCAGAGAGTAGAACCAGCAGTAGTTCCTCTTTAGGCTGGTCTTTGGCTTAGCTGATAAAAAGAGGAAATGTAATATCTTAGAAGTCACCCTTTTTTGTAACTTGTTTGTTGCCTTTTTTGTTTGTTTTTTTCCTTAGAATGTAGTGACTTTGAAAAGGTTCCCAACACACCCCCCCCCCCCACACACACACACACAAACACACCCACTACACGCACACTAGTATCTATTTGAGAAGTATATGGAAAATATATATATCCATTTTTGGGGTAGGTCAAAGGTGGATTCACTTAGTTCTTTCCATCCATGAGTGTGTATTTGGAGCATGTGTTTTCTGCGCCCTAAATGCCCTTTTGAGGATGAAGGCTACAAATTTATTGGACTGAGAACTGATGTAGGCACCCACAATCGTATGTATTCACTTGGCCTTGTTTGATTGTCTGATGCTTCATTTCGTTTTGTTTGAGAGGATACAAATGTCACATGAGATTTATATTGTATGAACTACATTGTTGGGTTTTTTGTTTGTGATTTTAGCGTCAGCATTTGACTGACATGCCATTGGAAATGGACAATGCATTGAGGGGTTTTGGCTTGATAATGGGGGGGAACTATTGCAAAAGAAACATACAGCATACAATTATTGTGAAATGTTGGCAATTTATCCAAATAAAGTAGTTTGTCATTGGAGTACTTTGTAATCGGTTTTCACCTTGTTTGTCATTATGTAGCTATTTGTGTAAATTGAAATAGAAACTGCTTCAATCAATTACAAATCATTTAACAAATTGCAAACACAGAAATATGGCAGACAAAATGGCGCTGACACGGCCAGGGAGAGGGGCAGACTCCCACTAGGGCTATTTATTGCTAAAATGTGTCTTTAATGTTTGTCTCCTATCTCTGTAATTGAGTTATTGCTCCTCCTTGATGGCTTGTCCTTCCACAGAAGCCAGGCGGTGAATAATTAAAAGGGATTGAAATGTACTAGCAGCATCCGGCACTGCTCCCCAAAACAATCACAGTCGAACAAATATAAATTAAAATAATTTATTTACTTGTGAGTAGACAGATTATTGCAAAATAAATGTGACTGTGAAGCAACATGTCAGTTGCTCAACAGCATTATTTTGATTTTATATATATATATATATATATATATATATATTATATTAGTTATTGTTTAGAATGTTTGAATATACAACTAGTTGCGGAATTGAACTTCCTCAAACAATTGATGCAAACTGAAACCATAGAGCCCACAATAGCAGCATGTATATAATAGAACTGGAATCGTATTCCCATGTTTTCCCAGTTTGTTTGCTTCTGATCAGACAGATGCCTATTCAGTCAAACATGATTTATTCAAGTTATACTGGAAACTCCAGTACAAGCAAGCCTGAGACCCAACTTCATAATCTCCTTCTGCATAGGCTCTCTGTAAGTGTTCTGCAGTGTCTCTAGGTAAGGTGTTTCTCTGCTGCCTTCAAGGTGTCCTGGAGGTCTTTATACTGTGCCAAGGAGCAGGCCTCTTCCAGAGGCGCCCAGCAGTAGTCCTGGTGCTCTTCAGACAGAGTCACGGCCGCCTGTGGGTCTCTCATCTCGGCCAGCCAGTACAACACCTCCTTGGGTTTCCCCCGCACCTCGTAGCGGAGCTCCTTTACAAAGTCTTCAACCACCCGGAGATGCTCGGACCCCAAGCCCGCCTCCTCCTGTGTCTCCCTCAGGGCTGTGGTGAGGTCATCCTCCCCTGGGTCTACGTGACCTGGCCATATTAGAGATAAGACAGTTGGAATGAAGGTTGTTTGGTTGGATAGTTGATAGTGGTATGGTTTGAACATTTCACAAAGGCTTAAACTGTGAATATATTATACCTTTAGGTGGGGTCCAGTGGTGTTCTCCGTAGGAGGTTTGCAAGAGAAGGTACTCAATGTTATTTGTAGGAGGTGTAGACCTGGCTAAGCGACGGAACACTATGAAGCCACATGCT
Organism: Micromesistius poutassou; assembly: GCF_964030765.1. Lineage (NCBI taxonomy): Eukaryota > Metazoa > Chordata > Actinopteri > Gadiformes > Gadidae > Micromesistius > Micromesistius poutassou. Next base: position 12,580,451 of record NC_140272.1, read on the forward strand.
CGCACTGCCGCCATCCTGGTATAAAATAAAAGCTACTGGATTAATTCATCAAAAAGGTTTAGGACTAATACACGTGTATTTCGAATAGTTGTTGAGGAGTATAGTATCGTCACTTAGTGTTGTTTTATTAAAAAATAGGTACACGAAAAATACTACTCCCAAAGAGACTGATCTGATCCGGCTAAATGTTACCTCTTGAAATACAGCCAACAAACTAAAAAGTCAGATGAATACAGGCACACGGATTCAGATGACACAAGTATTGTTAACAGAGGATTGTGCTTGAATGACACAAAGACACATGCTACTTTTATAACGCATCGCCTTTAAGTTGTATAAAATATTTTAATAGTACACAAAGGTTTGTAACTTACAATTATTTACTTTGATGTTGCTTTGTTTGTACTGCGGTTTATGCTATGAAATCGAGTTACCGTTAACGGCAACTGCAAAACGCTTCAGTCAGCTTCCGAAAGCTGATTGGTTGTAGGAAAATAGGGTGTAACCGAGAAATAATTCCGGCTTGCAAAGCAAACTCAAATATTCGGTCCACTTTTCTATTGAAACATAATGGTATGTTATAGTAATAAAGTATAATAACATTATAGGAATTGTATTGAAGAACTATGACCATTTATGTGTGTTGATAACCAATTGAAAGCGCAAGGAAATTAATTAATTTAAGTGATTAATCTGTTAAATCCATAGACTATATAGAATTGTGAATTATGACGAATAAACTCACTTTTGCTGGACGGTTTGCGAGCGTCTGGCATGTGTGATAAGACATAAGAGATAAGACATAAGACGCAATATAGTCAACGTATACCTGCCTGGGGGTTACAGATAACAGATGAACTCGTCTAGCCTCCTTCCCCAAAAGCTGTCAGTGCTCTTGTTGGGCTTTGGTCAGGAAACAGCTTTGCTGAGTGCCAAGGTAAAGAAACAAAACTTTTGAAAACAGATCAATTTTATTGAAATAATTTACACAGCTAGATAAAGAAGAACATCATTTAGAGAGAAAGGAAATTGGTATTACAATACTGGGCAAGTAAGTGTCAGTGGAAGACTAATACTTACTCTTTCTGATTCATACCACTTTGGTATGTATATGTTTATATACATTACAGGTATGGTTATGATATTATATGGTTTACAGCATTGAGATATTTTTGTTTTAACATCACTTAATTTTTATGCATAGTTTTCTCTGATATTGTCATCACTAGAAGCCCAATACTTGTGTTGGAAAAGCGGACAGATATACAGCTGTGTCTCCTGGCATCATCTCTGTCACACTATGTTAAGATGATGTAACGAGTGGTTTCTCTGTCGGTACGAAGAACTTGAGTACCGACCGAGAAATGTATTCTTCTTAGGTTTTTGGTTGAATACAATAATACTTCCTAAAAAACTGAGCTGGGTACGATTATTTCTTCTGAACTTATCAACAACATATTTATAAATGAACAGGGTCTGTCACTAATGCAATATTCTCACTGAGCCTGAAAACAGGCAAACCTTGGATACCTTTAAAAAAGAAAAGTTGTGCTCTAGCAGTGCTTTGAAATAATATATCACATTTATAATTATATATATATATATATATTTATATTGTAATGTTGCCTGTGTTTTGGAGAATACTCTCGTGCCATGGAAGGGAAGAAAGATGCCAGAGGAGAAGCTCACTTCGTGGGGACGAGAGAGGAGTTGATTGAGGCCAAACGCTCCACCAGAACACTACAGGGAAGAGATGTGTTGGTCATCTACCACCTGGGAACTTTCTATGCTATGGACTCTTACTGTTACCGTGAGTAACATTTGAAACCATGTTTGAAAAGGATAAGGCTCATCTGCTTTTAGTTGTAGACTGTAGTTGTAGATGGGGGAGAAGGAAGAGAACAGAATTTAATTAATTGTGTGTGTGTGTGTGTGTGTGTGTGTGTGTGTGTGTGTGTGTGTGTGGGTGCGTGCATGTGTGTGTGTGTGTGTGTGTGTGTGTGTGTGTGTGTGTGTGTGTGTGTGTGTGTGTGTCTGTGGTACTCATGCCTATCCCAGCAGCCACTGGGACAGGCGGTGTGTGGGCTGTGAATACCTTGGCAGTAGTTAATTGCAAGGCAGTAGTTAATTGCAGTAGTTAATTCATTGTCATCATTCATTCTTATAACTTGTCACTTATAATCCCACAACATTCTGTATCCGTATATTTGTTGCCCCAGGGCTCCCTTGTAAAAGAGATTTCAATATCTCAATGGGACTTCACCTGGTTAAATAAAGGAAAAATGAAAAAATAAAATAAATAATCCCAAACTTTATCATGATTTACCACAACCTAAAATGACCACAACCTTTTGTACTTTACAAACGTCCAAAATTCCATGGCTTCATATATGATCTTGTTGTTTATCACTGATAACCTCAAATACCTTGCTATCTATGGCCGGGTGTGTTCCACAGTCAGCAAAATGATAGGATCCTAAAGAATGGTCTGCTTACTCTGCAATAAAGTAATTATTGTGTCCCCCTTTAAACAGATGAGGCAGGACCCCTGCAGAATGGGGACATCGAGGTAAGAGTTCCCATGGATTTGTGTACTTGTATACTTAACTATTGTTTTTAATATATCCAGTAGACATTTTAAGCTAAATCCCCTTTACGATATAACTTCAGATAAAACCCCAGACACAAGTTAAAGTTGTTAAACTTGTTTATAAAGTAACATTTCTTTGTACGCCCAAGTTAGAAATGTAAAGCCCTTACACAATTCAGTTGCAACATCCCCAGGGAAAATACTTTTTGAAAGTGAATTTCATTATAGAGGATGCTGTTTATTTGCTTGTTTCAAAGTTGTAACCTACTTGCAGGAATTGGGCGGCAAACTTTGCATAATATGTCCAAACCACAAGTACAAGATAACGTTGGCTGAAGGGGAGGGGTTATACAAGGACACAAACGCCAAGAAGAAGTCCACTGTTGCCATGTGGCTCTCTAAGGGCCCGAAGCAGAGAATCCACTCGGTCACAGAAGCCAACGGGGAGGTCTACGTCAAGCTGTCGGAAGACACTGACTTCAGGGAGTCAGACTTCTACCAAGGAGAGAGGGGCAAGGTGCAGAGGGCCCAAATCGAGGAGGCCAAAGCAGCCAAAGCAGCTAAAGCCTTACAGGAGAAGACATCCTGATCGTAGGGAGGAACCAATATATTGGCCATACCAATGTTTGTAATATCAGTATCTGTAGATGGCTTGAAAATGGTGGACATTCTGGCTGGTTTTAACTAATTAATATTGCAGGGAAGAAAACTGATTAATCAATTGTCTATGTACTCCCATGCAGCTATGTTTGTATTGAAAAGTAATCAATAGTGAACATGATGGATAAATAATCAATATCATTAGGTTCCTTTAGTATCTTCAGAGTATTGGCCAAGACATTCCATATCCGTTCATCCCTACTTCATAGTGAGGCTGTAGATCTGGGATTGTATCATAGTGGACATTGTGTATTCATTAATAAATAAAGTGAATGTTGACCTGCATCTTTTCCCAGTAAAATGTTCTGTTCTGCTTAAGAGATCTGCAGTTGAAAAAGTCTAGGAGTCTCAGGGTTGCTAAATGCATGGGATATGGATGCACTGCTGCAGCCAGAGGAATACCAATATCCCTCATGCATAATGCATTTTCCTCACCATCAATAATTATGTCTAGGATGCTCACATTCCACACAGCCATATAAGTATCCTTGCCATTTGATGAAAGTAAAGGAAATTGGACCATCTTGTAATATAATTTGACTTATCGATGAGCTGGCAAAAAGCAGATTGTGTTTTGGCTCTCCCAGCAACCATGGGCTACAACAGGTCTGCAGAGGCCCTGTTCACGAGGCAGGCACCGCGCTTTTCTCTGCCATTCTCTGACCCACAGACAAACCATGTGACATGTAAAGCACTATGCACACTCACGCACGAGACCTGGGGCTACTGCTGAACGAGGAACATTCAGAATAACAAAGTTGACTTGCAGGACAAAACAAACAAACCTGCGAAGGGGTGGGATAGAACAGTCACCAGATGGACGTTTTGGTCAGACGGAGGGGGTCAGCGAGTAGACACAACAGCGGGTGGAGTAATGCAGAGCACTGCTTGCGCCTGTGTTAATATATTCCCATTATGGCCTCAGCATGTAAGGTAGCGCAACACAAACAGCTGTTGACGGGCCATTTGGCCCCGGAGGACAGTGTGTGTCTTTCATAATTCATGGCAGTAAAGGGCTGGGCAGGTCTCTGAACAGACATTTAAAGCACAACTCCACACCATGCCTTTAAATCACACCTGGTCTGCAAGCCAAGTAGGTACACTGACCTTTCAAGAAATACATTTAATATAATACAGGCCTATAAATTACCTCATGGGACATCAAGCACAACTATTGTTTGACCCCATATACTAAATTATCAACATATTCAAACTGGTTCTTCACTTCTCTGTAATTACTTTGCAGTAGGGCACAGGCCTGAATTATCGTGTGATGGCCCATTGCAACATGGCATCAGAGATCTCTTTTTTTCCATTGTTAGGCAGTTCATCTTATTTACACCAAGCAGTCAGTCCAGTCCCTGTAATTCAGAGCCAACAAACAATGACAAGCAGTTTACAGCAATTGGCTACATTTGTATGGCGCTGTTATTGTTGGATTTATTCGATGTCGAGTCGCTCCAAAGGCGTACAATAACGTAGTTTTCCCGATGGCAATTCAACGGGCAAAGCGTTTGTGTGTGTGTGTGTGTGTGTGTGTGTGTGTGTGTGTGTGTGTGTGTGTGTGTGTGTGTGTGTGTGTGTGTGTGTGTGTGTGTGTGTGTGTGTGTGTGTATGTGCTGAGTCAGGCGCGAGCCCTCTCTTCGGTAGGGTGCTCTCTGCTCTGTCTGTCTCTCAGTCCCATTTCTCCCTCGCTCTACGAGCCTGATTATTTATTACTTATTACACTTTGACAGAAATACTTAAGGGGGGGGGCGTCATTCTTCTATGGAATAACCATTGGCATGGACTGGGACATCGAGGTGCAAGGACATTTGGTTCAGCGTCGTTTTATCTTTTCTTTAGGCGAATGACAACTTGTTTCTGTGTTGCATAGTGCCCGCCTGATGTTATTAACCGGCTGAACCGAAGCGCGGTGAACAGAAGACTCGCCAGGCGGCGGTCCGGTGCGCATCTGCGGTCAGGACGGATTTTTGTTGTTTTTTTTCTTTAAAAGGTTCGCTTTAATGATTCGAAAGAGGGGCACACATCATGCGAGTGAGCTGCGAAACTCTCCGGCCGTGATTCAACGAGCACATGCCACAGATGAGAGGGATTAAGAAAGCAAGCGGAACCGCGACTCATTGCGGAAAAGCCTTTGACTGCAGACTCATGTGAAAACGCACCGTGGAGAACGTGCTCCGCGGCGTAGAGGCGAGAGAAAAACCCCACAATGTAAGTTGCTTTAAGATAACGGCCATCTCATTCATATGTATCTTCATACACGCGGTTTCCCCCGAATATATGAATATAATAATACAATAACAATGCAATAATCATGCAATAATACTAATTATCATTATTGCAAAATGTATGTTTTATTCATGATCATATTACTTATTATAATTTGTGTTGTTATTATCAATTATAATACAAATGAGGTGAAATCTAACCAAAATGACAAAAAAGGCAAACAGTACAGCCTATCCTATATGTGACAGTTCTTCCATCCTTCAAATAACTGCTAGTTATTTCTCAATGATTTGATGCGCTGTCCGCTTGATACACATTAACACTAAAGAGAGGACAGAGAGCGGCTTGGCATCCGATTTCTAAATCACTTGTGTGGTTCCCAACCCCCACAGACACGCACCCTAAACCCCTGGACCGGCTTCAGTGCTTCGTGTGGATCATTGTTTTGCCTGTGTTGTGCATTCATTCATTCATTCACTCCCCCCCCCTCATGGTTATGTCCGCCCGCTGGTGTGCTGTTGCAGGTCCATTCATATCGTGGCCCTCGGCAGCGAATGCCCCGGGGTTGTGGGCCCTGGGGAGGAGGGTCCCATGGGTCAGGGCCAGCTGCAAGGGGGCCTGCTGTGGAGCTACCTGGGCCAGGGCGCAGTGGTGGGACCCCACGACCTGGAGAACAGCCTGCACCACCCGGCCTTCATGGAGTACACCTCGCAGGTCTTTGGGGATGTGAGCGTGGTGGTGCGGGACTGCCCCAGCTGGGTAAGGGACTGCTGCCTGTTGGTCAGATGGATGAATGGCTGGATGAAGGGATAGATGGACGGATGAAGGGATAAATGGATGGATCAGACGATGAGACAATGAGACAGACAGACACGACTTTTCAATCCAATCCATTTCTCTGATCGGCCAATCAGTTGTCCTTTATGAAAATCATTCACTCCTGGGCTCCTCTATTATCTCAGTCTCTCTCTCGCTCCCTCTCGCAATCATATCTGGATTCCAGCCATTAATCTAAGATCGCACGGCTGGTTTTATGTTCTTATTTGATTTGGTGCGATTGAGAAGGGTCAGGACAGGTCAAGACGGTGGAGCATGCAATGGAAGCAGGCAGAGGCAGGGTATTTTAGTCTGTGCTGCTGGAAGCGTGAGTCAGGGAGCTGCTGGTTTTTGTTTTTTGCTTTCCACTTCTGAGTCTGCAACCGTGGCTTAAAGGATGTTCAAAAACTCAGGCTGCTGCCGTTGCGAGGATGCAGACTCTCAATTACGTAACAAGGCTTTCTTGAGTGAATGATTGTCATTCCAGCAGGAATCAGGGCACGCACATGACCTCACCTCACAAACAGAGGTTAATGATAGATCACATGTGTGGAATAAACTACAAACTGTTGATCCTTTTAAACCATTAATTTGTGACCACCCCCCCCCCCCCTTCCATTATTGACATGATGGTGACTGAACTGCCTCAGTCCATACGTTTTTTATCATGGCAAAGATTCTGATTAAAGCTTGCCATGGTTTGCCCGTAATCTTGCTCTAAGCAGGAAAAATAACACTGATATTATGTAATGCAACTACATCCCGGAACGAGGGGAATTAGGAAGACATATAGGAAGATACATAGGGGGGGAGAATTGAGTTCAGAGTCGAATGGCGTAGATTAATGCTGTGTTTTTTCTGTTCCGCAAAACTGCTCTTCAACACCATCTAATCTTTCCATGCTACACCTCCCCCCCCGCCTCTCCCCCACCACCTACTACATCACCCCCACCAGGATCTGCTGGACAGTGATTGGGCGAGCGTGCGAAGTGTGCTGGAGCAGGCAGACATACTGGTCATTAAGTACTCTGTAAACGACAAGCTGGCCTTCCAGCAGGTGAGGAATGGCTACGCGCCCAGACTCCGCCCCCTCCTGAGGCACTGGGGTGTGCCGGTCATCCTGGTCGCCGTGGGAGCACGTCTGCACGGTGAGCACAACGATATTGCATCGATCTCAGGGCTCCAGGGAGTTGAGGGACGAACAACCACACATTAACCCTAGGCAGCATCTCTCTATAGCTCTCTCTTTCGCTCTCTCTCTCTCTTTTGCTCTCGCTCTCTCTCTTCCTTTATGGATTACATTGTTCTAGTCCTGTTAACTGTATTCAGTTGCCCTTGTGTAATTACTAGGGTCGGAAAAAGCCCACAATCTCCCACAAGTATGAGTCCCACAAGAGCTTGGTTGGCATTAAGGGATGGATGTCTGGGATCAGATTGGATCTACCTGCGTTGTTAATGAGCTGCCTGTCTTTGTTTTCGTTCTAATCTTTGAACAAGCAGTCCCTTTGTCTTCAGTGTCATTGGTACAATCGGGATTGGATTTCGGGGTCGCTACAATCTGCTGTCTCAACCTGGCAGGGATTTTATTATAGTCACGCCTCAATGCTGTATGAGGCGTTTGTCCTTTAGCTTGTCCTCTACATAATGATAATGATCTACTGACAATTTGATCGGTCATCCTGCCGATTCTAATGCATATTTGTGCGCTAACAAGCCGGCGCAAGGCATTACCTTCGATCTACATTTATGAGGCTATTACAAGCCCCGCAATATAGCCCCACACACACAGCCATTCACAAACACATAAGACACCAATACACAGACAGACAAGAGTTCAATAAACACCAAACTGCAGGTTTATGAGTAACGGCCCTGCCCCTCTGGCCATGCTGTTCAACGTCAGCTCTCCTTAACCTGACACTCCGTTGGTCGGGCAGCCTCTGGCACCAAACAACACAGACCCCTTTATGAACCCCGTGAGCAAGCAAACCCGGTGGGAATGTATTTTAATCTTTCCTGTGAGAGATAGAGATCTGCTGGGGGAAGCCGAGATGCTCACGCTGCACAGGGAGAAAAATGTTGGTGTGAGAGAGGGTGGAGGGAACGGACATTGGTGAGGTGAGGTGAGGGGTGCAGGTCGTCTCTGTTGTGTTTCTGCCGGCTGTGAGCTTCTCCAAGTGATTCCCCCTGCGATGAGTGTTGAGACTGACGGATGATCGCCGGCCATTTCCTGCCGACGGATTTAGAGCACCCACGGGCGCCAGTGGAGCAGAGGATGCTCTGTAACATAGCGCTAATGTGGCCATTAAACCTCACATGCACGCGCATACCCTCACACAGCGCACAGTGTGAGTGATGATGTCAGAGAGATGCCTAGTCACAGTCCATCAGCCTTGGAGATTTTATTCCAGGTTTCTCCCTCCCCCTCTCTCTTTTTACACACACACAACACTCATACATACACTTCCCCCCCACAGACACACACACACACACACACACACACACACACACACACATTCAGTCTACCAATGCTGGCAGATTGTTAAGACGTCAAATTCGTCCAAAGCCTGATCACTGAGCTGCATCTCTCTCTCTCTCTCTCTCTCTCTCTCTCTCTCTCTCTCTCTCTCTCTCTCTCTCTACTCCTGCCATCCTCAAGCTGCCTCTTCCTTTGTGCGATCTTTCCTCAAGCTTAATTGCTCTAATTTCCCCCTTGCATTGTCAGCCCTGGATGTACTGTGCATACAAACCTCTCAATGAACGCACGCTATGGCAGATACAGCACCGATGTGCGGAGCCAGATTAATCTGGTTTGTTGCTGAATCTGAGGGTGAATCTCCGTCTTGACATTATCCTCATTGTCTTACCCTAACCCATGTTAAACAGGTTAGACATTATCGGAATTAATGGACCAGACCGGAGATAGTGAATGGGTATTGTTTCAACTTCAGTCAGGTCCCATTTGTAAATGTTTACCCGCATTCATCGCTTAAGGGTTAGGTCATTGTTTTGGTTTTAGTACACGATAAGGACTTTGTTGCACACAATAGCAGGTTTGATCTCAGGTTATCAGCATCAGCCTCAGCAACAATGACAGGAGCTCTCTACCCCTCATGCCGGTGCGGTCTTTGTCCTGGTCTAGTTCATGGGTTTGACTCTTGAAGACTCTCTTGAAGACTCCTTCATGCTTAAACCAGGGCCTTACTTAAAAAAGTGGTTCCTTGATGCAACTTGATGAAATGAAACAGAATAGTATTTCGGCCCCCCTTGTCTTGGAATGAGCTAGAAAACAGGATGAGGCTGAGGCAGCTATCCCACTGACAGAATAATAAGTCAATGGTCGAGGCTGGGACTGAAACGGATGCAGATCAATGCAACGGTCTGGCCTCGTAAGTCTGCTCCTTCTTCTCTGCACAACTCAATGATTCACTGTTGTATCTTGTTGTGAAGTGTATTTTATTGTCTGCTGCGGCTGTCTGGGCCGGGTTTCTCTTGTAAAAGATATGTTGAATCTCAATGAAAACAACCTGGTTAAATAAAGGTTAAAACTGAAAAAATACAACAGAAATACCCCATACCTACACCTTGTTTTTTATTGTATTAATGTGTAACGATAATGTCCCTATTCTCCTCCTCTTCCTCACATGGCCCGCAGATGAGGGCCCTCCCTGTACTTGTCCCCTGTGTGCGTCCGACTGGAGCAGCTGTGTGCCCCATAGCGAGGGCCTCCAGCTGTCCCGGGACCTAGGGGCCACCTACCTGGAGCTGCCCTCGCTGAACCACGTCTTCGTGGGACGCTACTTTGGCAGTGTGGTGGGTGCTGCCTTTATTCTGGGCCTCCTTGTAATGGCCAAACAAAAGGGAGAATCTCACATTTTATGTCAGCATTATGGCCGTGTGAAAATATGAAGTGATAAAGGAGCAAATTATTAATGACGAGGCTGAAACTCCAGACCTGTGTAACCAGATGAAGGTAGATCTGATTAAAGTGTAAACTATCATATTGTGATAATAGTACATTTCAGTGGGTAGGAAGTGGTCTTCTTTAACTGCTACAGTTTCGGAGCCTGCCGTAATACACAGGACTTTGTATTACACGTAATGTAATTATGACTTATTGCCGCAGAAACGTTGCGGTGGTGACTCGTGCTCAATGGTCGTCAGGGTTAAATATGAATAAACAAATCAAGGCATCGATTTTTACATAACAATTGTAAATAACGTTGAACAATACCTAACGGCAAGGCTTTTAGTTGTTCCTCAAACTAACCAAGTCTGTATTGTCCTATGTTTGATTTGTCCCCAGCTGGAGTTCTTCATGATCCAGTGTCTGAAGCAGAAAGCCAAAGAGAGACCAGATAAGAGGCGTGTCAATAAAGTAAATGAACCACAGCCTCCTCACTTGGAACAACCAGGTCAGAGGTCAATATGGTGCTCCCTTTACTCTGAGATATAGCTCTACACACAATATTTGTTTACTTGCCCAATGAGTGTCTCACAGGACGTATTTCAGATTATCAGTTTTTTTTTAATTTGAAGAGCCATGAAATGAGTGATGAAATGTGTGAAATGTATGAACCCTATCATAATATTATTTCACCAACTAGAAGCTTCGCTGAACTTGGTCATTTCATGGGGAACTCCAAAGCAACTGCAATATACACCGCTATATGTGTAAGGTCTAACTGATGAATCTTTCTCTGATGTCATCTCTGATGATAAAATGATAACTATAAAACTATGAAACTATAAAATGAGCAACCTTTATGAAGCGGGGGACTGCGTTTGCTGAGAATGCGCTATTTCTTTGCCTGCTCGGTTCTTCTCTACATGCACACCGTTAGACCCATTCACCCCATGATGCTACCCACCATTTTGACATTTTCACAGTGAGTCGAAAATCGACAAGAGTAACTTGCCATTTCGATCTCAGTGATTTTCTCAAGGGCATTTCTCTGGCTTTTCTTGCAGGGGGGGAGGGAGGAGAAGCAGAGGCGTCTAGCGCACGTCTCTCTCTCTCTGAAATTGTTGTTCCTCGAACAAATGGTGATTTGAATTGCGGTTTGACCTTCCCCCTCGCGCCTCACGCCGACCCAGTCTCTAATCTCCCTCCCCCCCCCCCTGTGTCTTCTGCTCGAGCCGTCGATGGAGAGCACCGATGTGTCTGTGTTCCTGAATCTCAAAATAGGTTAATCTGTGCTGTTCTCGAGATGCTGTAGCATCGATCCGTCCACTTGGCCTATCTCAGCCCGGCACCGTGACCCAACATCACAGAGGGCACTGCGCTGGCAGCATGGGCTTCGTCTTGATTTGTAGGTTTCACTCCATTGTAGGTTTAGATGAGCTCCGGTGCTCCAGACCCAGCCCTGAATATATATGGCAATGGTTCAGTGATACGCTTTAGGGACCGTTAAAAAAGAGACGAGGTCTGCTGCAGGACTATTATTTACATGGCTATTACCTATAAGACCTCCTCCCTCCGGCCCTGCTGAAGCACCGCGCTTAATGCATCATTATGTACTTAGCTCCTTGTCTTCTCTCTTCACACCTCTATATATCTTTATCCGGCTCATCCCTCCACCTCTGGTTTTCCCTCGGTTGTCGTCCCGTCCACCTCTCCACAACCCCCTGTTCCGTTCCTGCTTGCTGGCTCACATTACAGTATTCCTCATTCTACTACCTCATTATTCTCATGCCGTTTATGTCTCCGCATCCATCCGTCCTCTCCTCCTTCTTAACGATCGCCAGAGGAGGGGATGAATGTGTTGTGCCATTGATTGTTCCAGAACGATGCTCCATGTCTCTAAATCTCACCTTGCGCCTGCCCACTCCCCCTTCCCTTTCTGCTCCTTCCCTTTTGTACCCGGGCACCTTTGTTTCGACAAACGCCCCCGCCCCCGCCCCCCCCCCCCCCCCCCCCGACCTCCCGCGGTTCAGCTCGCCTCCCTCCGATCCGAGTGGAGGAGTCCAGCTTCTCCCAGGACATGCAGTGGCTGTTGGAGCGCGGCGTGCAGTTCGCTGACGTGGCGTTCTTTGCCGGGGATTCTGGAAAGGAGCTGGGCTGGGCGCACGCGGCGGTGCTGTGCGCCGTGAGCCCCTACTTCAGACAGCTGCTTCTGGGACCCAAGTCCAGGTCGGGGCCACTGTTTGAAAAGCCATCAGTCGTAAATCATAGCGCTTTAGCAAAGGCCGTATCCCCCCCCCCCCGTCTGAAGGGTGATGAAGCGATAAAGTTTTATTGAATTGTATAAAGACCACTTAGGGTGACTTTGGTGTCTGGCTGTTCCAGGGAACGACCCCAGTCGAGGTGTATTTGTCGAGAGCGCGACGGTGGCCCCCACTCTCTGCTTTCCACGTGGGATGGCGGGATTATTGACGATATGCCGCGGTCAGACGGGCACACGGTGGGGCGCCTCTCTCGCCTGGTGGTGAAGGACCCTCTGCTGTGCCTGTGCCTGTGGGAGACCCTCATGTTCCTTTACAGAGGTAAGGCGCGCATTCAACACGGCCCACTTAGAAACCCTCTGAAGGCTATAGATTTAACTGAGGATTCGCTGAAACAAGAATACATATTGCCAAAAAATCAATAGTCAACGGAAGTGGCGGCCTATGAGTCAAGCCTTTACTCAACATTGGATATGACGGCAGCAAAGAAAACATAAAGAGGCGACAGTATATCAGGCATTTATAGTGTGAATAAAATAGTAGAATATGGGCGATGCGGGCCACTCAGTCGTCTAAACATCCAGAACCAGCCGGCCCCATTAACCTGCAGGCTCTCTCCACTACCTGCCTTCTTTGGTAGTGGGCCCTTGCCATCAGTCTGCTCTGTATTACTCTACAGTTTGTCTCAAAAATCAGAGTAATTCATAACCTAAAGTCTTGATGAAATCTGGGTGAACGATACCCTGGAAATCCAGAGTTCTCGCGAGAGCACAATTTGAATATGCTCAGTGAGTCACTCTGGGAACAAGCAATATACTCACTCCCCGATTCCCCTGGCCCAGAACATTAACCAATCACATCGGTGTATCTGATATAGGCGGGCCAAAAGCATTGCTGTTTTACCGACCGGATACAGCAAGAGTCTTATCTATTGGTTAGCTCTGCTGGTCTGGATACGTCACCCCTTGTATTCTTCTGATTGGTCGTAGTGTTTTCCAATTGAGTGCAGTGATATTTTCAAATGCATGCTTGGTGCCGCCCTTTGAGTTGGGCCATTTTCATTACTCGTTGACCCTACAGCTTTCTAGATGTGGGTCTGGATTTCCAGGCTAAGTGAACGGGGCATTTTCGTTTCTTTCGCTTCATATTTGTTTCGACTAATCATGTTGCTGGAGGCTGCCAAACCAAACTCAGCCAGCATTACACTCCCCTTCAGCCACTCATTGTGAATGAGTTTCTCTTTGGTAGAATATCTTGAACGAAACAGGAAACAAGGCGTAGCTCCACCCCTCCCAGTTCCTGGTTTCCGACCCAGGCTCTGCGCTGTCTCCTCCAGAAGTTCTGCTATACGATTGTAGGACTGCTTGAGCAAGATGACTACAGTAAACATGGTAGCACTCAACACGCCTGCACTGTTGTGATGTAGTTTGTTGGAGTCACCACCTAACTGATCACCCAGATCTTTCCCAAATTGTATATAATGAAAATGGCAAGGCTTGCAAGCTACAACCCTAATGGCATAAGGAGAGGTAGTGATTCTAACCTAATTGTGATGGTTCTGGCTGTTGCTATTGCTAATGTGATAAGAGTTTTCGCTTTGTGCATAGTAGCTTTGGAGGCAGCAAATTTTTCTTTCTTTCTTTAGGTGATAATTTGTTTTTATGTAGCTTGAGTTATTGAGCGATATATATGATATATGGTGTAAGGTAGGCCGTGTGAGGGACTTCTTGGCTGGCTTCAGTGATGCATAGTGTATGTGTGTGAGTGTGTGTGTGTGTGTGTGTGTGTTTGTACGTGATAAGTTTGTGTTAGTAAAAATTATGTTTTGATTTGAGAGACAGGGAAGGGGGAGAAGAATATCGAGGTGATGTGTGGCAACGGTCCCAGGTTGGATTCCCGCCCAGAGGGAAATAAAAGTTGCATGAGGCAGGTCATAAACCCCAGTGTGTGTAAGGTGTGAAAGCTTTGCCTTTTGTTTGTCCCCAAGGCTAGCATGTACAGCATCAAAGTCTAGTTCCAATGTCAGCTGCTTTTTTTGGTTTTACTGTTCAGGAAGTCTGTGCATGTCCTGGCTCCTTCCAGAGGGCGTCTGCCATAGTGTTGTGTCTGTGCGATGCCTCATAACCTCTTGACTGTTTAACGCCTGGTTGTTAGGGGCTTGGTTTAACAAGGGATTGCAAAGATGAATCGTTTTGTCACACTGTCAATTTTAATGTGTCTACAATATCTGTGCTTTTGCAGTATTCCTGGATTGAGTTCCTACCCCAGGGCAGTATTTGGATTGGTTTAGATTTAATCCTTTTAAGAAAACTAGCTAGTGGGAGCGGAAATGGATTAGCCATCATGAGGCAGTTTTGAAGTAAACATTTGTAAAAAGAACAAATTACCATTTTGTTAATGGTGTTAAAATTGACTTTACGTTTGACCTTTGCAATTTTTCATGCATGGACACGGCCCATGAAACAGAATCATTTTATATTTTATCCTTGACAAAGTGCTTTAGTCTCTGAATGCCCTCAATTCATCACCGTAGAAACCGTTGTTCTGAGCTACATCTGCAATGACACATCCAGGAGGATAGAAGAGAGACTCTTAGATCTCATGCATCAGAAGAAGCTTGGTGTGATTTAAATATCACAACTAATGTTTCCCGTGGAATGCAAGCTACTTCCTTTGGTGATGTGTCCTCTGGTTTATTCTGTATAAGAGTCACAACATGAATATGAAATGTGCCACAACTCACAAAAGCATTCTGCTACATTTCAGGGTGAATAACCGTGTGCTGCGACGCAAAGGAACATTTATTTTGATCTGGCATTGTTTTGCTGTACAATGGACACAAATTCATTTTTGTTTATTTAACCTCAGAAAACACATTGAGGCAAAAAAAAACAACTCCTTTACAATGGTGCCGAGGGTACAGTGAAGGTTAGTATATTGGGTAAAAATAAATAAATAAAGTAAATAATACAATTAAGTAAAGTTATATACAATTTACCAGCATCAATTTGGATATAAAAACATTAGCATTTACAGTCACTGCAGGAGAATTGTGTTGGAAGGGAGATGAGGTTAATAAATTCTCTCAGTGAAACAAAAGCACACAACTTCAAGGATTTTTTTTAGGAAACAATTATTTAGATGTATTAACATCTGTTGGCTGTTATCCAGGACCTGCTATTGTTCATCAACAATTGCTTGTCAATGGCATGCTAATTAAAAGTGTTGTAAAAGGAAATCGATTCACCAGGTAGTAGATGGCTTAAGGTAGATATTAAAGTGATCCCAAAAGGTAAATAACACACCTCTGCAAAGATAACATGTTGGTATGTGGGCCTCTGTGTACACTGTACGGCATTTTACCAATTATCATAGCTATGCAAAATAGTTAAGGGAATTCTTATTGGGATTTATATCCACCCTAAGCTTAGAGACTGCAGTGCTGTGCTGTGCTCTGTTTTGCATGCCAGCCCTTCATTATGGACTGTGTTTCATGTTCGGTCCGTATTGTGAAGGACCCTAGTGACATCTGATTCACCGCCAATTTAACATGCATGCGAGCAACCTTCACTGATTGACTCAATACATGCACATGCACACGTACACGCACACACACAAATATAATTTCTATACACACATGCAGTATACACAGAAAAATTGAAAAGTCCTATAAATCCCTGTGATATAGTCTAAATGTGCAACACAAGAGATGGGACAACATACGAAAGACAAACTGCAGTGTCTGCGTGTGGCAGGGAGGGTGTGCAGCATTGTGTGTGTGTGTATATGTGTGTGTGTATTTGTCAGCGTGATTGCATGAATAAAAAGAAGAGAGCGAGAGAGTTGTTCCAGAGAATATAAAGAACGTAGTGCTCTTTGTGTAGCCACACACATGCTGAGTGGCATGCACACGTGTGTGTGTGTGTGTGTGTGTGTGTGCAGGCGTGTGTGTGAGCTTCGGAGCATTATGTACAAGGAGACGGCGAGGCACATACAAAGCTTGTGCAGAGAACAGGAGCGAGGGACGTGAGATTGAGAAGAGGGGGCCTGGGGGGTGGGAGGAGTTTTAAGAAGAAAGAGAGAGAAGAAAAAAAGGTTGCGTTTCCATGAGATAAGCAGAGCAAGAGAGAGAGCTGTGTGTGTGTGTGTGTGTGTGTGTGTGTGTGTGTGTGTGTGTGTGTGTGTGTGTGTGTGACTATAGAGAGCATCCGCAAGGCGATGACGCATCTCAATAAAACACAATCAGAAAATTGGTCAGCTGTGCTAAGGGACCCAATTAACCATCAACATGGTCCACACGTTGCTGTGGAATAAAGTAAGCATGGCTTGTGTGTGTGTGTGTGTGTGTGTGTGTGTGTGTTTGTGTTATTTCTGTATGTTCCGTGGAATGCTTAATGGAGTATGACTCCCTCTTTGATCGTTGAATTAGTGTGCGAGTCTGACTGTTTCTGTCATGTTGTGTTACAGTACGGGAAATGAAAATATTAATTGTTTTCCAATTTCATTTGGAATGAATCTTGGTTCCCCGTGTAGCAGGGCCATGGAGACATCGTTCTTCCCTGTCCACACGATCCATCCCTCACTGGGAATCTGTGTACGAGAGCTGCTTGTCATTCAAGGCAGATTTTACAGGGTGTCAGTTTGTTTGTTCTAGGTCTGTCTCCATGGCATACCGATGGATTATTCAACAGAGACAGTTTCTCTGTGTCATGTTCAGGGCAGGACGAGTTCTGCCCCCCTGTTTGAGTGTTAATAATAAGAATAATATAATTAATTGCATTCTTATAGCGCTTTTCAAGTGTGTGTGTGTGTGTCCACTCATTCATCCCCAGCCCTGTTGTTGAACGCCTCATCACAGCCAACCATACAGTTAAGCATCCTGCATCTTAGCAACCAAACACAACATATCTCCCCCCATAGCAGCTTAGCCAAACTTAGAGAGAGAGACACCTGCATCTCTCTCTCTCTCTCTTTCTCTCTCTCTCTCTCTCTCTCTCTCTCTCTCCCTCTCTCCCCCTCTCTCTCCCTCTCTCCCTCCCTCCGCAAAACCACATGCAGCTCTTTTGAAGACCTAATAAGCCGGGTGCTGCACATCCGCCTCTGTGCTCCCCACAGCTGTCTGTTCTACGGGTGGATGATATTGAAGCGCTCCACCCCTCAATCAGGCTGCAGGGCTGTGCCGGGTTATTTAAATGAGCGCGCCCCACCAGAGTGCATAATGTAGCGTGGATGTTGTCTCACTGCCACATTGATGGCGACATATCATAACTTATATCAGGACTTTTTTATTTTTCGCTTTCTTCTATTTTTGTCTGTATGGGTTAATGGTTAGACAAGCTGATTTATTGTATTGTGAACTGTCTGGCTGCATATTATGTGGTTGGTTGCTGTGAACGCTTGTATGTGTGTATATGTCGCTATCTTTAGTGATAATGTGCTGCAACAGCAGATGGCTATGTAGCATCGCTTCACAGGAACGAGTTGAAGGCTGAGAGTTATTTGTTTCCATTTCCAACAAAAAGTAGTCGTATAGGGTTATTCCCACTGTGTGGACCTCTGAAAATGGGCATATGCATATCGGCACAAGGATATACCACTGATCATTTAACACTTAAACTAACAAACAAAGATAAGTTCAGGTTAATGGGATATTTGTTATTTATAGGTCATGTTTTTTTACAAATAAGATCATAACAAAGTGTGTGTGTGAACTAAAGGAGGCTATTGCAGGAGGACGGTATGGGTGTGTATGTGTGTGTGTGTGTGTGTGTGTGTGTGTGTGTGTGTGTGTGTGTGTGTGTGAACTAAAGGAGGCTATTGCAGGAGGGCAGATGGGTGTGAGTGTGTGTCTAATGTGAAGGTGTGTTGGGTGCAGGAGCGTGGGAATGGGACCACCTCCAGGAGGCTCTGGAGGAGAAGCTGAAGAACACCCTGGCTGTGGCGCAGCTCATGGAGCGCATCCGTTCCTTCGTTGGCATGGACAAGGTGATCACACACATACGCATGCACACACACACACACACACACACACACACACACACACACACACACACACACACACACACACACACACAAACACACACACACACACACACACTCTCAAACACATGTACACACTCACACACACAAACAAATATATAAATACACACACTCCCACACACACAAACACACACACACACACACACACGCAAGCACACACATACACACACAAGCACATATAGACACTCAAACACACAGATATATACACACACTACCACACACACACACACACACACACACATCTTCATTTATTCAGCAGTCTGTAGTGCAATTCTTTATTTATGCTTTCTGATAAAATAGTGCTATTTATAATGTGCTCAATGGAAACAAATGTCTATCTGAAGTTTAACCACAACACGCCTTCCATTTGAGAGGCTAATCACATATTTGGGCTAATTAAACCCACCATGCGCCGCTCATCTCATTATCCAATAAGCAACAATAATGAAACCGTAATTAACACAATTCGTTGCCCCTAATCACATGTCAGCCGCTGTGAGAATAAGCATAGCACAAATAATTAAATAAGCGGTTAGAGGCACATCTAGAGGGTAGACAACCATGTAAAACACAATCGTCAAGCACTGTGATCTGTTTCCAATGCGAGGACCAGCTGTGTGCCTGTGTATGTGCGTGCCGACATGAGTGCGTACTATGACCACAGTTAGAGGAAGGACCTGAGATCGGACAGGTTTGTGGTACCAGGCACGCTACGCTACACCATGGCCAGCCATCTGGATGAATGAGGTCTATTCACCTCCAGCAGTGGTCAGCACAGATAAACCCCACAGGCAGCTAGGCTAGGCTAATGCAGAGTGACTCGAATGGGCTTCTCTGGATTCAGAAACGTGTTCTCTGCATGTCTTCTACACAAAGCTAGGGATATTTCAAACGCTTTCTTAAGCTGGGACGTGTTTATCGAACACTCTCTGGGCACCACTACCATCAACACAGTGCTGCTAGGATATAGTCCATTGTTTTTTTTTTCCGGTCGAAAGAGAAAGGTCAAGTATCGACGATGGGATTCTGTAGCAATGAACGCGAGTGGCGTATGAAACGCTTGCCTGTCTCCCGCCACACATAGACACACTCACAAATACGCACATTTGAAAACACGGCGCAGAGCTTTTGTATGGATTATCTTTTTTTTTGCCTAACACATTCTTCCCAAGGGTAAATATGTGTCAGGAAGTCTTTCAATTGGCTGTTCTGTTTCCAGCGCTAGCATCAGATCCATAGCGGCTGTGCTTGGCCATTCAGCTCCGATGGCCGTGACTTGTGTGAAGCAGGGTTGGCCGACAGCCTATTAATATTCAATAGGTGAGCGAAGACCAATGCATAGAATTACGAGCGTTAGTGGCCGAGGCAGCTGTAGAGTCAAATCTTCTCCATGTCTCTGATGCTAATAGGGGTGGATTCATGCTAGAGATGTGTGTGATGTTTGTGTGTGTGTGGCTGTGTGTGTGTGTGTGTGTGTGTGTGTGTGTGTGTGTGTGTGTGTGTGTGTGTGGCTGTGTGTAGGCCTCCAGGGAGACCCCCAGTGCGCGGGCAGCAGTCCTTGGGCCCCAGACCCTCGTCAGTCTCTTTAATTCTCCTCTTTACTCTGACGTCATCTTCATGGTGCAAGGCAAGTCCACACACACACACACACACACACACACACACACACACACACAAACCCATGCACACAAACACACACACACACACACACAAACCCATGCACACAAACACACACATTAATACACATGACTCTGACAAGAAAGGTCACATTATTAATTATTAATTATTAATAAATATCTTCTTTCTTTTTTTTTACCTCAAGAAAATGCTACAATCATATTGTTAATTGTGTCCCATTGCTAGCTTTTGATAGCTAGGTTTCTCCTGTTTCTCCATAGCCACAATTTATTCCTCCTGCTCATCTGTATTTTTCTCAAGTATTGCTAGAATAGTTCCTGTGTCTGCGAGAAGCTGTACCATAAACGCTTCACTCCGGTGCCCTGGGCCTCAGAGAGAGGGAAGTTAGAGCGCCTTTCTCCCAGCTTTGGTCAGCACAATCCATCCTTGTGATTAAATTGGCCATCATATTTTTCCACTGAAACTGTATTAAGCGGCAGTGAGCGGAGGCAGAGGCAGCAGACAATGCCCCGAGCATTCACTGAGCCTTCCGCTACACTCAAATCCACCTCAGGTCTGGTGGGCATCTCTCTGATGTTCACGAGACAGACAGGAGATTTGGGATGTTGGGCGGAATAGTGCTAGCTCTACCCGTTGAGTAACCATGATACAACATCACCACAAACGCATGACGCGGTGGTACATACACATACCTCAGTATCTTCTGAAGTACGCATGAACCAACACAACATTTACCCTTTAAAGCGTCTCCAGACCATATTCAACAGATTAACTCTGTTTCTTAGTGGAATATTACTGGGTATATTAAACAGTTGTTGCATACATAAAACTAGAATGTATGTTTCGTTTTTTTTTCCAAATTGCACTCACAGCGCTTGTTATATATCAACGTATCTAATATGAATCACAGTTGATTAATGTGGTAAACTTTGGCAGTTCTAAGCAACACCCCGTCATACATTGTATTCACCCTTCTTGGTTTATTCTTGACTAGACTCATCAGATAAACTGATTATAATTTATATGAATTCCAAGCAGTAAGAGTTCAGATTTGTTGGTAGGACTTTGGACCCTGAAATTGGACCCTGACAGGATCAATTATAGTTGATTCAATTCATCACAGAGATTATGTTGCTTAATGCCCTTTTAGTGGAATTCATTTTACTAAATTTGACAATCTATTTTCGATCAAGAGTCAAGGATGTTTGAATCTGTAAAGGACTGATGTTTTATAATATAGCCTATATAATCACGTCTGCTGTTCTCTTTCTATCTGTGCTATCGGTCTTATGACTGAACTATAACTAGCAATTTTTTGCTTTGTGGTTGGTGTGTGTGTGTCTGTCCGTGTGTGTGTGTGTGTGTGTGTGTGTGTGTTTTCTCTAGGGAGTGTGTTGCCAGCCCACAGAGCGGTACTGGTGGCACGCTGTGACGTCATGGCGGCCATGTTTAGTGGAAAGTACGCAGAGGCACGGAGCCGAGTGGTGCCGATCCACGGAGTCTCCTCAGACACCTTCCTCTCCTTCCTGGAGTATCTCTACACTGACACCTGCTGTCCTGGTGAGTGTACTGTGTGACGATTCAAAACGCCCCAAAAACCCACATGAACACCATCATTGCTGCTGCTGCTTCGGGAAGCGAGGAAAGTAGTCTCCCCTTTTTATTTTTCAGCTCAAAGACTTTACGAGAAATAATATAAATAATAATAATAGTATTATATAAATTATTACCAATAATGAACTGCATTTATAAAGCACTTTTTCGCTTTACATAATGCAATAATAATATTGCCTTAAATGGGCATAAGATATTTCATAGCAAATTAAATATGTGCTTTGTATGACTTCAGAACAGCTTCATGGGTGGGCAATGATGCTGTCAACCACTTTCAACACCAAAGGTCACTGATGTAGAATCCAGCCCACTGTCACAGACATCAGCAGACTTACTGATGACATAATGCTGTCCTTTAAAGAGTTACTACACACTAAAAATGATTTGAATCCCATTTGTATGTATATCGCAATGATAAAGAATGGCCTGAGCTGTAGACCGTGGCTTTAGTTTTAAAGTTGATCTATGGCGGTGGTTTACAACTTTTGAGTTTAGGTGTGCCACCAAATTGTCATCAAGACCTTTCACAGACCACCTCATATGCAAACGGAAAAATATAGACGAAAATAACATATGCAGTGGCTTAGCAAGGAATGCCAGCACCCCCATTATACAAAATAATTGCTGCAAAATGCCATGGCCAGTGGGCAAAAGTGGGACGAAAAAGCATTAGCAGCATAACGCTGTTTATGCTGTAATGTTTTCCATTGAGATTTTGTGTTCATTTGTGTTAAAATTAAAATAAAACCAAATGAACACAAAACCTCAAAAGAAAACATTTCAAGCTACACTATTCATGGAATAATAGCAAGCCTTTGTTCATATTTTAATATATACATTTTATAAGATAATTTTTCAGAAAACACTAATACCTAACAATATTTAATATATGTCCCACCTGCAGTTCCTGTGAATAGCTATATCTATCCAGCTCAATCTATGGCATGTATTTTGCAGTGTCGGCTGGTCTTGGTACTTGGTGAGATGTGAGCAAAGCTGTGTTTTTCCTTAATACTTACATCAGACTGTCGTCATCAGCCTGCATATTTTTAGCTGTTATATTTTTTTTATTTTACCTTTGAGAGGGCACAAAACCCACAATTAAGGTCTTGTGAATATTAAACACACAATAGCCCTTTTGTCGTGAAGCACTTTTCTTCATTAAGTGCACCACGGGTTCGGAGACCAAATTGCCTCATGGTCCTTCTATAACAAGATGACAGGGCCTTATGAAATCAAGTGATTTTGCACAGGCTGCCAATGCGTCTCCCCGTAGTACTGCAGAGAACAGCAGTGAGCTCAAATTAAACCACATATACTAATCCCCAAATCGAACCATGCATTTTCGGGAACATCACCGCCCTTATGTTACTTCAGTAGCCTCGCAGAGCCAGACTTTGCATATGGAGAGCCTGGGACACTGCCTTGATTAACTGTGTCAAGAACCACTTGTTCACTTGTCAGGAAGAGGTCTTGATTGACATGCAATTATGACCAACCCTGGGCCATACGCCTGGGACCTTAATGTGATTTAGGTAAAGATAAAATAAAGAGAAGACTTGTCATGCTGGGGCTACGTCTACATTTCTGTGAATGACAATCCTGACAAGGATCATGTCTGACCCTTCTTGTAGACGCTTCCTGGTTTTACTTGCTCTATGTATCAGATGTTCAGGGCGAGTACCATGGTGACCTAGGGCAAATGAACGGAGGAGGCTGAGACTAGCATGAGGTGATATGTTGTTAAGTAACATTCCCAGATGTGTCCTTAGAAAGAGCCATGACCAGCTTTTACACATGCAATATGCATAAGTGCGCTCAATAAAAGCGCTCATTAGCAATGCTCACTGCTAATATTAAAGTCACTTTAGCGTGTTTTGCAGGTGGTGAAACCGTGTGTGGAACATTTCCATAAAGTCAAAACAAGGTGGAATCACCGCCACCCTATGTATTTTAGTCTCTCAAACATTACAGAAATATTGACACACACCCGAAACATTCATGGAAAAGATTTCCATTGGTACACAAAGATTATTTTAAGTATACCTCTTCAGAAGACATGATTTGTCAGTGTGGCACACATATCTTTGTTTTACTTAAAGTCCATGCTAATTATTAAAAATAGTAAGGAGCCTCTTACACCTCCACGGGTTCAGGATGAATCAATCATAACCCCAAACCTAAAATAAACAATCGTGTTTCTATGTCTTCCCACACACAAATAGCTGGTGAGAAATATTCAACAAACTCTCGGTTTTGGAGCATGCAAAGAACAAAACAGGCTTTCACTTGCCCACATGTCTCTCAATATAACGTGGAAATAGGAAAACAGAGCTGCCAAAGAGAGGGGGAGGCTATGCTGCTGTGCTGCTGCGTTTTGTGCTCAAAGTCAAGGCAAGGTTACTCCAGGAGCAGCCAAACAAAAGCCACAGGCGTCAGAATCCCCACTGGAGCAGCGCAGTGGGTGCTTATGGTTGGCTTCAGCAGGGCAACCCTACGAACAAGCAGTTTCTTTGATTTACACTGGCCTGGCAGCAGGGATTCAACCCCGTCATTTGGCCCGGGGGCGGAATCAGTGGAGAGTTGGCTTATAGTGTGCATATTGCCCACAGGCAGCCTTGACTGACAGCTGTGATGACCAAAAATTCACTGTTTATTCTTGGCGACATTGTCTGGAAGCCAAACAAACTGAGAGCCAAAACAAAATAACCATACTGCACAGTTAATTTCCCTCGATATAGCAATTAAAGGTTAGGATATGTTCGTGAAATCCTACACTCTATCAGACTGTGCTTTGTGTGTGTGTGTGTGTTTCTATGTCCAGCCAGTGTGCTACAGGCCATGGCAGTGCTCGTCTGTGCCGAGATGTACCAAGTGAAGCGCCTGCAGCATCTGTGTGAGGTGTGCGTGTGTGCCTATCTTCAGAGCATGCCCAGCAGGGAGCTGGCATCCACCGGTATCAGTGTGATCCGGCTACTCCGCCGAGCAAAGGTCAGTGTGTGTGCGTGTGTCTGCGATAAGAGAAATTCACTTTGTGTGGTGGGTGCATATACTGTACTGATCCATGTAGGACTCTAACGTCTTATGTGCTGCCCAGTGTCACAACGCCGAGCAGCTGTATGTATGGCTCCTCCACTTCATCGCCAACAACTACCTGATCTTCAGCCACAAAGCAGACTTCCTCGAGCTCTCGGGTCAGTGTCTGTTTGTACCCCCCCCCCCCCCCCTCTCTCTCTCTCACCATCCATGCCCTTTTTTTAGATCACACTATGCTTCCAGAATTCACTGCAGGAAATGGCCTAACTCCAACACACTCTCACGTCAGCCAAGAGTAGAAGGTCAGATTAGTCTTGAATATTACGACATCATTAATAGGCTGAAGCTGAACTGGGCTGTGGTGTTTACTGGGAATGCTCTGTGCCTTGTTCACACACTTGCCCATAGTTCCTAATAACTAAGTGTTCTGTTACAGGGAGTTGTTATCGCCCTCTATTCTTTGGCATTAGTATGTATGCATCAGCCAAAGCATGTTATAAAACAAGCAGATAAGAATGTGACTCATTTCAGTGATGCACATGATTTGTGATGGAAAGCATTTATTGTCATTTTTAGTCATACACAGGGAACTTGTTTAGGATCCATTGGACGGTCGTTAAAGGCACGAGTAACGAAAAAGATTCAGCTGGACAACCAAATGAAAAGGAAGAATAATAATTCACTCATAGTTTGTAAAGAAGAAGAAGCATCAAGCGTGACACAAACACTGTTGACGTGTTGGCAGTTACAGAAGGCGAGACAGCGTAGGTTTGTGTGCTCAGCGATTAAAAGACATTAAACATTAGTAACATTAGTGTTGAGAGGGCTGCCATGTCCGTATTCATCAATGCCCGTGTGTGTATGTGTGTGACCCCATGTGTGTGTTTATATACATCTTTGTTTGTGTGATGCATGTGCTTGCTTGCTTGTGTGTGTGTGTGTTGTGTGCATTGTGTGTTGTGCGTTTGTTGTGTGTGTGCGCGTTCCAGAAGAAGAGCGGGACCACGTGGAGAGGTTGCGTTGGCCGTCCAGGGGCTACCTGCAGGAGCTCAGTGAGTACCAGCAGCGGAGACGCAAGCTACGCAAGTCCCGCTGCATGGTCATGTGACGGCCCCCTCCGACACATACACACACCCTGTGGAATACACGGGAAGGGGGTCAGGCGCGGGGGGGAGGGGGGGGGGGGGTCACCAAACATGAGAACTGGATGAGAACATATCAAGAACCTTGGTTTGGGAGAGAAGACGTCAGGGATAGCAATATTATGGTCTGCAGTACTGGCTGCTTGGGGATTTCTACTGGAGGGCTGGAGTGCGGCGGAGCAGAGACACGCTGGGTGGATAACAACACAACAACACCACCACAGTGGGGCAGAGTGCAAAGGTCGCCGTGGCCCCAGGCAGCCAATCGGAACAGCGTCAACACGACGAGACCCGTGCTCCGTCGCCCACTGGCCCGGGGGAAAAGCCAGAGTGTCAAGCCTGGTCCAGTGACTCATCCACCAACAGCCATTCAAAATGTATATTTCATCTGACTGGCTGACTGAGTGTACATTAGGTACCCATCTATCAAATGACAATGAAATAGAATCCAAGCGTAATGTTTCCCACCAACACTGACATACCCGGTGGAACAAGCCTAGCCCGGACCCGAAACACACCACTGTGCTGGAGTGCAGCCCTGTATACTTTAGAGACATTACTGGATCATTCTGTTCAACGCCTGAGAGACACTTTTACTAAATCCCATAGTTTTAAAACAATAATCGGCCCATGATGTTTCCTTGCATAAAACATTGAAGGGTTTCAATAAAAAAAAAAAACTAAAAACACAAAACACACTTGTCTCTGGAGTTCAAATACATCTAAATGTTGTGTAACTAAAAGGGTTGCCTTGTTGGGAGAACATGGGGTAAAGCGTTCAGAGGTCTGATGCACAACCCGAATGCCACCAGTAGCACATTCAGGTTGTTTTCAGATATGTGGCAAGACATCATATTACGTTATGTAAGGTTAGGTTATTTTCCTTTTAAAAGACTACATGCATCAGTGTTTCAAATATCATTCATTATTCAATGTGTCTCAATGCCTTTTTGGTCAAACAGGGCTATTTCTATGATCCATTTCAGAAAATCGAATACAATGACATTCTAAAATTTAGATGAATATAGGCTACACGGCCTTTGGTTCATTTTTAAAAAGGTGCTTTTTGCATATTTTCTTAATGTTATTTAAGTTATGTGAATATTAATTTCATGGTTGGGAAATTTAAGAGGTGACAAATATATTTTGTTTCATTTTGGAATAACATGAATCATATATTATGGTTTAATGGTGCTGTGATTATTTTTGTAAGCTATTAAATATGGAAGGTTTTCTTTTTATTTTCTTTCCTTTTGTGCACTTTGTGTTGCGCGACCCTTTATTGCACAGCCTTTCAATCAACTGTTTCGAATAGTTCTTTATTTTAGCATAAATGGTACTAACTAGTGAATTATGTTATATCCTCTTATCATTATAATAAAGACCATATTATGTAATGTGGGTAGTAGTATGGTTTTGGCCCAAACTCAAATTCAAGTCGGCACACACAAACGCTAGTACTGCATCATGACGTCATCATAGACCCACTGATCAACATATACAATTGAAAATGTGTTCTTTAATACATCAATTATTGCCAATAGCATTTCCAATATGTGACCCCTTGAGGGAAAATAATGCACTGAGATTATTGGTATATGATTAACCCAGCCAATAGGTGAACAGCTGGAGGGATGGACTGGGGGGGTGGGGGGGATCCGAGGAGCCGATCACTAATCCAATGAAACTGATGTCAGGGTGTATCCATGTTTTTGTCAGCAATAAAATGTTACGTTTTTTGATGCTTTCAATCTTTTTAACCATGTGGTGTGAAGATGTACTTATATCTAATGGTTGTATAGTCCCCCTCTTCCCGAGGTATCAGCTAGGCCTACTACTCTACACCTCATGCAGTGTGTGTGTGTGTGTGTGTGTGTGTGTGTGTGTGTGTGTGTGTGTGTGTACCTGATGGGGGCACCGTGATACGTCACTGAAGCGCTCCAATAGTTTGAAGCATGCCTTGCAGTTTGCCACTCTGATCCAGTTCTGCCAAGTCACTGCCCCCGCCCACGCAATCTTCGCCGATAAACACCCGTGGCACCTGTGGGAACGTAGCAATACACACGCATCATTGTCAGCGAGGCACGTGATCACAGAACCATTGTGTGCACCTCCCCCGAATACATACATAGCAATAGGAAAAACGACTTAATCCACTTGATTATATTTAGATAATTTGATGAGTTCAGGTGCATTGATACTGTTTAATTTCAACCGATTGAAGTGAGCAGCTGTGCATGATGACTGCATCATTTCCGAGACGGTAATTGAGTCACTTTTATCTATGGGATCAAAGGGATATGGCGAACACAGTTCACAAATTCCCGTAAGGCGAATATACTACCAAAGGCCTACACATAATCAAACGAACTGTCCACATAACATACAATTTCTTCCAAAATACTAAACCGCTACGATCGCCTCATTATCAAAGCGAATCAATTGTAAACTTACCGTGCGAGCACCGGTGATTTCCAGGAAATAGTCTTGCATTTTGCCCATGTCGCTGCGTCCACTGATGTCAATACATTCTAAATGTCCTGGTTTAAATTTGTATTTTGACAAAACATCTTTGGCCATAATGCAATACGAGCACGTTGGCTTCATAAACATCACCACTTTGTCTCCCTTAATTGTAGTCTCGACAAACTGCTGAGCCATTTCTTCTTTTGGTTATATTCGAGATTAATAAATAACCCCCTCGATATAATAACTAAAATGAACTGGAAGTACAATACAACGTAAACGTAGTCGATAAATGAATCAAAGTACCGAACGGCAAGTTGGCATTCGTAATTCAATAGTCTCAGAAGGGAGGAGTTATACCCTTAGGGCAGCCCCTTTCTTTACTCCAGCTGCGCCTGCGTGTCGTTTCCTTCACGGTCTTTCCCAGGGCCAAGAGGATCCTGAATTGTAGTGTTATCCCGGTTAACCGCAACGCAACTTCCGGTATTCTGCTTCCTACAAGATATGTACGACAAATAGGTCCCACGACCCGGCGCGAGAAGAATAAGAACATACCAAGACGAACAAGTGATTATTCTGGTCATGTTCTAAGTTGTCTCGCCGGAAAACTGGAAAAACGACACAGACAAATAAGGAAAAAAAACAAAACAGTTTGGACACCATTACCCATGTAAACTAGTCTAGACAGTTGTTTTCTTATTTGTGAACAGTTTGCCAGGTCAAACACATAGTAGTAGGCCTAGGCCTATTTGGGTTTTTTCAACAGAGCTGGAGTCGATGATCCTCCAAGCCTCAGAGAGTGGTTGCAATGTAGTTTCAAATAAGCCTATTTCTAGTGTGTCGTGTGTCTCAATGTAGTGATATATAATACTAACAGTAAATAGAAACCAAGTACACAACTTAAAGTCCAGGAACATTAGCTGAATAAGCAAAAGCAGCCCAAACCAAGTGTAATATATAATATTGTAAACAGTTTACGTTAATAATTCAGATTTCTAAGTATTGGCCAGCTCTGAGAGTTTGTCAAAACATCAGTGAATGTCAGTTTACATACGTATGTAAACAATGTTACTTACAAGTGTGACCCTAGATCTTATAAGGGGGTCCAACTGAACAGTCATCAAGTCAATTAATAATCCTTTACAATTTAAAAATCATAAAAAAAAATGAGACCAACTTTCCAGATACAACTTGGGTAATCTTTATTGATTTACATCACCTGGTGGACAGGCTCAGATTTCATTCACAATTAGGTTACATTTCAGTGGTCTCTCTTAGCAAACATACCCATGATATCTGTATCTGCCTTTTTCTCTCTCCCCTTCAATTAACTATTTTGGTGGACAAAACTCTTCCTCCATAGTTTGGACTGAGATGATTCACTTATGGAGCCTGGCTTGTTAAGACTCCTTTATCTAAATCTCTTCTCAGCCCTCTGCCTTTGCCACTGCTGCCGAGATTGGCTCAAGCCAACCCCGTGGGGTTGTGGCAGGGACAGCCACGTCTTAAAGCTGCAGAATGAATGGGATCTAATGGCTAGCATGTGCTCCATGCTTTCCCAGAGGTCCAGTAAGGCGAGGGGCTTAGCGTCTGAAGATTGCTACAATTAGTGACAAATTGGGGGGGAAGAGAGGCTCGGAGAAGGAGACAGTTGGTAGGACTACCGCTAACCTGCTGCATATGATAAGCTTTGGTGTGAGCCCTCTCGCAACTCAAATTGTCCTAATACAATGCGGGCTAGAAAGGATGAAATGAACAGAAAATAATAAAAAGTTTGACTTCTGTGTTCATTATCAGGCTATTTTCGGAGATGCATCTTTATACTTGACAACTTCCAGATACAAGTGTTTATTGTATGTGCAGTATTTTACCAAGATCTTTGGTTTCCTTAAAGGATTACTGCGCAAATAAGAATCCAACATTGTATCTGTTCACTTCTGACAGGCCACCATAAAAACAAGTCTACTGCAGAGACGAGTTGTTTGACAGTGTCAGAATCCAAAGGCTTGTGCAATCATTTATGACACCGCCGTGTCATCAAAGCAGACTCAATGTTCAAAAGACCAGGTTGCTGAAAGGGACTGACAACCTGGCTTCTCTGCAACACTGAGTCTGGCGTTACATTGTGGATTTCTCCAGGAGAACTAAATAAATACCTCCTCTCCCCACCTTAAGACCCAAGTGACTTTACTTTTTTTTTTTATTTTAAAGGGAAGTGAAACAACAACTTTTCCAGTATCAATGTCGAGTGTTGAAAAAAAAAATATGATTAAATCAAATTTTACTCCATGGTGACAATACCAGAAGTGTTACTTTTTCTCTTTTTTGGCAAACATCCTAACACAGGACTGTAAACATATTGTTTCCCTTGTTAAAATAGACGCAAAAATATATTCGATTTTCATTGGAACCCATTCATCCATCCGTCAAAATAAATGTTTTGATGGAGGCAAGCTTTTGTACAATTCTTATACTGCTCTGCCACTATGACACAACTCAAATTGAGAATCAAAAGCATTATTCGTGACAATACAATGAAGATTTGTTCTCTGATGGATGACAATTTCCTTTCAGCGGCTAACAGAGAGTGGCCTGTTTTCCAATGGCTAAAGCTGAACGTTGGCCCAGTTCTTTTTCCAGTCTTGCTAGAAATCCGCTACTCTAGGAGAGGGCTTCCTCCCTATCTGCCCGATCGATAACGTGGTTAGTTGAGCCAGGGTAAACACTGAGCCACCTGGCTGGTTTCATTAAACACTATAGCAGCTTTTTTTCCTTTTACATTTTTTTCTCACTTTTTTTTCCTCTCGATTGGATTTTCATTTACCTTTTTTTATTTTCACCTGTCACTCCTGTTAATGCACAGTTGTGCGCAAACGTACTCAGGCACACATAGTAACACTCACATCCAGACAAAAAAATTGCTCCCTTAACTGCCACCACTACTCCTAAACTGCACACGCACACACTAGCAGACAGAAAGACACACACACACAAACAGACACACACACACACACAGACTTGTCAGGCAGCTGTAGTTTCTCTGTATAGCCTCAGGGACTTCTATGATCTGCTCCAGCTGATGTTTCAGAGTAAACACCTTAAGGCACCCTTGATGCAGCACCCTTGATGCAGCGTGGACACAGAACACTGACCCCCTCCCCGCCTCTCCCACCTGACATAAAGAGGGCACTATACTTTTTTTTTCTCTCTTTTTGTCACCAAACCCCTGAACCATCCAATATGGCTAATACAGCTTAGTTCACGATCCATGCACAGATACTATTGGCAACTCGTTCAGCTCACTTGATTTGTTCTGCTAATCTCATTTTCCCTTTCCTGTCCCGCTCAGAACTCGATGTGTTGGAGCAGAGGAAGATAGTCCAGCACAGTTAATAGTGAAGGCTAAGGAATGGGGGAGGGGGCGGGGTAGGAAAACGAGGCAGTGGAGCCACGTTTGCGAACTGACATGACATATGGATGTTTGCGTGCAAAATGGCTTCAGAAAGTCAAACACATAAGGCCCATGGTCATTTTTTGCATTGGTTTTGACAGAAGTTTAACTTTTTCTCTTTTTAAACAATAAATCATCTGTAGACTCTTGCTCTTTCACTGCGAGTCTCAAAATAAATAGATCTCCCTCTCAACTTTTACTTAAATACAGGTTCATATTTACTCTGCTGCTGAAAAATACATTTTTTTGTTCTTTTTTTTGTCTTGAGATAAAGTCCTTCAGAAGACTAGAAGAGTTCCATATTTCCCCAAACCCTGTCCCACATGCATGGCGATCCTTCCACTGGTTCAGTGGTCCGGAATTCCAGCAGAGACTTTTACTTAAATCATATATTACAAAAAAAGAACTGAAAAGGAGGGGCTCTTTTTTCTTTCGTTTTTTTTAAAGGTGAGAACTGCAGGACATGCGTGGAATCAAAAAGGGTGACAAAAGAGGGAAGGAATGACAATAGGTTTGATATTTGAAATGGGCAAGAGGGGAGCTGATAAGAGAGGCAGTAACAGAGGAGGTATAATAAATAAGCCGTTTTGGATACCCCTCTCTCTCTCCCTCTCTTCCCCCAATCAATGCACTCCTCTCTCTCTCTCAATACTGATCTAGTGAAAATGTATGGGGACGGCTGGCAGGAGGAGCACCCATCTCAGCTCCAAGCCTGGGCCCGGCGGTGATCAAAATCGGCAATCACCCGCTTGATGTGGGCCAACTTGTTGTGCAGGTACTCACAGCGCTGCTTCTCTTCGTGGTAGTTGGGGCTCTGCTGCAAGGGAACAAAACACACACGCTCAGTGCATCCGAGCCTCAGAACACTGCTCCTACCCCTTGCGGCAGAACGTCATCGACCGACTTCCATGGTTCTTTTCTACATACAAACGGGTCGGTAAGTGGAATCCGATCTCATCTACACTATCAATTTGACTATATATATATATATATATATATATATATATATATATATATATATACACTCCCTGAAATATCGCTGTTAGCGATACCAAGCACGAGATAAGACATTGACATCCTGTAGAATCACTTTCTGTTGCTTTTCTAGTAAAATGAACTTATCATGACTGACTTATCATGAAGATGGATTCTGCAGAGCAAACAGACCAGCTTGTGACAAAAATGGACATCTAGGGGAGCAAAAGGCCAGTGGCTATATGCCCAAAGCCTGGAAGATTCTCCCGGAGGAAAAGCACTCGCTTTCGGTTAGGTCATTGCGGCTATAAATGACAAATAAATTACACCAAATGTCATCACCCAAACCCAACCATTTAGTCGTTCTGCATTTGATCATCTGCTACAGTCTTCTATTCAATGACCTACTTGTTTGATTTTCTTGTACTCCTTCAGGACTTCATCGTGTACCTTCTGCAAAATACAAAACAAAGAATCATCACTTTTTTGTAATAAAATATAAAGCCTCTCCATAGAGTTCCATCACCACAGAAAAAATACGTTTTCTCTATTTACTGTGTGAATGACGTGTAGTTTTTACGCTTCGCACAGCGTGAAAAGTAAGATGTTGAAAGACTGGCAGTAAAAATAGAAAAGAAAAAACAATTTACAATCGGTGAGTTAGTATTTTTAAATTAATGTACGTGCAAAAATGTGCCTCATCAATACATGGAGGAAGAGCGGGTCCCCTGGGAACCATAAAGTCGCTTGTTCGATCCCCGGCTCCTCTTAAGGGCTGATTAAGACTGATTAAGACGCAATAAGATGCGTCGAGGCAACGCAAGGGGGTTTGCGGACCATCCTTGCGTCCACCGCAAGGGCCTTCCATCGAGGCAACGCAGCAGCAAGGTCTGTGATTGGTCCGCTCACTAAAACCCGACGCAGAACCAAAACAGGTTCACGACTGTGTTGAAGCGTCTGCGTGGTCCTTGCGTTGCGTCGATTTGGGACCATAACTGAGCCTTAAGGGGAGTGTTGAGGTGTCCCCGAGCAAGACACCGAACCCTTAGCTCCTGGCGAATTCTGTGCCATGCATTTCTGCCACTGCCGTCGGTGGATGAATGTGTGTATGAATGGGTGAATGTGAGGCAATAAACGTAAAGCGTTTAGAGCATAGTGCTATATAAATCAAACCCAAGTCAAAACTCACACATGAATAAACAGCGGTAACAGAGAAAACAGAGGAGCAAACAGCAGATTGTTGAGCACTGACCTGGTACTCTTTGGTGCCGGGCACCAGCTTCTTGCACTGGCCGTCCAGCTGGGTGAAGCGGCGCGTGATGCTCTCCACGCGTGCGTGCAGGACCCGGTACTCGTCATACTCTGCGTTGAAGTCGTCCTTGTAGTTCTGCCGCTGGTCCAGGGACAACAGTGGCATGTACTTGCTGCAAAAAAGACACACAAACATTTACGCAAGCCGTGAAACTTGATGAGCAGCATTAAGATAAATGTATAGATGCCGTGGTTAAGATGCTCTCTGATGTGTTTAGACCCGTTTAAAAGGGTTCACCGTTTACCTAGAAGGCGTGATCTTGAGTAGCAATTAAAAAGCTACCCTACATATCCTTCACCACTGGGAAAGTCCACCCAGTTCCAGATGTACGATGAGAAATATAGAATCTATAAAGAGCTCTGCAGTGCAGCTGCATTGGCCTGTAGTACTGGGGGCGGGGATCCCATGGGAGCTCACCTCAGATACTCAGCCACCACGGTGGGGGGAGAAATGTCTGTGGAATGGACTGGCTTCTCTTTTTCAGAGGAATCTGTTGGGTTGGGAGGGGTCACAGGGTTAGAATGGGGGATATTGTTGTTCCAGAGTCATGTATTGAATCAACGCAGGATCAGCATTACTTCATAAAGAGGTGTGACTATAACGCATTACGCAGAATCGGCCTTGAAAGCAGCAGCATTAGACGTGATTTCTGAAAGTGATTAAGATTGGACCCACCCGAAAATTTGGACAGTTTTGCAAGGGCAATAAAATTTAAAGAAACATGTTGAATGTACGAGGACAGACTGATAAACATTCTGAAACAGATTTCTATGTCTGAATAACGGAATACAGACTCAAAAAAGACAAATTAAAAAATAAAACAGTTAACGTGGGAAAACAATAAACCTGCTCATGTGCGCAACAGCAGCTCAACAGCTGCACATGCTGTGGAAACCAATGCATCCAAAACAGGAGCTTCATGAAATGATGGGAGGCCAGCTCAGACGTCTCACCCTTGTCTTTATGCTGTAGCTTGGTGAGGTCCTCCCTCTCCTCCCTGTCCACACGCGGCTTCTTCCGGGGCCTCTGCACCTCCTCTACAGGCTGCTCTACAGGCGGCTGCTCTACAACCCTGGGGGGGGCAGGAGGAGGAGGAGGAGGAGGAAGAGGCGTGGGAGTAGGAGTAGGCCCAGTGCTGGACTTCTCCTTGCGCTTCCCCTTCTCCCTCTCTCGGTCCTTCTCTTTGTGCTTCTTGGCCTTCTTGGGCTTCTTACTAGTGCTGCTGAATGAGACCGGGCTGCTGCTGATGACGGTGGAGCTCACCGTCAGGGAGGTCCTCGGGGGAGGGGCCGGGGCCGGGGGAGGGGGAGGGGAGGCGGCAGGCCCGGGGCCCGGCGGCTGGTAGCGGTCCAGCGGGGTCCGGTCGGGGGGCGGGGGGCTACGGGTGGGGCTGGGCGAAGGGTCCCTGCAGGAGGAGCTCTGGTCCAGGGGCAGGTCCTGGGTGCCGCAGCCCTCCGGGGTGCTGGGGGAGTTGGAGTGGGAGGCCGGGCTGGGCTGCTGGTGGTGGTGATGGTGGGAGGACGCCGGGAGGTGCGTGGGAGGGGCGGAGGTGACGCCGGAGGGGAGAGAGGGGCGCTTGGAGCCGAGGCCTCCCTCGTCCTCGCGAGGGCGCTCCGAGGAGGTGGAGGACGCGGCGGGACCCCGGCTGCTGAGATGGGAGATGCGAGGCTTCTTGGGGGCGAGTGGGTCGATGAAGTCTCCTTCCGGCGGCCGTTTCTGAAAGAACACAGCACACCTTGATGGCACAACTGACCAAATTAGCACATCTGTCTGTTCCGTGTGTGCGTGCATACCTGTGGGGATAAGGTGAGGTTGTCTTTAGGAGAACAGCTGGATGGAAGTGGCTCAGGTAGACCCAGTTTACTATTGGACATAAGAGGAGGGACAGAAGATATGCTCTGAGTTACTCGTCGTTTTATATCACAGGAAGAACTGCAGGTTTGGTTGCCAGATAAAGCAAGGCACTTGTTCCGGTGCTGATCAGAAACTATGGGGAAAAGAGCAAGAAGGTTTTACCCTCTGAACTATTTTACAAACAAGCAAGCATTGGTTGTAAAATAGACCAAATACCATTTAATAAGTTCAACCATAAAGCAAATGAAAAGTGGGTCAAAGAAGAGCATTTGTACCGAATAATGTTACGCTCCACTTGGACCTTATCGTCTTCAGAGTAACCGGGCCAGTCTTTCTGGATGTCACGGAAAATGAAGTCCTTTAATGAGTACGAGTTGTCTTTGGGGTTCAGATTCGCCACCTGTTTGACACACCAAACAAACACACAATTTGAACCAGGCTTATGAAAGTCAAAACTGTTCGGCCTCAGAGCTTTTTAACTTACTATCTTGAAACCTTTGACTTCCTCTGCGGGCTCAACATCTGCAATGGCCAGACTTCTGTGCGCAGCAATAGTGAGAAAGGGGGCCCTTGTGTCCGGACATGGTCATTCTCAGGGTGATTTGCATTGTATGCCTCAATGATTCCTGGGGTTTATTGCTAAAATCACCTCCCTTACCAGAAGGGATTTCCACTCAGTCGCTTTGTATGAAGAACCAAAATCAAATCCCCTTTTCAATAAGTACATTTCAAAAATCATCTGAACAGAACAGAACTAAAAAAGTGAAGTGAAAAGTGAGGTAATTTCGCCTCTCACCTGTTGCAAGGTGCTTCCCAGAGAGCTGCGGTCCTTCTGGCTGACGCCGTCCCGCTGTAGCCTGGCCAGCACCTCCAGCTTCTTGTAGGACCGGAGCGCCAGCAGGTGGATGATCCTGTCGCGGTAGGGGCGCTGGGACACAGGGTTGTTGCTAAGGCACTTGCGGATGGTGTTGGCTGGGTTGATGGGCGTGGACCGCTTGCGCTCGGGCACCACGTCAGGCGCGGACATGGCGGGCTTGCGCATCTGAACTTGCTTTCCTAGGAGACCCCGTGGACAAAATGGAGGTCTGAGTTGGAGCATTTTTTTTGTGGCATGGTGAAGCAGTCAGAGGGAGGGAGAAAGAGAGAGAGAGCCAACACTAATACTGATATCATCCAAGATCCAGAAACCGTTGTCCAACAAAGGAGTGCCATTAGCAGGGCTGAGCGATACGGAAAAAATATCACCATTATTAAAAGGAATTTTACATAATATCGAAAAATGGCACAATATGCTTATGCATTCAAAATACCATTCTAAACAGTCCAACTCTGGGTCATTACATTGAAGTATATGGAAATCAGTTATGTTATGTCTGTTATGGTAACAGACTTAAACCAGGTTCACACTGATGTTTCAAACCTCATATTCAATGATTTTAAGGGCATATCTTCTAATCCTTATAAATGTATACCATACAATTGGGTGATACAAATCGATATCCCCATTTCATGACTATACACTACCATTCAAAGATGATAAAACATAATAATTTAACATTTAACATTTAATTATTGTGCAGCCCTACTAATTGGCTCAACCATTCTGCAAAGAAGCCAAAGGTGAAATGCATCCTAAAGCCTAAGGTGGATTAACAACACTTTGATAGTCCAACTAGCAGTGACCACCTCAACATTTGCCAAGCATAGACCGGACACAGATTAGACAAAGTTTGTGACTTCTGAGTATTTTATTGTGACACCATGATGTGTAGCTCAATTATCCACTTAAGTTGCCCAAAAGGCTGTCTGCGACCATCCACAGAGACGGCTTGCCATGTAGCTTTTATAACGAACAAACATGGGCTAAAAAAACAAAACATGATTGTATTAACGTACAATCCAACTAAATGATCAACTATCAAAGCTGTTTTGTGATCTCCCCTCGCTCGGAAAAGGATTCAACACATTCATAACCTCTGTCATGAAGCCCATATGGGATGTTGAAAGAGCAAGGGCAAGTAGGGATACTGGTAGCAACCAGTTTTGAGACCCGTCACAAATGGTTACTTTCAAAAGCAGGGTTTGAAAGAAATAAAAAAAGGGATGTTGTCGAAACCCTTATCCACAGAGTAAATCAACATCTGGCCTTCTCCACGTGCGTTACGTTCCAATTGCAATGCATGCTATAGCCATCCACACATTGTGTCATCACGCGTAACCAGATAACGGAAATATGTTCATTCAAAGTGTCAATGGGGGCCCTGAGACTCCTGCTTTGTTGGAAGGCATTATAGATTCCCCTATACCGCTTATGATTCCTTATGAAATGCAAAGCTCTTTAAAAGATTATGGATAGAGAGCACGGAGAAAGAAACTCAGTGGCTTGACTGCCTGTACCATCGCCATTTGCAGGGATTCGCTGTCTCACAGGGTGACAGACTGTCACAGGTGAATTGCCTGTGTCAGCTGCTAGAAGGCTTTCTCCTTCATAAATATTGAGCCTAGTGAGTAGTGACTCAACATGGTGAACTAAGATAAGGGAGTAAACAAGCCGTCTCTTCAGCAACTTAAAAGCCCAATCGCCTCCCCCTTCTACATGGGTTATCGCAATACTGAAAGTACTACTACTGCAACTTTTGAAGCATTTGAACTTTAATATAGAGATTGAGGGCGGAGCTTGTTCTCACCTAGACCAGTTACAGCACATACCTGAAAGAGTCCTGAGAAGAAAAAATAAAAAAGAAACGAAAGGAGCAGACGGCTTCTTTAGAACTGACAGTGTGCTCGCTGTAGGGCCAGCTGCTACATGCCCCTGTAACACCCCTTTCCTGGTCCTCTCGTTTCACAGTTTCCATTAGGGCTAGCGTATGCAAATAGATCCCCAAAGGCAAAAAAGTGCAACCTCCTGGGAAGCCTCAACTAATCTTACTTGTTTTGGGAGCGATACCATTAGCTCCGAAAAAAGTATTAACTACTGCTCACATTCGCTCACATTTATACTGTTAGTTTAGACAGGCCACACCACAACCTTCCATTGAATATTTCAAAAACATTATCCTATCGATTAGTTTCAGATGTCAAATGTTGCGTTTGCATTTTGATAAACGCATGCATGTCAAAGAAACAGGTTATATTGTACTTCTATGTGAAGGTGAATCAATGGTTGTTGACTGAAGCCATTCTATTTATAAAATGGCAAATAAAGCATTTTTGCTTTAAGAAAAACATTCTAAAGTTTGAATACAGAATATATCCTGTATCCAACTGCTCTTTCTAGACCTTAAACAATTAATAGGAATAGGAAAGCAAGCCAAACGTTGAGAGCCCTACTGATCACGTAACGCTAAATGAATGGAACAATTCAAAACTGGATATCGGCCGTTAGTATAAGGTAGAAATCGCCCAGTGGGTTAAGGAAGGGCAATATTCGGCATTGGTGATTAAATCAATAGAAGCAGAAGTTGCACTACGTGTGCCAATGCCCAAACCTCGCCGATTCTGATCTGATGTAAGGAAACGGTTGTGATGATCTGACCACACAAATTAGATTAGCAAAGATTTGCTTTAACTATTCCATGTGCCTGACCCTGAACCAAGAGCACAGCGCTAATGTGGAGAGGAAACCACCAGGTATCCATAAGCATCTGGGCCCCAGAGGGAACACTCAAACCACCACGGTGGCGGTTGGACAACGAAAGAGCGTGCAAGGAGAGAGACTCAGGTTATTTAACTAGCATTTTAGCTGGCTGTATGTCAATAAAACCAGAAAGGCTTCGTTTGCCTGCCCTGGAACTTATCAGTCAAGTGTGTTAATCTGCAAAAGTCTGAGAGGCCATGGGTTGTCAACATTTACCGATTTTTTTCTAAAGGATTGCGGGCACCAACTTTTTGTGAGTTCCAAAAAGATCAGAAAGTTGTTGGTGGTCTTGGTGTGCGGCTTGTGTGTGTATGAGATGAGACGATCTGTAAAATAAATAAAAGAGGGACCTACCTCGGTACTTGCCCCCAGGCTTGATGACTTTGGTCCCGCGTTCACGTGTATCCTCCACGGCCTGGGTCATGCGTTCTCGGGTCACCTGGTACGAGTCATTGGTGGCACACACCGTGACCTTGTCCTGTACTGTCCCCATGGAAGCCAGGTGGGAGGCTCCCAGGCTAGAGACCCATGGGGGGGAAGCAGAGGGGTGAGATTGGAGCATGAAAATACATTTAACTGAGCAGAAGACGTGCGAAACATAACAGGCCTAAATTACAACCTAGAAAAACAGGCTCATAAAAAAGGAAGACATTTGCATTCAAGGATAGTGTTACCTTGTTGTATATTGTTGAATGCATTCAAAGCTTCCCTGAGGGTTGTCCTTGCCAACATTAGACAAGTAAAACTCAAAATTATGGAAGGCGTCTGAAGGGGAATCTGTCCTGGGAATCTTAATGCACTGCGAGAAAAACATAATGAGAATTATTAACAGGTCTTCATTTCTTTGAGATGTCCGAGGTGCTCCTGTTGACCCTCGTCGTGTGCAATGAGTTAATTTGTGATAGGTTTGCTGAATACTAAATGTGACCATCTGCAAAAGCACCTCCAGACTAGGCCACAGTGTTGACTGCCTCAAGTAAGCAGATCTCCTTACAGTAGTGTGTGCATACCTCTGGCTTGCTCTACAGCTCAGAGATGAGGCGGAATAGGGAAAGCATGGGAGCTAGCATGACACATCTTTGGAGACAACTACAGAGTGCGTGCGTGGCTGGATGCGAGTGTAGGCGCGAGATAAATGTTGTATTAATAAATCAGGGCCATCAGCCACACTTTTTATTCATGTGCGTCAATAAATACTACTGGTTTTAACATCAAATATCTTATGAAACAATATTAGCTCATGGGTGAGCACTTTAACCATCTAAAATATTAACATCCTCATGCAATGGGTGTCCACAATCGTATGTCTTATGCTTGTAATTTGCCTTTTTTGTTCAATGGGGAAACATGGTGTAAATAATTAAAATGTTCACCAATAAGCACATGGAATATACACCTATAGCACTTGGGCAAAGGCTTATTATGAGAGTCATGTAGGAGAGGGGAAACAGATACTTACGCCTTGGAGTCCCTTGAATTGTATTAATGGCCGTAAAGAAGGTACATTCTGAAAGAGAACGCCAAGAGTTTAGGACACGCAAGAGCAGGGGTCACCAAGTACAGCTGGCTAAAGAAATGGAATTCATTACATAACATTGGGAACCTAAAAGGCATACCATGCCTTTTATATTATCTCAAACTTTACCAAAGAACGTCAATGCAGGGCCGAAGTACAGAACCTGAAAGCCATGGCAGATATTTACACCGTTCTCGAGTACTTTGCCATCCATTTTTTAAAAAGGCAGGACGCGTAGGGCATTGGAAAATCATGGCCTTATTTGATGTTTCTGAAGTATGAACTTGTGGCGCTTGCAAGCGTTGCACTGGTGTTTTCTTGAAACAGAATTTTTGTGGCAGTGGCTCCTCTGTGACCCTGTAGATTAGAGCGGCTGCACTCAGAGCTAGCTGGGTCTTCGCTCAGCTGCAGAACAAGCTGGCTGGATGACAGGCCTCTAAAGTATAGAGTCAACTGGTCTGAGTGGAATGTGCACTTTTACCAACACCAGCGAGCAGAGAGAGAGCCCAAGAGTTGAAAATATTTAAACCGTGGCTGTGGTAGAATAGCTAGAGGTGAACGGAATTAGTGTTCAACAACTTTCAAAAATGTTCTACAGCAAATGACATCCTAGCTACTTAGCTTTTCAGGATCCAACCAAAGATTTACCCATCCCCCAATATACACTTGCAGACCTACTAGTCCACGCACATAGTTCTGATCACATTACACATAACGACAGAAAGAAAGCTTTAGCTTACACACACAGACACACACACACACACGCAAAGGCACGCACACAGACACACACACAATTGAGAGGGCGAGAGAAACAAAAAGCAGGCAGTTTTTTTGGCTGCTCAGTCAGCAAGAGATTCTAGGCTACTGTTCAATGCAATGTGCAGCCCAACTTACCTCATTCAATAAGGTTGTATTGGGAGTTTTATATAAATAATGTGTAAATAAGGCTCCCCTCCCCTTTAGCCTACTTAACATATCAATCAGGTGTGGAATCGTCAATCACTTTCTAATATTTTAGTTCCACAAACCTAATACCTTTGTCTCATGTGCCATAAAAGCTGACACATACCATTGAATATTCTGGTCCAAACGCTAGGCTAGATGACCACAGTAGATCAATTATGTAATCCTGTTGTTATTGGCTTTAGCTTGTTTTTTTTCCCCTTAGCAATATCTTCACCTGAATGAGTGGTTTTACCACTTGTACTCTAAATATAACTTATACAAGTCACGTTTGTATTTTATATTAAGAAATTCGATGAAAATAAAATAACATGTTCTGGGTGTCGGTATAGATGTTCTTATTCTGTCCGATTTTAAGTTGAGATAAGCAAATATATACATGTTTGATATCACGCAATACTAGCCTCGTGAAATAGATGAGATCGATTCATTGCCGATTAGACCATACGCTTTGAAACAGCCATCGTGGGTAAACGCTTAAGACCAGCACCTCAAGAGGAATGGGATTAACGTTAGAAGAGGAATCTAAATTAAACCTGGAGGTTGAA
This sequence comes from Micromesistius poutassou, assembly GCF_964030765.1. Lineage (NCBI taxonomy): Eukaryota > Metazoa > Chordata > Actinopteri > Gadiformes > Gadidae > Micromesistius > Micromesistius poutassou. Next base: position 12,623,105 of record NC_140272.1, read on the forward strand.
CCGTCGAGCTATTAATATGCGAGCTTTCCCATGTAAAAAAAAAAAGGCCAACAGGTTTAGGTGTTAGAGACCAGGCAGGTCGATCAGCCCACAACATGTTTGATTTGTGGGTCATCTACTGTAAATATATTAGGTTTGACCCATGTCGTCGTGACTCATGTTGTTGACGACATCTGGTAGTTTAGTTTAGTTGATCTTTAACATTGTATTCTGGTGGCTTATATTATGCTTCGTATGTTGTACATACATGTTGCATTAATGAGTAGGATGTTATATGGGTTGCCATAATTGTGCCTGAATACTACTCCGTTTGGAACAGCTACTAATAACTCCTTCTTTGGTCAAAATAGTTAAGCAAGAAAAAAAAAGTACTTGGCCAGCAGAGCGTTAGAGCTAATGCTGGGTGATCAAATCTAACACTTTTGTGGACTAAATATGACATGACAGTTGATAAAAGTCAGCCAGATTATGACGTTAAAGCACTAGTAACGGTTTATATGTGGATTAAACCCAAACCAACGTTTGGATTTGAATGCGAGCTGGGGGAAGAAAACGTAGGACCAGGCAGGCTAACTTGGCTACTTCAGTAGCCTAGCTATGCGTGGCACTTTGCTCACCGGTGGAGGCAGCCGTGGAACTCATAATTAGCCCTGACAAGGGAGTCCTTAACTCACCTTACAGTTTTGGTGGCTCTCGATGGCTCTCGCAGCCGTCTCGGTCAATTTGACATGCAAAACGGTCACTCTGTCTGCATTCCCTCGGCCACAATTCAATCCATATCTCCCATCCTGGGAGAGCGCCGCCATCTTTACCAGCCCTCCACCATCGTCCCTCTGACGGTGGATCATTTAGCAGACCTCGACTCCCCTTCCCGACACGGCTGCTGGGAGGGACTTTGACAACTCATAGGCTGAGAGAGGATCCTGCAGAATAGCGTTATCCTGGACTTCCGTCACGCAATAACCGGTATCTTACTTCCTAGGAGCTTCGTTCGTCCAGGTAACAGTTCGTGGAGCGAAAGTCATAACGACATGATAAGAATAACAAAAATAAAAACAAAAACAACAAACCCAAGAATAAATATTGAGTTTTTACCAAAAATTGGGCAAAGCACTATTTAAAACATGTAACGGAAACGGATACCTCGATATCGGAAATTCCGGCCTCTATCTCGCCACTTGCCGTTAAACCCATGTAACTTAAAGTATCGCCCTCTCTCGTCGATGTCGCTCATTTGGTGCATCTCATGCCAGGCGTGCCGTCGTGAGGTTCTTATCTCACGACGAGGTTAACAGCTGGAGTGAAGCTGACACGCTTACCTGCATCCCATTCGATGAATGGGATGTACATACCAGGTAATGGTCAAATTCACGACGTAGAATGCAACAACATAATAACAACAACCGTTCTTTGTCTTATATAACTACTGTAACTTCTGCTTTGATATTGACAAGTTGAATCAACTTAGGTAAAAGGTCATTACAACGGTCACACTATCTAAACATAAATGTATTATTAGGAATGGTTTGTCAACCAGCCTTGTTGGCTATATGTAGGCCCATAAACAGCTCTGATGACCTAGCCAAATACACCAAACATATTTAAACGTGTTTATCCAGCATATGTTTTTTGTGATGATTTCTGGTTGAATTGAATGGTAGGATCCGACATAAACAGTGTATCGTGTGAGGCAGCTACTATCTTTCACAGTCAGTCCCCAAGACATGATTAGACAGTAAGTTCGGTGTGTTATTGCCTCAGGCAGGGTGTGGAAAGGCCTGTGTGATTCCAATAGATTACCCTAGTGTTTTACCCCACCCTTTCCCCCGACCGGGTTACACACACACACACACACACACACACACACACACACACACACACACACACACACACACACACACACACACACACACACACACACACTTTAATGTGTATCTCAAAAACTGTTGTTTACTTACAGGGCTGCATTCAATGTCTTTGAGCGTGATCAGAATGACAGATGAACTTCCTGGCTTCCTGCCAGTCATACGAAGACATCAGGAACACACACTTACCATGGATTACATAGGCATGCAATGACTTTAAAGACACTCCAGATGCTAACAAACTGCCATACCTGTTGGGAGAAATACAACAATGTGCGATCGCAGCAGCAAGATTTGTCACCTGTTGTGATTAGAGAAGGACCTCAAACTCCCCATAAACAGACTCATCCCCCTGGACTCACTCTTTCAACAATAATTGCACTATTGCACCCATCCTCCATATTGTAAATACTGTGTAATTAGAGTATATCTTTAATTTATGATACTGTCATTTTTTAAAATAATATCCCACATTTTACTTTTAATAGTACTTTTATAGTATAATATCTAATATGTATATATTTTGTATGTAACGTTTTATACTTACTATACTTATGCTATATACCTGACATTTTTATTTTATTGTATTGCTTTGGCAATGCAAATGTATATTTCTCATGCCAATAAAGCTTTTTTGAATTGAAATTGAACTGAATTTAATTGAACAGATCTGCGGATATTTTTGTAAAAAATAAAATAAATTATCCAGGTTTATCAGAAAGCTTTTGGGGCTTTAGCCTCGGACCCCCAAGCCTATCGACGCCAATGTTGCATTCTATTGGTTCTCTATGTTCCCAAATAAGTGCATTATTGTGCATATTTCACAGCTGGTGTTTACAAAAGGCCTGAAGCTGTTTCCTAAAGGGATAATAATTCACCTAACACATCAAAATGTATATACACCCCTATCAGATTAAATAACTGGGAACACTATTGTTAACTTTCCTAACTTTCTCAATGTATGATCCTATAAGAACTGCTTTTACAGTATAGGCGCCACCAGTCTTTTACTATTTCTGATTATTATAATATAGTGGGCCACACTAAAAAGAAACGGGCATAATATATTATTGACTGTTTAAACCTGTGCTTCTCGTTTGTCTGCCAAATACGCATTAAACTGTCAAACCCTGAAAGTTGCAGTCAAATTAGCATTTGGCCCAGCATCTTTTGTGCCATAGGCAAGAGCAGCAGAAAGGAGCCCCTCCTTAGGCATACATATACCCCCTTACACACACACACACACACACACACATTACCAGAGTAAGTGCAGATGTTGTTCATTAATACAAGGTACTAATCAATCAGAGCACAGCAAATGGCAACAGTATCATGCATCCTCGAATGATTGAATAGGTATTGAGTTAGCAATTAGTGAAAATGTAATACTCACCATCAGTTGACTCAGCTACCTGCATCTCTCCAAAGTCTCCTCTTTGTACGCATCTAGACTACGTGTGAACTGAATTTAAACTAAAATGTTCTCATTACTTTTCTTTGATACAAGTATTTTAGCGGAGTAAGTGTTTATTCATATGCCAACTGTATTCAGTCTATTCTAAAGACCTGATTGTCTTGTATAATACATATTTTATGCAAAGCAGGCTCTGGTCTTTTATGGTTATCACTAAATCAATAGAAGTTTCTTCTTCTTTAGCCGGAACATCACTTGCTTCCCCATTCTTCTGAATAGACGACTTGTATCCTCCTTCTCGTCTGTGTTGGTGTCAGTGGTGGCACTTTGTTTCCCCACTGATTTAATTTAATCTTGAAGAGAGTCATCATCTCATTCATTGTGTTGGTATCATGCAAGGCTTCTCTGCTGTTTGGTCCTTTTTTTGTATGTTCTAGACCTCTTGTGCCTGTCTTGTGTCTTAGCATTATTCCCCTTTATTGATATAATTCCCCAAATCGTGGCCATGCCAGAAGCTTGGACTAGGTTAACCGTCCCTGTCTAACCTGCCCAATGCATAGGTTTTAAATACCTATAGTATTATAATGGTGTTACTCGTATTTATATATTGGTCTATTCATTATATTTATAAAGGATAATTTTCCTAGTGTTCTTATTATACATTCATGGGGGTGGCTTGCTGCATAATTATTTCTGAATGTTTCTTGTCAAAAGCAAAATAAAAAATATAATTTTATGTTTTGTTTTGCTTGGCTATGGATGGTTGGCACCCTAGGCGATATCCTAAACAGCGTATGCCCGGGCCGGCCCTGTGTCACAACACCCACAATCACAGATGGAAAACTGACACCTACTTAATTTTTACATTAATGTTGATTTGCCAATTCAAGTTCTCTGTCTATTCAGACTTGTTTGTACAGGGCCCCCGGGGTCAGGGGTCAAGCCCTGGCTTAAAACAGTTTGAGAAAGGCTGTTTAGAACTCTTCTTTCCTTAAATCTCTTTATATATATGTCTATCCTCCTACCTTGCATATCTTTTGGCAGCATAGAAGTTGATTATTAACAAATGTGTTACTTAGGCCGGTTCCCATTTTGGTGCTAATCAACATCACATGTTCATACTGTGACTATTCGCAGATAGAGAAATGCCTGCTGCTCTTTACTGTGTGATATGCCTCCCGAAACAGCTCTGAAATTCTTGTTTATTGGAGCATTGAGTGGGAAGGTTGGCCCTCTTTTAAAGGGGCTGGGTGCCATATATTCTTTAGTTTTTTTGCTCCACCAACCTAATGACTTTTCTTTGATAACCTTAATAATGTAAGGTTATGTTGAGCTCAAAGGTAATTCCTTTCCATGTCATTGAACATAATTTACACTCGTTTTGGTCAATTTTGGCAGACGATACTGCAACAAGAGATATTGATATTTGATGTAGGGTTTTCTTATAGGATTAGTCAGGAGTTAAATAACGAGAGCCCTGACAATGATATGATTTGGCAGCAGTATTAGGCAAACATATATCAGGTGTGTCTGCCTACACAAACAAACACATGTAAGTACACACATTTAAACTGTTTAAACAAACTCAAAATTACTACTAAGATATATTTGTACCTGGACCTTATGTTAGACCTCCAAAGTAAATGAAAGCTACACAAATAACAACTTCTGCATGAAGTGTTTTAATGTATATCCAACTTATATGGGTGGTTGCAAAAATTGCACACAGCTTCAAGTTCAAGCTATAAAAGTAATAACCGGTGAGGCCATTATGCATCCACGTGGCAATCTGGCCCAGACGAAAGGCTCTACTGGCATGAGAAAGAAACATCTGCTGTACTGTTATCCTCCCATTTACACAAGCAGACAAGGAGAGAAGATCACGTAGAGTGTTTCTATGTGAGTGAGAAGCAGCAGGGTGGGGCTTCAAAAAGGTAGGTTAAAATCCTTATTAGTTTCTCTCCCTCGCTCTCCAAATATATACAAATGCAGCATTCCCAGTGGAGATTATTATGGTACAACAACAGGGACATGTTCATTAAAGCATCAACAACACCCCCGTCCCCCCTCCCCTCATCTGCTATTTAAAGACCTTGAAAAACAGCAGCTTTCCCAGTTAATGATTCACCACTATGTGGGGAAAGTGTGCACTTACGCTGTTGACTCTTATCACTACAGCTGCCCGCAAAGCTGAGGGTACGTTATCTCTATAGCTGACCTTAATGGGGATGAGGCATGTCATTTTCCTCTTTGTCTGCTGGAGAAAAGATGGCAATTGTGCAGAAATGCTATTCTATTAATTGAGAGCAGATTGCACATTTCCGCTCAGCATGCTTGTGGCTTAAACAGGCTTAAGACAGGGTCTAGTATGGAGGTTGCTTGCCTTGTCAAAAGGTATTTATTAGTTATTTAATAAATGCTAAGCATATATTTCGGTTTCCCTTGTAAAGTATAAAACACAGCTATTGTATTGTGCTCCGGTTTAGATTCTGACACCACCTGTTTTAATACATTTACATGTAATACATTTTAGTAAAAGTTAACTTGCTAATATGAAACCTTTAGGGTTTTGCATTGGAAACGATGTCTCTTTAGTGGTGTCTCCAACATGAACTCCAAGCCGTGGTAACCAGCAGGCTGCCCCTTGTTTGACCCTTCCCTTCAGCATCTGCGTTCTTCTCTCTTCCTCTCATCTAGAGCCTCGCATTGTCTCCCTAGGGAGATGAGCCTCTGCACGGGCACGTCCGCCGACAGCGCCGAGTCCCACCAGCTGTACTCTGGGGACAGGACGCAGGTGGGCCTGTGGTTGATCAGGTAGCGGTTGAGGTAGCTCTCCTCCATGCCCCTGGCCATGAACCCCTTCTCCTGGTCCTCCAGGATGAGCAGAGAGCAGGCCCGGGCCAGGCGGAACACCTCGGCCACCCGCCCCCCGTACAGCTCCGAGGTGTAGTAGAAGTCTCCCTCGTCTTCGTCCACACACGCGGCTGAGCTCTCCTCTATCTCGTAGGGGAAGGCATGCCGGGGCATCCCGTACAGCTCGGGGTGCAGGGTGGCCACCAGCTCCGACAGGATCTCCTCTCTCACTGGTGCCGTGAACTCCTGGTCAACGTCGGCGCAGAAAACATACTCCACCTCGTCACCGACTTCGTCTTTGATGGCGGCGGCGAGCAGGTCCATGCGACGACTGGCCAATCTGTCCCAGCCGGGCATCTCAGCCACAGGGATCAATTTCAGGCTCCTGTCCGGTGCCAGCTTGATGGGGGGCTCCAGGGAGCGGGGGTTATCGCAAAGCACGTAGTATGTGACCCCCCGGCCTGGGAGGAAGTTGACCTCGGCCGACAGGAGGAAGCGGCGAAGGTGCAGGCCGTAACCGCCCACAGCTAACACGAGGAGGCCCGCGCGGACCTCCCTCTGGGAGAATTTTGCCCGGTGTGTTGCTGACTCGCTGCTTTCCCCCCATACCAAAGGGGCTCCCCAGGGGGTCTCCAGGAGAGGCTGTTGTCCTAATAAGGCGCCCGTGTCTGGAGTGTCTGTTTCCCCCTCGACGGCCTGCAGGCCTAGGATAGGTGGGGGGCCGACATTGACGCGGACCGTGGCCTTTGACCTTTGGAAAAGATCTAAAAGGGGTCCAGATATATTTGTATTAGAACACTTTCTCAAATATTCAACATATAATCACAACAAGATTATTAACGCGCAGACAATTTATTCAGCTGGTTTTAATAACATTTTTTAGAGAGCATATGTCAGCGGCCTGTTGTTGTCATGTGTTTGATTCATGTTTTTTTATGGATGATCTGAACATGATGTTCAGGTCACCAGGAGGTGAACATAACATTGTCTTCTGTACTTAGAGTTGTGTCAGAATTTGTATACTCTAAGCTGTGCTACATGCAGGTAAAAGTCCTACCCTGCACCAAATAGTGGTGAAGCACACTCACATATCAGAAGAGACAATAGAAGGCTGTACAGGACCATCCGTGCTTTGCTCACCCTTACTGGCCCTATGGGACACACACACACACACACACACACACACACACACACACACACACACACAGAGAAAAAAATTCACATTCCCGCACACACACGCACAAACACAAGCACACATGCCAGTTGATTGCTGTTGATGACACAAATAAGTAAAATACAAATTGAAAATGGTGGTATTGTTGTCAACAGTGTAAAGGAGGTGTGTGTAGTGTAGTTAGGTTAATCTATGTAGCCCTTTATCACAATTGTACCATGAGAACTTCACGGCATGCATCACCTGTTATTAGCTGTTAAAAAAAACCTTTAATTTGTAAACCAATTAGAGGTACCTCACTTAAGTGCTCCGTGGGTAGACATACGCTAATTATTAACGAGACACATGAATAATTTATTTCGAAAGGTCAAAATAAGGTATAGGCCTACGACACACACGCACACGCGCACACACGCACACACGCACACACACACACACACACACACACACACACACACACACACACACACACACACACACACACACACACACACACACGTAATAAAGTACACAGCTTGATAACGGCCCAATCAAATTATGCCTATGTGTCAAGTTTTCCACACGCCATATTCGACTGAAAGACAACCCACATTTCCTCTCTCTTCTCCACTGAAAGCATCGTTAAGGCCAAAGTAAACCATTGAATGAACACCGATCATTCCAGACGATATATCAATAGAGTAGGCTACAAACCAGTAGAGAGAAAGAGGGAAGAGGCGGAGCGACCGTACTGACCTGAGCGACATTTGCTAAACATGAAGAGTGCCATCCTCTGACTTGTAGGCCTGGTCGATTTCTGAAGTCACACTTCTGCAACTCTCCGTTTGTTCTCCCCGTCTATATTATGTCTTTACTTTGAACGTTACCATGAGTAACTCCGCACCGTCTTCCGCTTGAAGACGCGTCCTTTCTGCTGAAGCATCGCCTCTAGACCATTGCACCAGATGTAGGGAATATGTACAAATGGGATCAGTTAGGCAAGCTGAGGAAAAAACAAAAACTAACGGAAAATGTCCTGTTGGGCTGCTTCTGTAGCGCTATCGATAGTAGAACTATGTATCTCAGTCCATGTGTCTAACAAGGCGAAGACGACATCAAAGTCAGAAGAAAGGTGAAATGTCTTGCAGAAAAGACATGAATTTAACAGGCAGACCATTCACAGACCACACCACTTTGGTACTTTAATGGGGTATACACATTCTAGGGAGAAAGACACGATTGGCATGCTTTTTCCTCTATGGTGCATTTACCATGTTTTCCACTAGGGGAGTGTAGTTCACTTGAAAAGTAGGAATGTTGGATCCTACTTCTATAGCTGGTTGATTATTTTAAAATGTTGAATAAAATTCAAAAATTTGCCAAGAGATATAATTTCAAAACAGCAACCAAAAACTCAAACCCACTCAAGAGGTCACTTTGCAGTTTATTACAATAAATTATTTTTTGTACATCCATACATACATTGCAACGTTTGTCTTGAGTAAACAAATTTGGACAGAAGCATTGATTAAAACTCATAAACAGCACCGGCTACTCTATAGGATGGTTAAATTACAAGGCAAAATGTAAACTATTTTTTCCAAACATCTTCATGGTCACCTTGTTGGCGCAGGGAAAGAGAAACAGGGCAAGTCACCAGGCAGGCAAGTCCCAAACCATTACCAAAACTGTTGTTAAATAGAAATCTGAACGTAAATCAGCAGTAGGATTGGTACTCTGCACACAGGCTTCATCAATTCAGAAGAAAACACTTTGATTGTACTATGGATGAATGAATTGCTATACAACCATGAAAAGATATAGGTGAGGTCATCACAGCATCATTAAGGCGATATGAGAAGATCAAAGTGCTTGAAGGTGTCAATGCAGAGCCCCATACTACCGCGTTGCTGGTCACTTCCACAAAGACTGAACTCTGATCGGTTTTTACTTCATAATACCAAATAAATAAATACCAGACAGTTGACTTGAGCATGTTAATGCTAAGGTGTTGAATTTGTGGCATTGTTTAGCTTGTATGTGAGCAAATACCATATTTTGCATGGTCACCAAAATTGACCGAAGCCTTTTGACAAACCAATGTTTGGCAGTGTTTATTGGTATCAATGAGTGCTAGTCATAATCTCGATACAAATTAACTTGAGAACACTACACTAATATAACATAAAATAAACTGAGCAAGGGTTCATATGGTTGTATATATATATTTTACTCTCATAAATTATGAGGAATCTCTAGAAAAATATTTATTTGAATGCAGCATTGTACTCATACAAAATAAATAAGATTGCACAAGAAGTAGGAGAGTCCTTCCAGTAGTGGTGGACTGAGAAACCTTCCGACTGGTTCTTTCCAACTCATTAGCAGAACACCCAATGACCGATGTTTTTTAAAACGTAATCGAGTGTCATAGTATGTTGGTGCAACGGACGTGTCATATCTGCATGCTCTTATAGTTTCTAAACATTCATAAATATATATTATTCAATACTCCGGAGAAGACAGAACACGTTAAAATCCCTTTATTTGCCTCCCCTGAGAATATGGAGTAAATTAAAAAACGTGTTGTTGGCAATTTACAATTTTGTTTGGAAATGACTCTTAATCTATCATGACCTACAAAGTGAGGTGTGAGCATTATACCAGATAGTTAGGCTTTGTTTGGCAGTATGACATCACCCATGAATTAAACCTCATGATGCCTTGTGTTTCAAGGGAGATGTTTTATCATTTAAAGTGTCCTCCGAAACGAATTACAATCATGGTCTTATGGTAAAAACTAAATGATCCTATGATTGACAAGAAACCTAGATCCTAAAGATGACTTGCTTTCCCCCTCGGCTGTGAAGAGAAGAGAGACCGGACCTCTGAACCACATCACCCTCCTCTATCAGAAGACAAAGGAGGTTCGTTTTTAGCTATCTGTTATCGAAAAGTATATTTGGAGCTATATAAGTTGTAATTGTTGAGGTATACTTAGAGAACATAATATATATATATATATATGATTCAAATCACATGAGGAGAACTGAAAGTGTATGAAACCTTGCTTGGCATGCCTGAATTTGCGGTAATAGTATATCAGAAATACAGCTTTGAGGAAATTATATGAACTGAAAGAATGCCCCCTTTACTTCCCTTAAGCTCCTCTTACTACCCTAGTACTGTCCTCGCTCTCTCTCCTCCCCACTTGTTCTCTCCTACCTTTTTCTTCACGTACATTCATCACTCACTTCCTCTCTGTCTCATCCTCTCCTCTCTCTGTCTCCCCTGTCCTCCCTGTCTCTCCTCTCCTCTCCACCCCCTTCTCTCCCCTACCTTGCCCAGTTCTTCACTGGCTGTCATCGGAGATCATGTCCAGCATGGCCTGCAGCAAGCGGTCATCCCTATGCCGGTACGGCTTGGAGCTGTAGAACCTGTCGCTGTAGTCACTGTAGAGGCTGTCCTCTCGGCCCTGGTACTTGTTGATCCTGTCCAGGGCCTGGTACAGCTGCTGTGGTGGGAGACGGGTGGCTGGTGCTGCTGGTAGGACATTGTCCGGATGCTGTGGCTGCGGCTGCTGCTTCCTGGCTGGGGAGCGGGGCTGGGAGGCTGGGCTCTGCCTGTTGAAGGCCGTCTGCAGGAGACGCAGCAGGGCCAGGGTGGGGGAGTAAGGGGAGGACGCAGTGTCTCTGGAGGACTCGTTTTGGACCAGCTCGGCTACTGCAGAGGCGGGAGCATCTGGGGCCTTCTGTGGAGGGTGAGCCTGAGTGGGCTCCTGAATGACAGACATAATGCGGACAGGATGAGTTTATGATGGACAATGACAATGATGAGTATATTGGTCTCTAATTAAGAACACTGATTCCTCAACTTTTCATTTGCGGATCTCCGTCAAGGGAATATTGTCATTCTTGATTACATATTTATATCAAATAGTCTGTTGTAAAAAAGTATATAATCAGCATTGATGAGGGGTTGATCAGAAGCTCCCAAGCTGGTTTGTAACAAAAAAATGTTGAGAATCTGTCAAAGAATTATTTGCCATTATTTGTTCTGGGAAAGCTTTAGGAGACTTTATTTATTATAATCTTTAATCCGTTACATTTTATTTGGGTGTATCACAAATGAGATTGAGGGAATATGTAGCAGGGTAAAGCAATCATGACTTCCCCGCTATTACCACGTATTGTAGTACTGTGTACATGTATTCTCCTTCTGCTCCTACCACACCCTACCCTAACCCTCACCTCCATCATGGTGTCCATGTGCTCCACCCCGCGGCGGTCGTTCTGCACGGCGTTGTAGGGCACGTACACCCTGGGCGTCTTCATGTGCTCTGGCTTCTCCGACGTCCCGTGGAAGATCAGCTTCCAACTCAGGATCCGACCCTCGTTCTCCATACGGCCGGACTGTAAGAAAAGGCAGACGTCTTGCGGTTATATAGCAGCAGCAATCAAAGAAACCCATGCAACGCTATGCCGAGAAGCCGATTCGACAGGCAAGCCGATTGGCCCCTTCAATAATAGTCATTAGGTTAGCCTTCTTCAAAACACAACCCATGGCACCTATTGCATTCCCAACCATCCCCGGAAGGAGGGATCCCTCTTCTGGGTTCCTTCTCAGTTCCTTGGATTTTGGGGGACTTTTTCCATAAACTCTTTAGGGATTAGGTTTAAGGGGTGTTTTGTCATGTGGCCTTTGACGCATTCTCAGACTGTAAATGGGATCAAGGGTCTTTACGCAGAAAATGTACTTGACTTGACTATAGCCACTGATGGATGGCTGTGGTGAGCAGGGGCGTTACTCACAGTGTCTGTGATCTTCAGGGTCCAGGTCCCTGCGGGGTCCTCTCCCCAGGTGTGGACGGACATGAAGTCCCAGTTCCGGAAGCCGTTGGAGGATGTGTCTCTTTCTCTCTCAGCTAGCAGCACGGTGGTGGTGCCTGGGGGGGAAAAACATTTGTGAAAACGCATGAGAAACACCCACACAAACACAGACGCACAAACACACACACAAACACAGACTCACACACACACACACACACACACACACACACACACACACACACACACACACACACACACACAGACTCACACACACACACACACACACACACACACACACACACACACACACACACACACACACACAAACACACACACACACACACACAAACACACACACACACACACACACAATCATAACTTGTTCACTGGAAAGGCAATGATTCAATGTGGCAGTTATGCAGAAGGCATGAACATGCATGCATGCATGAATGTATGATTGAATATGTGGCAGACTGAACCGAGAGCATCACAATCCGCCAACAAAATCTTGAGACATACCATACATAAATGAATAGCTTAATATGTAACCTTAGTATAATCACATCTCTTAAATGTATCAGAGTTTTACTGATAACTGATTGAACACATGTGCCGTTTCCCTTGTTCACATTGTATTGCAGTTCTAGCACTCTATAAATAAAGTGAGATGGATGGATGGATTGAAGCGCACGTGTGTGTCCTCCTCTGACCTGACGGAGAGGTGAGCGTGATGTGCAGGTCCCCCCTCCTGGTGTACTCGATGCTGGCCTCCACCTGCACGTGTTCCAGGGAGTGGACCGCGTTAGGCTGCCCGCCGCACGCCTTGGTGGGGATCTCTATTGTGATCTCCCCCGCCGCTTTCAGAGCCCTGTGGGGGATATCAAAATAGCAAAGGCACGATGAGTGCCATGACAACCGTCCCACGTCATTGTCATCGTGCCGTGACGCGCGCTTCTCATTCCCCCTCCCAGAGCAGACTCTGCAGATCGTCGCCGCTCTGACCTTGTGCAGTAAAATAAACCGTTTTTGATAGCTCTTTTAAACAAATAAATGAGCAGGATTTTATCCTCTCATATATGTACTTGCACTACGCACTTTTATGATGTTCTGGTTCTTTTTTTTACCAAGACACAATACGACTCTACTGAATCGGAATGTACTTAAATGTAGCCAGTACATTAGCAATAGAGCTCATATTTATTTCCAACAACTCTTGGGAATGTACTTTTTCGTGAGCATTTTGTTTCAGAAAACTCGATTCAACCATATCTTCATTTACATTTCTCCAGCATAGCAAGCAGTAGCACATGTGGACTTTCTGTTCTGTGCAGCCATTCACTTAATAATATAAGGTCATAAATGAATCCCTCTCTCCTCAGCTTGTATAAGGGGTTAAGAAGTGGGTAATATTACTAAACAAATGTAAAAATGTAAATCCTCAGGATTAAATTTAAATAGAGCAATACTGGTAGCAAAGTGAACTGACAGTAGACGGTATCACTTTGACAGAATCTCATAATCCAAATTACACCAAAAAAATAACATAATAGTGTCACTTCAGTGTGGCTGTTCCCTAAATCGTATTGCTGAATGCAGGAACGGTACTTTCAAAGGCAAAGAAGCGAAGCCTTTTCCCTGCATGTGTTTATTAATCCCTAAAGGATCGCAATGCAACATCTGGTGAAAAAAGGGAACAGAGGGATAAACTGGCTATCCTTCTACATCGTTTGATCGTAATTGGCTGCAGTTAACGTTTAACGATCTTACGGGTCATCCTTAAGGTGAAAGAACACATTGGTTGTTTGGTTATTTTCTCAGAGTTCATTCATCAGCTGCCAAGGGCTTATTAATTTTCTCTTGCCATAGATGCACATGAAAACAGATGTGCCATCGGTAACAACAATATGCTTTGATTTGTTGCATTGCAGTATATAAATAGCCCTCTCTATTAGTATATATGAGTATATATGAGTATTCTTAATTTGTTGATCACTGATCGGGCTGCAACTAATGATTACTTTCATGATCTATTAATCGTTAATGGTAAAAGTACATTTTTGCGATAATTCAATTAATAATTAAGTCTAGAACATAATAATAGAAAATGCCAGAGTCCAACATGTTGACTTAAATTTGCTTGCTTTATCGGACAAGCAGCCAAGAATTACTAAACTTAATAACCTAACTTGATAAATGAACTTGATCGTTTGCGACTCATCGATGCAGCCCTCATGGCTGACGAGGTGGACCCCAGCGCGGGGAGGCCTGACATGTACCTGGGCTGGAAGGAGTCGTCTCTGACGATGCACTGCTTCTTCTCAGGGACGTGTTTCCAGGAGGCCGGGTGGGCCAGGTCCACCAGGGCCTTGGCGTTAAGGAGGCCGAAGCCAAAGCGGCTGTTAACCATTAGCCCCGCGCCGTTCCTCTTCCAGCCCGGGTTGTTGGCCAGGGGGTCAAACTCTGAGGTCCACACCACGATGTGCTGCAGGTCCCTCCAGGTCAGCTCCGGGCTGGATAGGAGAGAGACAGGTCATGTCACATTTTAGGGACATAGGGTGAAACAGAACAAACGCTCAAGCGGATATTTTGTGTCTTTTCAGCCAACTACCCTTTTCACCAGCACCAAACATTTTGGGGAGGGAAAAAACGTTCACATTCGATTTAGCCTGCTTAATTTGATGAAGGTGGTATTCCAATTGAATTCATTTAATTAAGGTGGAATTAGTGTTCATTGATGAACCAACATTTTTTCATAAAAATATATATTTTTACATTTCATACCCTCTGCAATCCTTCAAAGTATCCCTAGGGGTACACATAGCAACATTTGAGGAAAACTGATCGGTCTAACAATGAATCACTGTAGATGCTTAGAGTTTAGTTTGATGTTTCTGTGTTACATACTTTTGTTCCAGTGCTAGGGCAAATATCCCAGCAGCCAGTGGGGCAGACGCAGAGGTTCCAGTATGAGTCTCAGTGCACTCATTATGCAAATCAGCACTCGTCTGTCAGCAAACAGAAATAGTAACGCAAAGTTAATAAAACAGCAGTTGACAGCAGTTGAAAATATATCAACACATAATTTAGCCGGTGGAAAAACACCACAATTTGCTGTCAAACACGTTTTATATCAACAGAACAACATACTGCAAGGTAACGTTGTCATCATAGGAAAGATAAAAAGTTAAATAAATAAATAAATGTAATATCCCCCTGATACAACTTCCTAAAATCCACACAAAGACACAAGCAACCAGCGTCATCAATGAAGGGGAGCTTGAGGCATTCTACCCCAAAAATTGCCGTCAAAACTCTGAATTTGTAAAGCAGGTCGGAACTTTCCTTATCATTGGAGTCCTTGAATATTGGTTTGTTATGCCACACATAATAAATAAAGGTATTTCCTTACATGTGCTATAATTGCCCCGGAAATTATAAGACAATGTCCCCAAAACGTATGAAGTCGATGCTAGTGGCACACACATTCAGCATGACCCACAACAAGGCGTGATGGACTCACGATGCGTTGGTCGGTGTAGTCCCCGCTGCTGTAGGCTGTGGCCAGGGTGGAGGAGCACTTCTCAGCGTACCAGGGGGACAGGCCTTGCTGGGAGGCGCTGCTGATAGAGATGGTGTAGATGCTATCGGTGTAGCCGTCACAGTCACAGTTATCTCCTTGCCGACCGCCGTTGCCCGACGCCCACACGAAGATGGAGCCCTTCCCCCCGCGGCCCTGAGTAGCAGAGAGGTGGGCGGGAGGAGGGGGGAAGGAGGAAGGGGGAGGGAGGAAGGGTGAGGGAGGAGGAGGGAGGAGGGAGAGTTAGGGAGAGTTAGAGAAGTGTTTTGGTAGAAACTATTTCTTATCGTAATAAGAAAGATTTAATATGATTTTGTTATCACTAGTCACTATCACTAGTCACTAGTCACTAGTCACTAACACTAGTCAATTAGTCAATGTCACAAGTAATAGTTAACTTAAAATCCTGATAGCAGATGAACTATATAAGGTACAATATGCATCATCATGTAATCATTATGGAAACTTCTGGACAGTGTGAACACATTTGCACTGAGCCAGCAGGTGCCCCTCTGTGTGTGTGTTAAACTAAGCCCTGTATGCTGTACTAGACTATATATACCTTCAAACTCTGATTGAATGTGAATCAAGGCTGCAGTGGTAATGTTCGTGTTGGCTACCTTCAGTATGCCGTACTCAAAGGCCTTCTGTGCCAAGCGGCCTGGCCCCTCCACGGTCTTGCCGTCGTCGTTGGGCCCCCAGCTGGCGCTGTAGATGTCCACGTGGTCCGGGTTGAACCCGATAGAGCTGGCCTCGATGGCGTCCGTCACGATCCCGTCCAGCATGCGGATCCCTGGGTGGGTGAGACAGACACACTCTTAGAGTCCCAATTGTTTTCCACTCATTTAATCTCTACTGAACACAATGAGTATAATATAAAAATAGGTGTTGTCCAAAAGTGGAACAAATTGTATTTAGCCTTCATTGCCCATTTGTTATTAGAGGGGCAGGCATTTATAATCAGTCTATTTTGGGAGCATAATTAAGCTGGTGATTACGGGGCACTGAGAGCCAGATGGCCACTTTGACCCTTCAAATGTCATGTTCCTCGTGTGGAAAACATTGTTTTTCATTGCTCAGATTGTGGTTGATGCAATCAGGGGTCCCTCAGGGTCACTGCCACAATACTTTTGAGCAGTACTCAAAAGGTGTGTGTCTGCCTTCACAGAAACCAAAAACAACAACACTATAAAGAAAGATCTTTCAAAATAAAAGTTACCCTTACCTCCGACTTTGGAGTTGTACGCCACTCCAACACCACATTTATTGTTGTCTGCCTGCATGGCAATCTCCCCAGCGCATCGCGTGCCGTGCCTGGGAACATGATAAATAATTGGCATCGCGTTTGGTTCAACGTGTGCTTCAACTGTATGCTATTGGCCCATGGCGGCCATATTTAATAATAGTTTATCATTGTGTACAGCTAGAGTGAACTGTTGACGTTGGAGTGCAAGCTCCACCAAATAGATTTTGTGTTCATGTTTGAACCCTCCTGTTTCCATTGTATTGTTTTTCCTGTCTTGCTTATTCAAACCTTCACTCTGTTTACTTTACATGTGTCATCGTTGTTTGTGCTGAATGTAAATAAAGGTTGATTGGTCACGTAATTACGCAGCTGAGAAAACTAGCACGCAAGTCTCCATTGCATCTGGCATATTATGAGTCATTAAATAATATTGTGGGGGGTCGATTTGACCAAATCTATTTTCTATTATTTTATTTATTACTTTATTATTTTTCCTTGTTGTTGTCCGATGTATCTTTACATTTTCTTGATTCCACTGTCTTTCGATTGCCATTTAAAAGCATACCTTGAAACTAGAAAGTATTACAATCAACAGATGATGTGATTTACTTTTTACAACAGAAGGACTTTTAACACTTTCACTGTCCTTAAAAAGAGTCAAGAATAAAGAGTCTCTGTGGATCTCTGGTCCTCTATAGGTGACCCTAACGCCTCATACCCACTGTACACGTCCGTCGACGAAAGAGAGTGGGCGTGTCTGACGCACGGGGTAAAACACGCTCTGCGTATAACGTGCGTATAACGCGATCTGATTGGCCAACGGATCCGTCGCTGCCTGAAAAGTTAAACTTTTCTCAACTTTTGGACGCAAGAGACGGAGCCGATTTGACGGACGGACCCACAATGCATTTCGGGAGCGTCCCATGTAAAGTCAATGAGATCCGTCGACGGACGTGTACAGTGGACGTAACACTTCCATATTCTCCATATGGTTGGTTCTCATAGCAAGGATCTCCATCGACGCAGACTCACTTGTTCTCGTTGGTGGAGTCGTACCGCGGGAACGGGTCTGGGTCGTTGTCGTTGAAGTCGTAGCTGGCTGCTGCGTCCTATTGGTCACATATAACATATGGTGCTATTGGTCAACACATAACATATGGTCCTATTGGTCACCACATATGCAAGGTTGGGAGGGGTTGTGTTCCTGGACCGGGCCAAGCTGCTGCCAGTGCCTTTACACCGGGTGAGAGAGATGATAAGACGGCATACAGAAGGAGAGCTCTGTCTCATCGGCTGTTATCAGTGTGGTGAGAATACAGGGCGTTTTCCTCCTGAAGCTAGTCTGGTAGAATTCCTAGAATGTATACATAATTCAGATGTTTTTCTTCTCTCCAAAAAAATTGTCGCCTGGGGAACCAGACGAATCTCTGAGATCATATTTTATTTTACGTTTATTATTTCGACTCATGTTCAGACAGATATCAAGCAGACCTGGCCTGGATCAGCCCCAGCCGTTTATCGGATAGCCACTGATAGGAGACAGGCTAAATATGATGACTTAACAGAGGAGCACCATTGAGGCCTTTTCAAAACAACCAAGATGGCTGCCGCTGATGAGACATATGTTTCATTGCTCTGATTGTTTGTAGGTCTCCGCTTATTGATAACACCCCTTAAAAAACGATAATGACAATATGCATTTGCATATTGGTCTGGCAGTGTCGGGCTGGATAAACTGTACGTATGAGATCAAAGTCCTGTAACGTCATATGTTATACTGCATACAGGATACTGTATTTATGTATTTGTCTCTAATTTGTTGTTGTTTTTTTATATCGGCACTCTTCCGTCCCCTTTGTCTGCCATCACACCTGAATTTCCCTTTGGGGATTATAATTTATTTTAATAACCCCAAATCTACCGGGAATATCACAAATGAGGTGTGTCGGACGTCATCATTTTACATCACTTCCGCTACATCATGCAAATGTGTTCTAAAAATAGATGTGGTTGTTTAGGATTAGCATTCTGCACGGCTGAGAAGTATTTAATTAATTAGTGTTAATTGGAGCGTTTCTTTATTCATGCCGCCCTGTTGTTATCAATCCTTTCCTTCTCTCTCTCTCTCTCTCTCTCTCTCTCTCTTTCTATCTATATATCTATATAGATGGCCATCTCTCTCTCTCTCTCTCTCTCTCTCTCTCTCTCTCTCTCTCTCTCTCTCTCTCTCTCTCTCTCACACTCTCTCCTCTCGCTCTCTCTGTCAATATCCGGCTTGTTTAAGGTGCCATCACCGCCGTTGGGTTGGCGTTGCTATGACATCGGTAAGAGGTGGGGGGGGTTTGGGATGGTGGGGGATGGGGCAGGGTGTGTGTTGGAGAGTGGGTTAGGCAAGACGTGGGAGCCATCTCCATGGAAACGGTGGTGGTCTTACGTAGTTGGGGTGGATGTCCGTGTGGTTCCACTCCAGGCCGTCATCCAGGACGGTGATGACCACGCCCTTCCCCGTGATTCCCTGCCTCCACACGGGGATGACGTGCAGGTCCAGCTTGGGCAGCGAGGAGGACCTCCGCGTGTCTTGCTGTGATGGGGGGAGGGGAGAGGAGACAAGACGGTGCTTTGTTAATGTTGTGACTGGGTGAGTAACAAAGTAATCACACTGTAAAGCTTACAGTGGACATGTGTTTCTTCTGTACTTTTCAGTTTTTTTGCCACACACACACACACACACACACACACACACACACACACACACACACACAAACACACATACACACACACGTGTGTGCGCACACACACACCTTTGTTGTTCAAACCTGCCAGTACTAAACATCTGAACAGGCTCTGTGAGTATCGACCATCACACTTAAGCACGCTGAAAAGCAACAAAGAATCTTTTTATCTCCAGCAGGCAGCAGCAGGCTCTCACCAGCCTGACCAGCCTCCGCTCTCTCAATGACCTTTGGCTGGAGCAGATTAATTAGGAGTTTTTTTCTTTTATCAGCTCTTTGAGGACTCTCCCTGTTTGGAACACTTGTAAGCAAGGGGTCATAAGAGTAACATGTCACCGTCTGCATTGTCTTGAAAACACCCCCTCGGCCTAATGACTCTCTTCTGGGCAGGATGACGCAGAGCCTGTTGATGTGTCATCACCCCAGCTCAGATATACCCTTCTCCCAAGCCCTCCTCATTCTCCCCCATTAATAATCTCTCTCTCTCTCTCTCTCTCTCTCTCTCTCTCTCTCTCTCTCTCTCTCTCTCTGATACGTAAAATCAGATACGACCTAGGATACAAAATAATATTACCAAAAATGTTGCAGAATGTAATAGAATCATCTACAAATACAATATGGTACAAATGTAAACGTGTATACACCTCTTTTAGCTCTCTCTCTCTCTGGTCTGTCCAATGCATCGATGACCCGCTCGTTGTATGTAATGAGTGGTGGGTGCGTTCTAATTGCCTCAGCGGTGGGGGGGAAGAGGAGAGGGCGTAGCACTTGTGCTTCTTCCGCTCAGCTCTGGAGGAGACTGCTCTGGAAGCAGAACCTCCGCTGGCTGTCCGGCTCTCTGCGCATGATGCACAGGCACTGCGGAACGCCACCTCCAGCCATGACTCATCGCTCTGATGTATCATCCACCATCTCTTCGTCTCCCTCGCTGGCTCGCCCCTCCCTCCCTCCCTCTCTCTCTATCTCTCTCTCTCTTACTCTGCCTCTCGTCCTCTCTCTCCTGCTCTCTATCTGTCTCTCTCTCTCTGCCTTCCTCCCTATCTCCATTTCTGTTTATCGCTCTTTGTTTGTCAAAAGGGAAAAATATAATGTGGGATAATAGAATACAGATGCTGAAGGACTTTGATTGTGAGACCACTCTCCTATAATCATAATAGCAATAAACTGGAAAGGATTTCATTGTGTGTGTGTGTGTGTGTGTGTGTGTGTGTGTGTGTGTGTGTGTGTGTGTGTGTGTGTGCGTCTGTGTGTACATAGTTACATCATGACTCGCTAGGACACTGGATGACTTGATACTTGTTGATTTTGATAATGACTCTAAGGTTTACAATAGGTGGCTTCTAGTGGCCAACGTTACCCAGTTGTATAAGCTCTGGCATAGATGCACGCAAACACAAGCATGCACACACACACACACACACACACACACACACACACACACACACACACACACACATTGTTCAAACAGGGGCAAACGGCAGGGGTGGATGTCAGGCTAGTTGTGTGAGTCACTACCTCTGATGACATTATCAGGCAGCCAGGCACTTCTGAGTTCAATAGCACCCACCCCCCTCAGCTCCTCCCTTCACTGACTCTCCTCTGTTCCATGGAAGTCTCATCGGCTTTTCAATGCCTGCCTGCTTCCTCTGTCGTGTCATTCTAACTACTTGGAGTAATACTACCCCCACAAACATACACACACACACACACACGTCCCTTTTCCATTACCTTCCCCCTCACCATTCTATACGTATTTTATTGTGTTTCTTGTCCAAAGCAAAGCATTGATTTTTCACAGCACCTCCAAAGTTAATAACTCTTAATTCTCTGTGTTTAGAGCAACAGTGGTGGGGTTTTGATGTTCAATTGATGCATGTATATATATGTAAGGGATAATGTATAGAACGCCGGTCATTATCGGGAAAATAAGCCCCGACTGGGCAAAGCAGGACACTTCACACGGTGTGTCTTTTTACAATTTAATTATTACCAGCATTTGTAGTATTGATCAGCAGAGAAATAGTCCACCATAGACGTTGATGTTGCTTAGCAACCGAATACACTGGGGTTGATAAATTACCAGACTACTACTACTGCGGAGTGATATGAAAGACATGAAAAAAAAATCCACTTTCCTTGACAGCGGTCATTATATGCTTAGCAACGGTCATTATCGAAAAATAATTCCACCACTGGAAGTCGGGCAGGCTCATGCAAGTGAACGGAGCATTCCACAGCATTGAGAAGAGCCATGTAATAAGTATATATATAAGTATATATTTAATTATTGTATTGTTTAATACTAAAGACTTAGATTGTGTTTTTTCTGACTGGTGTTGCTTCCAGTAGTAGTAGTGTTGTTAGCAGTATTATTAGTTGTGGTAGTAGATGTAGGCCAGTGGTGGTACTTTATAAATCAGATTGAGGATAATGTATTCCTCAGATGAGTCATAGCCAGAATATGCTGTGATGGCCCACTCAGTTTGTTCTGATATATTTAGAACAAAAGGCAGCATCTGCAGTAGTAAACAACTACGACAATAAAATCATTATTATTCCTATTAATTATTTATATATTAACACACACCCATATCGAACGTCACAAACAAACCCACTGAGTGTGATGACGCTCCATCAAATACAAATGCTAAAATGTTTTTACATAGAAATTAATATGGAAACATAAACCAATCCTAATACTATTTCAATTTATAAACTTCAGCCATCAGGTTGGTGATAGGATGGAGGCAGGATCAGTTCCAGGAGTTTCACCAGCTAGTGCTGATTTCAATTACCCTTCTATTAGTAGTTTGTCAATGGCCCTCAGCCCGGATTAACACACAATAGGCACATAATACATTTATAAGTGACAGGTCTGATTAGGACGCACAGTGGAACCAATCCACTGTTGTATTGACTGTGCCCAGCTCCACCTAGCCTAGCCTTGCATCGCCTCACCAGGCTATTCAGGATAAACTGGGTTTTACAACATACTAATGTGTAGCATTGTTCCAGCCTGGCTCAACCCTCTCCATCTCCACTCAGACTCAACCAATTATGTTTTGGACTATTGGATAAAAAAATAAATGGGATCATATATGTGTTTCACAATGCAGACTGTCTGTCTATAAATAGCAGACAAACACACACACACACACACACACACACACACACACACACACACACACACACACACACACACACACACACACACACACACACACACACACACACTCACACGTGTGCAAACACACATATGCACACACACACACACACACACACACACACACACACACACACACTGACACACATTGACACACACAACACAAGCACAAGCACTGTGCTTGATAAATCAGCACAGCTAAATCAAATCATGTTAATGACCCTGTTATCAGTTTTAGTATGTTATACTTTATGTGTGTGTGTGTGTGGGGGGGGGGGGGTGTAAAAAGCAAGTCCAATTAAAGCAGGATTCAATCAAGTATGTATTGAGTCTTGGTTTCATCGTGAGTCATATGCAGTGCACTTCCATGCTGTATATGCAGTGCCCCCCCCCCCCCCTCTCTCTCTCTCTCTCTCTCTCTCTCCCTCTTATCTTATCCAATGGTTATCATGGTGTAGTCCCATCTGACACCAGCAGTGAAACAACCCAGGGGCGTGCGCACTCAGTGCATGTGACAAGCATAGATGCGTGGCCCCCCCGCCAGACCCTGGCAGTCACTTAACATCAAACCCACTGATGTGATCCAGCCGTTCGTCTGGAAACTTATGGGCTGCATTGATGTATTTACCCACTACCTGCTTCATTAAACATTTCAACTAGCGCACCGGCTTCTGGTTCAGACCTTGTCCTACAGGTGTGTATGAAATAGGCAGAGAGAACAGGAGGTAGAGGTGGACGTACCAGGTACCACTGCTGGTTCCACATGGGGTCGTCAAACAGCTTGTCCACGGGGCAGTCCTTGCAGCCCCCGATGGAGGCCCGCTTGTTCCGCCTCTTCTCATACTGCTGTTCAGCCCAGGACACCTAGCGACACACGGCAGGGAGAGGTTACCGCCATGTCGGGGGTCACTTAAGATAAAGTAGGCTGCTGTAACTTCTTTGATTTCACATCTTAAAAACCCACTTTTATAAACTTTTTTTTTTTCACGTGAAATATATATATACTTTTTTGTTTGTTTGTTTAAACACTTAACAATCAGGGTTCAATAATAAACCATTAATAACAATTGTTAATGCAGTAAAAAAGCATTAACTAACAACTAACTAGAATTGTATTAACTGTTAACATATGGTTTAGTAATCATTTACTAATGGTGTTAATGCTAACTAAGGTATTCATTTATACATTATTTAAATAGGTTATTATACTAAAGTATACTAAAGTTATTATTATTATCATTATATTATTAATAATATGATAATAGGGAGTAGGAAGGAGAGCACTCACGCGGTCATCCTCAGAGAGCCTCTTGGTGATGTGGTTGGCACTCCTCCTCATCCTGCTAGGATGGCTTCGGTGTTTGAACAGGAAATGGTTTTCCAGGGCCCCAATCTGAAACCACAGGAAGGAATGGTGAGCGATTATGTTTGTATGGTTTGACGGTGTAAATATTTCGATTACAAAAGTGGATCCTTGTGTGTTTTTGTTCAAATGAATGGATCTAGAATTTAATCATTCAAATGAAGGCGACGGTCCTGGAATCCTTGTTAGATTCAGGAAACATTAACGTGAATGTATTAACATGTGTGTTACCATGGTTCTGGATAGATCTGGGTCTGGGCACCGAAACATATATTCCCTTGTGAACATTACTACTCATAGTTTAGAAAACGGGGCCAATTCACACGGTGCATTTCATAAGCTTCATTGTCTCTCGGCTTAAAGAGCAATTTTGCCTTGAAAATTGTCGCCATGTTTTGTTTTGAAGGAGGAGAGTCCATGACCTTGTTTTCCCTATTGGCTCTTAGAACCCTAGTGATCTGGTGAAAATGAAAAATCTGAAATCTGATATTTCGTCTTGCTCTGTTAGATTTTACAAATCAATGGTGATGTAAGTGCAGTCTGCAGAAGATGGTGTGCCAGATGTCTGGTATCCATACCTGGAAGCAGCTCAGTTAATCATTGACCGTGGTTTTCAGTGCCACAGGTGCATCTGAATTAATCAAGTGGTCTTTTAGCCCGAAGGAAAACCTAGTATGTTTGCATTGGTCTAATACAAACAGTGCTGGGAATTCATTGGGTGAAAAGGACAGGAAATAATAAAATACAAATGCAAAATGTTTGATTATGGGTAAATACGGTGTGTGTGTGTGTGTGTGTGTGTGTGTGTGTGTGTGTGTGTGTGTGTGTGTGTGTGTGTGTGTGTGTGTGTGTGTGTGTGTGTGTGTGTGTGTGTGTGTGTGTGTGTGTGTGCGTACATACTGAGTTATAGATTGATTCAACTAGTTTAGTGTGACTCATAAGCCTACGTCGAGGAAGCCATGCTGAAGGCCAGTCGTGTCGAGTCAATTGGCGTAATTAATGAATCAAAGGAACCTTTAAAGTTATGTAGTGAAACAAGTCTAAATTATGAAATGAAATTGTCAAAATCCTAAATAAACAAGAACACAAATACAGATGGAAGCAGACATGAAATGCATTTTTTTTTCGTTGGACCTTTTGTGAAATGGTTTAATGTATTTTACTGTAATAACAACAACTCAATTGCATGCCAATTTCCATCATCAGACTCTCGATCGTCTCGGCGTCAAGACGACGACATTCGATAAATTACATGTACCTATTCATAAAGAAACACGTGAGACGTTGTCTGTTTTGATCATTGATCCAGACGGTTGGCGGAATTCTAGCCTACCTGTCGGACTAATTCGTAGTCCAGTTCTTTGGCGATCGTGTCGGCGGCACGAAGTCCACCGGGGACCTCCACAGCCCACTCGTTGAGGTACTGTCTGTCTCCGTAGGATAGACCCGCGGACCGGGGGACGATCGTAGCGCACAGCATCGCGAACACACAGCAGCACATCACCGTTGGACGACATCTCATTTCCATCTCCCAAGAAAATATCAGATTAAAGGAAAATGGATCGAATAGCCCAGATGCTCACCAAAAAACAAACAAACACCTAGGCTATGGCACCAAACACTGAACGGAATGTATGATCAAATCCCCTCCTCTGTTTGTTTTTTTGCCAAAGAAAAAAATAACAGTCTACACACAATTATTCCTCAAGACACAACCTGATGTGATGGAGGGAACGTGACACTGCTCGGCGGAGGCTGCTCGCTCCAATAAGGGAAGAGGTGCTTCGGGGAGGGGTCGTATTGGGGGCGGGGGGGCGGGGGGGGGGGGAGCAAAGTGTACACGTCAAAGTCCTTCTGACGTCAGCTTGGCGGAGCCTACACCTGTGTGTGTGTGTGTGTGTGTGTGTGTGTGTGTGTGTGTGTGTGTGTGTGTGTGTGTGTGTGTGTGTGTGTGTGTGTGTGTGTGTGTGTGTGTGTGTGTGCGTGTGTGTGTGTGTGTGTGGTGCTCCAGGGACTTGGAGCGACTAATGATGGGGGAATGAATTTCCGACGGGGGGGGGGGGGGGGGTTAGATGCGATGTATATCGTTGTTTATCCTCATCAAATCATCATCATCATCAACGTAGGCTATATCTTGCATGTAGGATATTCCCGGTTTTGTATGTATTGTCAAATCGACCTCCCTAAAACTATTGAAGCATCACCGGACTGAGAGATGCTTAAGTAGGAAAGCGCGACGACTTAACGGTGTTTGTTCGCCTCTTGAAGCGCGCTCTACTGATGAGGTGCTCGCGCGTCATTCACCTTGAGCTGCACGTGTCAGCTCCGACGCACATCGATCCTTGTGTGGCAGAGAGGAAGGTTACACACACTATGCACACATAACCAAATCAATCCTTCTAGATTCATAGACGTAGGCGACTATGGTGATACGTTTATTTTTTTGTGTTTCAATAATGATTGAGGAAACCTATTTTATGTTAAACCTATCTTACTTACTCACCACGTATTTTCCCCATCCCAATACAATAATTCGATTTCAGGTCGTTTATGCATGCCATAAAATCAGACTACAAATAGTTGTTGATTGGCTGTTTTGAAACGTAACAAGAAACACTTGTGACCATAGAGTTTATATTGGACCCAGCAAGAGTGTCATTTAGTCTTTTATGTCCCTTAAATTGATCCACACAATATTGTTCACCGCTGATTCCAGTAACAGAAGTGCTCCTGGGGAAACTGATCTCACCAGTGTCGAAATGAGTCATGCACTACATCCTTCAGTACGATGCAGGCTATGGGCCTATCCTCATTTAATACATTGAAATGAATAAATATAAAATCATATACATTATAAACAAATACAAATGACCATAAATGAATACAGATCAATATAAACGAATATACCTATACATTCATATACATATATAAATAATAACTAATAATAAGAATGATAATACAAATGATAATGATAGTAATAATGACAAAAATTCAAAAGTGGTTGCTTTGTGAAAAGTCCACTGAAAAACAGATCAGTCTGACGTCTATTGACATGTAATGTTATCATTCCCTTCACTGTATTGATGGAACAATCGGGCACTTTGCTATTAGACAATGGGTCAGTGCACTCTCATTCCATCTGCATGCAGAGTACACAACACGATGTCTGGGAACTATGAGGGCTGCTGGCAGGGGCTGCATGTTGTATAGTCATACACAATGAAGGATGTGGATGCACCTAAACACACACACACACACACACACACACACACACACACACACACACACACACACACACACATATATACACAAACACGCACAAGGCAATAATCTTCACAATCTTCGCAATAAGCCCATCTCTGGAGATGTCTCCAAGAGATTGGCTGGTTAAGATTATTGCCTTCCTCTTCATTACAGGGTTGTCTTTGAGCCAGCCTCTACCAGATAGGTTGGAGAAACAATCCATCTCTTTTGCTCTGCTCATACAGGGATGAACCAACTCAGCCATATATCCTCCTGAGTGAGAGGACTTCCGCGCCAGCAGCCTCATCTGGTTAATAAGCAGAAAGAAAACCATTAGCCTGCTGCTATTGTAATTGGAACCGCACAACATGTAGGGGGGGAGTCTAGAACGCTGGGTGGGTTCACTAAGCTAGTTAGCAAGGGTTATGTAGCATGTCCCTGCCCTGTACTGTCTCAAGGTGTAAAACCCTCAGGCTAAGGCAGCCTCAGGTCTGCAGATATCTCACTATTTGATCAACTTCCCTAGAGCTGAGTGGTAAACCAAACTCCCACTTACATTAATAAATCAGAAGAGCTCAAAATAGGATTCATGATTATCTTTTTATTAGATCTCAGATATCAGATCTCTTGGTACCGGATGTAATCGTTGAAAATAATATAGATATCCAGAGGACCTGGCAAAATGTGAAACCTGGCAAAAAAAACACATCTACCATCAAACAAAGCTACTCCATCCATATGTTGGCTCACATTTATCTCGCAAATCTAAAAGAGGAGGTCCTGCAGCTGATCTTGTTATATATTCAGACAAAGTTGTGCTCCTTTCAAAATGCATGTGTCTCTTTCTGTTTCAAAGTTTTATTTGTCTATTACAGACATGTTTAGTGTCAAACAGCATGTCCAGCACTTACAATGGTGGAAACCCGCTGGACCTTGTCTTGACCCATGGTGTTGAAACTTCAGACCTGGTTGTCTCACTGTAAAAACAATAACTTGAAATTGCTGGTCGTTGCACTGTAAACTGTTGCACTGTAAACTGTTTATTTGAGCTGTTTCAACTAACTTCCAAACGTTTCTGGTTAAAAGTTGATCTTACTCCATAAACTGAGTTGGCAAAATAAACAAATAAGAATTGAATCCTATGGTTCCAACTTCCCATGCGTTAGCGCCCAGAGGTCGTGGAATAGGTGGTTGATTTCATGCATGTTATTTCACTCCTCCCCTGTCTCTCTTAAAGTGCTTGGGCCCGGTTTTGCTGTGGGACAGGAGGTCGGGAGACTGGTGGGCGAGAGGAGTGGTAGTGTGTATGAGAGTGTTGGTTGGAGATAGCTGGTGGTGGTTGAGTTTTTGGTTGTTTCTACTTGTTTTGGATTGATTGTTATTGATTGATTTATTTTGACTGTTTTGATTGTTTCTTTGGTACAGAATCCCATTTAGGTGGGCTTCTGTTTTAAGGGGGGGATGTGACGACCCAGGTGGGTCTTTGACCCCGCCCCTGCTGTGTGTTTGCCTGTGTTGCTCTCCCTACTAATTAGGAGATTGTGGGCAGGTGTGGGTTGGACCGGGACCGCAGTATATAGAGCCTGCCCAGACAGCAGACCTGGCTTCTCCCTCCTCCAGGCATTTGATTTCCTTTGTTCCTTTGTTTGTAACACATGGACTGATCTTCTCATGACCTTTTTGGTTACTTTTATTTACGGTATATACTGACTTGCACAACACTTCTTATTATATTTATTTCAAAATAAATTCTTTATTGTTGTTGAAACAGTGTGGTCTCCCCAGTTTATGTTGCATGCATAGAGCCAGCATGTCACATATGGGATCCTATGAATCCTATGGCATCGTAAGTTTTAAAGCTGTTTATTACCCTCATGGTGAAAAATAAACATGCAAAATGGTTTCAAATGAAAAAGCTGGTTTATTGTCCATTTGTGTAATTGTTAATAGGATTTCCTTTGTGAGAAAAACTCAAAATGGATGTTTTTACACATGAATGATTCAATATAATATTGACTTAGAATTCTTAGTGTGTACAACTAGATTTGTGAAGCTTTCATTGTTATGAAAGACAAGTTATTTGG
This sequence comes from Micromesistius poutassou, assembly GCF_964030765.1. Taxonomy (NCBI): domain Eukaryota; kingdom Metazoa; phylum Chordata; class Actinopteri; order Gadiformes; family Gadidae; genus Micromesistius; species Micromesistius poutassou. The sequence continues at coordinate 12,652,627 of NC_140272.1, forward strand.
ACCAAAAAAACTTAGTTGTCTCAACTTTGAAATTAGCTGGTACCACTATAAAAATTAAGTTGGCACAACTGTGTGATATTTTCTTCCAAATGTAGAAGTTTGAGTTGACATGAAAACCCAAAAATCCTGTGCAGACAGTTGCCTTTAAATTTCAAGTTGAATTCACTTTTTATTTTTTACAGTGCATACACCTCAGCTTTATCTGACCACTTCTTGCTCACTGTCCAGGTGGTGGTATCCCTTCTGGTTCAGTGAAGACACTCACACCCTGTAGCTGCAGAAAACTAGAACTCGAATGGCGTTCAAGTATTTCATCTTGCATAGCACGACAGCCTGCACATCTGCAAAACCATATTAACTACATCTAGAAACGCCTACTAGTCCAGTGTCATAAAAAAGGTTTGACTGATAGCAATTAAAATAAAAAAGTTCCAATATAAAATAGAAGAGATGAGATGAAAGGCAGTTTTCAAAAAGACAACGTTTATTTGTCTAGAACAACTAAAGAAGGTAATTACAGATACATATATATATATATATATACATATATACATAGCTTAAACAAGGCAGTGGGACAAACAAACATGGATTTTAAACGTTACAACAGAAAGGAAACTTCCCTGCTCACGTTCACACACACACACACACACACACACACACACATGCGCAGACACACTAGTCCAGTCCATTTTAAGCCAAAATGGGGGTCAACCTAGAACCAATTGCAACAGAAGGAAACTCAACTGATTTTTTATCCTCAATATGTCCTAAGTAAGGAAAAAAAAAGCCTGAAGAATCGCATTAGGGGAAAGTTTCGAAAAAGACCCAAATATAGCCTATTCATATGCCTATTCATTCTATTTCTCACGTGAATAGGGTATTACAGTTTTTTTGAAATTGTTTGTTAACATGGGCAAACGGTGCATAATCAAATTGTGCTAATTTGCATAATATAACAATACATTTAAACATTGGGTATAGCCAGGTGAAAATGTTGTGTTGAATCTTGTTGACATCTTACAGTAAAAGACAATAGAGGCAAACAAATGTCATTCATTCATTCAAGGTCCACTCAACTGTCAATCAACTGTCACTAAGCTGTCAGGTAAGAAATGTTGTTTGATCCAGAATTGGCCCATGTTAACCAACAATTTCAAAAAACTTGTAATACATTTTTTGTTTGTCTTGATATAAGTAATCAACTCAGTACTTTTCATGGTGATATCTAAATGTTACTATTTGTACCCTATTCACGTGAGAAAAATAATGAATAAGCGTATGAATAGGCTATATTTGGGTCTTTTTCGAAACGTTCCACTAATGCGATTCTTCAGGATTTTTTTTTCCTTACTCAGGACATATTGAGGATACCAAATCAGTTGAGTTTGCTTCTGTTGCAATTAGTTTGACCTTTTTTCTTAAAATGACTGGACTACACACAATCTGGTCAGTTTGAGAAGATGGGAGTCATTGAGTACCCATTGAGGGTGAGGGACAGCCCTGCTCATCAGGGACACTGATGGTTCTGCTGCTCTTACTCACAAGTTACAAAGAACCAAACGCCTATAAAGAGGACAATCAACCAGACATGGAGAGAAAATCGAGCATCTATAGACAAGAATCAGATATTAGAACAATTGCCTAACATCAGATTATTCTATCCCCCTCCTATGTTATGCCCCCTCGACGGATGGAAATATGAATACATTAACACGGACACTGAGCCAACGTATTGTCAACATTGTATCATTTCAGGTTCACTCTCCATTGTACTGCATATTTGCACATGACATACGTGCCAGTGGTCTGGGGCTGGATCATACGCCCTATGCAGTGTTTCACAGCTTTCCCATCTCGAGAGCCACGCAGGCAGCTCACCGTCGCTAACAACACGCCGTTAGAATGTGGTTGTCCTGCCAACCACTGCCTTTGAACGAGGCAGCCGGTGAGCAGTGGTCGCATTCATGATGTGATGCAATCTCAAGCCCTGTATGCTTATTCACAAGCAGCCCTAACTGAAGGAATCCACAGGTTGATACGGTTAGATGATGGATGACGTTTGCTGCTAAATGAAAGTGTCCAGCAGAGGAACCAATATTTATTTAAGGGCTGTTCAAATACCTCATCCTCATCCTCATGCTCATCCTCATCCGCTTATCCGGGGTCAGCAGGAGGGAGCAGCAGCTCCCTCCAGCAGCAGCTCTCGCGGGAGCAGCAGCTCAAGCAGGGGGCCCCAGACTTCCCTTATTCGGGCCACATTGACCAGCCCTGACGAGGGGATCCCGAGGCATTCTCAGGCCAGTGTTGAGATATAATCTCTCCACCTAGTCCTGGGTCTTCCCCAAGGTCTCCTCCCCTCCCAAGGGAGGCGCCCAGTGGGCATCCTTACCAGATGCCCAAACCACCTCAACTGACTCCTTTCTAAGCACAGGAGCAGCGACTCTAATCCTAATCCTTCTCACCCTATCCCTAAGGGAGACGCCAGCCAACCCTCCTGAGAAAAAACATCTTGGCCGTTTGTACCCGCAATCTCATCCTTTCGGTCATCACCCATCCCTCATGACCATAGATGAGGATAAAAACAAAGATCGACCGGTAGATCGAGAGCTTTGTCTTGGCTCAGCTCTCTTTTCATCACAACGGTGTGGTAAAGCGAATGCAATACCGCCCCTGCTGCTCTGATTCGCCAGCCAATCTCACGCTCTATCGTACCCTCACTCACTAATTTCCTACCCGGAGTAGGCAATCCAACGGTTTCCTGAGTCATGGAGTCATGGCCTAAGATTGAGCGGTGCTGATCCACATCCAAGCCGCTTGGCTGCTAGCCGATCCAGTGAGTGCTGGAGATGCCTGGCCGATGGGCCCCCCTTCAATCTCCCAATTGAAGGGGGGCCCAGAGCTAGGCTCCAAACGAGCCTATCTCTGGGCCCCCCTTCAATCTCCCGATTGAACGAGCCACATCTCTAAACGAGCCACATCGCTTGCCCTGATTGGCTGAAAGAATGCAGGAGGTGTACATTCTCGGCCGTGGTATTTTGTACAGCGGTGACAATTCCACTAGGAGACCGGAGGGGTATTCCATCAAAGTCGCTAACGAAAGCGGTGCTTAGTTGATTAAGCACAGTTAGAACTAGCGCAAACTTCCACGTGAGGCTAAAGCCGTTCCATCAACGCAACTCAGCTGCGCCTTGTTCAGGTTAGATCAGGCCAGGCTGACGTTATCGTCAATTACGCGCGTTCATGAGATATATAACCAGCCCACCCCAGCCCTGGGGTGGGTTCGGGAACACCGAGAAGTTGAATATTGCGGTGACGAGTCCATGGGTTGAATTTGTTATTACCCAGTGTGCTTTGTGGAATGGTCTCAATGTTTTATTGTTTTATTTCATGTGAATAGCCTTTTTTCAGGAAGCAGATGTTCGTCACACAATGTCATTGATGTGAAATATTAATAACTGACCATTCGTCACTCAATATTTGTGACATATTGAGTTGATGATTTACGTAAGTTACGTAAGTTATGTAAGTTGCAAGTTACAACTTGTAAGTTACAAGTTCTTATTTGTGTTACTTGTGGAGACTTATGCTGTTTCACCACGAGTCCATGGGTTGAATTTGTTATTACTCAGTGTGCTTTGTGGAATGGTCTCAATGTTTTATTGTTTTATTTCATGTGAATAGCCTAGGCCTAGTTTACTAGTAGGCCTACTAGTTTACTAGTAGGCCTTTTTTTCAGAAAGCAGATGTTCGTCACACAATGTCATTGATGTGAAATATTAATGGAGGCTATCGGGTGACAGCGGCAGAGGGCTAACCTGCTGTGGGACTCCCAGCATCCTGCTCTTAAAGGTGACATATTATACCACCAGGTGGGAGTGGGATTAGCCCTTACAAGCTGTTTTTTAAAAATCACCCTCTTCGGACGTCACAAGTGGGCGTGTGCACCTAGATGTACGATGGATAGATGAGCAACGTTCGCTACAGTCCACTGGCTGGTAGACTGATCTATCCAGCGCACATCTAGGTGGACATGCCCACTTGTTCAAACGGTTTGCAACGGCTAATCGCACTCACACCTGGTGGTATAACATAACTCTCCCCTGCTCTCTGTCTCTCTCCCCTGCTCACTACGGACAAGGAAAGGTCCTCCGCAGTACTGAGGAAGAGGACCAGGGCAGGACGCCCGCCTACTGCTACAACTGCTCCAGAAAGGGGCATTTTGGCCACGTGAGTCGCCGCTTCAGTCCGCACCGCAGCATCCCCTCCTCTCGCCCCTCCCTCTATCTCTTTACCCTGCTCTCCCTTTCTTCATTTTCTCCAAAGCAAATAATGAATCAAATTTATAATCTAAAGATGAATATTATCAAAAAATATAGCGAGCGTGTGCCCTTTTTGCAAGATCAGTAATAGGTGTGTGTGTGTTGTGTGTGTCTCAGGCATGTACACAGCGTCGAATGTATAATGGGACCTACCCCAGCATGCCCTTCATCAACCACTACGACACTCCTGTCGACTTCAACCAGAGGGAGCACAGGGTGAAGTGGAAGGTCAAAGGTAAGCTCTGTCTCTCTCTTCTCCGCTGACACACAGCACCCTGACCCCACTAGTTTTAGAATGCCACTGAATAACGTTGTGATTTTATTTACTTTTCCCCCCCGTCCAGAACTTGAGGAAGCCGGTCTGGTCGGCACCACACCCAAACCCCCCCGCCGTCCCGGGACCACCGAAGAAGAGGCAGAGGACCAGCCACTACAAGAAGAACCACCACCGGCATCAGGAGAACGCCAACACCCGCCTCTCCTCTGCCAGGGTCCCCACGCCCGGCTCCAGCTCCACCCCCACCCGCTTCGGCGAGGCCGGCCCGGACCAGACCACGCCCTGCCGGCCGGCCGTCGTCTTCAAGACTTTGGGCTGTGTTCCGATATCACATACTATCCGCACTCACTATGCTTAGTTTGAGTAGGTAGGGCGTTCCAATTCAGATTGGGCAAAAAGAAGTGTACCTAAAGGACCCGGATGGTGTACTCAAAACGGTCAAACCGCGAAGTGTGGATCGATGCACACTTTTTGTACTCAACCCATCTTAGCTACGTAGCGGAAAAGGCGGCGCCGGGCTGAGACAACATCTGCACATTTTCCACATAGCCGGAGTTATTTTGTAGCTTTTATAGCTTTTATAGCTACTATGCGTAAAGAGTTCACTGTTCAAAGCGGGATGTTTATTGCGGGGTAGGAGCCACGGCGGCAGTCGCGATCGTAAATTCCGGGTAGTGCACCATGGAGTATTCGATTTGGAACGACACTGACATCTGAAAATCAGCGCACTTAGTCAGTGCGGATAGTGTACTACATACAAGCAGGGCTCTCAAGTTTTGAACTGAGTTCAGAGTGAGATTTTGCCGGCTGGTTACCCTACGTACGGGAAACCCATTTGATTCCTACCTGTTCCACTGTTAAATAGTGACGCAAATTGGTGGGCGCTATCCTGGTAATTTCTAAGGCGGCGGCGCAGACATGTACCCCGCCGACGAGAACCTCTTCACCATCAAACAGAGGAAAGGGAAACGCAAGCAGTAGAGCGACAAGGTTACCGCTACCAGCTGTTGGTTGGTGTTGGTTGCTTAAAGGCTGTTATAAAACGGGTGGCTTAAATCAAGCAATCTGATTGGTTCCCAACTGTTGTATATTGAGCGTATACACACAGCTATGACACCCGTTCAGTTTACAGAGTCCAGTATCACTCCGCGCCTAACTTGAACTGTTGTTTATTTATATATAAAAGCAATAGCATAGTTCACTGAAGCCTAAAAACATGTTGATTGCTGGAGAGGGTGGAAATGTTGTACAGCAATAGGCACACGGTGAGTGAACTGCTCGATAGTAGGCTAAATTGCCGGCGAACCAAGCTACCATCTCTAGCCTGCTCTCTGAAAGACGCTACAGTGTGTTGCATAGCAACCGCCGTACACTTGCAGGCAGTCAGGAGGGACTATTTTTTTGTATTCGTAAAAAAAAAAATGCTTTTCCGACTTTCTCACTTTTTCAAAATTGAGGGTGTCTATGACTTTCATTTCGCCATACTTACGTAACTGTTTTATAAAAGCAATAGATCACTTCAGTCAGTGGTATACGGTCATTATACCACAGTTAAGGGGAGTTGTCCATCCCGACGCGCAGCAGAGGACCGTATACCACTGCCTGTCGTGATCTATTGCTTAATCATAATGTTGGCCATAACTGTAAATGCACACCAGTCAACCACCAGCAAGTCCCAGAGACAGTCTCTTACCATTAAAGACGTTTAAAGTCAAATATAGGCTAGCCTCATCTGATGAAATGAGTGAAATGAGTGAAATGAGTCATCCGACTCATTTCACGGATTCTGTGAGACCAGGTTGCCTTAATTACATCGGTCGCATTTGTGAAAACTAAATGTCAAGGGAAAGAGGCGGTGGTTGATTGGCGGTCATTGCGTGTAATGGTTTATTTGTTTCCCTGTATAATTTCCTTAATTTAGAAGACAGTTTTAAAAAAATAATAATAATAAAAAAAATAATATAAAAAAATATATATATATATATTTAAAAAATTATAATTTTTTAAAGCTTGAGCTGCTGCCCCCGCGACCCGACCCCGGATAAGCGGACGACGATGAGGATGAGGATAATTTTTTTATAAAAAAAAATATTATTAAAAAAAATTAGAAATTAAAAAAAGAATAATAAATAAATAAATTTTGGACATGCTCGCAGGTTTTTTTTAAAACCTGCACGCGCAGGGTTTTTTTTGACAAAAAAATAATTTGAAAAACCTGCGTGCGCAGGTTTTTTTTGGACAAAAAAATAAATAAAAAACCTGCGCGCAGGTCCAAAAAAAAACCTGCGCGTGCAGGTTAATACTCCTTTTAAATTCATATTTTCCTCTTTATTGCAATAAAAAAATTTGTGTCCTTGAGCAGCAGCAGTTCCACCGCACCAGTTTGACCAGTCAGTCACGTGACGACCTGACGGAGCAGCCCAGAATGCGTCCACATCAGGCCTCCTCTGATTGGTCGTCCACCTGCCCATCATCCCAGAGACCGGGGGCTCTGCGAGCCAGGGGGCCCGAAGGCGTCCCTCAGCAGCTGGTCCAGGTTGTGTGTGCACTGGTCCCGGCTGGGGCCCGCCCGCCCGGTGGGAGGGGCTGGAGGTGGGGATGGGGCGGGGCGTAGGGAAGGGGAGTGTGCAGCTGGCTCAGCGTCAGCCAGAAGGCGGCCGGGTCCACCTGGATCAGGTGACGGAACACGCTGGAGGAGGAAGGGGAGGAGTCAGCAGCACGCCGAGACACCTTTTACCTTTGAGTCGGGGTCTCAGTAGGATTTCATGGATCCATGTTTCATCCATCAAGCTCATTTAGCTTGAATCCAACATTTATTGACCCTCACCCTGTGTGTGTGTGTGTGTGTGTGTGTGTGTGTGTGTGTGTGTGTGTGGACTGTAGCGCCGCTTCTACCTTAGACACGCCTCCTGAAGGCTGATTGGTTGTCGACAGCTCAGGTAGGGAAGGCAGGCATCACAGACAGCATCCAGGTCAGCCTCACCTGAACCACAGAGGAATGAAGACACGTGTATTAATACATATGTGTATGGGGGCGGGGCTAGTCTAGTGGGTAGGGCGTCCAAAGGGTCCAGGTTCGATCCCAGGATGATGGCCGCTAAATGTAGGAGGAGGACCCAGAGAGGGAAATGACTAAGAATTAATAATTACATTTAAGAATCTCGTCTGTGAAAGAACACAAAACTCAGCTTGCAGAGTTTCTTTAGAAATGACAAAGTCTTGTTTGACCACTTGGGGGCAGACTTGTACAGCTTGTAAAGTCAGGCTGTTGGAGCAGAACCACAAGCCTAATAGCAGAAAACAAGTCTGCTGTTCTGTTATCTGCTCACCAGATGCCAGAACAGCTTTGAACAGACTCCAATGGACCAAGTTGAGAAATATGAAGTAGTTGAAGCGCCAGATATTAAACCCTACTTTGAAATCATCTTACATTTTATATTAACTTCAAACATTTATTTTAGCATTGGCCTATGACAAGGATATATATTTCAACCATGTATTTGTGTACATTTGGATCGCTTTGAAGTAAGTAGAATAATCTGAACATTGAGGATATGATGCAGCAGACGTACCACTGAAACCCAGTCTCTATAAGCACACGTAGAACCTAATGTGGTTAAAATACCTGTTGTTAATCAAAGTTGCTCTTAAGATTTTGGCATGCTGGCAAACAGAACGCACAGAAAGACCAACAACTCGTAGGGGACGGATAAGATAAACTCTCTGAAAACACTTAAGACCAGAACATGGCTGAGGTGATTTACACAACGCCCAACATGATGACCAAGGTCAGGTATACACAAGGAGAGAGAGAGGGGAGAGGATAGGGGACATTTACGATAGTCTGGAGAGCCTCAGAGATCAACAGCAGGACTCTGTGGGGACAGAGGAGTCCTCCAAGTCTCTGGGAACAGGAAAAAGTCAGCGGCCAGACGCTATGAGTCCTCCTAGGTGTCCGATCAGGACTGTGGTGGTGCTTCTGGCCCTGCAGTCTGTGGTCCTGCTGGCTGGACTGCTTGGGTTGGCAGTGAAATACAAGACCGTCATGGAGAGCGGCAACTCTCTCCAAAGGCTGAAGAATTTAACAGAACAGAGAGACGCACTGCTTTGTACACAGTGCTGTCCAAATGGTTGGGATAAGTTTGGTTGTAAATGTTACTTGTTTTCCAAGGTGTATCTATCCTGGAATAAGAGCAGGGAGTTTTGTGTTTCCCACGGAGCAGATCTGGTGGTGGTGGACAGTAAAGAGGAGATGGACTTCATTAACAGGTACAGCGAGTACATCTGGCTCGGAGCGACAGATGAGGCCGGTGAAGGGATGTGGAGATGGGTTGATGGGATCGTCCTGTCACTGGATAAACCCTCCTGGAGCAGAGGAGGACCTGATGGTGGTGAGGACAGGAACTTTAGTGAGGGTCCGGGAGCAGAACCAATTTAAATGGAGCTGTGAAGCCACAAGCAGGGGTCTTTGTGAACATAATTTAATGAAATGATTGATGAAAACATTTCTTTGTGACTATTTTTTTACATCTTAGGCTCTAAACGAGCCTATCTCTGGGCCCCCTTCAATCTCCCGATTGAAGGGGGGCCCAGAGCCTAGCTCACAGGCCAGTAATGAGATCCTCAGACCACCAAACTTCAACCCCTCCCCACCACGACTTCGCCTCGATATCCTGGCCAGGAGGCGGAGGCCAACACCCACCGGGAACGAAACAGACCTGCAGCCGAGAACGCAGACACAGCTCTCGCTTTGGGAGTACAGAGATTGGATGGCCCTGAGGAGTGACCCCCTCACCCCATATTCCTGCAGCACCTCCCACAGATTCTCCCAGGAGACCCGGTCATATGCCTTCTCCAGATCCACAAAACACATGTAGACTGGATGGGCATACTCCCAGGCTCCCTCCAGGATCCTTGCAAGATTGAAAAGCTGGTCCGTAGTTCCACGTCCGGGGCGGAAACCGCATTGTTCCTCTTCAATCTGAGGTTCGGACTACCTCCTCAGTTGAGGTCAACAGAGTCCCATCCTTACTGTACACAGCTTGGATGGTTCCCCGTTTCCCCCTCCTGAGGTGCCGAATGGTCTTCCAGAAACATTTGGGTGCTGACCGAAAATGCTTCTCTATGGCCTCTCCGAATTTCTCCCACACCCGCTGCTTAGCACCTGACACGGCAGTGGCTGCAGCCCTTTGAGCCTGTCAGTACCCTGCAACTGCCTCAGGAGTCCTCCAGGATAACATATTAGGGTTACTTGCCTTTGAGGAACCTAAGACCTTGAGGCCCATTCCCTGATCCAACTCACCACCAGATGGTGGTCGGTTGACAGCTCTGCCCCTCTCTTCACCCAAGTGTCCAAAACATGTGGCCTCAGATCGGATGACACAATCACGAAATTGATCATTGATCTTCGGCCTAGGGTACTCTGATACCAGGTACACTTATGAGCACCCTTATGTTCAAACATGGTGTTCGTTATGGACAATCCATGACTAGCATAGAATTCCAATAACAAACAACCGTTCGGGTTTAGATCAGGGAGGCTGTTCCTCCCCACCACGCCTCTCCAGGTGTCTCCATCGTTGCCCACGTCCCCTACTGAAGCCCCATATGTAAACGCAACGCATTAGTGGTGGGGTCAACGCATTAGTGGTGGTAGAGAAACCACGCACTGGAAAGCTAAGGGTTTGCCTCGACCCTAGAGACTTAAACAAAGCCATTAAAAGGCCACACTATCCGCTACCAACACTGGAGGATATCACACATAAGCTGTCAGGCGCTAAGTACTTCAGTGTCTTGGATGCGCGTCCAGGGTACTGGGCAATCAAGCTCACCACAGAATCGTCCAAGCTTACTACTTTTAACACGCAAGGAAATCACTTGCCTCTACTGACAACAGCCTGAGTGAAGGAATGGACGTACAGGTACACACCGTGTTCAGCAGCATGCCAGTGAGTGATGATCGATTGTCTGAGATCCGAAAAGAAACAGAAAAGGATGAACAACTCACAGTGCTAAAGAAAATTATTCAAGACGGGTGGCCTGGTGACCGAAAGAACTGCCCTCTCAGCGTGAGAGAGTTTTGGAATCATCATGACAAGCTGTCCGAAATGAATGGAATCTTCTTCAAGGGGGAGAAGATCATCATTCCTACTAAGCTGCGAGGCAGGATGCTAGAGAAAATCCATGCAGGTCACATGGGCATAGAAAAATGCAAACAAAGAGCCTGTGACATCATTTTTTGGCCTGGAATGTCCAACAGCATAGAGACAATGGTGACAAATTGCAGCACATGCCAAGAACACCAACCAGCAAACTCGAGAGAGCCCATGATTCCTCATCGCATCCCTAACAAACCATGGCAGGTTGTGGCAACAGACATCTTGTCACGACTCAAAACGGGAATCAATTGCAGAAAGGATTTATTCACAAACAGTCCAGCGGGCAAGTCAGATCCAGGTACAAGCAGAGTTCATCAACGGGCAGGCAGGCAGACGGAAGCAGACGTACAGGTACAGGCCAGAAATCCAAAACCAATGGGCAGAAGACTTAGTCCAAAACAATATATAATAGTAAACGGTAGATCTCTTTTAAAGAGTTTACGTGGCAGTCAGGAACACACAGGACATAACGTGACGATCTGACAAACTGAACAGAAAGGGCAGTGCTTAAATACTCTCCCAATCAAAACCAAAATGAGAAACAGGTGAACAGAAAATGGAGGGAAACCAACAAAGGCAGGAAGTTGCCCAAATAAGGACATGGGTGTTCAGTCCAGCAGGTAGGGGGAGACAAAAACAAGAGTCCACACGAGAATCCTGACAGTACCCCCTCCTCTACCAACGCCTCCTGGCGTTGACCGTGGAAGGAGCAGGGTGCTGACGGTGAAAGTCTTTGATGAGCGAGGGGTCAACAATGTTCCGGGCAGGGACCCAGCTCCTCTCCTCGGGGCCGTAGCCCTCCCAGTCCACCAGATACTGGTGGCCCCGCCCCCGACGGCGGACGTCGAGCAGGCGGCGAACTGTGTAAACCTCAGACCCATCAACGAGTCTGGGGGGTGGTGGGGGTTTGGGGTCGGGGTTGGGACCCAGACGCCTACACCGGAAGGGCTTGACACGGGACACATGGAAGGTGGGGTGGATGCGGCGGAGGGCAGGAGGGAGATTCAGGCGAATCGCAGAGGGATTGACCACCTTGGAGATGGTGTAGGGGCCGATGAAGCGTGGGTTCAATTTTGGGGAAGTCACCTTCAGAGGAAGGTCACGCGTGGAAAGCCACACCTGCTGCCCCTGGGTGTAGTGGGGAGCCCTGATGCGGCGACGGTCTGCCTGACTCTTCGTTCTGGTCTGTGAGCGAAGAATGGCGGCCCGGGTCCGCCTCCACGTTCTGCGACAGCGTCGGATGAATGTCTGTGCTGAGGGAACCCCCACCTCCTCCTCCTGGGCCGGGAACAATGGAGGCTGGTAGCCGAGGCAGCACTGGAACGGTGACAGACCAGTTGAAGCAGATGGCAAGGAGTTCATGGAGTACTCCACCCATGGCAGCTGAAGGCTCCAGGCTGTAGGGTCCTGTGATGTCAGGCACCGCAACGCTGTCTCCATCTGCTGGTTGGCTCGCTCCGACTGGCCATTTGACTGGGGATGAAAACCTGAGGACAGACTGACCTTGGCACCGAGGAGGTTGCAAAAAGCACGCCAAAAATTAGAGGTGAACTGGGGACCTCTGTCAGAGACCACATCCACTGGGAGCCCGTGTAGCCTGAAGACATGCTGCACGAGTAAGTCCGCTGTCTCTTTGGCAGAGGGTAACTTGGGTAAGGGGACCAAGTGCACGGATTTGGAAAAGCGGTCAACAATAGTGAGGATTGTTGTGTTACCGTGAGAAGGTGGCAACCCAGTGACAAAGTCCAGGGCAATGTGGGACCAGGGTCTCCTGGGTACTGGTAGGGGTTGCAGTAAGCCGGCAGGTGGTTGGTTTGATGGTTTATTCTGGGCACATACAGAACAGGCCTCCACAAACTCACGCACACTCCCCTCCATAGCAGGCCACCAGAAGCGTTGCTTGACTAACGCCGCGGTACGTCTGACACCCGGGTGACAGGCCAGCTTGGATGAGTGACCCCATTGCAGGACCTGGGGACGGACGGATTGTGGTACAAAAAGACGGTTAGGAGGGCAAGCACTGGGGCCGGGCTCACCAGACAGGGCTGTGCGGACCATGGACTCAATATCCCATCTAGCAGCTCCTATGAGGCACTGTGGAGACAGGACGGTGCTAGGCGCAGGAGCAGGATCCGAATCTGGGAACTGACGAGACAGGGCATCCGGTTTACCATTCTTGGACCCTGGTCGGTAGGACAGACAAAAGTTAAAACGGGAGAAAAACAGAGACCAACGAGATTGCCTGGGATTTAAGCGTTTAGCTGAACGGAGATACTCCAGATTCTTATGATCTGTCCAAACTACAAATGGCTCCTTAGCTCCCTCCAGCCAATGACGCCACTCCTCTAGGGCCAACTTTACTGCCAGTAGCTCTCTGTCCCCAATGTCATAATTGCGCTCAGTGGGAGTGAGTTTGTGGGAGTAGAAGGCACAGGGGTGGACCTTCTGATCTGCCCCAGACTTCTGAGACAGAATAGCACCCACCCCGACATCTGAGGCATCCACCTCAACAATAAACTGATGGTCAGGGTCGGGTTGGCTCAAGATCGGAGCCGATGTGAAACGACTCTTCAGGTTGCTGAACGCTGCTTCGGCAGCTGGTGTCCAAGAGAATTTCATCCTGGAGGAGGTTAGAGCGGTTAGGGGAGCAGCCACTGAACCGTAGTTGCGGATGAACCGCCGGTAGAAGTTGGCAAACCCCAGGAATCTTTGTAGCTCCCGCCTAGACGTTGGACGCTCCCAGTCGGTGACTGCTTTCACTTTCGGACCATCCATCTGGATCCCTCCTGCTGTGATGACATACCCCAGGAAGGAAACAGTCTCTTTGTGAAATTCGCATTTCTCCGCTTTAACGAACAGTTGGTTCTCCAAAAGGCGCTGCAGGACACTACGGACATGCTGGGAGTGCTGGGAAACCGACGGAGAAAAAATTAAAATGTCATCTAGGTAAACAAAAACAAACTTGTTAAGCATATCCCTCAGGACATCATTAATCAGACCCTGGAACACAGCTGGGCAGTTGGTGAGACCAAAAGGCATTACTAAATACTCATAGTGACCTGAAGGAGTATTAAATGCAGTCTTCCATTCATCCCCCTCCCTTACTCTGACCAGATGGTAAGCACTGCGGAGATCCAACTTGCTGAAAATCTTGGCCCCCTGCAACAGCTCAAAAGCTGAGGACATCAAAGGCAGAGGGTAGCGGTTCTTCACTGTGATGTTGTTTAGGCCCCTATAGTCTATACAAGGACGCAGAGCGCCGTCCTTCTTCCCTACGAAGAAAAACCCGGCACCAGCAGGCGAGGAAGAGGGGCGGATGATCCCGGCAGCAAGTGATTCACCAATGTATTTGTTCATAGCTACAGTTTCGGGAGGAGACAAGGAATAGAGACGACCCCTAGGAGGTGACGTACTAGGTAGAAGATCGATGGCCAGGTCATAGGGTCGGTGTGGTGGCAGGGAGGTTGCACGGGCTTTACTGAACACGGCCTTGAGATCCAGGTAGTCAGGTGGTACCTCAGACAGATCCATGGAATCATCTGTGGCTGGTGAAACTGCAGACAGGGGGGTATGAGCATTCTTAAGACAGTTATTCAGGCAAAACGGGCTCCAGCCTAGGATGGTGTTATTAGCCCAATCAATATGTGGATTGTGCTTTACCAGCCAGGGCCGGCCGAGGACGATGGGAGCAGTCGGTGAGTCTAACATATGGAACACTAGGTTCTCCTGATGATTGCCAGAAATGAGTAGACTCACCGGGGGCGTGACATGGGTTATCTGGGAGAACCTTACTCCGGTTAGCGCTCTTGCCTCCAGGGATGTCTGCAGCTTGGCTGGGGCGAGGTGTAGCTCAGAAGCCAGAGAGGTGTCCATGAAATTGCCATCAGCTCCCGAGTCAATAAGTGCAGACACGAGGTGGGAATGGGCTCCTGTAATGAGCGTGGCAGGGACAAGGGTACGGACGGTAGAAGAGGGATGAAGAGGAGTGACGCTCACCTGTAATCCCCCCTCTACGGGTGAGCGTTGTCTTTTGCTGGACATTGGGCGGAGTAGTGACCAGGTTTGCCACAATACATGCAAGAATTCTTCTCTGTCTCTCAGTTGGGGACAGATGGGTACGGTCCACTTGCATGGGCTCCGGAACACTGGGGTCAGCTGGCATTGGCAGGGACGGAAGAGGAACCTCCGAGGAGGGTGACCTCCGAGGAGGGCGGAACTCCTGCTCCCTGGCGCGCTGCTTCAGGCGTCTGTCCACTCGGATGGCAAGCTCCACAAGGTCATCGAAGGTGGAAGGTAGTTCACAGGTGGCGATCTCATCCTTGATGGCCTCAGAGAGTCCATTGAGGAAGGCATCATACTGGGCATCTGGATTCCAGCCACTGGTGGTGGCGAGGGTACGGAAGTCTATAGCATAGTCTGAAGCAGTCCTCTTGCCTTGACGGATCTGCAACATCACTCTGGCGGCCTCTCTCCCATGCACCGAGCGATCGAAAACCTTCTTCATCTCTCCTATGAATGCCTGATAGCTGAGACAGACTGGGGAGTTGGAGTCCCAAACCGCAGTTCCCCACTCTCTTGCACGGCCCGTCAAGAGGGTTATGACATATGCAACCCGGGACTGGTCCGATGGAAAGGTGGCGGGCTGCAGCTGGAACACCAGCGAACATTGTGAAAGGAAAGATCTGCAGGTTCCTGGTTCCCCGGCATAAAGTGCAGGAGCTGGTAGTCGGGGCTCTCGGACCGGGTTACCAGATGAGCCGGGTGGGTCGGGCGGTGTTGGCAGTTGAGGCTGGGGTGGTGGCACCAGGGCCAGTTGGACCTGCTGCAGCTGGGTAGCCAAGGCTGTGATGTTGGTTGCAATGGTGTCCAGAGACCTTTCAACTGTCTCAAACTGGACTTGATGTCGACCGAGAAGCTCTCCTTGCCTCTCCAGCACAGCCTTCAACTGATTCAGATCTGCTGATTCCATCTTGGTCAGATCATACTGTCACGACTCAAAACGGGAATCAATTGCAGAAAGGATTTATTCACAAACAGTCCAGCGGGCAAGTCAGATCCAGGTACAAGCAGAGTTCATCAACGGGCAGGCAGGCAGACGGAAGCAGACGTACAGGTACAGGCCAGAAATCCAAAACCAATGGGCAGAAGACTTAGTCCAAAACAATATATAATAGTAAACGGTAGATCTCTTTTAAAGAGTTTACGTGGCAGTCAGGAACACACAGGACATAACGTGACGATCTGACGAACTGAACAGAAAGGGCAGTGCTTAAATACTCTCCCAATCAAAACCAAAATGAGAAACAGGTGAACAGAAAATGGAGGGAAACCAACAAAGGCAGGAAGTTGCCCAAATAAGGACATGGGTGTTCAGTCCAGCAGGTAGGGGGAGACAAAAACAAGAGTCCACACGAGAATCCTGACACATCTTCTCATGGCAAGGTGAGAATTACCTCATTACTGTGGATTACTATAGTAGATTTTTTGAGCTAGACAGACTTACAAGCACCACCTCGGCATCAGTTGCACACAAGTTAAAAGCTGCCTTTGCCAGGCATGGCATCCCGGAGACCGTCGTCTCAGACAATGGCCCCCAATATGCAGCAAAAGAGTTTGAGTCATTTGCTCGGTCTTGGGAATTTGAACACGTCACGTCCAGTCCGCATTACCCCCAGGCTAATGGTCTTGCGGAGAGGACCGTGAAGACAGCAAAAGCACTCATGGAGAAGCCTAAATCAGATGGACAAGACGCCTACCTCGGTCTCCTGGAATATCGCAACACGCCGGTGGACAATTTCAAGTCTCCTTAACAGCTGCTGATGAGTCGCAGACTCAGATCGGTCTTGCAAAGTACCAACAGGCAGCTGCAGCCAGAGGTCGTCAGCTACAAGGATGGATATGCAAAACGACAGCAGAGGCAACAACATCAAAAGAGGTACTATGATAGACTGTCCAGACCGCTACTGCCTCTGCACATCGGACAGTCCATCAGGCTCCAGGAACAGGGCCGCTGGAGGCCAGCAGTTGTTGTCCAGCCAGCCAACACACAGCGGTCATACATCCTTCGCACCCAGGAGGGTCAGGTGTATCGCCGCAACCGCAGGCATCTTCGGACCACCAAGGAGAACTGGTCTGTAAGCAGAGCTAGCTCAGGTGATACTGAGCTCCAAGAACAAAACATTACACCAACACCATACTTACCTAGAGAACACACACAAGAGGAAACACCACACCCACTTACAGAACGCACACATGAAGAAACGCCACACTTACCTGGCTCACACACTCCAGAAATCTCAAACACAGAGTCATACCGCACAAAGTCAGGACGAGAGGTCAAAACAAGATCTGTCCTGAATCTTTGAATTGTAAAGGGTGTAGGCGGATCGCTGCCCTATCTAAAAAAAAAAAAAGATGTAATGTTCATGGTAATGTTGAAATATGGACAAACATTTGTCATACTGTTGTGTTTAAGTCACATGAATAGAAATTATATGAGTTGGTTATGCTGAAATAGTGATTGATTGTTCAAACATAGTGTTTTAAGTCACATGAATAGAAATAATATGAGTTGGTTATGCTGAAATAGTGATTGATTGTTCAAACATAGTGTTTTAAGTCACATGAATAGAAATTATTCTGCACGTGTAAGTCATTTAAAGTAATGTTTTTCAAACCGTATGCATTACATGATACAGTGACCCAAAACTGTTAGTCAACTGTTTAGTTGTAGTTCCTAGGACTGAGCCTAATCCATTACATTATTCTTCCTTCAAAAAGAGGGGGATGTAACATTTGATTATAATGTCAGGCATGCCAGAGGCACCCCAGAATGTTGGTAAGGGTCCTAGGTTGTGACCACGCACCTGACGCTCAGCGCATCTTCGTATACGGCAGTAAAATGTATGCAGTCTATGTGACAGTTCAATAAACATATCTCTTGATAAGCAGTTATCTCTGTGAATTCAGTCTACAAAGTGTGGAACACGACACCATACAGGACTCCATTCAGGGTCTCCAAGAAGGGCGAGTACTCTGAACTGCTGTTGTGGCGCTCAGCCGGGGATTTGAGTATGACTGACGCTTCCCAAATGTCATCCAGTGTCATCTAGACTGACATTTCTCAGGATATGATAGAGTTGGACATTATGTTTATTATATCTGTGGTTGTTGTGGTTCTCGGGGCTCGTCCTGTTATCAGGCAGTGTAAAGGGTAACCAGACAGACATCTTTGTGATAGTGTGTTTTCACCAGGACATGCAATTATTTTATTTCATTTTTCTTACATCCACAATTTGATTGCCTAGAACAATTGGTTGTACCATTTGGCTAAATTATTCAGCTCTGCACCAGGAAGGGAAAACAAGATTTGGTGACTTTATGAATTTAAAGCTCTCAATTGTCCTCTTGAATCTTTGATCTATTCTGGGCTTACAAACAAGGATAGTAGATGGCAGCGATTGCTATAGGGATTACACTAAGCAGCGATGAAAAGGAGTTCATTAATAGCTCAAACTTTTCCAAGAAAATGGCATAGATTCAAGTTAATAATATGTGGTGTATCTCATTAATTGGTAACTACATACTGTCACTACCAGCCCAACCAACTAGAGCGCAAAATACAGACTAATTAGGACTAAAGAAATGACTCATATTGCATTTGAGTTATGCATGCTACCAAAACATTCAAGGGACTTACTGTAAATCAGTGTGTAGTAACAGTAATTTAGTCAAAGGGTTCACATTTCTCACAATTATCTATTGTTTAATGTTATGCAATCATCCTTTACTGTCTAAACAAAGTTGTCATTCATGATGTTTCTTTCTTGGCATCATTGACTAAAATAGTTGTTGGTCTTAGAAAAAGAACAATGAAAACATTTATATATAATTGTAGTGGCAACTCATTGGATACTCGCTGGCCGTTGGTCTCTGGTTAAGTAAGTCATAGACAGTATCAAATTATTATTAGTGTATCTTTTTTTAAAGAGGTTAATACGGCAGTACCGCTTTGCTCCACCAAAGGGGAGCATTCTACCATTGATCGAGGTGGAAATTGCCAGTTTCAGCTGGTGATTCAACAACTTCTGGGTAGTGGGATGGGCCCTTGGAATAGAACCAAAACACACATCCAGTGTAGCACGTATTGGACCCCACACCGCAGACTTCCAAAATGTAATCATACCTTCTACCCCTTATGTCGGGTCGGCCTGGAAAATAAAAACACATCTAGCTTACATAATCTACTTCATCTACATCGAGTCAGATAGAATGTCTGGCAAGTGTATTCGTTGATCTCACTTGCCAATGCGACGTTCACTTCACAAGCAGTTTTAAGAGCGGCCTACCCCTTGCGCCATCTCATGTTGCGTTGTATATACACGCATCATTTAAATATTGTGTCTGCGGAAACATATAGCCTATTACCTTCAACCATCTAGAAACTACTTTGCTCCAGCGGGAGGGGCATTTTTGCGCTAAAGAGAAAATCGGGCGTAGGCATTGGCAAGTACACTCTACCCCAAGCAGAACGAGGGTAGTCGACCTGGGAATCAGGACAGTCGTACCCACGCGCAGAGATGCCCCACAAAAAAAGAAGTCATGGAAATCACAAAAAGAACAAGGAGGTAACTTTGTTAATCGGTCGATTTGTATTCAACTGTGTGAGAAGTGTTCTTTCGTGTCGTGAAGTTATTGTGTTTCCTGCTAACGTCATGCGCGCATGTTTATAGGCTATTGCACGAATCTAATCGATATTGTATTTCGATCGACCCATTTACTGCATAGTTTACACGTCGTTCCAACGCGTTATTTAAATCAAGCATAATTTGCAAATAACTACGAAATCAACCAAAGAAATATGTAATTTTGTAAACAACATTTTAATTTGCAATTGTATTTATATTTTTAAATAGTAGGTATTGCTTTCCTCCACCAAGGGGCAGCATTCTACCATTGATCTAGTGGGAATTTACCACACAGTATGCGCTGGTGATTCAACAACTCCTGGGAAGTGGGCGGGGCACTGGGGAATTGTAATCAAAACACACACACGTCCAGTGTTGCACGTAACTACATATAAGGACCCCACATTGCCGACTTCAACTGTTCAACAATGTAATCCTCGACCCTCTACCCTATACGTGTAGGCTTGGAAAATACCTACCAACAAATCTAGCAATCTACATGGAGTCAGACAGGAGTGTCTGACAAGTTAGTTTATTCGTTGATCTCACTTACAAAAGCAATGTTCACTTCACAAGCATGCGTCGTTTTATAGAAGTGGAACCGTTTTAAGAGCACCCTATCCCTTGCGTCATCTCATGTTTTCACACCTAGTTATGTTGGATAAAATCCACGCATAGTTTAAATATTGTGTCTGCGGAAACCTATTACCTTCAACCATCTAGAAACTACCCTGCTCCAGCGGGAGGGGCATTTTTGCGCTAAAGAGAAAATCGGGCGTAGGCATTGGCAAGTAAACTTTATCCCGAGCAGAACGAAGGTAGTCGACCTGGGAATTAGGACAGTCGTACCCACGCGCAGAGATGCCCCACAAAAAAAGAAGTCATGGACATCACAAAAAAAGCACGGAGGTAACTTTATTCATCCGTCGATTTGTATTTAACTGTGTGAGAGGTGTTCTGTCGTATCTTGAGGTTGCCTGCTAACGTCATGCACGCATGTTAATATTGCACGAATCTAATCGATACGTCTTTTTTGATTTACTGCAAAGCCTACACCTTGTTCAAATGCCTTATTCAAATCAAGCATCCCTATACAAAATGAACCAAAGACATGTGTAAGTTGGTAGACAACATTTTCAAGATGCCAGTTTTCTTTAAAAAAAAAAAAAACACATTGTGTGTGTGTGTGTGTGGGGGGGGGGGGGGGGACAAAAACTAGGGAGTGTTTCCTTCAGAAATTTCGCAATGCTGCAACTGTTGCACCCATTTCTCAAATGTGCCAGGGTTGGTCAAACTACAATATAGGCCCTGTCCGTCTTGCCTGAGGCGGAAGAGGCTAAACTGAAATAACAACTTCAACAAAGCGATTGCTGCCTGTGGTTGTTATCTCAGAGGGCTCAACATTATCTGTGTAGAGTATCTATCTGCTGTAGAGGAACTACTTTAGCTGGCCTGGGAGTGGCACTGAGTGAACAGAACCGGAGAGGTGGGAATGTGAGTTCAGGACTCCATACGCTGTTTTATTGATTCGCCTGGAGGTCTGTGCCTGTTCTGTTTCACAATGGCCTACGCTGCGTATTGGATGAGCACTGTGAGTACATGGCTATTTGCCATATTTTTTTCTTCTTATAATTAGTCCCTCTGGCGATACATGTCAGGATTGGAATAAGTTAGCTAAGAAGCTATTAATCGAAAGTAATTAATGAATGTATAGCTTCCATCTCATTTTTAAAAATGACTAAGTTTACGTGTATACAAATCATTATAGTGTACACTTTGTTGCCAATTGGTTTTAAACTAAAATAGGAATAAAGTAGTAGACTGTTGACTACAGTTAGGGTTAGGGTTAGGGTTTAACAAAAAAAAACTTTTTTTTTGTTAAATGTGTGCATTATGTAAATGATAACCTACACATTTTATATTTGTTTTATGTTATAAACTGCAAAAAAAACAACAACTGTGATTTTGTTGTTGTTTTGTGTGGCGGTGTAGCATAGAGGAGATGGCCATGCATCAATTGGAGTACATCAGAATAGCAGACTAAACTACTACTCCAGTCTGTCTTCTAATGCTAAGGTACTCACTCTACCCCTACTAAATGTATATCAACTTTGAACATCGCAAAGAGAAAATTACCTATAGAGTTGGCCTAACTTTTTAAAGTGGATATTTCATACCAAAATGGATGGCATGATTGGATTTGTATTTGGCGCCCTCTAGTGGAGAAAACGACAAGTGAATCAGCGAGTCATTAATGAAACAGATGTTGTATAAAGCTATTCGGTTTAACAACTATTGTCTATAGATCCCTGTAGGTAGATCTAGAGTTGAAAGTGCAATTTGGAGTTAAAACAAATGTGTTGCACGTACAGTACATGTGAAGAATGTTGGGTAACACCCAGTACCACAGAAAGTACTTATTTTAAGTATTTTCTGATCATAAAGAGTACATCTGTAAGTTATACAATACATAAATATGCTAGTGTATGGGTTTTTTACCATACATTTTAAGGGGATTACTAATGGTATTGTGTGATTATATATAATGCTGTGATTGAACAGCTTCCAACCCATATAATCAAAATAGTTGTATTGCTCAAAATTTTAGTTCAACCTGAAGCTTATCGTAGAATGTTATGTGGTTCACCTATAGGCTCATTAGGGTTGTAGCTTGACAGAATTAGCGTGGACCTAAAAATAGAGCCGCCCAGCACCGGTTCAGCCAGGGGTCCAGTTACACCTGCAGTCATATACTGTTAACCATGGCTAATGCGTACAACATGTGTGCACACATGTGTCGCTTTTTATTGTCTTTACTGTCATCACATCTTCCTCGTACTTCTTTTAAACGTATTGGTCCCGATGAGTTATAAGATGGCGTAGCCTATAAAAAAACGTATAATATATTCCAAAATGGTAAAAACATCTTTAACAATATTCAACTTTTTTTTTATGTACATATACTATACACTCAAAAGATGAATCTGGACCATACAGAAAATACTCAAAAATGAGTTTCCAGACAGCTCTGTTTAATCATACTTCCATGATGTGTCGAACTGTGTTTTCATTCGTCCCCAGACTAGAGATGCAATTTATACTAAATACCATTCAAATATCTTGTGTGGCCTAATTTAGCGAACATAATGAAGCAGCAGTAGCAATTATCATACACATGATGTGATTTCTCTGTCTCTTAACAATCCTCTGGAGCTGTCAACTTTAATTAAGCCAATCAAACTCATCCCCAATTAGTACCTCAGATGAAAAGCTCAGCTGCATGTGTTTTACCAGGGTGCAACAGCCCGTTCTACAGGCTACGGGGCTGTCCTACACCGTAAAGGTGTGCCTCTTACAGGGGTGGGTCCCATTGTAAGTAAGAAATTCTTAAGCTCTTGGAATGTGTGAAAGGCATGAACATTTTATTTTGTTATTTTTGCCTTTCTTTTTACTTTCAGCGGGGGAAAGACATATTGTAAATCAGATAGTTTTTCGAATAAAGCCAAGCCTAATGTTATGTCAACTTATACAAACATCACAAAATAAACTAGTAAGGCTGATCCTTAAGCTACAACCTCTCACTCATCTCATTCCAGCTCATTTTAGTAGCCTTAAGTGGCTGAAAGTAGAGGATAGAGTAAATGATCTACAACTATGGTGCATAGAATTATTAAAAACGAGGTACCTAAATATTTATGTAATTATTTTTCAAGGATAATAAACACACATAGCTACTCCACAAGGAGAAGTGCCACTGATCTGGTGTTGTTCAGATTTAGAAGTTGCTTGAGAAAGGGCTCTTTTTTTATGTTCAGCCACAGTTTTATGGAATGGGTTACCTGCTAGTATGAAGACAATTGTTTCTCGTCAGTTTTAAAACAGCCTTAAAGAAATGGTTGAACAGCAGATAGACATAGGTTTATTTATTATGCTGTCTCTTTTGTAGATTGTTAGAAAATGTCATGTAAATACCCAGAAATTTTATGTTCGAAGGTCAATACCAGCTACTATTAGGAACTGTAGTGTATAAACCTCTTCCTTACCACACATCCTCCTTCCTCTTCCTACCAAACCATTTGCATCAATATGTCCATTTGTACGTCCAGTGTTCCTGTGATGTCACTGCCCCAGAGTCTATTAGATGTGTGTACGTTTGAATCCTGTCAGTGCTTCCTCTGCGTGGCAACTGCAATGTCACATCGCAGCTGACACACGACCTCTATCACAACCTCTATCATGCACTACTTTGTAGAAGTTGACTAGATGAGTTACTGCTGAGGTTAAATATAGCGCCGGGAGTATATCACGCTGAGGGGGACAGCGAAGTGGACCCTTAGGGGTGGAGCCGAAGCCACTTCAGTCACCTCCACTTACCTTAGGGTCTCAGGTCTTGGACCTGTTAAGTGTTACAATACTGACAGCAAGGTGGGCATCCAATTATTGCGCACACCTTTTTCCTGCGCTTGGTGGTTTAAGAAAGGGTGTAGACTAAAACAAAGAAAGAGTTAACACCTGGGCGACATGCGCACTGTTGAGGGTGACTCAATGACGCTAGTTTGCTGACTTACATCACCACACCCAAGAGCTACCCTGAGAGACAAAGGGAGCAGTGAACATTCTTGAAGGCCTTGCCAATAGCCATAAACGCAATGCACTCTGAACCTTCGTTACATTATGTTCAGTCACGACAAAGAAGGTTCTAGGAGGCACGGAACAGCTTCTCACACACAAATCCGGACTACTTCATAAAGCCATGTTGTTGTCTTGGTTGAGACGTGTTTGGCTATGCTTTTAAATTGAGCTTTCTGACTTAAAGCTCCAAAACACAATTCCTATTTTCGGTGGTGGCATGCATACTAGTCAACAATGTGTTTTGTTTCTGCAGGGGCAATGGCTGTTGGGACACATCCTATTCCTTGTTTTTCACACTCTCATTGTGATGAATTATTGAATCATTTTCGTCTCATCACCCTCACACAAAGACCAAGTCCTAAGCCGGTTTGCTTGGTTCCAACTTTGAAGGGAGAGAAAGTTGAGTTTGCACATTATTTCAATAGTTGGGCGAAAGTGTTTGTCCTTTCCGAGTTATTTCCCCAATAGATGACGTTCTGTTGAAATACCATGGGAGAAAGAAAGTTTTAAAGTCATCCCACTTTGATAGTGATAGAGATCACTCCCTAGTCTACTCCCTGATTATACAACTGTAATAGGAAACTACTGCATATCTATCTGCATGGCCCTTCCCTTGTGTCAACAAAGATTGCAAAACTTATATCTGACTGCTGTGACTTCCCCTGGGGGTACTGGAGAGTGCATGTGAGCCAAAATGTGGACTGGGGGTGGTCTGATTTTGTTTTTAACATTTTGTTCTGAAGAATGACACTAGTCAGATTCACTGTGCGTATGCATTATATATAGGTTTGCATTCATATGCAATTTTATACACATAGGTTTGTGTGTGTATGTGTATTTGTGTGTGTATGTGTGTGGTGCCAGGAGCCGACCTATCCTTTAACGATGAGAAATGACCCAGATGTGGCCCCTAGTCTACGTGGGTGTCGGTGTGATGGGTAGTTGACCCGTTCCCTTTATAGCCCAGAGACTTTACAGCCCAACCCTTGTGACCAATCATCTGTAAGCCCCGCTGTATCTGCTCCCTGACCACACCCACCCTGGGAGTTTCCCCGCCCAGCCTACCCTGTGTGTGTGTGTGTGTGTGTGGGGGGAGCATGCTGCAGCGGACACAGTAGAGGCAGAGGCTCACTCTCGCTGGTGGAACACTAACAGCTGACATGGGCCAGTTACTGAGCTGGATCCGGGGTCCCAACCGGGACAACCCGGACCTCCTGGACGTGGCCGTGGAGCAGCAGGTGTGTGTGTGTCTGTGCGTGTACGTGTCCGTCTGATTCCGTGCCTATGTCTGTCTGTCCCTGTCTCAGTCTTGTGTTCTTCTCAGAACATCATGTTCAAGTTTTGCTGGGCTGGAGTGTCTTGATGAGAAAGCTGTCTGTGGCGTTACATAAAGAAAGGCTTTGTTTTTCATTTCTTATTTGCAACTGTTAACATCATGGAGTACCTGCAAGTTGGAATGTGTTTTGTTAGTTTAGCAAGGACTTATACGGGAAGGTACGTCAGAGGGTAGACTTTTTTTGGCAGTGTTTCAAGTCGGACCACCACCTCCCTCTTGCTCTCTCTCTCTCTCTCTCTCCCTCTCCATGTCCCTGTCTGTCTCTCTGGCTCTCTTTCTCTTTCTCTCCCTTGCTCTCTCT
Source organism: Micromesistius poutassou (assembly GCF_964030765.1). Classification (NCBI taxonomy): domain Eukaryota; kingdom Metazoa; phylum Chordata; class Actinopteri; order Gadiformes; family Gadidae; genus Micromesistius; species Micromesistius poutassou. Next base: position 12,678,337 of record NC_140272.1, read on the forward strand.
CTCTAGCTCTCTGCTGGGCTGGGAGGAGACGAGGAATGTGAGGAGTTCTCGTTCAGACTCCGGGAGGGTAGGAGTCAGTCAGAGTGTGTCTGCTCAACGTGAGCCTTTACAACCAAGGCAACCAGACGGACAAGGGCCCTGTTGTTTAGGGGCCATATCACTCCTCACACCAGTTTTGTCTTTTAACAGCAAGCAAGCCGTTGACATTGTGTTTCCATGACGACAAGCATGTTTTGATTATTTGTGTATTACTGTGCACCGTGTGCACAGAGTTGTCATGTCGCATTGAGACAAGAGGTTTATTGTGAAAAGGCTGCGTGGGGAGTTCACACTGTTAAACAGATATTGACTTGGGTTTTTGGATTTGTTTTCTACTGCAAATCTGAGTATTCAAACTTAAGTTGAATCTTTCCAAAGTTTTTGTCAAGGCAAACGTTACTTCCACCATCAGCGGAGACAGGTGGGTAAATGAGTACCTTATACAGCCTGGGAGAAGGAGTGTAGGGCAGATCCCTCATGGTTAGGTTGGTTTTGTGCTGTTTGAACCCTGGACTCCATGCCTGTTTTGTACCATCAGTGAACATTCTAGTCTCCCAAACGACAACATTCCTCTACTGTTCGATGTTTAGCTTACAGGAAATGACCACTAAGGAAACATGTCTGGATTGCACAAACCTCGTACAATAATGTCCAACGATGACAGGCCAGACAATAGTGCCACAGTTATCAGCTTTCCCTGTCAAATTTGTCTCAACTCTTCTAGGCTGTAAACAGAAGAACACATATGCACATATAAGCATGGCTCACTTGGAATGGCTCCAGTAAAGGTTGCTTATGAAATTATATCGACAGGGCTTGTCTTTATGGTCAGATCATGGGTCAAAGGTGAGCCTTGCCAGAATATATATCAAGAAAAACCGAAACGGATCATAAAACAGATCATAAAATAATGCATCAGAGTTAGAGACAACACAATCATGCATACAGAAACCTCCGACGTAAGCATACAACTAAGAATCTGTTCAGAATTCACGTGAGTGGTCCAAATGTTAGTTATATAATATGTTTAAGGGCTCTCCAAACAGGTTCTAGAATATATAATATATACTGTCTATGAACAATATATATTTTGGACAATAATTATAATTCTCCACTGTGTGATTGGCAGAACTTGCCAAACATCGCATGCCTTCAATAACTAAACCCTTCCCGGCAAACGGCAAACCTAATCACCACCGAACCGCCCCAGGCCACTAAGGCCTGTGTCAGTGCCCTACGTGCATGCGTGCGTGCGTGCATGCGTGCGTGCGTGCGTGTGCGCGTGTGTGCGACGGTTGTGTGGGTGCATCTACATCTGTGCGTTTTCATAGCCGTCCGAAAAAAAGAGTGTGAATAAACATGCTGAACACGTGTACTTGTGCTTTCTGTTTCCAAACATCAATTCCGTTGTTGTGTTGTGCGCTGCTGCTGTGTCTCCATAGTGTGTAAGATCTGTTTTTCCATTTGACGGCTTTGGCAGGGACGGGTGTCTCTCAGTTCAGTGTAAACTTGGTGTGATCTTATTCTCTCATCTGATCTCACAGGTTTTTCCTGTTGTAACAATACAATAGTGTAGAGAATCCAGGGTGCATGTTGAGGAGCCACTAGGGCTGTGGTCAAACAGCACAATTATCTTGACCACAATCGTTCCCAAGTCTGCTGTGCTTCAGGAAAAGCTGATGACTCCAAATGACTCCAGATGACTCATAAACCATAGTTAATGCACAAAGTCAGAGCAGTATGGAAAGGGATATGAGCATGAAGGTATCCTAACGCTGCAATCTCTTACATTCCGCTGTCATCCAGCATAGGGGTGCAACAGGTGAGGAGTCAGTGATGGAATGCAGCTGTTGCAAGCTTGGGAGTAGCTAGAAGCTGTTATTGGTCCGGTCATTCCTGAGGTGATTTTGTTTTGTTGTTTTTTTTGTTTGTTTTGTGTAGATGACCCAAAACAGGTTGTTTATCTGATACTGTGTCTCCTACTCTGAATTTTTTATTTCTATTTTAATCTTCCTTTGAGATATATAGTATAAGCATGACATAGCGTCTCATGAGGTGCAGAATGGTTCCGTGTTGACCTGTGATCTGTTGTAGCACAGGGAATAACTTTGAACATATCATAGACTATACGGTGCTAACTTTAGCATGGGAGAGGGAACTGGATGAGTACTACAGAAACCCTAGACCTGCATTACTGCAGATTTAACCCTGGGGTGTTGACGCTAACACTACAACATCTACAGCGGGTTATTGCGTCATGAATGATTGACATCTAACGGGAGGGTTAAAATACTCACAAATCAATCATTTATGACACAATAACCCGGTGTTGATGCGAACACTACAACATCTACACCGGGTTATTGCGTCATGAATGATATGACATCTAACGGGAGAGTTGAAACAATACACACAAATCAATCCTTGTTGTTTTCAACATATTTGAATTTGTTTTTATTGGAGTTGAGGGAGTGTTCACATGACATAAATAGTTGGAAAGTCTGTATGATGTGAAGCGTGACATGACTTGATGGCGAGCGGTTTGCACCTGTTATGCAGGTTGCTTCTGCAAAGTGTGGTTCTGCAAGCTATGTTAAGTTTAACTTAAGTATTTTCCACTTGAATTCCCAGAGTTGTATTCTAATTTTAAATATAAATAAATAAATCATATTTGAAACGAAAATACTTTGAAAAGACAGAGTAGAGCATGGTATAAAGAGCACTTTATACCATGGGAGTTTGAGAAATAACAGTTTACAGGTTGTAAAAGCTTTTATTTGAGCTGAGCTGAGTCGTATATCTGGCAGACTAATATTTTTGAGTTGAAATTTTGAGATTATCATTTCATATGGTTTAAGGTATGCTTATAGTATATGTAAAACAAATGCTGAATAATACATACGTGTTATTTTCTGTGATTGCAAGGCTATATCACAAACACATACAATTAATTGTTTATTGATATGTACGTTTCTGAATGGACACTCCCTTGGACTGGTTTATTGTGGTACTAAGGCCAACAGAGAAACATGTTGCCATGGTAACAGACTCATCAGAAACTATAGACGCAATTTTACACATACACGCACACACACACACGAGGACACATAACATACCCTGCGATTGGTACCTTGAATACATTTATATTGATCAACAAGCCAGTAAATTACATTATACTTTGTGTATAGCGCATATGCACATCATTTACCAAACCCTCGTGGAAAATGTGTGTCTCTTAATATCCATAGAAAAAATTACATAATCCACCATGGGCTTGCTACCCTCTCATACATCTGTATGGTCAACTATCCAGCTCAACTCATTGTGATTCGTAAATCTCTGCTATGGGAACTGGAAGTTTCACTGACATACTAAAGTGGTATATGGGTGTGACTACACAGACTTTCCATGATGTATTGCTTTTCCTCCTATCTATTCTGTCGCAGACTTTTGTCACACCACACCCTGACCTGAAGATTACAAACTATTACTGTTTGATGACAAACTTACCCACCCATAATCAAATACTAGCATTCAACCATCTCTAACCTAATACCCAATTTCAACCACTTCTAGTGGATTGAACTTTATTCCGACACATCTCTCATCATAATACCTCATCTTAACTACTTTAAACGTATATATAAACCCTAACCATCCTTAATCACAAACATACATTTATCTATCTATCACCTTACAAGTTTGACATTTTTACCTCAACAATTTATTTAATCTACACTTAATCTTGCCTGACCTGTCTTGCATGAACTGTCTTCAAACATATATGCATTTCACCATGTCAGACACAAGGGGGTGTCCCATTCTCAATATTATTTGTATTGTCTACAAGTTAATGACAACGGCTATATTCTAGGACACCACTTTTAAAAGTAGGGGACTTAAAACAAATTTATGGAATCATGGTCTTCATGTGCTTCCATAGGAAATATGGCTTCCTGACATGTTTTATTATTGTTTTCTTTATTTTTTTCAAGTTCTTTGGCAGTAGTCCAGTTCTGTTTCCTGTCTTTCTTGGCGTTGATCTCGGTACTGTAATGACATTGAAGACTTTTATAGTGAAGAACAGCACTTCTAAAGTGTAATGTTTTAAGCCTGGCATCACTTCACTCTAAGTGTTCCTTGCTAACAACTTGGATGTAGACTTATACTCTCTCTTTCTCTCTCTCGCTCTCTTTTCTTGCTCTCCTTTTACCCGCTCTGTCTCTCTCTCCTCTCCCTCTCTCCACCTCTCTCTCTCGTGTCAGTGTGGCTTTGCAGTCTAGATTCCTAAGCAGTGAGACTACCAGACACGCCCTGTCTTTGCCAAACAAGCTTGCTAGTTTGGATACGTAATTGCCCTGTCATCATTTATACCTGATTCCCCAACTCTTGTTCCTACTTTTGCTATACAACTAGCATTTTCTACACACACACACACACACACATATATATCCCCTTCCTGCATTTTCTGGGTGTATGTTATCAAAGCAGGACACTCCCACTTCCCCTCAACACACACAATGACAAGTTTCCACCAGAAGTTTTCTTCAACACATGGAAACTAACACAGCATATATATTTTCCTGGCCTGCTATGAGGAGCAGGCGGGCTCTGTGTGGTCTTGCTTGTCCAATCATAAAGAGACTTGTCTCCTGGTATGAGAGGGGGGGAGGGGCGTAAGCAGCACAGGCTCGTTGGGTTGGTTCCAGTGGGTGGGGCAATAGATTTTTTACTTCTGGGGCGTGTGTCGATGTGTGTGTTTATGTGTGTATACCAACTAGAGTTAGGACTGGGGAATCAAAGACTTTCGGATATATAGAGACCTTTACATAAAGGACACACACTCAAACCTATGGTATGTACCCACACAGTTTCCCCCCAACGTTTCATGTTAAGGTAGAACAGCTACGTGTAATGTTTTCTTTCCATTTGTATGTATCATTGGCTTCCTGATTGATTGCTTTGGCACTTTATGACGACTTAGACAAGATCATAGCAACTAATTATCTCATAAACATCTTGAGTATCGTGTGTGTGTGTGTGTGTGTGTGTGGATCAACAGTGAGTGAAAATGTGGTTATTTTAAGCAACGTAGCTAGACACTTTCAAGGAAAGTGAAGAAACTTTTTCAGAGAACTCATTAACTGTGTCCTCACACAACATGCCAGTGGCAGATGGTTTCCTCGGCTCTTCTTGTGCCATGCATCAGATATTCTATGTCATGTTGTTGGTCTAGACTCTAGATGACTTCGTCGAATAACGGGTCATGTGGCCATGTTATCTTGAGCAGAGGGTCTGTTGTTGGTCTCCATGGAGCCATGCCCCCTCATACAGCTCTGAGCAGTAACCACTTTCGCTGTTTCTTAGTAAAAGACAGTCCTCTCCTGGAGTTATGTTTCCTGAAAAAGTATTTAATTTGTTTTTATTCTGCAAATCTGTTGCAGGCAGTAATACATATACACACACTTACAATGTGCATTTGACTTGCCATGGAAACATGAAGGGCCATGAAATAACATAGATATTTACTAGAACAAGTGATACTGTGGTTGGAGGACACCTTTTGATGGGCACTATTGATAACTACACTAATCCTGGTCAGGCCCCATATCAACATTTCCATTAAATAGTCCCTCAGTTCTTGAGTCCCTGAATTCCCCCAGATACCTGGCTTATGCTTCCAATTGAGATGTGGCACAGTCTACCTTTCCTCTCATTTGTTACTGTGCAGAGGTGAGGTCATCCACATTTTCATATCCACCACCGAGCATCTAGTTGTTAAGAAGCTATTTAAAGTCCTGGCTGAAGCTAGTGAGAGAACCCTGCTCCCCGGCTCTCTTCACATGCTTCTGTTTGTGGGGAAGCGGGTGGGGCTTGGTATTAGTCATCAGTTTTTAAAACCAGGCCCTGAGAGGCGAAGCAGTTGCTTTTATCTCCATTGTTGGGGTGAAATGCTCTGGGAGTAAGGTGTGACGTTTGTATGGAAAAAGAGACACTTGTGTTATGAATGGGGTTGTTGTTGTTGTTTCAGGGTTTGGACCATTAATTGTGTAGCTTTGTGTATTGCTTGCAGACAGACAGACAGACAGACAGACACTTAGTTTTAAGGTACCATATTGTATGTCTGCGAAGCCTTTGTCCTTGGGCTAGATCAGTTGGGTCCAAATGCCTGACCTTTTCTCTGGTTTGATAAAACGATGGAGTATGCGTCTATTTTAGTCACCCGTACTTCGGTTGCGAAAAAGTCCAAGCTATTATTAAGGTCATCTTGTTGACATGGCCGTACGGGCATCCACTGTTGACAGTCAGGTTGCCGTCGTTTTATCCAAGTCATAAAACACTTTAGCCCTCAGCTTTATGGTGTGTACGTGAGTGTGTGTGAGAGTGTGTTTGTTTTGTCACATACAGAACACGTATAAACAAAGGGCCGATTCAACTACATCTAACTCCAGCACAGGGCACCGACAGGCTGACCTTTGACCCCTGTGTCCTCCCCTCTCTCACTCTTCTGCGAGATTGACACTGGGATGTTTTGAACTGTTATGATTCCCCCTTCGCAGCTTATTGTTCTGGGCTTTACAAAGCTCTGCATGACTACGGGGAACTTTGTAGGTATGAGTAAATATTGAGGGGATCCAGGGACAGACGAGGTGGTCTTGTCTGGACCCGTGGTGTCGCTGGAAGACAGACGCTGTGGATGGTTTATATAGAGGCCTCACTGCAGTATGTACAGTATGTGTTTGTGTGCTTTTACCATTTAGTTTTTTTTTACCTGTGTTTAATCTTTGAACATTTATTTTTGCCTATTTATCGACGTATCCTCTTTTGTCGATTGAGATTTAACTTTTCTATCTGATCACAAATTATGAATATTCATGATCGTTTTTCAAACCAGACACCTGGGACTGACCGGCTCCTTCCCCTGCCGAGAGCTCATTTCAAGCAGGTACAGGTGTGACTGCATTGTGATGTTGTGCTCTAATAGTCTAGGTCTAGCAAGACACAAGCATCTAATTATCGAACAAAGGATAAACAGTGAGAGAACAGTCAATTTTTCCTCGCCAGGAATTGCCCATGAGACGAAGATGAGGCAAAAAACCTTTGAATGAGTATATTCAACTCTGAAAAGCCGTGGCCTACAGTGGCTCCACCATAAACTTACCAAGCGCAGGTCAGACACAATGTCACCTATCTGAGCTAGTTAGCCAGCTCATTTGACAGTTTATGGCCATCCCTGGAATGTCCCTTTCTGAGAGCATGTCATTATAGTCGGGCCAAAGGCGGCCGAGAAAGAGATCAACAGCACCTTCTATTTTCATCATCACTGACTTTCGACGGAGAGGAGCCTTATCAGTTAACACCGTAAAGAGTACCGTGAATATGCCTCTCAAGATGGTTTTCTCTGATGATACACAGATACAGTCACCCGTCCTACTGTGTTGCTTTGTGTGTTTGGACTCGTCCTTGTCATAAAGAGCACGTCAATGTGGTGTTTCCTTTGTGTGTCTTTCTTGCTTGTTTGGGTGGTTCCCTGTAAGCACCAGCCCAACCTGTCCATGTTGACGCTGAGACAGTAAGGCAGAGCGGGGTTGTCTCAGGTACGATTAAAATAACGTCATGCTTGAAATGATGTGTTTTTGTATCGTACGATGGATTTACTGGCGGTGAATCTCACGAAACGTGCCAAAATAATGCATGCCTTTACCCACTTCAGGCGTCAGTTTGCTATTGTGCTGTGTGGGTGTGGGTGTGCCTGGGGTGTGCTGGAGATATTGGCTGAAATATGGGTTAGAACAAAGTTCTTTGAAATGATCAATTGATGCCTGGGATTGACTGTATGAGTAGAAACTCATACAGACTGAAACATTCCACTGGGTTCCAAAGCCCTAAGCCATCACATGATCAGATGAAACCCTGCTATCTTCCTCTTTGTTTCAACTCACACATACTGTTTTATAGAGAGAGAGAGAGAGAGAGAGAGAGAGAGAGAGAGAGAGAGAGAGAGAGAGAGAGAGAGAGAGAGAGAGAGAGAGAGAGAGAGAGAGAGAGAGAGAGAGAGAGAGAGAGAGAGAGAGAGAGAGAGAGAGAGAGAGAGAGAGAGAGAGAGAGAGAGAGAGAGAGAGAGAGAGAGAGAGAGGCTATCTACCAATCACTACTTGCTCCTCACAAGGAGTGTTTTTTGTGAGTCACGTGGGTGTCCTATTGACTGTTTATTTTGGAAAGGGAAAGTATGCTAGCTTTACGCTTTGTCACGTTTTAAAAAGTGGCATTCATACACCTTTATCAGCTTACTCAGGAATATGAAACGTGTGTGCGTTGACGTTTGTGGTTTTGGTTCACCCTTACTTCTTCTCCAAGTTTCTGTTCGAATGCTTCTCGTTGCCTAGCATCCAGCAATATTTACCTCTGCAAACAGAGTGATAATAACAGTGAATCTTACCAGGGGTGACACCCTAACCCTAACTAACCCTCTGGGTGCACAGTGTATTTTATACATTTAAAGCCTATAATGCCACAGAGGACTCCAGGGAACTCCACAATACGTTCTATGTATGTATTGAACCAGTAGGATTTCAGAAGGCAGGAGGTAGGACAGCAGACACGGCACTAGTTCTGCTGCGGGAGGCGGGAGGATGTTGTGACTCATGTGTTGTTCAGGGACTCCGTCACTTCAGTTGGGGGCCAATGCTGAGGTTGCAACACCACCAGAATACAGGCTGATATAGTCGCTGGTCAGTGATGGGGGAAAAGGTGTCTTGGTATTCAAGACCTTTTTGAATCCACTCCTTTGCCTTGCGTCCTCCTCTCCACCCTGTTGATCTCACTGGTAGGTAATGTGTTGCTCAGCCACAGCCAATGGAACAGGTTAGGCCTGACAGCTAGCCTGCTTTAGACACTTATGTAGCAGGGCCGATCAGGATGACTCTGTTGAAGAGAATGGTCATGCCTTAAGGACGAGTCGAAAATGATTATCAGTCATGTTTTGAATGATAAATAAAGTAAATACAACCAAAATGTGTTTGACATCTGACAATAACAAGCATCATTATCAGTTGGGTAGGCTGAGAAATGAAATGCAAGATGAAACAAATGGAAAATGTAAAGAAAGTGGGAAAGGAAAATGTAAAGACAGTGACTGAAGACCGGGCCGAAAGCCTTCTCCGAAGAGAAGAGTCACGCAGATGTCCAGAGGGAAGGGCAGGATGGTGTCCACAGACCTCTCTGTTTCTGTGACCACGTGGATGAATGCACTGGAACCGGAAATGTTGAAAGTTAAAGCAGGAATGGATTTGTGACCTGCATTACAAAACAATGTGAACTTATGAACCGTCCTAATCAGCGTGGTCAGGGGTAAACCCACTAAAGGATAAACCGCCGAATCACTATTCCATCCAACACCCACATCCTCATGAGACTTAAATATACTTCACATTGCTGTGTGATGCACTTTTATAGGAGGAAACTGATAATTAAAAATACATTCAACGATTCTGTTATACAAGATATGAGATCATGGTGACAGTAATCCCCAGAATGGGCAGGGAGGGGTGGGTCAGCCCTTTAATTCACATTATCCGAAAGGCTTGGGTTTGGTTCTATTGATCATATTGTAAATGCTGAAACACACATGCACACACACTGATGCGCTGATGCACACACACTGTATGGATTCCAATTTGTATTTTATTATATAAAACCGATTCCACAAGAAAATCAATCTAAACTATTTGACAAACAGAATGTTATGTTGAGCTGTAATGTGATAAAGAAATAAAGAATAAATAAAATAAAGAATATGGAAAATATACCCTTACCCTGTCATTTACAGTAGAATATATGGCATGAAGTAGCTGATGGGTGTTAGTTTGCCCTGTGGTTTCATTAGCCCCTTGCACGATAGCAAAGCTAACCGTATCCGGTCAAACTTGTTTGTTTGTTGCCTACAAAGCAAACACTATCTCCCAGTGTCTAGAGCAGAGTGATGCATACCTGTAGAACGCAACAGGAGGCTGGATAAACTCAGGATATCACTGTCTATTTGAAGTCCCTATGGAAGCACGTACACTTCAACTCACTAAATGCCAACATCGGGTAGATGAGGCATGTTTGGGCTGTTCTATCAACAATCTATTGTTGTGCGTGTGTGTGTGTGTGTCCGACCGACGTGATTGTTGTGACTCCTCTATTCACAGCATATCTTCTCTTTGCTTCCAGCCAGGATGTCTCTGCATGGATTGTAGTATTCCTCAAAGTTGCTGTTGTTGCCGTGCTGTGTTTTGTAGTAATTACTGTAATAGCCATCTTATGTGTTAGTAAAATACAATCCATTTACCCTTTCGCTATCCCTCTTTCTCTCTCTCTCTGTCTCTCTTGTCTCTGTGTGTCTCTGTCTATAGTCGCAGCCCAGCCCGACCACTCCCACTCCTGCGGCTCAGGTCACCACTGTGAAGCCTTCACAGTTTGAGGTATGAGGACAATATGTGTGTCAGTCCGTTATTTTCATCTGTCTATCTTCCTCTATATCCGTCTGTCTTTCTGTCTCTCTGTTACTCTGTCTTAACAAAAGCTTTTCATTTCCTGTGTGATGATGGGTCCATTCCTTTCTGGCACTTGGTTCAACATGCCTGGTCCTCAGGCAGTTCGACCTTTTGCATTATCAGGGCCTTGAACAGCAATTGTTGGCCTTTCCGGAGTAGTTTGATTATTTGTTCAAAGCCGGACTGTATGGAGAAATGTTATTGTCCACGGGCTAGATGGGCGTTGCGTGCGGTCACTTTACAGAAAAGGAACCTTTCCCTTTCCTTCCATTCTTCCACCTCCGGGGGAACCCCCTCATCTCCCAGGAGGTATTTAGCAGGTATCACAAAGTCAAGTAGTTGGTATTTACAAGTAGTAAAGCTACTTTACCTACTTTAACCTTTTTGCTACCTGATACTGTACATTACAGCAGATTCCCCCAGCTTCTGGCATGGCTAGTCAAACTGCTGCTGTTGCCGCAGCAACGGGCGGTGCCAGCGGCAGCGGTGTCTCAACAGGAGGAGGTTCCTCTGTCCTAACCGCAGCAAAAGGGCAGGCCAAAGCCACGCCTGAGGTAGACATGTTAGAGCCAGAGAGCAGGCGGGCAGCCTTCCTGTTTGAAGAGGGCTTGCTGTCATGACATGCGTTAGGACCGCCTTCTCCTCATGCCCTGCTGCGTGGGTGTCACTCTGCGTTCATTTCTAACCTCGCACCCACCCTTCTTTCTTTTGTCCTTGCTTGCCACACCTGCTCACCGTGTCATTTGCTGAAAACCAAACCTTTACATCCTTCTGTCATGGATGTTGTTTTTTTTGCTTTTGGGCTCTGATATCGATGAACTTTGACCTGTCTCTGCTCTCCGCTTACAGTTAATTAGGTCAGAAATGCACAAGGTCACTCATTGGCACATGCTTCTGCGTTGGGATTGACACAACTAACAACTTGAGCAGACTTGTTTTTGTACATGCTGAATAACCCACTTGTCGGTTCATAGACTAACCGCAGAGTTGCTGGCGCTACTGCTATTGACATGTCCTCTCCCGGGGCGACCATTGTTGACATGTCAGCCCCGGCAAGGGGAAGCACTAATACCGCGGCAAAGGTAAACGTCCTAACACACCTTCGCTTGCTTTACTGTACCCCTGTAGGGTCAGTCATTTTGGTTGGGCAGTTGTTGGAGCCTAGGATTGGTCATAAACTGACAAAGAAGAAAAAGCACAGTTGATATTAAGTTTAACTTAATATGTTTGTATGATGTTTAACAGCTTATCAATTGCTTCATGGCGGCTAAAAAAAGCGATCTGTTGGTTGGTGGTGGATTGCCGTTGTGTGTATCGCTATATACGGTTGCTATGGTGAGGTGATGGTTAATGTTTTCGGTTGTACGTTTGTAGAATCCACCGGTCTCACAAGTGAAAGCCGGAGCTGCTGCTACACCTTCTCCACCCTCTGGCACTGCAAGAGCCACGATGGCTGCAGGGACAGCAGCATCTGCAGCCCAGGCTAAGCCCACTGCTAAAGAGCCTGCCAAGGTACACTTCTCTCCGCTGTCCAGCACTGGCCTTCGCTGTGAGGACTGGCCTTCGCTGTGAGGACTGTCCTTCACTGTGAGGACTGCTTAGCCTCTGACCCCTTACTCCTTTCTCCATGACCCTGGTCACTGGTCCTTTCAACACTCCTATCGATCTTTGTCACGTCATCTCTGGGCTTTTTCTTCTCCTCTTGGCTTCTTCTACTTCTTCCAGTTTTGCCGCTGCCACTCTGCAAAGTGTACCTCAGCGTGCATATAAGCACACTTGTTGAGCTCAGAAAAATCTTCCATCTTCTTCGCTTTATCCTGACAGAGATGGCCACCGATGTCCTAGGTGCAGGAACGGCAACTGATGTCTTACGAGATGCCTGTTTGCTTTTGAGCTTTCTATTTTCTACCGCGGAACTAAAGGGGAGTTTGGTATCGGGTGGAAAGGAGCTGTTCCCTTGTTCCTTCTTCGGCACTCTTCTGGTCTTGTTCTGAGGGAAAGCCTGTTGCACCTGTCCCTGCTCTCTGCCAGTCCAGATACACCAGGACCATTCTAGTGGGTTGGCTCGGATACAAGAATAGAAAGGCCCAGTGTTTCAGTGTATGCCTTGTATGTGGCTCCAGTGCTCTCATCTCTCTCTCTCTGTGCTACATCTGGCTGGGGGTTCAAACTGATCCCCTTCATTAAGTGGGTGATGACACAGGCTTGTAAAAGCCGAACCCACGCTGTGCTATTTCTGTGTTCCGTCACTCCCAACTTCACATCTGTTTCAATCTTATTTCGAGCACGCTAGCGACACACACAAGTGTTCCTTCTACGCTTTTTGGGGTATTTTCTTAAAAGCCTCCCGAGCTTTATGTGCGATCTAAAAGGGACAACACACTTGTTACGTTGTAGAGCGCTGCACCCACCGCCAAGCCACCAGTCAAAGACACACCTAAAGCTGATCCTGCCAAAGTGGCCAAGCCAGCTGGGGCTGTAACCCCAGCTGCTGCTGCCGCTGCAGTGGGAGTGTCTAAGAAGGGGAAGCCGGAAGTGGCAAAGCCTGCACAGACCAAGGTAGACGATTCCTTTAGACATCCGTGGTGCTGGTGGTGGGGGATCTTCTTCTTTCTTGCCGCCCATTTGTGTGTGTGTGTGTGTGTGTGTGTGTGTGTGTGTGTGTGTGTGTGTGTGTGTGTGTGTGTGTGTGTGTGTGTGTGTGTGTGTGTGTGTGTGTGTGTGTGTGTGTGTGTGTGTTCATTTGGCTTGTATGTAAAGAGTACACCTGCGATAAAGAGGAACAGGGTTAGGGTCCCTTTTAGAGGGACTTCATTGTTCCATTTTTGTTCAAGCACAGCGAGGAGAAATACATCCTTTCTCTCTATCGTCATCCAAAAGTCTCATCGCTTCAATGATTTATTCATAAAACACACACACACACACACACACACACACACACACACACACACACACACACACACACACACACACACACCCCTTTGTCATGCTCTGACCCCCTAAGACCCATACTGTGTTCCATCAGAAAACACAATGTGTGTGTGTTTGTTTGGCACAAACACATGCAGAGCAACAATTAAAGTTGACCTAATGCAAAGGCGCTGTCCTGCAGGTGCAAGTGGAGGTCACGCCCCCACCAGCCAAGGCTGCCAAAGAGGTAAAGTAGGCCGTTCACTGCTTTTCACGAGCATGGTGTTGTGTTGTGTTGTGTTGTGTTATTGCTTCAGCGTCACATTTAATGCATGTGCAGGCGCCTGCTCTGGACCCCTTTGATGCCCTAGCCAGCAGTCTGCCCACTGTCGGACCCGTAGCACCAGAGCCTGTTTACACTGGCCCTGAGGTCCACGAGGTACCCTGTGTGTGTGTGTGTGTGTGTGTGTGTTGTACGTGTGTCTCTTTTTTGTTGTACACACGTGTTAGTCTGCAAGAATGTAGGTCTGAATGTTGGTAAGCGTGTCTGTGTTTCGTTAGGTGTTTTTGGCATTTCTTTGTGTGTGTGTGTGTGTGTGTGTGTGTGTGTGTGTGTGTGTGTGTGTGTGTGTGTGTAAAGCCCACTAAAAACACTGCATTGTGTGCTTGTTTGAGGAAGCCCTTGTGTGGATTTGGCCCGTTCAACCTGTGTTCTGCATGTCTCACAGCATGGGGTCACGGCCAAGAAGGGGGTTCTGTGTGGAGAGAGAGAAGACACACTGCCTCCCAATTACAGATATGAAAACATGGTCAGTTAAATAAAAGTTATTATGTTGAGTGTAACGTGGAAGAATGACACTGCTGCTGTACAGCTGAGATGGAAGATAGAAGAAGGAGCTATAAAGCTGCTATGAATTGTACATAAATGAATACCTCATTCAGTAGAGGTACTTGTATGGAATATGAAATGTATTATTATACTATGATAAAATAATCATTTCAATATCATATTTGAAACCATTATAATTTTTATAAACAATTTTGATTGATGATTATGATTAGTATAATTGTTATCATTATGCATTACATAACACATTCCCTGCTGTTATGTATAATGTATTGATAACGTGTGTGTGTGTGTGTGTGTGTGTGTGTGTGTGTGTGTGTGTGTGTGTGTGTGTGTGTGTGTGTGTGTGTGTGTGTGTGTGTGTGTGTGTGTGTGTGTGTGTGTGTGTGTTCTGAAGCCCACTGCCCTACCAGACGTCACGCCAAAGGATGTACCGGTAAGTTGAATCACTCACACACACACACACACACACACGCACACGCACACATATTTCATTCACATGTAGACATGTGAACGCTTAGACAAACACATAATCTTGACATGTAGATTGATTTGCAAACACACACACACAAAGCACAGTGAATGCTTCTATGACCTCCTCGTTGATACTCTGGTTCCTCTAGAGTGAGGAATGTTGCATAACTGCGTAGGGTGTTGGTTCTGCAAAAACAAAAGCAGGACCCACCTTCAGTGCATGGTCCCTTTGGCTCTCTGCAGCAACAACCACCCCAAACCATCTGACACGACACATGCACGCAGTAGGCACACTCATACAAACAACATGACAGGGCCCACTGCCAAAGGCATGATGTTGATGCTGTTTGAAGCAGTTGCCCCGTACGTACATAAAACTAAGAGTAGAGTATATTCACACAATACACACCCATATTTGCATCATAGCCTACACCCTCAGATGCCTCCTTCCCTTGGTGCGACGTTGCCTTCGGTCGGTCCTTCACTCTGCCTACTTGCTTCGGTTACTTGCTTAAGCAAGTTCCAGGTTGTCGGTTTCAATTTTCAACTATACACTCGAGAGTACGACAATGCGACAAGTCGATTTCAAACGGTGCGTTTGCTGTAACGTTGCCTTTGTAGTTGTTATTTGGGTTTCATGGAATGTATAATGGGTGTGTCTGTACTTTTCCTCCAGTGTTTCTACATGCTGCTGGTTTGCATTATATTTGCTTTGTCTGGGTTAGTCGTGCCCCCTGCTGGCCAGCACCTTTCTTTTTTAGTGGAAGTTGAAATGGGTGCGGCGCTGCTTCACCGATATCTTTAATGTAGTAAAGATGAGTTCATTTTTTTCGTTTCCATACCCAGAAACCCATGAGCACTGACGAGGCCCTGGACTCCCTGAGCTTCGGCTTCGCGACAGCCCCCACCGCTCCCCCGCAGGTCCCGCAAGAGGTCCGTTTCAGCACGCTTGTTGCTGTGCTGTGGAAGCTAATTAATTAGCATTTGACTTAGCATAGAGGTTACTTCGAATGTACTTGTTGTACTCTGTAGCCATTTTTTTAAGTTACAACTTGGACATTTTCATTTTAGTTGGGGTGGCAGGATACACTCTCTATCCAGCCACAGTCATACATTCATTTACTTTCTTCACCTTATGGTTTTTCTTCTCTTTTTTTTTTTTTTTCAGAAAATGGAAAGTGTGGATGCCATCGATGCCCTGTCCGCTGGATTCTCTAATTTTGCCCCCCCTCCCACTGCTTCTGTCAAGGTACAGAACACCTTTACCTCTGGGACGGCAGTGCGGCATGGCATGTACAGGAACGCAGATTAAGACAAAAGGACCAGGTCCCACAATGTTAGAATGCAACATTTAAAACCCATTTTGGAGCTCAACCAAGAGTGTAAAGGTCATCTGATTCTTTAAAAGATGTACCTTGAAACCTTCTCAAATTGCATGCTTGATATTTAACAATCTTGACTAGCATATACCACATATACATATGCAGACTGAGAGGGACAAATGTTAGGACTCAGTATACAAAGTGAGGACTTTGCAGTCTAACAGGTCTGTTCTCTGACCCAGAGTCCCACTCCCCCTGTGGACAAGAAGGCCAAGATGGACACCATCCCTGATGACTTCTCTCTGATGGGCGGGCTTTCCTCCCCGCCTCCTCCTCAGGTATTCAGACTCTGGCGCCCGCATGCACCAAACTCACTGCTCCGTACAAACTGAATTTAGCTAACCCTATTTAGCTCTTCGTCCAGTATCTCACTTGATTAACAACTACTTTCACTCTAACCTAGAAGTCCGCTGAGCCAAAACTCGAGTCACCTGCTGCCCCAGTACTCAAGGAAAAGACATCGGCTGCCCCAGTAGTCAAGGCACAGGCCCCTGCTGTCCCAGTAGCCAAGGTACAGGCACCAGCGGTCCCAGTAGCCAAGGTACAGGCCCCAGCTGTCCCAGTAGCCAAGGTACAGGCACCAGCGGTCCCAGTAGCCAAGGTACAGGCCCCAGCTGTCCCAGTAGCCAAGGTACAGGCACCAGCGGTCCCAGTAGCCAAGGTACAGGCACCAGCGGTCCCAGTAGCCAAGGTACAGGCACCAGCGGTCCCAGTAGCCAAGGTACAGGCCCCTGCCCCCGCTGTCCTGAAGGATACCAAGGCCGACACGGTGAGTCCCTGTCCCCCTGTCCTACTGTCTTCTTACCGTCATTCAAATTTTCATTGCCGTAAGTTTATTGTGGATTCTATGTCTTTTTTTTTTTCTATGTCTCTCCTACTTTAATTTCTATTTTAAAGAACTTTATGAGCATGATCAACCATACAATTGTTATTTTGAAGAACAACGTTGTGAATACAAAACCTCCCTCCCTCCCTCTCTGCCTCCCTCCCTCCCTCCCTCCCTCCCTCCCTCCCTCTCTCCCTCTCTCCCTCCTTGCCTCCCTCCCTCCGCAGTTCGATGATTTCTCTCTGGACGCCCTTGCTGCTCTTGGAGACACCCTGGGAGCTCCAGAACCAGTGCATGAAGTTCCTGAGCTCAGACCTGAGGACATTGTTTCGGTAAGGGTCCACAAAACATGGAACTAATCAAACTGAACAGCCTTTGTTGAGTCCACACCCACACCCCCCGACTCAGGTGTGGCTCATCAGTTGTCCATTTCGTTGTCTGAAACATTGTTTTTTATTGGTAAATGTTAATAATTAATAATTGGTCACATTTCTCAATCCTTGGCAGTTTGGTTGTGTATCGATCTCACAGTTCGGCAAATACATTTCACATTACTTTATAAGGGATCCATCGAGCCATCTGTCAATTAGTGTCAACCTTCCTAACCAGTTTTAGAAGTTTAATTCTAAATTCATAACTGTGTATCCAGAAGGGGAATTTGCTGCGTTAGCATTTGCTAACCGTTAGCTGCTACCATTTACATGCAGATTTACAGAAGCCTGGCTCCTGTTTATGTGAGGGGAATACACTTTTAATTACTTTCCAAAGATTTTGCATTGTTTCCATTGACATGGATTCAAATCAGCTATGTGGTTCCTGGTTGTGGGGCGGACACACACACACACACACACACACACACACACACACACACACACACACACACACACACACACACACACACACACACACCCTTATCCTTTGAACCTTGTTTTCAGGAGGCCAAACTGACCGAGGAAGAGGGCGTGCTGACGGGAGTGAGGGAGGACACCCTTCCTCCAGAGTACCGCTTCTCCGAAGACAAGCTCAAAGACCTGCCAGCCCCCAAACCTGAGGTGAGAGGATAATAATAATAATAATATGGGATTTATATCGTTAAAACATGCAGGAAGTATTATTTCATGTCCAAAAGGTGTCGGTACAGGTGTCTTTAATGTGTGGTGTCACTGTATCAACGACACAATGATTTGATTATTAGTAGTAACCAATGCATAAAGTATATACACGTTATACTCAAAATTCAAATTCTACCATAACCGATACCCATCTCTCCTTATAACTTTCTCTCTCTGTCTCTCTCTTTCTCTTTATATCTTTCTCTCTTTCTCTTCCAGCCTTCCTTGGCCCCTGGGGAGGCCCTGGACTTCTTGTCTGGGGACTTTGTGACTCGCCCCGCAGCAGCTCCTGTTGTCCAGGCCCCGGTTTTGGCCCCCTCAGCTCCGCCCGCAGAGGTGAATACTGACCTCCCATTGGGGGCTGTAACTTCCTCTGTCCCGTCAGTCCAATATAAGTCATGTGTGTATCTCAGGGCTGTTTATGATGGTGGATCATATGTTATTTCTATGTCTATACATTGAGTGGGCCTTTCCTGACTGGACTTCTCTGCACTGCAGGCCACAGTGGAAGATCTGTCAGCCCTGGACGCCCTGGACGCCCTTTCTGGAGATTTCATGACCCAAACAAAGGCTTCTGCTGTCCAGGCCCCGCTTCCGTCCCCGGCCAAGAAGACCCTAAAAGTAAACGTGTGTGTGTGTGGGCGTGTGCGTGTGTGTGTGTGTGTGTGTGTCGGTAAATCAACTTTTACATTATTCTCTTAAACGGTATTAGAAATGTCAATTTTGTGGATTCAATTCTAAAGGTCTGAACTAGATTATTCACCATTTTTTCCCGATCAATAAAATAATTACAAATCATGGAGCTGAATGGACTGTAGGCCTACGACATTTCCGTTTTGCGAGATAAGAAACATTAATTGTATTCGCATCAAGGTCATTTCTTTATGGCTTTAGCCAGCGAATAAATCAGTTGAACCAATCAGAGTCAGGTACCTTTGTCATGGTCAATTTATTTTCCAGCTTTTTCGCATCTTTTATTCGTTACGCATCTGGTGTCAAAGGACCTTTTTGAAGCTGTGCCAGAATTATCACATCTTTAAACCGTAAACATATTTTTAATTCATCTATCTGCATGCGTGTCTGCTCTCTGTCTGCAGAACGAAGCTTGTGATTCAGCCAAGCCCAACACCACTGTTAAGGTCCCCTCCAAGAAACCAGTCAAGGTAAGTGGCCATGAATCAAGAACTAGTCCTCAGCTTCTCTTTCTGAGATTCTTACGAAGCAGGGGGGTGGCATATTCATAATCATATTCCATATGTAATATTGGATGCACATATTCTTTTCCCATATATTTTGTTGCTCTTTGCTCTCTGCATGCGCCACACTTTTTTTTTGATCATCTGGTGATCCATCACTGTGGGATGAACCTCTGTGTCTTCAGGATGACTCTCTGGATGACCCCTTCGCTGCTCTGAGCGACACGCTGGCAGCCCCGGAGCCAGCCCCTGAACCCCCCAAACTCAGACCCGAGGACATTGTCTTAGTAAGTCGTTTTTTTACCTTTTATATTACATCCCATCATGCTGTATTATTCAATTGAATACTGCCGTAGAACGAAGATAAAGTAATCCAAATGGAGAATTGCAGCGGGAAATAGAGATTGGTACATCCAGGCACAGGCACATTCTGTGTGTGTGTGTGTGTGTGTGTGCGTGTGCGTGTGCGTGCGTGTGTACGTGTTTAGGAAGGAAAAGTGATTTCCGAAAAGGGCGTGCGGGTGGGAGAGCGGGAGGACAGCCTCCCTCCAGAGTACCGGTTGTCAGGAGACACACTGAAGGACCTGCCTGCCCCCAAACCTGAGGTGAGTCCCTTGAGCCTACCTCTACCTCCACTGTAACAAAAACAGCAACAAGTCGTACTCCGACTAGCAAAGTAGCCATAATAACTACTTTGACCATCCCCCTTGTTTGTAGCCTACCATGAACACAGGTGACGCTCTGGACATCTTGTCGGGAGACTTCCTGAGCCCATCCCTGGCTCCTGCTGTCCAGGCACCCGTCTGCAGCCTCCCAAAGCCTCCGGTATGACTCACGCACCCCGCCCTGCCCCCACTCCCCCCCCCGCCCCGCCCCCTGCGGTTTATTGGAATAAGCAGGACAAAATGCTTCTTTAGCTGTTCCCTGTTCCCCTGTTGTCAAGGTGATGGGGGTAATGCTTCGTTGGGTTCAGAAACAAGGGCAGGATAGTCTTAAGTAGTGGTTAGGGGGTTTGACTCCCAGCCTAATGGTTTTGGGTTTGAACCCCAATGGCTGCATAATTAATCCAGTAGTTGTCTTGAGTAGGATTCCTACCTGCTTCTTAAGTATATACGTACGTATCTACAGATCCTTGCAATTCCCTTTAGATGCTTAATGACGTAATAAGTCACCTCACAAGACTCTTACAGTATTCAAACAAAGGAGGCGTGAAGAGTGTCTAAGGTTCTAAGTGTGTGTGTGTGTGTGCGCATGCGTGTGGCTCCCTCCTGCAGGCCTCTGCAGAATTCGACGCTCTGGATGCCTTAGCGGGGGACTTTGTCGCCACCGCCGTCCTCGCACCTGCAGTCAAGTGTGCCACTAGTCAACCCACACAAACCTCTCGCCAGGTACACACACACACACACACACACACACACACACACACAAACCGCACGCCACACGCACACATAGCTGCAAGCACACCGAACCACGCACACATAAAAAAATGAAACTACTGTATAACATAAACAATGCGTCTCGGCAATGTGTGTTTGTTGTTGGTGCTCACTGCTCACTCTCACTCTCACTCTCACTCTGCACCTGTGTGTGTGCACGATGCGCATCCATCCCCTGAATGCAGATGTCGGAGGGTGTCACCAGCGCCATGGACGCCCTGTCAGACTCCCTGATGGACATCACCCCTGTGCCAGAGCCCGCCCCCCTGCCCATGAAAGACATTGCCAAGGTATCTGAACCCACCAATAGCAACGTAGTGTGGTCCTGCACAGGGGGAGGTGAACGTTTGAACTCGACATTTGCTTCCCTGGTGGCAGGAGAAGAAGGTGGTGGAGGAGAGGCTGACCCTGATGGGGGAGGACGACAGCACGTTGCCCCCAGAGTACCGGCCCAGCGAGGAGGACATCAAGGTGACAGAGGCCTTTTACATTGAGAGTATTCTAGCAAATGGACAGTTTGGAACCCTGTGCTTGAAACCCTGTCCAGAATTCTAAAACACATGGTCAGCTAGAGTAATTAAAGATTCATTCCTTTTTAGATGGCGGCGGCTGAGGCCAAGAAACCCGAGGAGGTAAGATCACAACGCTCACACACACACACGCGCACGCACGCGCACACACACACATACTCACACACTCTCACACACACACACACACACACACACACACACAATACAAATCTTGCATTAGGTTGACATTTTTAAGAAAAGAATATATGAATATATATAAATCAGGCCCACCATATTGTTTCTCCTCCATGCGTCTGTAGAAACCCATGGGTGATGCTGCCGCCCTCGACCTGCTGTCCGGTGACTTTGCACTGGCTCCCAGCGCTCCTGCAACCGCTGCTGCACCCACTGCTGCACCTTGTTTCATAGCCCCCCCAGTGACGCAGCCGTTAGTGCCCGACTCAGAGCCCCTGAAGGTGATAGGAGAACTGAACACATACAAATTAAATAATTAAATTTAAATAAACTAAAAAAAATTATTCTGTACTTTGGTGAACAGAGTTCACCATTTCCTAAATAAGACCTGATATGAACACCTGCTATCAAACAGAAAATGTGCTTATTGGGTTACTGTCTCTGAGGCGAGGCCAAAGGCCAAAGGCTAACCTCCAGCCCAGACTGTACAATAAAGACTCTTTGCTGTTCTCTCTCTTCAGCCCATGGCGGGGTCAGCCCTGGACTCCTTGGCTGGTTCCCTGCTCCCTGACGCCATTAAGACAACAACTAAGGGGGAAAAGCCCAAGGTGAGGCATAAACACTCAAATATTACAACGTGATCGCCCACCATATTGGTCTCTGTGTAACGCCGTGTACATACAACATGCACACGGTTTATTATAGGACAGGTCTTTAAGGATGCATTACCGGTAAACGGTATGGTTCCATCAATCCATTCGTGGCAGAGTCAACACTCACAAACTGTATGGCAGAGACTTTAACTGAAGTGTTTCTCTTACTTCAGAAAACGGCGGGGCCCTCCCTGGACTCCTCGTCTGGGACCAAAGGCGCTCCTGATGCCAAAGCCAAGGGGGAAAAGGCCCAGGTGAGGAGGAAACAGTAGAATATTACCGTGTGGTGGCCCATATGCACAACGTGCATACACACATTTGACCGTTTCTAATGATTAATAATTGATAATTAACGGTACGCGGTGTAGTTCCATTGGTGGAGGACCGAGTGTGGAGGTCTGAACCTCCATGTCCACCCTAACCCCAGGTATTGACTGTGTTACAGGGCAAGAGCAAGTCACGGTCAAAGTCAAAAGTAAGGCCATGACCTGCTGCATGTCGATCTAACCAATGTCGGCCTGTGTCACTAACACTGCAATCAATTTACCTTCAATAATTCAACTAATTCAACCTCGATAATGGAATAATGATCCACACCCGCTGTGCCCTGCTGTCAAGGCTGCCAACACACCGCTTCAAATTCAAACAAATTTCTGTTGCTGCTTGTCTTCATGGATTGTCATAAAGCGTCATGTAATGGCTGTTTCAATGGCTGTTGCAACGGCTCTGTCGTTTTTATACCTCTCATGTTGTTATCCACTGCATCCCATCTTTACTGCCAACGGGACACCTTTCATCTATTTCCAATACATAAACTCTTCCCTTGTCCGACTGGTATACCTTGTATTTATTTTTGCTTCATGTTTTGTAGAAACACCATGCTGATGAGCCATCTCCCATTGACCAGCTTGCTGGTGATTTCCGCACAGATGTTGTGTCTGCGAAGAAGGGAGGCAAAAGCTAGACCGCTTGGTAAGGCAACCACAACTGAATTGTATTTATCGAATGTCCCAAATCGGACATGCCAGTTAATCACTCTTATAGGGAGCGACTCAAAGGCCACCCCAACTGATTTTTTAAAGGGAGTGTATCAAAAAGGCCATCCCAACTGAATTTTGTTCAGGGATCGTCTAAAAATGCCTACCAAACTTGTTTTTTTAGGGAGTGTGTCAGAAAGGCCACTTGACATGCAGGGAGTGTGTCAAGTGTCACAATGCCCCTACTGATCCCCTCCGTTGTGTGTTTTTACCTTTTCAGAGTCATGCTGCAATTCTTCTGCCCTTTGGCTGGAAACCGCGATTGGGGGATCGACACTCTAGATTATGAATCTATTTTTCTAAGTGATGGAGAATGTATACTGGATGACAGCAGAACCTAGCAATGCCTACACAGCATGCTTACCCCCTGACACACATACATACACGCACACACACAATTGTACACACCCTTACACACACATATACACACACAGACACAACACTGTGTGCAACGCCTTACTTGCTTATTTTCATGTGTATTAAGAAAACCAGAGGATTGACGATTTACTTCCCCTTTGTGCCTAAGTTGATAAAAACTGAAATGAATGAAGGCCAGAGAACGGTGGACTAAATGAGATGAGTTGGGACGGTTGATATATGAGGTAGAAGGGATGGTGAGGATTTTTAGGGGAAGTATTTTTTTTTAAAGAAAAACAAAAAATGTTATAGTTTCCCATCGATGCAAAGTCCTCGATACAAATGCATTGTGACCACGGACCACAGCTGCTGGTATCAGCACAAACAAACTAAATCGCCTCGATGCCATGGTGATGTGGGGATGTCGCCATGTCGATAGAGGAGGCGGTAAGGGCCTTCAGCTGGTGTGGGAGAGTGGCCTCTAGTGGTGTGTATAGGGTGTGCAACCTGCATACACACAGCCAAGTAGCCTAGTTATCTATTATGTGGTTGAACGCAATTGAGACACTAGTGTACAGCTTACTTTGCTTAAATATATTGATGGATAACATTTAGTTTACAATATTAAAGACAAATTTATGAAAAAAAAAAGGGTTTACAGAATGTGGTCTGCTTGATTCTGTTCCTGTGTGTGTGTGTGTGTGTGTGTGTGTGTGTGTGTGTGTGTGTGTGTTGTGTGTGTGTGTGTGTGTGTGTGTGTGTGTGTGTGTGTGTGTGTGTGTGTGTGTGTGTGTACCCCTGTACCTGTACCTGCTTTGGAGTAAAATCCTGTATCTGTATTCAAAAGTGCACTTAGAACCTAGGTAGTTAGAAACTCTTCACACTGCCTTAGTTTGTATACTGTAGTAAAGGGAGAGATGTTGTTAATATCAAACCACCACTGGATCGTTCACTGAGTCCAAAGCCAGCTGATGTTCAGTAGGGGCCGTGTCGAATACGTCCGTTTAAACCGGCTTCTCCAGGGAAAACGATATGATGAGAAAGATGGAGCGTATTTTAGAAGAGAAAACTAATCTGGATCGTAATGAATGTCCGATTTGTTTTTGTAATTGTCTATGTGTCTGGATTAGATGTGATTATATAATCCAGACACGTACACAATTACAAAGAATGAATCGGACTAGCTCTTTCTATGCTCCCCAATCAAGCCCCCCCCAACCCACCACCCCAGTAATTACAAATAATAATAATATACTCTAAACCCCCCAAAAAAAGAAGAAAAATGCAAAAAGAAAACTGTATAAATAAATGCCAAATATATTTTAGCGACAGGAAAGAGAATGCTGTTTTTATTGTGCAGGGAAATGGCAGTACACCCAGCAGTTATATGTTCAGTCTCTTTGACTTTGGGCTCTGTGGTGTTTCACTGTGCATATTTCTAGAAGCCCACTTCCTTTTGACTCGTGGGGGCTTCAGTTTCAAATATCCTTGCTTAAACTTAAGCTTTCTGTCTAAAAACTCTACAATTCTGCGCCACAACTCTGGATGACTGATGATGGGACTTCAAAAATGTGGGATTGATGTGCATAAAACCAAATGTATGTGTTTGAAAATATAAGAATAAACATTTGTTCACACAAGTTATAGCTGTCGTAAGTTTTATTTACAAGCGAGGAAGCCAAAAGTTAATTGAAAAAGACCATATACTGGTATATTAAATTAAGAAATGGTTGGATACAATATTTAAATTAAAATCCCAATAAAAGGGCAAGGCAAGGCAACTTTATTTATATAGCACTTTTCATACACAAGGCAGACTCAAAGTGCTTCACATATAAACATTGTCATACAATAAAAGAAAATAATATATAAAAAAGTAAAATAGATAGAAAATAAAGGCAAAGTAAAAAAAAAAAAAGCATTTTAGAAAGTGCAATGTATTTAAGATCAACAGTCTCAGATACCCACGGCATGCAATTTTTTTTCATAAAAAGATGAAAGTATACAGCTGTAAACCATTAAATTGATGATTTCACATTTACAAAAAGCTAAAGAAAAAACTGGTTAGAAAGTATTTGTAACAATATTAAAATGGCATTAATCTGGGAGATTTTAAATAGTAAAAAAAAAGTTTTTAAAGAGCTTAAGACTAAGAAATGGGTCCGCATTTTTTACTCATTGCTTATTTTGACAAATTAATAGACAAAAATACAAAAATGGTAATTAGTTTATTAAATTGTGTATTTTTCCACATTTCTTCCCTGATTTTACTTGATAAACAAGTTCTAAGTCATCATATCAACTCCATTGAATTTCTTAAATCTTAATTATTTTGACAATATATTAAGGATGGAAATATTACGGTATATGTTCACAAGCAAAGTTTAACCATTTCCCATGTGTACCAAGTCATCAGTCAACTAATTTAATATTTTGAGTATGAAGAGAATAATACTCAATTATTATTTTTAAGACTACATGTGAGGCATTGGAGCAGTAACTTAAAATGAACTTCAAAACGTTTTCAGTTTTCCATCGCATGTCCTCCTTCACGCTTCCTCTGTTGTTTTCTGTAAAAGACAATAAGAGTTAACGTTACAATTACCCTGAATAATATATATATATATATATATATATATATATATATATATATATATATTTATAAAGTATAATAATAATAAACATATGAATAAATAATGAATCTATCTAGTTATATATATAGTTATATATATAGGCCTATATACGTGTGTTTGTGTTTGTGTGTGTGTGTGTGTGTGTGTGTGTGTGTGTGTGTGTGTGTGTGTGTGTGTGTGTGTGTGTGTGTGTGTGTGTGTGTGTGTGTGTGTGTGTGTGTATCTGAAAGAGATGTGTTTTGTATTTGTATATATGTATATACTGTATACATGTATGTGCAGGCCCTTTGTTTGTATATGTATGTATATATGTATATATATGTAGCCCCTTTTTGTGTGTGTCTTTGTGTGTGCATGCGGAAAAATAACTTACTTCCTTTTATAATGGTGCGGACAACGCCTAGTCCTTATCCCTTGAACAAAGAAAAAGTGTTACTCAGAACAAGCTGAAATGCTTATCCATGTTAAACTCATAGATAGATTACGACTCAATAGACCTGGTAAGTAAAACCAGGAGAACATTGAAGCAATGATTTCCCATGGGGATTTGATGCCATCGCCCTGCTCAAAATGCCCATAGAGAATGGGCTGTGAGCTGTTTCATCCACAGGTTCCTCTTAATTCAAGTCAAAAGTGGACACATTACACAGCATTTGGATGGTGTACATTTAAGACCAGTAGTAAAGGCTTGGACTCACTGTTGCAGTAGATAATTGTGATGAGGAAGAGCAAGATGATAACGCCATTACCGCAAGCCAAGGAGCCCAGAATGACGGGGCTACAGGACCAGATGCTCAAGGCTGAAACACATAGACATTTTTACTTTGGGCCATTTTATTAGCTTAAAGTTTAAGCTCAGCCCACCGACTCTTTTTAAATGAAGGTGGTTTGTAGAAGTTGTAGAAGTCTGTGTGTGTGATTTGATGTAAAATGTGTAATGATAAGACCACACCCTTACCTTCCTCGGTTTTGATGTTGCAAGTGCAGACCGTTGGTGATGTAGGCCTATTTGCCTTTGTGGCAGGCCCAGTGGGTGATTGGGTCACTGATAGTGATTTATCTAAAGGAGAAAATTAGTTCATTATCTATAGAAAAAGATAATTTGAAACGATTTAATTCTCAGGAATGCTCAACAAGTGTACACATTTTTGGCGAATGTACATTCATGAATGGACTGTCATTTAATTTGTTAAAAAAAAAAAAGTTGTAATATTAGAGTTATATATTATAGTGCTCTCACCCGATCGCAGTCTTGTGACTTTTCCAAATGTGAGCCCAGAGCCATTCAGCACAGCGCAGCTGTAAACACCACTGTCTCGTTGTGGGTTAAACTTCTTGATGGAAAGTTTATTATCATCCTTCATCTTTGAGTCACTGTAGATTACGTTTAATGTTTTCGTCTTTAGTATGCCATTTGATGAAAAAGATCCAATGAATTCCATGCCCTTGTCCGTGACCCGAAGCCACATGATGAAATTGGCTCCTCTTTTTTCACATTGGATGTCAACCCTGTCTCCTTCTTTACGTTCAATGTCCTCACCATGCAGTGATGCAATGTCTGAAATATTCAACATTATTTTTAAGGATATTTAGAAAAAAATCAAAAATTATTTTCAGAACTTCTACAAACCTATCTCGGATCTACAACAAACATAATATTGCACAACTGCATTAATAAAAACACATTCAATTAAATGTAGGTATCAAACTTATCTTAACTACTAATGCAGTCAATAACACTTACTTTGAAATAGAATTAAAATGGAAATGGCCTTAATCCTTTTTTGGTCCATTTCTTTTCACCTTTTAGCTTTGTAGAGTCTACAAGTCTCTGTGTGAAGAATAGCAGCCCACTTTGACAAAATGTAGTGGGACATATAACCACGCCCCACCTGTAACCCATCTCTCCACTTCATCAAGTAGAATCATTGCATTGGATTCCTGCAAAGAGCATTGCTGCATCGGTTGGTTGGCGGCACAGGCCTGTATGGTGAAACCTAGAAAACATGAACAAGAGCAGACAACCATGTGATCCACAGCACCGATGCTTTGGTGTGTGTGTGTGTGGGGGGGGGGGGGGGGGGGTGCAACCAAGACAATTCTTGGTTAGAGCCTGAATTAATTTGGACATTTGTTGTACGGACATGGGCAAATTTAGTGGGAATGCCGACATTCGATGGTCAACTTATCTTCAATTATCAAATGTTCCAACCAAAAATTAATGAAACCTGAATCTTGTACGCTGTGGCTGATTATGAGGATTGTCCAATCACATGGCCAAACACATGCCACACTGTGTGCTCATTTGCATACAGTCAGTCAACAGAAGTTCAGCTTTTGTCCAGCTGCTTTAATGCGTTGCCTATTGCGAGACATCTCTTCTGGTGGGGCCAGGCCGTAACGCGCCTCAAGTGAACCAACCTGCAGGCTGCACATTTTGTCATCCAATTTTCCATGGTGAACTCTTCACAATACATGGATCATCATCAAGAACACAATATATTCAAGCTATACACAAGCATAGTTCTTATTTAAATATCAATACATATGTGAATCTGAACAGAATTGTAGCAACCCTACAAGTATATTAAAGTTAGATTGGCTGGATGGTAATAGTTCCCCTTATCGTCTATTCATTTTCTAGCAGCTCAACTACAGTATATGTCGGCACTGCTGCTGTTACCATGTCCTTATGAAACATTGTTTTGTCTTGAATAAAATATGTGTTGTGCAAAGCTTTTTAAAGATCGACACCCCAAGATCGACACCCCTAATAGAAGGACCCAAACAAACCATGGCCTGCCTGGCCCTCCCATTCCATTTCAATTGCTTAACAAACAGTGAAATGACTTGGCTGAACCCACTACGACGTGTGGAACACATTCTGAGGAGCTCTGAGGCCCGTCCTGTTTCCTCTGAACCAGGACGGAACATCCATTGACACGTTTGGTATCGAGAGGCGAGGTGACATTCAGCAGCACTGCGGCTGTTCAAGGGGTGGGTAGGCAGAGATTCAGACATGGTTGCGAAACCCCAAGTGTTCTTTGACTTTTCTTTTTACCAAGGCTCGCTCTTCACACACTGTCTTGTTGTCTTTGAGTTTCATGGTCTTTTTTGAATTTTGTTTGTTTATTTTATTGTATTTTATTGCTTTGCGGGGTTGTGAGGATAATAATTGATATTATGGCTGAAACGGGGCTAGTTTGAGGTTGCATGAAGTACTGAAGTCACAAGGGGGAGTCTGTTGATACTTCCTTCCTTCTCAGAGGAAGCCTAAGCCCACTTGAATCGTTCCATTGCTGTTCTCCAGGGTTGAGTCACAGCACCACACACACGCACATGCACTCACACACACACACACACACACACACACACACACACACACACCCTTTACAATTTCCAATAGTATGATATCGCCCCCCCCACCCCCCATCCCCTCCCACCAACACCTGCATGGGCTCCCCTGTCTGACTCACTGGGGATATACAACCTGAAACCATCTTCGCTGTCCCCAACGTGTGAGAACGTCTGTCTTCCTATGGAGTGGGTGTCCAGGGGAAGCCAAAGAGAATGCCCTGAGTTGCCCCGTGGGTGCGTGTTCAACAGAACCTGACATTCATAGGTAGTTTGAAAAATAATAATACCTCTCCTTTCCTCTCCTCTATCAGCTTCCTCTGTCGTCTTGCTCTCTGGGCAGATCTAACGGTTCTATGCATTGTGGGATATGGGTTTGGAGGACAGGACACTGCAAGGACTCAACAGCATCACAGACAGTAAGTCAATTTGGCGCGTGGCGAATACATTGATCGTTCAACGAGTGACTTAGTCAGTAAGGTATTGAGTCCATCAGTCAGTCAGTAGTCAGTCCGTCAGTCAGTCAGTAGTTAGCTTGTTGTTTATGCCTGTGTCTGTGCCCCTGGCAGGAGCATGAACCTTACAAGGAGCTTTCTGGATACCAGTAGAGATATCAGCAGATGTGCGTGTTAAAAACACATACTCAATCACATAAACGTTTTAACACACCAATGCACAAGCCAATGCACCCATATTCACAAACACAAACAGAGAACTGATATACTGTGCTTGATGCCAATTCTTGACATAGCTTTAAACGTGTCAAATATAAATACATTAACAGTTAGATACATAAGAATATCGTTTTAAGTTATGCTATATTTCCAGTTAGAACGGACCATTTTCCAAGAGGTGTCATCGTAGGACAAACACAGGTGTAGTTCATAACACTAATTATGGGTCTGCTACTTTGAAGCACCAGGGCCGGGGGAGTAGACTAAACTAGTGAACATACAGACGTATGGATTATCTACTAGCCGTTTCGTGGCACGTCAAAGTAGAAGACCCATAATTAGTGTTATGAGTGACACCTGTGTTTGTCTTATCATGATCTAAACTCCATGAAAAAGGGTCTATTTAGTTTATTCCAATTTTTTGAAAGAAAGATGAACAATGATTTAAACACATTTGTATGTCTTTTTCCCTCTTAAGAATTAACTTAAGAGAGAGAGAGAGAGAGAGAGAGAGAGAGAGAGAGAGAGAGAGAGAGAGCGAGAGCGAGAGCGAGAGAGAGAGAGAGAGAAAAAAAGAGAAAGAGAGAGAGAGAGAGAGAGAGAGATTTAGATATGGCTCTTGTCATTTTGCAGTATTATATAGTCTTCAGATTGTGCTTCAAATATGTGCTTCAAATATTTTGAATTTTACATTACTGGCAAATCTACTCTCAGGTTTTTTTAAACACATGATACAGTGAAATAAGGTAGACTTTGTACAAATGGTAGTACAAATCTAAAATTATATTTAAAACTCATGTATGACACGACCGATTTGTGTTTGTGTTTTGTCTAAACAATTTACGTTGTTTGTTTCTGTGAGTGCCGACTGGTTGTGTGTTGGTAAGTTGATTTCTTGTGCTGGTATATCTTCCCGTGAGAAGGGACCACCTCTATCGCAGCAAGGTTGTGTGTCTTTATTTAATTTTATTAATTTATTTTTTATTATCGTGTGGTGGATTGGAAGCTGCATCCATTTTGAAATAGATCAACAAGGAAATATGTCTGGTGTAAGAAGCCCTAATCGAAACTATAGGATAGGATTAGTACATACACATATTTGTTCATAAGATGTTATTGTAACCCATGTGCTGCCTATTATAACATAAATATGCACATAGTTTAAAAGGTTGTGTGGGTGTATGGTGGAAAGTGAAGGGGCGGGATTTCCATTTTCTTCTGTGTTTAAATATAAATAATATAAATGCATACGTTTATCTTGTGATAACATATAACCAGATGGGCTAAATAATCATAATATTATGGATAACGATACATAAAGAAAATGTATACAGCTATATTTTATATTCTGAATCTAGACTACAGGATGTCTAAAGCAAAATACCTTCTGAATAGCTGAAAGATCACATCCGTTTTTGTTTTACTTTATCACATTTATGTCATATTTATTTAACGGTTACTTCAGCATCCGTCAACAGCATAATGAACTGTGAATAACGTTATCACTTAAGAGAAGATGTGGACAAAAGCTACATTCCTGTGGCTGTACAGTAGGCTATGTAAGACTATGAAATAGGCTGTAGTAGTAGTGGTATGTGTTTGATACAACCATTGATCCCAGGGGAGGCCCATAGAAGTCCTGAAAAACCAATATTGCCTTCCCAGCTCTCCTAATGTATTATTACAAAGCTGTGTACCCCAAGGTAGTTATACAGCATATACAGTGGATACACGGCAAACTAGTACTGAATCCCAGAATCAAAAGGAAATTTTATGTTTGAATTCCTACTTTAGAGAAACTTCTCTTCAATAGGAATTCAAACTAAATATGTTTAACTGTATAACTGAATGAAAACAGAAAGCAAAGAAACAGTGGGACTGTTTCTACCTGTACGTGTGTGCGTGTGTGTGTGTGTGTGTGTGTGTGTGTGTGTGTGTCTCAGAGTGTGTCTCAGTGTTTGTGGTGAGGTCTGTGGTGTTCTTGTGGTTTTTTGTTTCAGAGACAACATGAGGCGCTCAGAGTTGAGAAGCGGACAGCCGAGAGAGATAGCACCTCAAGCGAAGGCTTCTCATTTTCTCATCTTTCTCTCTCTATTGCTCTCTCTCTCTCTCTGTCTGTCTCTCTCTTTCTTCCTCTCTTCATCGAGAAGAAAAACCAAAGAACAGATGCCTTTTCCCTTCTCGTATTCATGTATGTGTGTGTGTGTGTGTGTGTGTGCGTGCATGTGTGCACAGGTGTACGTGTGCACTAGATAAAGTAAAGCTAAACCATAGTTTACACTTGTTGTTGCTGTTGAATGTAAATACATTTGTGCTGCAATTACACTCACTAAAATATATTGACGCATATGACCTGAGATGCAGTTTGTATATGTACAATGTTCAATTTTATTAAGCAGTTTATAAATTGTTTCTTAACTGGAATTCTCAAACACAATATTAAAACAATATATTGTCAGTTTCACAGAGCTGTTTGGTTGTCTTACAAATTCCAACATTTTTTTTGTTTCAACAACCTTATCGTCCTTATCGTTACCTCATCTAAAACTCAACATGCAACTATTGACTTTCTGGCACCCTTTCTTTCTCAACGATCCATAAGAGATGGTTAAAAAGTTGAGGTTTTAGGTATAGGATAGCTAAGGTAAGGTATACCGTCTCAAATGGTTGAGCGTTGGTGTTACACTGAGGAGTGTTTAGCGTTAGTGGTTGCTGTGGTAAGGGTGTAGGCTGTTGTTGATGACATCACAAACCTTGATTGGCTAAGGTTAATGCAACAGAGTACGGCTGGTGTCTGAGGCATCTGGAACACACCATTATTAATGGTCATTATTAATACTAATAGTACTACAACTACTCCTACTATTAATAACAAGGATAATAATAATCGATTTTATTTGAATGGCACCAATTTGTACATTGTAATGAATCGGAAGGTGCCGAACAATACACAGAACCAAATGCATTGTAATGAGTATCAATCAAAATAAGACATAAAGGTGTACTGATGCATCCAATTAAAAACAGGACAGAAAGAAATGTGATAGAAGAAGTAATAAAATATGAATAAAAATTGACTTGCATTTGAAGGAGCATTCAAAGGCTTGTTGCAGGCTAAATCGAAGAGGCATCATACCTCTTCGATTTAGCCTGCAACATCTTTAACATCTTTAAGCGCCACACATACCTCAGGTATGTGTGGCGCTTAAAGATGTTAACTTGCTTCCCTGATTCCTTGAAGTATGTATGGTATTCCACAGTTTAGAGGCGTATTTGTCCAGCTCTATTTTAGGTTTTGTTGGTAACTAAATGTAAGCAACAGAGGACATGAGCAGCCTTTACTGGAGTGATATATTCTCGTCTTCTCTTGATATATTACTTGTCATTAGTGAACTAGCAGTTCTTCGTTCTGTAGGAGCAGAAGCATCTCTATAGATTCATCCGGAAGGGCAGTTCAAAGTGCTTTGCAAAAATCCTATCTGAAATCTATCTGAAATAAAAGCATTCATTTCTAATTTCATCCCCCTGAGTTAAAAAAAACGCAGCACAAGTAATTCATTATAGGATTTATTGGACAATAATACAAGTTTATAAGTAGTTTATTAACATTAAATGACTGTCAATGACTGATGATTGATGATTTACAAGCAGTGCCAATGAATTATCTTCATCAAATTCTTGATGAACATGATCTCTCTCTTTATCAAATATTTAGCTTCATTCAAATCACTTCCACACATTTTAAATGAACAAAAAAGCCCCAAACAAGACCAATGAATAAAATAGAAAAAGAGTCGCTAGTTACATTACAATTGTGATTTTAAATATTTTAATAAATGTGTCAACACAAAAGAGGAACATTCTTTGTACTTACAAGACATTCTATTTACATAGAGAAATAACTTGGCAGGTATAGTTGTTTTACCTCAGTGGCACTTTTCAAAGTTGGTACAAGTGTCTAATACGCACTCACATAGCATAGTATTAGGATCATTTAAAAACATGGGGGGGCATGAATTCTATACATGGGGTAAAAAACCAACACGATTTGATGTAAGCTTTAGATTGATTGGTTTAGTTTAGCCTCATCTGTCCTTTCCTATAGAGAAAACAATAAAGAAAAGTTTAATATTGCATGGAAGACACTGACAGACTTTGATACATACATATTATATGTACACAAGTCAAAAGTGTCTAAGTGACAAGTCTAACCCGATCCTTAAAGCAATTCATATAATACTGTCTACTTACACTACAAAGTGGTGGCGGCATTTCTTGGGTAACCCTGTGAGAAAAGTAGGAGACAAACAAAAATAAGAGTCAGTATTAAACACGCTCCACTCATCGTACCCGGCACCAGCAATATTTTCCTCAACACATTTTCAAACAAACTGCATCTCAGGTCCAATTGTTAGATGACACTCTAATAACAGTATTTTGTGCATCTGATCAAGAAGGCTGACAGTACCTTCACACTGTTGTTGTATTAAAGTGGGAGGCCTACTCACGGCTGAAGTAGTACAGTGTGGAGAGAAGCGCCAGGGCCAAGCCCGCCAGGATGCCCACCAGTGGCCACAAGACAACGGAGGCACAGCCCTTTGCTAAACAAACACAATATATCATTCAAGGTTAACACAGCATCATAGCCTGTCACACGTGTGAGACTGAAAACATAGACTTCTGATATTGAATGATATGGGCATTCAAAATGAAATGTAAAAGGTACAATTCTATATCTGCATT
The DNA here is from genome assembly GCF_964030765.1 of Micromesistius poutassou. Taxonomy (NCBI): domain Eukaryota; kingdom Metazoa; phylum Chordata; class Actinopteri; order Gadiformes; family Gadidae; genus Micromesistius; species Micromesistius poutassou. The sequence goes on from NC_140272.1 coordinate 12,713,252, forward strand.
GTTCCAAAACATGATGCATCTTTAAGCACTCCAGGGAGCCAGCTTCGGGGGCCAGCCTGGTAGGGCCAGCTTGGGGAGTCAGCCTGGGGGCCCAGCCTGGGGGGCCAGCCTGGGGGGCCAGCCTGGGGGGCCAGCCTGGGGGGCCAGCCTGGGTAACTTACGCTGCGGCTTATGGCTCTTCTCCCGGCACTTGCAGACCGGCTCCTTGGGTTTAGGTGTTGGAGGGGTCACTGTCAGATAAATGTCCACAAAGACAGCTTATTACGACACAGTAGCAACACAGACAGAACACTTCCTTGGAAGACATTTGGGCATTTCCTTGAACGTTTCTTTTGTTTTGTTTTCTGTTTGATAATTAACCTTTCGCCATGCCAGAGCATGATTGGCTGAAGTTTGAAAAAGAACATTTAGTTCAATGGTTTTCAAAGTGGATGCTGTGTGTAGGTGAAACAAAGTGATCCCTCTTATCTAGCACCACAGTTCAATCAGACGAAAAAGAAGGATTGCCTTTGTACTGCCGGTCGTTAAGTTTTACACAACGGCACATTGGCGCAACACTCTCAACTAACGCAAAACAACTACCAGTTGCAGGGGATAAAGGTGTGATACCTTTAACTTTAGCATTTACTTCAACATTTATTTTTGTTTTCCTTAGTATTACTTTAGCGCTACTTTCTGTGTACTTTCTTGTTTTATATCTTGTGTCTCTTCTTTCACTGCTTCTGTACAGTTATACAATAATTTCCCTTCCGGGGGATTAATAAAGTGTTAATCTATCTATCGATACAAATAAACATGACTTGACGCTTGACCTTGCCTACGGGTCAGACCTCGGTTCGTATGTCCTAACGTTCACCCGCCCCGTGCACAGCAGGGGTGTAGGACGGGTGGAGCAGTGGTGTGGGTACCGGAGAGTAACTTTGGAGACACTTGGGTAAATACATCATTTCAGTGGCACAGCGCTTCTACTACTGACCCCCGGGCAGCAGACGGACCCCCGGACTCCACATGCCCGTTGTGTCCTTGGCCTTCGACACACAGGAGTAGACGCCGCTGTCCTCCAGCGTCACATTAGTGATGCGCAGCGTCGACCTGCCGGTGCTCATACTGGCATAGAAGCGGCTTCTGTTTTGTTCGGACCAGGATTTGTTGTAGACCCGGCGGTCTGCGTTGTTCACGCTCACCAGGAACTGCATCTGGGTTCCATCCCCCAGGCTACGGAACCACAGGAACAGATTGCAGGGGTCCAGGTGGCACGGACAGCGCAACTCGCTGCTGTTGATCTTGGGGTAACGGACCGTGACCTGAGCAGAACCTTGGAGAGGGAGGGGGGGGGGGGGGAGATAGATGTCAAAAGGAGATCGATCTAGGGATTGGACTGAGAACTAAAATATGTATTGTTCTAGTGCTGTTCTCGATTATCTTTGAATCTGTATTAGTTTGATCCCTTGAGGTTCTGTGAGGCTCAATTGCTCATGCATAGGATTGAGAGGGTCGGGGTTCAATTCGGCGCTGAGGCCACCCATGCTGAGAAATAAAGCACTGTAAAATGCTTCCGATAAAAGCGTCCACGCAACAGCTTTTATTTTTTAATTTATTTTGAAGGCGAAATTTCGTCTATTTAGATTGCGAACGCAGACTTTACAAACTTCAACACTTCAGTGTGGTTGATTATGTTACTACTAATAACTGTAACATGATTTGTCTGTTTTGATGACCGGTGGATGTAGACAATATGGGTTTCTCCAGACTTTTGAAATGGTGCATTGAAAATATAAAGGTTCAATGGAAGTTTATCATAAGCTCAGCGATTAGAGGATTGTTTCCCCCAAAGGCCAGAAAATACTTTTCGGAGGCTTAGTGGGCATCGCCTTTAGAAACTGACGCAAAAAATGCATTCGGCCATCAAGGGATGGCCGAACATCGTCAATATAAAGAAGATACAACCAGAAAACACAAGAATCATACTATGTACCAATAGGTTACAGAGGCACATTATCATCAAAATATATGTTTAGCAAGAATGGAAATTAGGCTGAACCATGGCGAAACACATGAAGAGGATTCCAGTCAAATATAGAAAGGTTGGCATGATGCAAAAGCAGCATTGTGACATCAACTCACCTTGTATGCAGTGTTGCAAATACATTGAAGATGTCTTAAAGGTTTCTTTAAGACATAAAGGAGATGTTATCTCCTCTATTTTTAGAACTTTTACTTTAAGCCAGATACGTGTTGAAGTATATGAATGGTCCTTGAAAATAATTGATGGAACCTGGCCCTGTGTTAAGGTCCTTGTGTCGCTTCAGATTGTTTTCATTTGTTAAAGATTGTAAAATAATTTAGTGTGTATTACATTATATACATTATTCAATATCAGTAAACATTCTTTATTTGGTGTTGTTTACGGCCACTGATCAAAATGTACGTAACAATCTCAATATGTACCATTTTCAATACCACAGGGTACAAATTAACCAAATGTCTCAATTCAAATAAAGCTCTGTTTTAAGCACAATTCATAGATTAGATCTATTGTCTCAACAATGTATGACACATTACAAGACCTTGATGAGAACTTGGGTAGTTGTCCTGTCAGAAAATTGTTATAACATCTTAGATAAAATCTCAAGATACGATATGGTAATTATATTATTAAATACACATGGAAATACTTTAGGTAAGTTCTCTCTTTTTCATTGAATGAAACCAACGTAAAAGCATTTGAGATACGAGTTTCCAAAATGACGGTGACATTGTTAGACTATCTAACCATTATTTATAACTATAACAATATATTTGTGTAAAAGATGATAATTTACAGGAAACCTAGGACAAGCTTCACAAGCTAGACTAGACCTGGGTCATAAACAACAAAATAACTAAGTTGTACACATAAGGCCAGAGACGACATATGCACCGGAATACACTTAATACCGTGATGCATTTGCGCAAAGCTTCGTAACAACAACAACTTTCAACTGCCTTACCTGATGTCCAGCATAAACATGTGACTGTTGTCCACACCAGTACTAAGTAGGTCATCTTGGCTGGCGGCCAGCAGCACCTGTGTCTGTGCATGTCTGACTTCGGGTTGGTGATGGTGATAGTGGGGGTCGGATGGTTTCTTTTCCTGCTGTCTATCTGTCAGAGAGGATGGGAGGAACTCTGATGACAGGGTTCTTAGTCGTCAAGGTAACACCCCAACTGTGACACACACACACACACACACATTCACACATAGAGGGCCTTTCAGAACAGGACTGAAAAGAGTACAGTCGTAGTATTCAGATCAGATCTATATTTTTCTTTATATACTCACTGTGAGGAACAACTTCAATGCATCATTTTCAAATCACCCAAAATAACAAAATGACTTTACACAATATTCTACAGTATGTGGGTACAAAGACGATCAAATAGGGAGTGCATGAAAATGACTAGGACTAAAAAAGGACTAAAAAAGGTACATGTTCTTCTCCCAACAACAAACAAAAGAACTCACGCGCCACAAAGAGAAAAAGCTGCCACACGCAAGCATCTGGGTGCAGGGTTGTGGTGTGGACCCCTGCCCAGGCAGCTGCGTGGCCCAGGCCTCAGGGAAGACCTGTTAGAGTGCATGTCCTACTACAGAGCTGGGGATTGGTTAGGCAGAGCTCTGATCCGACACACCTGGGGTTCAGGGGCCTACTAACAACCTAGTTGAGCAAGCGTAGGAGAAACCCTGCCATGGTATACACGTATACATGGTATACGCAAAAAAGGAATCACATGGGGTTGGAGCGCAGTAGGCCTTCTACTTGTTGGCTTCTTTACCAACTTTGATGTGCTGCTACAAATGTAAACTGGAAATGGGTCGTAGGTTTGATTAGTAAAGCAATACATCTGTCCAGCAATCATCCATCCAGCTATTCACATCACAATCCACATGAATGTTACTGTTTTTCAATATATTTCTCAATCAAACCTTCCTTGTAGCATTCTAAGCCTTGAGCGAAAACATATTTGCCCGTTGTTGATAAGGATATATCATTCTAATTCTAAGCAACAAATAATCCTGATTATTTATAAATATGATTTATTCCTTGTATTATTGCCTGTAGCCCAAAATAGGTTATATATTAGAAGGGCTAAATCTTATAGTTCCATCCTTACATTCTTAAGTTGAATATTCTTAAGTTGAATACCTAAATATTATCGGAGTGTTCAACAAAGGAGGATAGGAATCATAGCAAATTCAATTGACAACATTTTGATGCTTGGGAGTAAATACAAAAACTATCACAAATATCAAAATATTTACATAATTGATCAAAACACTCTATTCTAATATTAAGTTATGCTCATGTAATGTATGGAGCCCAAGCGATCTAGTCATTTTTTTTTTTTTTTAATTGCAATCATACCAAATAGAAAAAACATTCTGTAAAGAAAACTTTGAAACTATAATGTGCATTGTTCATTCATAGAGCAAAAATAAGTATGAATGTGTTTGGTTATCCAGATTAAATACCCATTCATATAGTCAGAGCAAACACATTTTACACAACCTTATCTAAAGTCATTTCTTTCCACGATATCAGAGCTCAGGCTGTAATTTTGCAATGCATTCATATGTTGTACAATATAGTGTATAATTCCTAGTGCATCTACAATCTACTCCGTAGCCTGTGATCTATGTGTGGGCTGTTTTTCAAAAGGGTTCTGGTATATGCAGAGCCTATGGTAGTCCTAAACACGGAGGATGTGGGTACCGGTAGAACCTGGCGGGGGTCGTGGATGCGAGCGTGAGGCGGAGAGAACCGCAGGATTCTTTGAAAACAGGAGCTTTGAGGGGCGGCTACAGAGGCACTCTTCACACATCTCTGTGTGGGCCTTGCAGTGTTGTTTATTACAGCGTTCTACAATGTGAAATGGCTAGTAGTAGAGTTAGTGTTAGAAACAGGGTTAGGGTTATTAGTAGTAGTAGAAGAGGGTTAGTAGTATGGTTAGGGATAGTCGTGGGGTTAGTTGCAGTAGGGTTTTAGTAACAGGGTTAGTGTTAGGTTGGAGGAGGGTTAGTGTTACGGCTAGGGCTAGTAGTGGTGTTAGTAGTAGAGCTAGTGATAGTAGTATGATTAGGGTTAGTAGTATTGTTAGCGCAAATGTTAGGGTAAGTTGTGATGGGATAGTGATGTAGTAGGGTTAGTGTTAAGGGTTAGTAAGGAGTTGGGTTATAGTAATGTTAGTGTTAGTAGAGGGTTAGTTTGTAGTAGAATAAGTGTTAGTAGTAGGGTAAGAGTTTGTGATAGTAGTAGGGTTAGGGCTAGTGAAAGGGATATGCTAGTGTTAGAGAAATTGTATATATATTATCTTCCAAATCTCGTGATTCAAGTACACCAACATGATTTGTATAACAACCAACATTGGCTCACATTTCACATATTGTGAGTTTAATTTATCCAAGTTAACATTTCTTATATAATTTTCCTTCCGGCAACCTCATTGCATTGTTGATCATTGTTAAAAGTTAATGTCGATGTATTCATCTGATCTTTATCCAAAAAGTTATGAGTTCATTTCAGTGGTTGGCGTTACCGTGTCCTCGTCGTCACCTTTGCAGCTGTCTGACCCCAAACGAACTGCAAAGCGTGCACATTGCACACGTACATGAGCTTAATGTATGTGAAACCTCGAAAGGCCTCGAAAATAGTCAGAACCGTCGTTTTTATCTTAGTGTTTTTGTTACCAAACTTCATGCTTATTCAAGCAGTATAATCTGACAGTTATATATAGTTATGCTGCTCTGCATAAATCATGGGTGAACAGTGCCAACTACAGGCTACTAAAGGAACCGCAATGTAGATTTCACAAAGACCCTGAATAATTGCAAATACGTCTATTTGACATGATATTAATTATATACAACCAAGAATATATTAGAAAATGTAAACATATGAGTAATAAGTGCAATCAATGATAATTATACTAATATGATAAAGAAAAATAGCTTTATAGTGACAAGATAAGGTGTGCTGCAAAGGTTTTCCATTAATTAATACAAATTATACAATAAACTAGCCCGCCAACTAGGATGCTTGGCCAACACAATCTTTTCTGGATCTTCTTACACGGCAGTAAATGAATAACTTTTTCATGAAATTAGTCAGATTGTTAATGTTGGGGGGGGCTTGATGAAAAGTTTGAGCTGGACGTCTAAAACAGGCCCATAGACTCATCCCACAGCTTCTCTTCCTCCGTCCGCTTGTCCTCCATCTCTCGTTGTTTCTTCTTCTCCTTCCTGGGTTTGGGTTTAAGTGGCATGACCATTTGTGTCTCTGCTTGCTCAGGGGTAATCTGGGCCTCCGGGCGCGTCACCGCCAGTTCCTTCTGCATTACTGACGGATTCCTGGCCTTCAAGTCTTTCACAGCCACTGTCTCTTCTGCTCCTTTACCCTCCACAGACTCCTCGTGACTCCTTTCCGGCCTTCGCCTCCGAATGGGATCTCGATGTCCCTTTCTGCTGCTCTCTGTGTGAGAGATCCCGCCTTCCTCTCCTCCTCCTCCTCTTCTCTCCTGGGAGCGGTCGCACCTCGCCCTCTTCCGTCGCTGTGCCCTCCAAACCTCCTCATCAGAGTCCCGTTCTCGTAACCGCTCCTCCCTCCCGCTCCGGTGTCTCCTCCCCTTCCTCTTCTCCTCCTCACTATCACTGCTGGAGGAAGACGAGGAGGACGATGAGGAGTAGGACGAGGAGCTCGACTGCTCGCTGTGCCTCTTCCATGCCCCTGGTCGGTTAGGGTTAGGGGGGTACAGGGCGCCTGTGCTTGGGAAGAGCACTGGGTGAGGGAAGGAGGGACCGGGCTGATATGGAGGAGGACCCCAGCCAGCAGCTGGGTAGCCCGGACCAGAGAGGGGCTTGGACGATGGGGGTTCAATGACTGGGGGACAGTTCAGTTCATATATTCTGTGATGTATGCTGTCCCTTGGATCCCTTTCAGTGCTGTTGCCGTCCTTCTGTTTGCCCCCCTGGGGTGTCAGGTGACTGGCTGCCGGGGTGTTGATCCCACGAGCCTTCTGGACCTGAATGTAGTCGGCCAGTTCATCCGCAAAGGAGCTGTAGTCCTTTGGTTGAGACTTGCACAGGTCAATCACCTTCTTCTCCCTAGTCAACACAACGGGAGTGGTTAATGGTGCCATTTCATTCTTATTCTTTCTTATTCTTAAGTCCACAATCTTGTTGGTTCTAAACCAGTCCAGTTTTCTACTAGAAAAGCGATTGTAGATGAGACTTTGATTTGATGGAATTGAATGGAACTCACTTGACCTGGTGCTTGTTCCCCTTCATGTGTGCCTGATACATCTCCACGGAGGTGAACCGTGCATTGCACACCTGACAGATCAGGCCCCTTGCTGCAGACAAAAGGAGTCACAAAAATGCAAAAGGCTTGAGCTTTTGGGCGATGGATCCACTAACAAACTGTAAAAGACTGTAGTACGTTCTGACCAAAAACGTAATGTAATGACATGCTCTGTGCAGTACCTTGCTGGGCATCCTCTCCGAGGCCTTGCATCAACTTCTCCCTGGCTTTGTTCCTTTGGTGCTTGCGGCCATTATAATGCTGCAGGGCCATCTTGGGGTTGTTGAAAGGGGCAGCGCATAGTGTGCAGTAATTGGGGTCCTTCAGATCCTGCCCGGGGTTTGCTGCGGAGCAGACTGCGGGCTTCACACTGTATGAAGCCTGCGTCTGGCCAGAATGAGTTGATAGGCCCGGCTGATTCAACTCTGAGAGGTTGAAACAAGACAGAATGTCAACAGCACTTCCTTTGTGAAACCCTTACAGAGACTTAGTTAGAGACACTGGCCAATTACACACTTACAAATCCCCTTCTCTAGCAACACGAAAGATTGAAAACATATATGAAGTGAAAGAAATCACATAGATGGGAGCTTGTCTGCCATCAGACTTTAGACATGAATTTAAGTTCTGATTTGTGATACTAGCTATGCTTTAAAGATGGACTGAGTACAAACATGGCAACACTTAGTTTAGGAATGAGTTTAAAAGTTTTGGCCTTGACATTAAAAAACTTGCCTTTGGATGGTTGGAGGTGTTGCCTACGCAGGTTTTTCGCATGGACCTTGCCTTTGAAATGGGACATTGCCACCACCGGGGAACGGAACACCATGTTGCATAACTTACAGAAGAGGTCTATGTGTGTTGGCACATCTTTCTGAGAAAAAGACATGGAATTATTTTCACTTTTATCATTTTCTTTACAGAAGAATAGGAAATAACAATCCAGTAATTCAAATTCCCAGAATGCCAGCATGGTTTATACAGCTGCTTATGAATATTCTTTTCTTAAAAGATCTTAAGATAAAATCGACTTGCGTCGTGTCCTCCAATGGTTAACTGTTGAACCAATAACAGGTTATTTGTGATAAAATGTTGATTGCATATTGAGGACCACCAAATGATTGTATCATTCATTCAGTTGCATCATTTACCTTGAGGTCTCCTGAGTCTTTGCTCATGGTCCCCACTGCCCTCTTGCTCTCCAGGTACAGCTTCACTTTCTGGTTGTGCTTCTCTCCCTTAGGGGTAGGAGAACACAGGAGATGTCACCAACGAATATTTATCAACCAAGAAAGGATTCTCACTCAACTCCATGCAGCAATGCCCACCTCATAATGTCTGTGAGGCTCAAAGAAGAGCATAGTGTCACACACATGGCAGTAGTCATCAGAAAGAAGACCCTTCAATAAGTCCTGGTCACTCGGGTCTCCTACCAGGTCAAAAACGGTTAAAGGTTAGAATAAATAGACCCCCCCAAAATACACATCTTAACCGTTAATAATAATAATTTTAAAATACAGATTAAGCCCACAGCTCTTTCTGGATACGTCTATTCGGCTGGTCTTGTCTGATGTTTTACATTTTACATAGCCAACAATAACCAGTTTATTGTTTCTTCTTGTTTATTCCCTTGTCCTTGCATCTTGCACATTGCTACTACTAGGTAATAACTTATGCCATGTCCATATTAACATGCTCATTAATATATTATCCAACATGTGGTCTTACCTTGAGCTAATTTGCTACTTTGAGGAGCCACAGACATAATGCAGGTATCATGTACTCTTAAAATGTACTACATCAGTCTATTTGCACAAAGCAGGTTCACTTGCAGCTTACTACAGATCATATAATTAACTATTTTTTGTAATTTTTTCAACCTTAATGATTCATGTAAATGACAATACATACATACATTGTACTGTAATGTTGAATGAATACAAACTCAACTCAACATTTCAAACATGTCAGAACATACTGTATTTTATGAATAAATACATTACGCACTTCTTAATGATACTTTCGGGATCATTACTGGAGTTGATTGTACCTCATACCCAATTTAGATTATACTTTAGGGGATATTTTCTGAAGACACCACGCAGCGCTAGGCAAGGAAATTACTGGCATGAGCGCAAAATAAGTTGTATTGTTTTTTGACTTGTTAATAAGGGGAACCTTTCCAAAAAAGTTGCATTATACCAACCATTTTTTTGTTTATACTACAATGACTACATACGTTGAGGCCCAGTTTGACCGTTCTATTAAAGAGTCAGCCCATTAATTTCTTATCGCAATATCAAGCTTTTCCAAGTGCTCAATGAAAAAAACTGAAAATGTTCACATGTCGGATGAATGTACGTAAGAAATGTAATCAAGCAACACCGCCGTGGCTCTTTGATACTCGTAAATAGTAATGGGGAGGGGTCTAAAACCGACACGATTGATTGCCATTTAAAGCCAAATATAACCGAAATATATCGTCCAGCTTTTAACCCTTTACAAGGTCCTTCTATAAAATTTCCGATCCATATGCTGATGTTGGTGGTCCGGCTTAAAGTGGAAATTGTTGGTGTGTTGGATGAAAATGAACTACGTTTGCAGTAATTTGTTAGCTTGTTAACTACCTAGATAGCCACCAGAAAGAAACCTTACACGGGTCGTTTTGTTGCTATTCTAATTTCTAATGGGGCTTAATTTATATTGGTTGGGTTTTATTGGGAGATTATACTACAGGCGAGTCTCATACGCAAGAAATGCAATAAATAACAACTCGAGTTAGCTAAGAGGCTAGCTAACCCACGTAAGGACGTTGCTAGCAAGTTAGCCAAGAGGCTGACGTTAGCATTCCACTTAGGACGCCATGACTGGATTTTCGTTTTCTAAACAAACTCACCTTTAGTCTGGGCACTTTTTATTTTAGTGTTTATTAATTTGTCACCATCGTTTAAAGAGGCCGCGAAAGGGGTACTACTCAAAGTGTTAGCATCTGACTCTGCGAGTTGCGTAGCACAGACGCGCCCCTCCATTTTTCCCTAGATTGTGAGTATACGCACATCCGCAATTTGCTTTATGTGACACAGTAGGCAGAGGAGAGGGTCATGCATTGTGGCGTTATCCGGTCTACTGGTACGCTATTTCCGGTGTAAATTGGCGTGGTACGCCAGTTAACCGTAGCCGGAGCGCAAAGAAGATAACATGACGAAGAACAACAAAGAAACATTTAATATAAATCTTTTATTTTATATTTTTCGAAACGATGGCACCTAAAGATTCAACCAAACAGCTAAATATAAATGTTTATATTTTTATTTTAACTATTGTACATGCAAGACGTTTGTTTTTCACCTCTATCAACACAAATCACTTTGAAAGAAAGAAAAACCAAATATTAACAAAATATATCCTTTATTATAGGATATAAGTGCACACATACAAGGAAAGGATGTTTGGAACCTTTAATTGGCAATGTATTATAGACCACAGAGAGCCAAGAAAATGAATTGAAAAAGAAAATGTTTATGAAGCCCATTTAGTCAAGTAACTAATTTCCCCTATTTAGAAAAGCAGTGCAAACTGATCTTCTTTCTCATCCTACTTTCTCTTCTGTAACTCTCTGGCCAGGACATCCATCTGTGGACAAATATATTAAGCCTGATAAATCTCTTAATTGATAAAATAATGAACAAAAAAACAGCAAAAAACAACAAAGCATCTGTGTTGAATTCTCAGATTAGTTATGATTTGACTTGAATATTGTATGCATTTACTTACAAATATGTTTCTCAAGGTGCCCCTGTGCTGGGGCCTCAGGTAACTACACTCCCCCGCCTCACACAGCTTGATCTCATCTGAAACCTGGAAGGGAGAGGAGAGGAGGGAAGCCACATATTTACTTAGCAAAATAACCTGTGAAGGGTGACATGGGAGAAAAAAACAAGATATATAATAATCAAGTGTTGAGGGTGCATGACTCAAAGATAAAAGGTTCCAAGTTTAAACACCGACCCATCCAGTCATCTGCCTCACCCATACCTGCTCATGAATAACATGCATAAATTACTTTTTAGGTGGTAAAAACTGAACTATAACGCGCTTTGGATAAAGGTGTCTAATACAGGACCAAATAGTTCTTATAAAGTAAAAGCAGACTGGTTCACTCATCCATTCCTACCTCAGAGGTGGTGAATGCCTCTAGCTCTCTCTTTCCTCCAGGGTACCAGCCATGAGACCAGTGCTGGGCACTGGAGAGCTGAACCCCCAGACACAGCAGGAGGCCCAGAAGCAGCACCAGCCGAGACACATACATCATGGTCCTGGCCACGAGACGGAGAGAACAAGACGATGGAATTCACAAACACAAAGAAGGAGATAGAAGTATGAGTAAGTTCTACAGGGCTTATGGGGAAATGTGATGTATGATTTGATACACTTAAATCTCATTTTATATTTAACTTAGCACTTCATAAAATAGCTTTGAATTGAATTTGCATGTTATTGCCATTATTACGAGCTAATCTTTTATTTTAACACTGAGTAAATAATGTCTCAAGAAGGAAAGGCTCTGTTTTTTCAGTTCAGAATTATTTCATATTCGAGAACATGATCTGCTTCTTGCTGGGAACAGTGATCGATGCAAAATACACATTAAACCGCATTATAGAAAGGAAATAGATACATTCAAATTAAAAGTACAATTTTTTTTATGAAAAGTTAAAACAGAATGATCAATTCAGGTACAAACATGATGCCTAGATACAGTTAAACAGTGTGGCATAAAGAAACATTCAAACTTACCTTATACTTCCTTTGTCACAGGAACAGGTATCCACCCAGTTAGCAGTCAGAACAAGTATAGGCGGTGGTCCAGTGCGTATGGTCCTCCTTGGTATAAGTACCTGCAGAGAGGGGTTTCCAGATCCCACGTCACTCTTCCCTGTGGTCCCTCTACCTCCGCCCACCATGTTGACCCCTCTGCTCCTTGGAGAGCCTTTGACGCCACCAGGGGTCAAAGGAGACGAGGGATGCGGACCACTGGTGCTGTTCCAATTATCAGGGGCAAACATTACTCAGGAGGGTGGCCCACCCCACATACTCCTCCCTTAAACACCCAGGTTTCACCATTAGCCTCACAAAATGCATTTGACTGATCACATAATCTCCTAAGACAAGGAGCATATGCTGGCCTCTTGGGAAGGCCGTTCAACATCTACCATCCCATCTGAAGCATCACGACCACCAGGGCCTCATCAAGGTTTAGGCTGTAATCCAAACACTTATACAGGAAGTAACAGGTTTTAGATGGACACCTATACAGAAAGCGGCTCATATGGCTTTGTACGGTTGATATCATGGTCCTGCCAACTCACATGAGGATGTCATCTAACGCTGGATGAGGAAAACAGTGAATAGCATGTTAAACAAACACCCAAGGGTCAGTAATACTGGGCCATCCAATGAGAAATTGTTTAGAATTTACAAGGAAAAGAAGGCATCACTATTTAATAATCAGGGGTTATTGGCGGATTGATTGAACACTGATTGATACTCAGGAGGAATGCTTGCACACAAGACTAATGGGCAATTATTTGAAACCCATTTGTCTCACTTTAGCCATAATGAACACTGGATGTGGATGACGTGAAACAGCCAATGACTTGTCTCCATTTCAGTTGCTCCATTTCTGCCCATTGCAGATGGGAGCTGAACAACCATTTGTAATTATACAAAATAACGAGGCAGTAATGTTAAAATCTCAAGCACTTTATTATGTTGAACATTATCTTGCTTAAAAAGGCCATTTGGTATTATATAATTATATATAATTTGTTAGCATATATATAATTATATATACATATATTAAAATGTTGAATAACAAAACCCTAGAGACAGACACAAATGAAAAAAAAAGAATAAGACATCAAATTAGAAATGGCCAAAAACAAATAACCTCTAATACATTTTTGAAATGGTCCCAATACAGTTCAATATACATCTATTTGAAAAATAATAATAAAAAGCAAGGCAAGAAGACAAGAAGGAAATATAAATAACCTTACATTATGTACAAAGGGTAGTAGGTAGTGACCATTTTGACAACCGGTAGAAGAGCAAGTCATGTAAGGACATCAAGGAGGGTTGGAGAATGAAAGGGGGACACCTGTTTCAGCAGGGGGGTGTAAACTTCTCAAACTGAAATAAACATGACATGGATGAACACTCTGACTCGCCACTTCTCTACCAGAGACCCTCTCCATCCATTGATACCTCTTTCTGCTAGAGGGGAGATACAAAAAAATAAATCTATTTTTTTAGGGGGGGGGGGGTCTTTTAAGATAAAAGGGTCAATCAAGCAGCTCTCATTTTTTTTGTTTTTCTGTGTACAATCAGGGGCCTACTGTGTACTATTTATTATATACCCAATAAGTGAAATGGCGGCACATTAAGGAAGAATGGAATAAGTGAGTGTGGCTGGAACAATAGTAGACAGTCAAAGATTTATTGTGAATTTAACTAAAACCCTATGGCTCCATCTGTGGGCTAGGCTATGCTGACAGCGGCATTTCATTTTACTCCTAGTTGGGGCAGGGCCACATAGATGGAGCTGCTGCAAACATGGAGCTGCTATCTGGAAACTGTGGGAACTGTATTACATTGCTAAAATTCATTTTTTTGGGGGGAAAACATAACTATGGAGGCACTTTTTGGAGATAACAACAAAGCAACGTTCGTCTGAAAAGTTGGCACAGTGTAATTTTTTTTTTTGACGTGATCATCTTGAGCAAACATTTGTAATTAAAACAGGACTAAATGGACAAACACAGACCAGCCATAAGGGAAAACACACCACTCCTTCCTCTGCCACCTCAGCAGCTTGAAGAGAAAGTTGGAAACATAACAAAGAAGTAACTAAACACAGTGGCACCTAACTACTAGAATGGGCACTTATAATGCTTTGGAATGAGAGTTAACCTGAAATGGCAATGACAGAGCAGCAACAGCCAGCAGCCAAGGGAAAGGTCTCGACTGCTTCAAAAAACAAGGACCCACGCACTCTGTCACAACATCGGAGTCTTGACACTGCTACTCTGTATTTCATCAATGAAAATATTTCTTTACCAATTTTTCTTCTCAAAATTCTCTGCCTACACAATTTCAGATTTTTTTCAGATTTATTTTTAGTCATACAAGGGATTCCGTTTTTTTGAGGGTGCAAATTGCACATCATTATATTAGTCTTCAAACCAGTGATGACAGAATTGCATATTCTAACCTTTTAATCTTTGTCAACAAATCAAGTGTGTGTTTTACACGCATTAAGGAGAGTCAGATGATTGCAGACAAAATTAGTTTGAACTAGGGATGTGCAAATTAAATATTAATTTATAAATCGTCTTTTTTTAAAAGGTCAAAACAAAACAAAAATGAATCTGAAGAACACTGTGGAAAAGGGTGGGCAATTTATGCTCCGGTAATCTTCAGGTAGGAGTGAACCTTTTGAACTCTAGCCAACTGTGGAAATTGACTTGTGTTGAATTAGTAAATTGAAACAATCCTGTGTGTAGTCATTTCCTGAGTTGGCAGAGTTGAAACAGGGCTGACCCCTGGGGATAACTGACATCATTCATCTTTCATTACAATCATAAAGGGAATGGCTTCAAGGGTGACCGCATTGGAAACGCATGGCGTCGCAAACCCAAGTAGAAAATAACAATCCACTGCAAACATTTCAGAGCACACTCGTACAATTCATGAAAAGAAAGTTTCACTTTGGAAATTAATCGAAGCAACAGCTTTTATAGTTTTACACAATAAAAAATAAACATTCTTCGGCATCAGTGACCTTGGTGAAATAATACAATCTTATACCAAAAAAAATGGTGACAAAACAGCATGGTGATGCAAGGCCTGTATACAACAAAGGGGAAGCAGTTAATTCATACGGAAAGGAAATACTTTAGATTGTGTTCTCCCATCAATACTGCTGAATATCCTTAAGCAAACAGATGAACTACAGAATTTGTATATTGCCATGATTGGATTCCTATGGTTTATCATGGTAATTAACTTGATTGTCTTGTCTCGCGTTTTAACAAATTTATTCGAAGGTTGGGGCAGGGATCCAATGTGTGGTGCATTACACATCCATGCACCAGAAGGCCGTCGTCTTGTCTTGTTTTTCCTGGACAGTTTGTCGAGGTGGTCTCCCACGTTCAGAGCTCAGGTCATTCAGGGGCTTTGGCACTGTGGGAAGGATGCAGCTTAGGGCTCACTTTCTTTTCGCGTATCTGGATGCATGTGCATTTCTTTTGTGGGTTACCAAAGTGGACAACAATTTGGTACACCACTTTTGATGCCAACTGCCAAGAGACTCTTGTTACTCAAACACCCAAACTGGAAGTGTCAGTGGGGGGGGGGGGGGGGGGGGGGAGGGGGTGAAGTCTTAACGGATGGTTTGGTTGGATAATGCGTTAACCAGGTAAACACTCCTGTGTTCAACAGTTGTGTGGTCTTCGTGTGCACATGGGGTGGGGTGGGACCAAAACAGAAAATCGATCCAGGATAATTCTATAAATAAATCAACCCGTGTTCTGCCAATCACTGCAGTCAGGTAGAGCCACTGATTCAGGCCATAAGAAGACAAATCAAGTATTAGTCCCTATGTAGAAACTAAATAAAAAGTATAATAACCCAGCTACGTAGCCCCTAACAACCTTCCCTTAACTGTGAACACCAGCCAATAAAGCGTTGGATTTGTATTCATATATAGTTATATTATTTATATATATATTCCAATAAAATATGTTACAAATGCCACCCTAAAACGTAGCCAACCTCAAAATGGTCTAAAAAGAACAAAATAAAAGTCTCAGGATCGGTATATATACACTTTCTAAAGAGAGACGGGAAGCTAAAAGGGACAAAAAGGGCTGTATTGACAAGACAAATATTACAAAATATTCATGATAGCATTTCAGTTTGTCGTGTCTTCCTGTGGGAAAGCTCTGGGTTCTGTTTTCCTGTGCCGAGACTGTGGTTCCCTTTTCCTCCGGGAAGGTTCTTGTAGCACAACAACACATGGTGGTGAACCTCAAGAAGTCCATCAGGTGAGCCAAACTGTGCGTGAACGTGGATGTGTTTATATTGGTTTTAACGGTGTGTTTGTGTGTGGTCGTCCGTCCGCTACTTGAAATTGGCATAGTCGGAAAAGGCATCTATGTACTCCTGAACCACCTTGTAGCAGAACTCGTACTGCTCCTAAAGGGAGAGGGAGACAGAGGGAGAGAACTGTAAGGGCCCCAAAAACGGAATATGAATGAATAATAAACAACCATATTTTTGTTAAAGTCTGTACTTCCAATGTTGTTTGCTATACCAACAGAACTTAATGGGTTTGGTATAATCCGGTTAATCCTCTAGTGAAAGGATACAGACTTAAATGTTAAGTAAACATTTTAGAAAAATCAGACACATTGGGTTCAAGGAGGAGATTCGCAGGAGCACGTGCAAAGCGTATTGTTAAAACTAACTACGTTCAACAACTTTATACATTTATGTAAAAAATTTACTTAGCCCACCCTCTCTAACCCCTAGGCCCTGTGAAGGGCAGGTGAATTTATTTTTCTCCTTATCCCAACCTAGAACTCATTTGGTTTCAGTTTTGCACTAACCAGTGTCTGCACCATGTGGGGCCTCTGCAGTCTCAGGCTCTTGACCGTCTGAAACACGTCCAAGATGCCCTCTGCCTTGACCCTCTCCAGGACCGTACTCAGCGCACAGAACGTCCCGGTCCGGCCTGCCCCCGCACTGCACACACACACACACACACACACACACACACACACACACATCATTAAAAAGCCGCTTTTATTTATCTAAGGCAACTTTAAAGTGAGGGTGGTTTACAAGAAGTATACAATCAACATTTTCAATGGTAATTCATTTCATACAGATGAATGTAGGTTTGAGAGTAAATAATAAGTTTGTTATGCCCAGAAACACAGACACCCATGAACAGTAACTGTGTGAGTTTTTTTAGGCTGCCAGCCAGTCAGAAGGAAGAGGAGAACAATCCAACCAAGCAGTGAGTTCCTGTGACATAAATAGACCTTGTGTTTTTCCCAATACATTAACTGTTCCACGCACACATACACGACAGATATAAATAACAGATGCTCTCTGCATCAAGGGCCTATGCATAGAATACAGGCGGGGGAGGGGAGGCTGCATCTATGCACTGTGTCTATGGGTGTGCATTTAACTGTGCTGTATAGAGTGTGTATTTACTGCATCCAATATGTTTATAGGACAGTGTATGGTCGATTAAGAATTATTCAATTGTCAACGAAATGGCAATCAAATTCCTTCATCTCAAAACGATCGGAAATCGAAAAGCATACAATGTGTATTTCGGACACGATACAAGCAGCAAAACCTTGTGAATATCAAAATATTAGACTGAATAAAGTCCACTAAGCAACATAAAGTGGTTGTGCGCCTGTGTCTAACCTGCAGTGGACGGTGATCGGGTGGTTCCCAGACTGCTGCTGCTGTTTCGTCACCGCGGCGATGATGTTGATCATCCCTTTCCCGTCGGCGGGGATGCCCACCTCCGGCCAGCCATGGAAGTGGAACTGACGCACAGCGCGCGCCTTGTTCTCCTGGAGGGAACCGGGGAGTGGGAGGAGAGCACTGGTCACCAGGGAGGCCCGTTGTGTTTAGAGGTTATAGAGGACGTACTAGTCAAGGGGAGGAGAGCACGGGTCACCAGGACGGCCCGTTGTGTTTAGAGGTTATAGAGGACGTACTAGTCAAGGGGAGGGGAGAGGATCTCTAATGTGGATGTCTTTAAGCCAAGGAATAGGTCATTACTGTTTACTATTTCTATCCATCTAGTTTTCAGAAATGAAAATATAAACAAAACAAATGGGATCCTCAAGAGCCTAAGCAACACATACATAAATCAAATAATACAGTTAATATCCATTTTGAACATGAACTGTATTATTTGCGTTATGCCTTTGTTGCTTAGGATCTTGAGGAGCCCATTTTTTTTTTTTTTTTTATTTCCTGCATTTTCTTGCCCATTATTTTGCTTCTAGTATTTTTTACATGTTCAATAATGTATGTATGAAGACAGGGAAATACAAAGAGCGGGGAGGAGGAGAGGGACAGAGTGATGGCGATAGAGAGACACACAGATATCCCTTACCCGGTTGTTGGTGACCAGGAGCTCTCTCACTGTGTAGCTCTCGCTCTCGTCCTCCCTCTTGATCTCGATGGAGACGTCCCCATAGACCACCGCCCCGTCGCTGGGCCAGTACTGGGCACACTTCTCCTGTAATGGACACCCCAGACACAGAGCAGGTGAACATAGGAGCAGGTACACAAGGTTTATCATACCGTACCATGTGCTCAACCGTAGCAATAGCCATGTTTACATACAGAGACGCGCTCCATGAATAAATAAGCCTACGTGAGACACAAATCACATTCCAATTCTGAACTACAGCACAATGTCGTAATTGGTTGGGAATTGCAAGTAAACAAATTAATACAAGGTGAACAGATCAACTAGGCTACAGGGTGGCTATTGCGGCCATTCGGTTTCCGACACAATACATGTGAATTGAATGGAAGTTATTTCTGTGCTCCTGGATGGGAGTGGGATGATGAAGGTCATGGCTGGGCTCTGGTCGCCTGCGTGCAGCAGGACCTCTGCTTCTGTTGTATTATTGAGTAGCTTCTCCATTAACAGCCGTCTATTTTAGCCTCTTATTGGCCTGATACCCAACACCGCCGCACGCATGCATGCGTATTCACACATCTCTCTGGAGACTACAGAGAGAAGGGGAGCTGCTCGACTCCTTTTGTGCACCAGTCTGCCATCCCTAACCTTTTCCTCCCGGTATAGCCAGAGGGGACCGGGTTGTATCCCCCAATGTTTCACAACCTAAGGAGGCATCCTTTAGCACCCTTCCTGCTATTAAATGAGCTGTATCCAAATTCACTTGTAGTATTTTGGATACATTAACCTCCTGAATGAGTTCTGAGTAATTGCAATATTATTCCCACCATCAATCAAGCAATCCCCCTCCACGTCTCCCTGATCCTACCTGGCCCCTCTCCTCCAGCTCCGTCAGCATGACGATGGAGCAGCTCCTCCACTCCCAGATCATCCTCCAGAAGTCTTCCAGCGTGTGCTGGAGAGGGCCCTGGCTGGCGATGTACGAGTCCTTCTGGCGGTAGCCCTGAGGAGAGAGATAAGAGGGGAGGGCGAATGGGAAACAACAGTGGGTGAGACCATGGGTGAGAGAGAGAGAATGCATGCAAGTCATAAGGAGACATGGGTATTAGTTGAATGTTGCGCATCTATGGATTATTACACATGAAATTGTTAGCGATAACAGAAAATGATGTGATGAAATACTGCATGGTGCGTTTGCGTTCAAACATAAAACAAAAGTATGCTCTTTCAGACTGACATCAATGAAGGATGCGTTCACATAATCCGTGTTTTCTTCTCCCCGTTTCACTGGAATGATGACTCTGTTGAACTCGTCTGAAACAGATAGAGGGACACATTGGTGGCAGACTGATACACAGAGTTAGGGATAGACAATGGTCGCACAGCCGTTTCAAAACCCTAACCTTTTCCTCGTCTTTGGGAGAGTAAAAAGTTACTTAGTTAATTACTGTTATGCATTAACCCCTTTTAAGTTTGAGTATATTTATGATGGTCCCTTCCTGTCAGTAGTTGCTTAAGAATGATATTACATGCATAGGCACATACATACACATGAAAACCCAGGAGTAGACTTACATGGGATTATCTGTAGGACTCTGTTCTTCTTCATGTTGGCCGGCAGGTTGCCCGTTCTCATCTTGTCGTTCTGGATCTTTATAGACGTCAGCTTCTACAAGGAAGACAAAAAGAAAGGACACATTTTCTGGATTGTCGCACACAAACATCCTGCAGCATAAAAGTAAGACAGGAAATACCACATGCACACAACGACTCACAGCCCTAACTACCTTGAATTCGGTCTCCAGCCCACCACAGCCGGCTCCTGGGGACGGGGCGTAGAGCTTGGCCAGGTGGGACTCCAGGGAGGAGACTTCCAGCTCAGTGTCTCCGTACAGGTAGTGCTCCAGCAAGGCCTGGAAGATGAACACGTACTGCATCTGTGGAAGGAGAGGAAAAAATAGAGAGCGATTGTAGAGGAATCGTGACGCTCCATCAACTTCGGGATGGACCAAATGGGAAATCCCCTTCTAGGAAACAACCAGCTATTATTGGGATCATTTGGGGATTTTCAACCTGGACCCTAATTTCCCATTGTTTTCGGTGAAAGTGACTAATGAGGACAACAATTTTAGAAATTGGTCCAGTATTGAGCGAGAGCGCCCCGTCAAGGTATGTAAAACAGCTTGAATTCTCCACCGACAGGCCCGGATATTATGCGTGTCTGACAACATTATTGAAAGGATCCCTACAGAGATATACAACAGTTTTTTTTACGGTCTGTTTGCTATTGTGTCTAACCGAGTCATGCTCAAGGACAATTTATTGTCGTTAAAATTGTCGTCGCAACAAAGATTGTCGTTACGACAATTTGTCGTCGTTAAAATTGTCATCACAACAAAGATTATCATTAAAGTCTCCACTCTTCTTCAACCAAATCTTTCCAAGGCTTTAGGCTTTATGTAGTCCAACACAATACACTCTTGCCTGCACTTCTCTCTCACCTGTCCACTGTTCTCTTCATGCAACAACTCAGCAATGGTGCTCTTTCACAGCAAGACTTCTCTTTGAGCGAGACTAATTAAAGTTCCAAACCCTAAATGAATACCGTACCTAGTTTGAGGGGACTTGCTGAATGTATATGACCGTTGCAATTTACAGTTCTTCAGGTCCATCACTTGACATCAACAACAAAAATGTATTGAGTTTGAAGAAGAACCAGTTCAGGCATGATTTTCCCAGAATGCATTTTCATTTTTGTAAATTGCTCATGTGAACAGTGATTTAGCTGGTCATGTGCGTTTACGGCTGCCTTGCAGCCACGGATGACATGTTGTTTGTGTTGGCCTTCTCTGCTGTTTCGTAGGTCTGGGTGTCACCTTTAAAGCCATACCCCCACAGTGACACACTAGTTCCTCCATCTGGTGTTTACCCCAGAGACCCGACCGTCTGCCGTGTTTTGGCTTCTTTAATTCGTTAATTCGTCAAAGCACATACAAGCTCATGACATCGGCTTTCGTTTGCAGTTGTAGCTTTTTGTGTGTGTGTGAGCACCCATTCAGGACCAGGCGGTGATGCATTTCTTAGCATATTTATTTTTAATCTCCAATGGGAATCAAACTCCTAAAGCCTAATATACATTTGCCGTGTTTGAACCAAAAATGACGTAATGACGGCCCTCACACACAGTACATATGCTGATTCGTCCTCGGAACATTTGAAATGTTCAACCTGCCGTCCAGAGCACCGTGAGGGCAAAGCGCAGACTACAAATGCCTCAGCGGTATGTGCTTGCATATCGTCACATTTTATATTTGCATCAGCGACGGGGCTGGACAGGACCAACCAGATATGAACCCTGATCACACCGCTGCTAAGCAAGTAGCGACACAAACCGGCTCTCTCTTCGTTTCAATGGCTCTGTGAGTGTGTGTGTGTGTCTGTGTCCTTGTTTGTCTATGTGTCTATATGCAAGTGTGTTTTTGTGTGTCTGTATCCAGCCGTCTGTGTGTGCCTGTCTGTGTGTGTGTCAGTCTGCGTCAGTGTGTCTGAGTGTCCGTCTGTGTGTCTGTGTCTGTCCGTCTGTGTGTGTCTGAGTGTCCGTCTGTCCATTTCCCCCTAAAAGCAGCTGAGTCGGGGGAAACCAAGACCACTCACGTCCGTCTGCACCATCTGACAGCGCTGCGCCCGGATGCGCGTGACGAAGCCAAACACATCCACCTTCCTCTCCGAGGTCATCATGTCCAGCATGGCGTCGATCACGATGAAGGTGCCGGTGCGGCCCACGCCGGCGCTGCAGTGCACCACGATGGCGCCGGCGTACTGTGGGTTGCAGTTCTTCACCTTCTTCAGGAACTTGAGCATGCCGATGGGCGTGAAGGGCACGCCGAAGTCCGGCCAGCTGGTGAAGTGGAACTGGGTGACCAGCCGCTGGGGCTTCTTGCCGGACAGGTCGCCCACCTGGACGGACGGACGGACAGACGGACAGACAGTCAAGAGGAGAAACAAGAGCCCCTTGGAGCTGGCGTTCAGGGGTCACGCCTTTGGCGGTGTTCGGCGGAGGACACCCGACGGTAAGTGTGATCGAACATTGAGAAGATGACAACAAAACAGAATTAAGTCAAAACGAGTTATATTAATTGTAGTAATTCATGTGCATTAGTGTACATTTTTGTCCGTTAAATGATGTGACTTTGTTCATATTTATTTTTATATTCATGCAATAGTACAACAACTGTAGCCCTCGAACTTTAACCCCAAAAAAAAAAAACACCTGTGCCTCTCCTGCTTAGACCCAGTACAGCAGAACGGTACCTGTTGGATGCAGAACTTGCGGATGGTGTAATCCACCAGGACCATTACGTCTTCCACAGAGACACGGATGTTCCCGTAGGTCCAACAGCCCTGGTCCGGCCAGTACTGGGCACATTTACACTGAGAGAAGAGAGCAAAAGGCAGTGCCGTGAATACACCCCGCCCAATCACTGAGACCCCTCAGCTCTGATCCACCAATCACCTGGCTCTCTACCAGCTGATCAGGACACACACACACAAACACACACATAAGAAGATCATCTTGTAGCACAATGAAACAGAATTGAAAAGCCTATTTACCAAATTCATTAATACAAATAATGGACAGGATGATGTCGTACAATACGTGCAACATGGAGGTACATGAAACCTATTGTGTCATTCTCCATATCGCCTACCTCTTTCCTCTCCTTGAGATTTGTAACCATGACGATGGTGGCTGTGTTCTGCTCCCAGATCATTCTCCAGAAGTCGTTCAACGTTTCCTCCTTTGGCCCTGAGAGGAGGACAGAAAAAGAAAGACATACACAGATATAAGAATTAAACCTATTTCTTAATAACAGATTGGACCTATTTTTTTTCTCATTCCAAAAATGTACCTTGGGCTCCAATAAACTTGTTCTTCTCTTGGTAACCCTATAAAACAAACCGAATGAAGAACACATAATAATACAAATTAGATACGAAAGGTCTGGGCTTATTCAAAGCAAACAAAACGGCGACTCTTCATAGTGGAATCTTCATACTAACGTTTACAAAAGAGGCGTTGATGAAGTCAGAATCGGGGACTCCCTCCAGAGATGAGAGGTGGACTCTTGAATGGTCATCTGAAATGGCAGAGACACAAATCAGGGAAGATAAGTGAAAAGAAAAGAGCAAATATGATTCACAATTTGAAAGACAGAGGAATACATTTACATTTAGGGCATTTAGCGCTAAGTCGCTTTTATCCAAAGCGACTTACAATAAGTACATTTGTCATAAGAAGTGAATATCATGCAAGACATGCAAGAATAAACGATACCATCAAGTACGAAGGTGTGATGCTTATTATTGATTATGTTGGGCTTCTGGATCTATTTCCATTCAATTATTGGAGTGCAGTTTAGTTCTCCATCTAATAAATCAATTAAATCTAAGAGGAATCTCTGCAGGGTTATATGCATTGTACATAGTTGATTGGCCACACAAGGTGGAAAAGCATTTGGCTTTGTGTGGTCGTACTGGGGGTGTATGGGAAATGCAGTCACTCACATGGCAGGATGTTGACGTATCTGTTCTTCTCCTTATTCTCTTCCTTGGAGGCAGCGTCACAGGACGGCTGGATGGGGCACACTGGTAGCGACTGAACGAAAAAAACAAAAAGGCAGAGACGTTTTAAATTGAAATTGAATTCCCCAACACATCATTCCAAGAGTATACATCTTGTACTCTCCTTGCGGAGTTCACCCTGGATTACTACTACTGTGATGACCAAACGATTGTGTTGATTGCATCACCCGGAACACAAGGCACTGCAGTAGTGGTGTTAGTGGCGGTTAAGACCCAGGCTCTTTGGGTCTCCTATGGCTCTTTTCCTCTCCCGGTATGATATCAGACACACAACCACGTTCCCCCCCCAGTCTCTCCCTTAACGGTATCTCATAAGTGAGATTTTGAGACTTACTTCTATCAAAAATGTTTGTAAAAAAGGGTTTAAAAAAAATCTGTGGTTATTTCTAAACATAGATAGTTCAATGTCCCCCTTGGAGGGATTTATTCAGTTCCTGATGGCCTCCTGTCATTTTGTGCTCTAGCTACGCTGATCTTCGATTGGGTCATTTCATTATTGTCCAATTGCATTCAAACACAGTCCCAGTCTCTCAGCAGAGGGTTGGGAAGCCAGACAATAATGGCGCATTTCCACTGGCGGGTACGCTTCGGACCCAGCATGCCTCAGCCGAGTAGTGAGGGTGTGGTATAGCCCAGCTCAGTTACGGCACGCGTTTCCACCACCGCCAGTACCCTTATGGTGGGCGGGGTTTAAGCCGGACGTCGATAGCCATGGAGTGATCTCATTTGATCTCAGCCCGACAGTGTAGCCTGCTAATAAATCCAAGGAAAAAGTAGAACGCGCACAATGAACAAAGAGCAAGCAACAATGTAGGACGTCCAAGAAGGACGTCAAACTTTTGCGCGACATTTTCTTCAATAAACAAAGCTTTTGCCGTTGTCCAGAAATACCTCGTGGTTACTGTGTTTGTTTGTTATCCCCCTGTCGCACGGAAGGGACGATTCTGTCGACCAATCAACGGACGGCGTGTGTAGCTCAAACTTCCCGGGACCCTTTCAGGCGTCTCCGTACCTCAACGGAGTAGTACTGTGAGACGAGCACGGCTCAATACGGCTCGCTCCGGGTCACGCCCACTTTTGGCGGTGGAAACGCGACCCGTGCCGCACCTTTGCAGACTGAACCGACCGGCACCCTCCGGTGGAAATGGGCCATAAGATCCTTGGTTCAGGTGTGGTATGGCAGGGCATTGGAACAGCTAAGACAACTCATTTCTCGTCACAGGATCATGTGAGACACTACCAGTTCATTGCTTAAGATGTCTGCTTCTCAGACTGTGGGGATACAGGTTTGACATCTTTTCTTGTCTGTGACTAATGTATAGTGTGTGTGTGAGTGAGTCATACGTTAAATTCCTCCCTGAAGAGCTTGTTATCGTCAGCCATTCGCCGGTTCATCTCTTCCTCCAGCTTATCGATAGGAAGGGGCGGGTACTTCCTGTTTGTACTGGGCGAGCGGGCCAATAGTGGCACACTCTGGAGCTCTGGAGGAAAATAGAAAGATAGGAGAGGAGAGGAGATCAGGAAAGATGGGAGAGGAGCAAAGGAACAAAAAGGGACAGAAACAGGGAGGGAGTAGTGAGAGCGAGAGAGGTAGAGAGATACCGAGAAACAGAGAAAAAAAATACATCAAATTTGATTGCACCCTATACATTCAACTGTTCAAACAGGCCACCAGAGGTCAGTGTTGCGCAACACCGCCATATAAATGGGCTAACCTAAGAGTTAGGTAATCCCATTGAACAAAAGCCTCTGCCATCGGCCAGCCAATGGAACAGATATTAGTAACGGGAGCGTGATCAATCCAGTCTTATCTGAATCAACTCGTTGTGGCAAGTTGGAACAGGTCGACTGATGTACAACAGCACCAACTCGTTGATATGACCAAAAATAAACAGTAACCAATGCTTGATTACACGGTCTGATGAGCCCAGACACACACACACAAAGATCAATCACTGGAAGCACACGCAACCACATCCGCGTACACACACAGAAAGACAGATACCCACACTTATTTACTTACCCGTATCATCTGATCTACCATTGGTCAGTCTGAAGGAGTTGGAATGACTTCCTGCCTGCTTGTACTTCTTAAACCTGTCAATGACGAGACAAGCATTTCAGCACACATCTACAAACTGACACACACACACATCCATATATATATTCGCCCCAGATTCACTGCAGAATGTCAGTCGGTTG
The DNA here is from genome assembly GCF_964030765.1 of Micromesistius poutassou. Classification (NCBI taxonomy): domain Eukaryota; kingdom Metazoa; phylum Chordata; class Actinopteri; order Gadiformes; family Gadidae; genus Micromesistius; species Micromesistius poutassou. Next base: position 12,739,682 of record NC_140272.1, read on the forward strand.
TTGCCATAGTAACAGCTGTAACTTGGGGCCTCTCCACAGGCTTCTTGGCTCCATAAAGAACCTAGCAAGTGTTCCTTGGCTTCCCTGCTTTTTATGTTTTTTCCCCATGATCAGAAATGTTACAATCACTCAATGTAGATTGCCCCACTTTGTTTGAACCCAGTCGCATCCAACATGTTGTTGTCTGACCTGAGCATGTAGAGGATGATGATGATGAAGATGATGACCAGCAAGGAGGACACGGCCACCATGACGGCCATGATGGGCATCTCGTCCGCCTGGTTGTCTTCTTGGGCGACGGACAAAAGCAAAGACACAAAAGGTTTGTTCCGCATGTACAGCACAGCGGGATGAGGGGGGAGAAAAACAGACTAGGCAGCAAGAGACAGCTCCGCAATGGGAGTTAACCTGTACACTTGTGTACCAAGAGTCAAATAAACATGCCCACTAAATGTTAACCTTTTAGCAGGATCTAAAATATATGGTCAAAATCCGTCTACCAGCCATGCATTCTTATGCATGTGTTTTTATGTATTCATTATTATTATTATTGACGTTGAAGCAGAATTCCCCAAACCGAATGACGGCGCAGTCTTGTTTATTCTCACAACAACCCGTGTGGATGTGGAGACTCAGCAGTCAAACTCTGAAGGTCAAGAGGGATTGAGGTTTGAGCTTTTTTTTTTTTTTTTTTTTTTTTACACCATCCAACCATGCATCCTCCATCTCAAGTGTTCAAGCATAAGGGGGAACCAAGGTGGCCGTCTGGTGTAAATATTTCATTGGCCTTCGGAGGAGGACATCTCAGCCTGGCTGGATAAAGTGAGAGCTGTGGAGAGCTCATCCTTAGTCTGCGTAAACCATCACTCCAGAATGCGCAGATACATCACTATTTAACTTACGAGAGCTGTAGGGTCAACCTACGGCTCAACTCTGGTTTTTACCTGGTAGACGTCCACAGATGCAGATTGGACTGGGTTGTGGTGAGGGTTTAGGTTATTCAAAGTAGGGCTGCAGTTAAGGATTATTTCCATTGTCGGTGGAACTACTCTGTCATAAAATGTTGTGGATGTTGACAAATGGCCACTTCAAAATAGCATTGCCCAAAGTCTTTAGGCTGACAAACTGTAGCTCTGTAGCCAGGGAAAACAATGTTTTATAACGTTTTGAATTTGATAAATAAATAACATTAAATATTTATGTGGATTGACTAATCTCTTCAGAACTTGTTTGGAGAATAACTTTAAACAATAAAAATAAACAAAAGCTAAAAAGAAAAACTTTTCATGAATAGGGTATGTAATTAATGCCACATATTTCTTTTTGCCTGGTCAGGTTTCTTCTGCTAACAAAACATGCATTAATAATGAATAAAAAGTATATAATGTGTCAGTTTTGAAACATACTGGTCGCCCAGAGAGGGAATCATTTGATCACATGTTCCACCATTAACTTTGTGGCAAATTTAGGAAGCTCCTCCAGTATGCTGTGAATGTTGATGCATCATTCCCATAGTTATTCTGGCACTTTCCTGTAGACAATGAATACATTTAGGAGTGCATCATCACAATAGCCTATGTATGGACATCATGTGAGTGCAACACGCCACCGATTGCGCAAATTCCAGCTACAAGTTCTCGCAGGTTGGACTACAGACCACATATAGATTATCAGGTTAAAGCAGGATAAACTAATACACACATATCCAAGTTATACAGCCAACATATGACCCCGCGGTGACATCTGCCACCCTTCCCAACTGGCACAGTGTATTGAGGCCTGTTTGTCACTAGACCCGTTTCATTCATCAAATCCTCCTTAAAATCCAATCACATAGCAGGAAACAGTGGGGGTGGGGGGTGGGGGGGGTGTAAACCTGAAACTGGTGTCAAGTGAAGCCACGCTTAAGCAAACAGTGATACTGCTGAGAGCTTGATGCACAAACGCTAATGGAAGATCCTGTTTATCCAGCAGAGGGATTTTCGCAGAGAACCATGAAGTCACGGCTGTGCAATATGGATCATTGTTTGGATTATGTATGATCATCATGTATATTATTTTGAAAAATCAATCGATTTTATTGAAGGCATGCCATCTCCATTACCATTTCCCCTCTTCAAGCCTCCAATATTGTGGATAAAAAAAAAATGGGCAGGCATGCCTATTATAATTATTTAGACATCACCACTCAAAAACCAGGACCCACTGAATCATGCCCAGACAACAAAAACATTGAGGCCGTCTCACCTGGATCCTGGCCATCTGTAGAAGGACACAAGATGGTGTTTACTTATGGTGCATCTAACAGCAACTAAAGCAACGCCCACTGTCAGGTTGTGGGTAACAAGCGGCTGACTCAGTCACACAAACTCACTTGGCGGCAATGCGCGGAAAATGTCCTCCCCACTTGGCGTCGTGGCCGCCTCCGTTGCCATGGGGTCGTCGGTGACATCGTCCGAGAACGCCTGTGGAGGAGTGACGTCCGGCGTCACCGTCGCGGTGGTCCCGTTGCCCTGTCCTCCATCTTCTACTGGCTCCGTGCTGTTCGGCGAGAGCGGGGGCGGTGGGGGAGGCTGGGCGGCTGGAGGTCCGCTGGGGGCGTCTGTTGGGGCCTCGGGTTGGGGCAGAGGAGGGGCCGGTTGGGGCTCCGCCGAGGGCGCGGCCTGAGGCCCCTCATCTTGGGCCACCGCCGTCGTTGCAGGCGTCGTCTCCGGGGCAACGACGGGGGGGAGGGCGATGGGCGGGTCTGTCAGGGCAGGGGTGTGCGGAGCTGTGGAGTTGAGTAAGGGGGCCACGGGGGGCTCAGTAGGCGGGGCAGTGATGACACCCACAAGACCTGGAGAGAGAGGAGGGAGGGAGGGTGGTAGGGCTGCTGCTACGGCGACTACAAGATCATGATAATGATAATCAGATAAGCATCAGTTCAATTTAGCATCAGAAAAGTATGTTCCAATCCATCATGGCAATCTCATGTTAATTCAGTCTGTGGATTTCCTTCTATTCCTTTGAGCCGATTTGATGGCTGTATTTTCCCTCCTGGCTACATAGCCAAGCGGGTGAGCGATTATGGTACACTAGTGTTATGGCAACGGTACAGCTGAATGAAGCTACGGTGTCTACAACTTGAGGAAGTACAAACAACACAAACAGCAAGGGGGAGGGGGAATCTGACCATGCCACTACAATGCTGCGTCTTTCCAAGACTGAGTTCATAAGCTGACTTTGAGATGTATATTAATTCACTTTTTGACATTTCCAGGGTAACATATACTCTGATATGCTATGGTTATTTTAAGATAGCTTCTGCTCCATCACTTTTATTCATACAACACCGCTCAAGCGTAAAAGTACAGAACATGGAAAAGGGTGAGTCATTCTGGGGTACCTGTGGTGAGGGGGGGGTCCTGCGTTGAGGCCCCTAGGGCCAGGCCGAGCAGAAGGAGCAGGGGACACACACCCATTCTGCCCTACAGAGACACACACACACACACACACACACACACACACACACCACCATGAGTCAAAGAGAACATCCCATCGCAATGACATCTTAACCACAGCCTTGTGACCTGAAAACTAAACTAAACCACTGTTTGGGACAGAAGGAGCCCCTGGCCCCTCTAGAGCAGAATCCAACATGCTTATCATGTCAAGAAATGTGTCTAAATCTTGTTTTGAAACCAAAATGGAGTACTCACACACTGATGGGTGTGTTCACAAAGAGATCCCCTTACCTTGAGGAGCGGTGTTGGCATCAATTACTCATCCGCACAGCGTGGTCCTGAGTCAGGGGGAGAGGACAATGAATATACAGCACATGGAACAACAACATGCAGACTTTATCATACGTATCATGACCGGAGCATAGGCTTGGATTTCAGCTGGGATTAAAGGGATACGTCCCCCTCTCCTCAATATTAAAACATGTGCATTCGTCCATCCTTCCCCACAAAATCATTTTATTTAGAAAAAAGACCATAACGTTAATAGACACAGCAATTCCTCTGACAGAGGCAGCGCATTATTTACTCCCTAACACACGCACATCAATATCTGAAAGCAGTACAGAATTCCGGAGAGCCTGACTGCATTATGGTATATTCAATTTCATTTTGAATCATCAGCCGATGTCTGAAATTCATGTTTCCCTCCATAAATCTGAATAGTTCCACCATGAATTGATGTAGAAAGGCATGAAAAAGATGCATAAAAATGTGGAAATTAAGTGTTTTGCACACACACACACACACACACACACACACACACACACACACACACACACACACACACACACACACACACACACACACACACACACACACACACACACACACACACACACACACACACACACACAGTAGATAGAGTATAGTATAGACTAAAGCAGTACAAAATAATCTATAATCAGCTCTACTAGTGCACAATGATGGGTATCCTGGTTGATAGATATAGCTATGAGTAGTTCAATACATAGATTCTGTGTGAAAAAAGGCCCAGGCCTACGTGTAACTTCTGCAACAGATTGCTGATCGTAATAAAACTGTGGCCAGCCTTCGCTAAATCATCACCGAGGCCTAACAGAATCAGTCCCCCCCGACCACAGGACTTGAATGGGTCCTCTGCTGAGTGCTGCCTATTCATGCAAAAGTGACTAGGCCCACTGTGAATAGCGACCAGAAGGAGGGAATGGAGTTAGGAAGTCTGTCAGACTAGAATCTGTCAGACTGACCGTTTTCTGCTCCAGTCACAGAAGCCCTAAAAGTTGTTGTCTCACTGAGTGAGCTGTGATAATCTCTGGTGGGGCTAATCCGATGCTCTTGACCCAGCAATAATCCTGCATGTTTGGCCCTAAGGAAAAGGAGATGCATTGGGCACACACACACACACACACACACACACACACACACACACACACACACACACACACACACACACACACACACACACACACACACACACACACACACACACACACACACACACACACACACACACACACACACACACACTTTGCATCAGGGATTACTACATCAGGGCCCTGCACAAATTGGGCGCAAAAGTCAATAGCATTGCCAGTTCCTCTGTCTAGGCATACTAAAAATCTGTGGACACGCAGAGTTTTCACCAGAGCCTGTCCATTCCAGCACTTGCATTCAAGCTGCACAATACCGTTTCTATCTGGCAATGATTGGAGCCTAAAACAGCACATGAATGCTGAGTAATGCCGTCGGTGCGGTATCCAGCCACTAAACAAAACGCTTGACCTCCTTGGCTCCAACCAAACCTACAGCACTCCCAATCATGGCATCTTTTGAACTGAATTTTACCCTCATCAAACTGCTCTTTCCTCTTAAGTTTGATCCCATTCGACTTCAAGTAGGGCGTCAGGGATGATCTGCAATAGGCTAAATATAGTGTGGTTTCTAAACTCGCCCGTGTGACCTTGCCTAAAAAAACATACCTGCTTTCGTCCACATGGCAAACTAATTAGCCATGATCATAAGTGGGCTGGAACAATCCAACTTGGCCCACTGCACACATTGGTTTAAACAAGACCAAATTATAAAAAAATCACTAGCTTGTTGCTTTGTTTTTATCTTGATTCAATCCAGATTGCTTCCACAAGATTAACAACTATGGACAAAAAACACAAAATGTTAAGTCTATCCCATTAACGCCAACATGAATATGTAGCTGCAGAGTTTGAAATTGGGCCACATAATTCATTGGGTGACCAAACAGCTTTCTTCATGCTGAGTAAACTGATATGGAGTCGGACAGCTCCCACACAACAGGGATCTGTCGCTACCGGCGCATCCCTTGCTCATCGACTTTCCACCTTATTAGAGGAAGTGACTCAGCTGGATCGGAGCTCGGGGCCACAGGTAGCGACTGACTCAAAGGGATGCATGGGGCACCTGCCTTCTCCCGTGTTAAATATAGCGCCATAGTGTAGCTTGCATGTCAACGGCATCTAATCATTGTCAAGCTTTTATTAATGATCTTTTTTTTCCTGAATGGAATGTGAATAATTGTCAGTGACTGTGGAAGGTTTGAAGCTTTTAGTGCCAAAGAAGATAGAGAACCCAACTGGTTCTCCGACCATGTTTCTGCGATATATGGCGAAGAGGTCATTATTAATTTACTACTCAAAAGGCAAGTGGGTTAACTTCGGCCCACTTGCGGCCCTCTTCGGCCCTCTTAAGTGTGCTTCAAATAAATCCAGGCATTCACTTGGTACCATTTTCCTCCAAACTCTCCATCACACCACCACTACCATCTCACTATCCACAATGGACATTCAAGCAACACTGGCTGCATGGTCATATTGGTCATTATATTTAAATCATATTAAGCATACTTTTATCGTAATATAATGCACAACTTTTAAATCAAATTAAAAATTCACAGCTTGGTGATGGCCATTCATGAAACATTATTTATACATCTTGAAAACCTTATACGACTCCATTAGAACTTTTATACTAAACATGCCTTTTGTAAACCTCGACTCATATTTCAACATCTTTTGTTGAAAGCCGACCAAGACCTACCCCTTCAGGAGAGAACAAAGTATAAACGTTCCTTTCCTGTGCCTCATTGATTTTATCTCACAACCGGCACCATTGGTTCCAAATCATAATGCACAAATTATCGTCCAACTATGTAATACATATTTACATTTAGCATACTCTTCCCTTCCGTTTTGTCACAGAGTTGAATTAGCATCCTCACTGGCATCATCCTATCCCCTTTTGAGGAAACATACATGTAGCATGTTAGCTCCAATTTTCAATAGCCTCTTCAAGCACTGAAACTAAAAAAGGTGGAGCCCGACTGCCTTGGCTTGGGAGTGGTGCTGTGCACTCATGTGAAGACACAGTGATTCACAGTGAATCGCTTAAGCAGGCCCTTTAGAGCAGCCAGACAGCTTCAGGAATTCTATGACATAGGTGTAATGCCGGAACAATCAACTGACTTATCAGGCTGAATTCTAAGAGGCAAAACCATGATTACAAACAAAATAACAACAAACTCCAAATAAAAAAGGGGTTAAAAGGGGGTAAAAAAAAACATACATTTAATATGATTATTCTAAAACATTGTACATGTTGATACTTCATAAGTACACATTAACGTGTAACCTTTTCTTAAGCTTTCTTAAGTTAGTATGCAACTTTGGCCCTAGACATTGGTGATTCCACCATCAACAAAGAGTTATATATAGAAGTACGCTTCTACGAAACAAATGCATTGAATAGCTACAGTACAATTCCACCATGTAAACATATTAAATGTGGTAGTAAGGTACTGTGTAGTTGGAGATCAAGCGAAACCCCCTTGAATAGGAAAAACAATCCCAAGGAAGACCAGAAATGCATGTAAAGAGAGAAGAAACAACTTAGTGTATTTTCAGCCACCCATATTTATAATCGCAGCACTTCCCAAATTCTTACTCCGCCTATAATTCTAACATCGTTGCTAAACTTTAAAATCTCTGAGGTAATACCGAGGCCTAATAATAATCATTTCTAATTCCATACCTGAATCTTAGCGTCTATAAACGAATATGAAAACAAAACAATCCCTCTAGAAATTTCCAACCATCGACAATCTTTCATAGCCTCCAGGGATTCAGCTGGATCCAGGGAAGAGTCTGGGGTCATATTACAATAGATAGGCCTTATTATATGTTGTTATGCCGCAAATGCAGCATCGCCTTTCATCATGAATGAAGATTACCTTAATAAAATAAGTAGGATCCAATACAAGCACAGAAACAATACAAAAGTAGTTTACAATATATATATACAATATATAAATATATACACAATATATATAATATATGTATTTCAAAACAGAGCAAATATGTAATTACACCGTAGAAGATAGTAATAATAATAAGAATTATTTGATTTGATAGTGATTCGATAACTCAATCGTTGCAAAGTCATTTAAACCATTTACTTTGACAATGGATTATTTACCATGCATTTCTCTCAATGCTTAAAGCGTTTGTAAATCTTCAGACTAATCACTGTTGCATCCGTGGACCTGGCTGTTGCCATTTCATTCTTAAACATAAAAAAAAGATTCTCTTGTGAAATTAATGTTATGAAATGAATGCACACCACAGGGTTTAACTTCATAATCACGACAGTTCCCCTCTTCGGTGGCACTATGGTCTCAAATACAGTGCCCCCTGGCACCTACTAGGATGAGCCCAGAGCAGAACCATGACCCTATCCAACCAGGAATGGTATAATATTGGTGATTGAGCAAGGATAGGAGTGGGGGGGGAACCACCCCTGGTTTTCTTGAGCGCACCTTGCTGCGGTGGATAATGGGGGTCTGTCCTTATCCGTGGCACATTAATACAGTTTCTATGTCTCGGGGAGGGGCCCGTCGTTTCAGGGGAAACAGTATTACAGTGAATGCATCTCTTCATGGCGAGGCTGGTGCAGGCCTAAACCCAGGGCCGCCAGGACTCTATGCTCTGACACAGACCACAGATTATATGTCCTCAACGCCACACGGGCCAGCCACAAGCCTCTGGACTTCCCTTTCTAACGGCCTGCTACACTCTACTGGTGTGGTTTGACTTCCTGCTGGTTTTCATTTATGGGGTGTTGAGTTGATGAAAAGACGTGCAGCACATGCTGGGAATTAGCATTGTGGCTAATCGCACGGGCACGGCCAACCGCGCTGTCCGTTGGTGGTAGGGTAGGGTTCAATCAGAGAGGTGTTGAACTCTGCCCACTCTTGGCAGAGAGAGAGAGACACAGAGTGTGTGTGTGTCCCACGGAGTAAGCCAGAGGACGACCAGGGCTGGCCACATCAGACGGAGAGAGGATGTGGAGGCGCTTGTAGGGGCCTCTCCATACAAGTCTCTCTCTGCCCTCCATGCAGGGTGCAAGGACACCAACGCGATAGCATTGTATGCTTTGCTTTCCCATATAGTAAGTAAGTTTAGCCTTGTACCACTATGAATGGCTTCCTGATCAAATGTACATTTTAACTAGCACATTAAAATGAGAGGAAAAACTATTGTTGACTGTAGCTCTAACCCAAGCACCACACTACTAATGTGTGGTTAATGATGCTTGGTTCTTCCAATTGAGATGAAAACTGAGCTTTTAAATATGTGATTTCCCTCAACTCCTTTTCCTGAAATATAAAGCCTTTCAAATATGGAGAGAAAAACTTCGGAGACTGAGCCCAGGGATGGCAGCACTAAAGTCCAATAATATGAAACAGATTTGTTTTACCTAGACATCATGGAGGTTTTTACTCATGTCTTTGAATTAAGGTGATATCATAAAAGGATATTCCCAGAAACAAATTGACATAGCCTTACCTCAGATATAATAGGCTATTAAAGCTGGTTGATTAATATTACACTTCCAAATTTCGGGTAGTCATGTTTTAGTTTACATCCTGGTCTGTCTGGACCTGGACCAGAAATGGTTCACGTCTTATTATTATTATTATTATTTTTCCATATGCAGTTTCCTCCTTTTATCTAAAACCGAGGTCCATCTGATACGACATAACCATTAGCCCACAAATAAGCCTATAACAATGAAATATTTATAAGCTAAAGATAAAACATTGCAATACATTATCTGATTGGTTTAGTCCACCAGTGCTAGAAGAAAGTGAAATATAGCTAACCGGAAGGATTTGCTTACTGTCCTGGGGGATTCTCCACTGTAACTGAGGACATAAATGACAGTACACTCAATATAGGCCAACTCCTTTAGGCAATTCTACATAACCTCATAATATTACCATGTTGAATTACCATTGAATCAGTGTTCATTTACCAAAATATGTATATCTACAGGTGGAAACTAAAAAGTTATACTGGCTCACTCAAGGGCCAACTGAATATATTGTCAGTGGCCTGAACATTTTGAAATATACCCCAGCAGGAGTTATTTTAGACTTCAATGGTGCCAAGTTTTCAAGAAAGGCATTAAAAGCTCTGCTTATTTGAAAAGGTGAGTCAATTGCTAAATGCACAACACTAGAACATCAAATCAACTCCAGAACGGCCATCCATAAATAGTTCCTAGATCCAAAAATAGGTTGGAATACATAGTTCTCAGTAAGATAAGACGATTAGGCCTGCTGCCTTTTTGTCTGATATTGCAACAGCAATGCTTTGGAGTCAATCTGCTTAACTACGTGGATTTGCATTTTGCTGTGCGATTCCCAACTAACATTAATATGGGTGGATGACATACAACTTTTGAGAGGAGGTAAGGTAACGTGTGCAGACCTGACCACCGAATGTAGGCCTGCTGGCAGCCTTTGACAGGATGACTAAACACCCCCACGTAACAAGGTTGAGCTTTGCACGTGGATGATCTTGACTCCTAACATGAGGACCTCACTAAAGCGGAGAATGCATCCCGGATCGAGACAGATGCGGTAAGTAGCCCTACTTGCCAAACGCTTGAGGCTAGCGATAGGCTAGGATTGAAGCAGCAGTTGATCCCTGATGTGACACGCTGCATCCTGGCTGTGGAATGACATCATGACATCAAACTGCTGCAATTGATCCAGCTCACCTTTAGTTTGAATCATGTGATGAATCATCAGCCATTTACATCTTCTGCCCTTCAGAAAAGCACATCATTATCTAAAAATCGTTGTACCAATTAAAGCAAACGACCAAATATAGGCCATGTATACACAACTATTGTGCCAGGTTCTCTGACAGCAAGTAAAATCTAAACACTCACGAGATATGGTGTGATTGGTTACATTCTCAGTGACCTTTTGGTAGTATAAAGGCAAGTTTTGGATAAGAAGAGTCTTTGTATAGAGGAATAGATATGGGCTAGATATGGGCTACTTTCTTTCAAGGATTAGAATTAAGAAAACTCTTAACCTGCTGGGATTTGGACGGAAGATGTTAGCGATCCCGTATTCTTGCTGGCCTGGTTCTCATGAAGCCCCCAGTTACTCCACCCACTCCGGGTCGCTCCACACCCTCTCAAAACATGTAACAACAAAGCATCGGCTGATAAAAGTGCATTTCCCAGGGTGACCGAAACCTCAAGATTCGTTCAACGGAAAGGGGGGTGTATAATGGGATATAGTTGGACAAAACGCAGCATGCTCAATATAAATTTTCCCGACTTGAATGTGCTAAACCTTGTCACACTCGTATATCCCCCTGTACTGGAGAATCCCCTTCGCCAAAATGTCCCTCCCTGCCACTTCTACAATGTTCATGTTGTTCCAATCAGGGTTGAGTTCCCCCGTGATTTACCATTCACAAAGTTGACTGGCTCTCGGGAGATCCGACCCATCCTATAACCTCATTAAACCGTAAAAAGAAGCACTTTGTAAACGGAAACGAGACCGTGTATCGTACCGTGGTGGGACAGGAGACCGTCTAATGGGCACAATCAAGCTCTCTGGATTCGGCCCACAGAAGTAACACGGAATGAAAACTTGACTTTGCTTCCAGGTCTCTTCTCGAACTGACTGCACTGGCAAACCGTCAGTTCTACATAGAGCTATAGGGACAAAGTACTTGGATCCGAGGTTTCCCCAGAACCAAACATGCCGTAGTCCCCCGTGTAATGTAATGTGTGAAAAGCGTGCGCAACAAAAACAAACTCACCCCAACTTCAGTGCAGGGCGAGGGGAAATGTTGGAGATGAGGTGAGGCGTTGAAATAGTATATTTGCTAGTTCCACGTTTTCAACCCCGGCCCCCAGTCTCCACACCCCAGGATAAGAGTGTGTGAGCGGGGTGGGTAGAGGGGGACGACCTGTGCAATAGGAATGATCTGGTGCTCGTACTTCCAATCCGAGGAGCCACTATTCTGTTAATTTTAACATGCTAGGGCGGCCCCCTGAAATTCCCAACGCGATCCCAAAGGCGTACTACAGATGGTAGTTTCTTCGTCTTCCGTATTATACGAGGAAAAAATGGAACAGCGTTTATCCTCAGTATCCGGGCGCGTCAGACGATCATTCTAGTCCGCCATGTTGTATGTCTGCATTGGAAGAATGGGAAGCAAGCAGCACATTCCCTGGCCAGGCCCCAGCGCCAAGTTTTCGATCCGTAGTATGGTGCGACGTCTGCTGGCCATGGGCGTGAGTGCCAGATAAGTATAGTCAATGTGCCACTGTTTACTGCAATGGTCTGTGTTATTATGAATGGGTCCGTTTTTTGCTTTCATGTCCGGGAAGAAAATAAACTATATACCTAAAGACAATGCAGTTGAACCCTATAGATTATTGGTGATCACCTTCAGTGATCACTATCTCTAATAAACACAACATATTATTCTTGACAAATAGAAAAGGGAAGTGCTTCATTTGTCTATGTTTCAGTCTTGTTATATTATAGAACTATATGATTTAATCAATCTTATTTTCCTTTTAGTGCTCAAAAGAAACAAGCAGTTTGTGTTTAAAATGTTTAATGAATAAATAATACATGACAGATTATGCATATTTCTTGATATTTGACCTAAGCATCAAAGCCTTATGTTGCAAATACAAAGACCTATAATATAACAGAACCTGTGTTACATAGGCTATACATTTAATTTAGCTGGATGTCTTGAATGCAGATACCAACATCACCATAGTCATTGCTTAATATTTTACCTGTATTCTTAAAGAAAGTCATTGTTTTGGAATATACCTCTACTTAAGTTTCATGGTCCACAAATAAACATGTGTGTGCGTGTTTTCGGCGGAAACTTTTCTTCTGTACGCAGAATACTCAGACGGCCATGCTAGCGATGACGGCCCGGGTGAACTCGTCACTGGAAGCGTAGCCTCCGAGGTCGCCTGTGCGCACCTGTTGTAAAACACAAGAACCATGTGTTACACACACCCACAGCTGCGCAACACTTGTCCTCACATTCTAAAATACTCCCTTTAATATGGCTGTACAATTAAAGCAGTTCATCAGTTCTGAAGACAGATGCACGTGTATGTATATCCATTGCAAATAGACATGTGTTCTGTAAAGACATGCCCGTGCACAGTGTCATCAATACCGTTCGCTGCATAGCAGCAGACCTCAGGTCACTTGACCCCTTGCAACATTTATACAGTGATTAATGGTCAAAAAGCAGGTAAAGCAGACATTCACTATAACAGTAAAAAAAAAAAAAAAAAAAAACGATGTCGCCATTAGTCAAGCAGTTTGTTCCAGTCTGATTTTATTATTGCATGGAAACATTTAGTCAGTATTTTGGGCCATGTTCCATGGTCTAAAACCCAACTCTAATGTTCTTTGCTTTGAACCCGAGCAGATTCTTCAAGCCAAACATGTTGTGTCAAACATGTCCGACATCTCTATGATCATCGCAAAGAATTGCAATAGAAAATGTAAGTTGAACTGAATGTTGAATTTGTGTGTTAATTTGTAAAACTATAATTGAGCAGCCAACATTTGATTGTTTCCATCATTGGGTTGGTATACACGTACATCGATAACATATGCCAATAATTAAAACTAGGATCATAAAAGGTCCAGTGTTAATCACTTTACCAGGAATGTCATATTTGAACAATTTAATAAATGCATTGTATTTGTTCATTCTGTATACTTTTCCCACTTTGGTTTTTCCAGGTTACACTAAGATTAAACAAGTGATGGCTAATACCTTCCACAGGAAGCATTGTGAAAGGTTTCACTGAACCAAATTAATTTGTCCTTTGGATGAGTTTTGGGATAATCACGCATGGTCAAAGATAAATGTCCTTATTTCCACAATGGATTTCCACACAAGATGTTTTAATTTCAACCTCATATTTGAATAAATCAAACTTGCTGTGGCATACTTAAAAAATCCTTTGACAACTAAAGGCAAATGAGAACCCCAGAATGCATTGCTGCGACATTTAATCTGCTGTGGAAAAATACCTGGATATAGAGAACATAAGATTGATCCTGTACACAAATAACACCTTGATGGAATATTTCAACAAAGACGTAACAAATGACAGAAAAACATGTACATCAAATTATAAAAAAATAAAAAAAGTAACAAATCATTTGCATTCAATCTTTTGAGACACAGTTTAGCACTAGATTTAATTTGGGAGACAGCTAATGAAATCTAAATGTAAATAAGCTGTGACTGTAAAAAACAAACAAAAAACGGAACAAAAATGTGTGAGACCACGCACAGGCAGCAGATGTTTTTAGTAATCTAATAACAAACCATTAAACAGGGTGGTGGAGTCATTTGGTGCCGTTAATGTTTTACCCTCATACATGTTTTAACATTTGGGTAGAACTTAGAACAAACATTTAACATAAAAAGGGGGTGAGAGCATCTCAGTAGCGAGGACGGAAACGCAGGTTATCCACTACGGCATGCACAAAGTCCCCAGTGGTGCAATAACCGCCAAGGTCCCTTGTCCTCACCTGGGACAGCAGCACACACGCACGCACACACACGCACGTACACACACGCACGTACACACACGCACACAAGTTCGAGGGAGGAAGAGTAAAGGAAAGGGGAAAAAGTAGGGCACTTCAAACAACTTGCAGGCAGAATCTCTCTCTCTCCTCATCTATTTAACAGTCCTCTTTCACCTCTTTCATTTGTACAATTGATTAGCAGCTTATTGGCACTGCAACATTGGGCCAATTTGACCCATTAATCAATATGAATGGATATAATATTTATATTGGAATAACGACATTTTAAACTTTAATGCTGAGGCTGACTGAAATGATTCAAAATATCATCCTTGCTGATTTACATTTAACCTTAAGCCCTTTAGGTGTAAGTCCAGACCTGCCATGTCATATCCAGATGAAGAAAAGGGACTAGATTGGGCCTGATACTGATTGTAGTCAATTTTCTTATTAAATAACGTCTCCCGTGTTTAGAGATCAGCTTACTTCCATGCTCAATATGTAAATGTCTCATGCAAAGCTTTTTCATTATATTTTGCTGTAGGACCAGGCTATTGAAAAGAAACAACTTCCAATTTTTTTTGTTTTTGTTAGTATTTTTTTTTTAGTATTTGATGGTTCAGTAATTGGTTTACAGAATTAGGTATTGACAGCTCAACAGAGCATACAAAAACAAACCGCGGGGTTCCAAGACAATGGACATTCACATTATCATGCGAGTGACATGCATGTTGCAGATGGATGAGTGATCTCAGTGCTGTCTGGCTCATTGGATGAAAATAAATTAGTACATTCCCTTAGGAATAGAAAAAACTATCTTAGCAAAGTGTAACACAATCAGTTTATCTCAGCATAGCAAGGTAAGGGGCTATAGCATATCTCCATACATGGTATCTTTAAAAATAGATTATATTTATTGTAGTACCAGAATAACTTTTGTTGACAATTGTATTGATATTTTATCCATATTGCCTAGGTCTACATCCCATCCTCACTAAGGTCAGGATTTATATAGAAAAATGTAATAAATAAAAAATGTTGATTAGATGTTATGTTTCAGAAATGTTAGCAGCTACTGCAGATGCAAAAAAAAAAAAAAAAGAGTTTAGATTGATAAAGAAAAACGCGGTTCTGGTCAGAGTTGCGTTAGAGGTGTGCGTTATAGGTGTGGGGACACAAGGCAGAAGAAGAAGAGGAGGAAGAAAGGTTTCCCAAGTCAGCTGTCGGGCTGCTGACAATTTCAAAATCCAATGGCCAACCATACCAAAGCAGGAGGCAGACACTGTTCCTAGAGGTCATGCTGGTAGGGTTAGTTTATGAAGACATTGGATCCGGCGCCAAAATGATCCGGCATAGATAAAAAGACACCGTTGAGCCCACAAAGTCTTACCTTGCCCTGCTTGATGACCTTCTTCACAGCGTCCGACACCATCTGGGAGTGATACTCCAGACTGCAAGAAAATGCAGTCAGACAAGAGTAAGCCGTCTAGCAGTGGCGTAACAAGCCAACGACGGGCCCGTAAGCCCGTAAACGGGCCCGGGCCCTGTAGAATCTTATAATACTTACATTATGTCAGGGTACATGGGTGGAATTGTTGATGGGTGGGTGGGGGGGGGCTACGGGATTACCGACAGGAGTACCTGCTTACCGATAGCTACGCCACAGCCATCTAGTACACGTGCCTAATAAAGTGCACACTTAAAAAGGCTTGGATATTCAATGCCTGGATAGTCCTGATGGGAAGGTCCTATGCTATGTGGTTGCTTTTTTGACCTGTGAAGTACAAAACACTACTTACTTCAGGTGCTTGAGCATGTTGGCAGCGCTGAGCAGCATGGCGGTGGGGTTGGCGATGTTCCTGCCTACCGCCTGGGCGAAAGGGTGACGGGCACCCTGGCACAAAGACGAATGAGGAGGATATGAGACAAGGACAGTCAACCAAACGATTGCGGGACATATGACCAGCTCAGACTATTCATCGCTTGGGCTTCTCATATTGTTAATATGGAAATCATTGACCTTTAATAATAATACCTTTGGATAAATATGCAAAGATATTAGATATCCCAATATCTTACTGACACAATATAATATGACACTGTCGGCGACTGAAAGCATGAATATTCTGCTGAAAAGGCAACAACCCAAATTGTAACAAACAATATAAGCAAAAGCAAACTGTGTTGGAAGTGAATGGACAATCGATTTACTTTACCATCCAAGCTACATGGAGAAGACTAAATCCCAGGCAAAGCCATTATGTAATCAATAACTTGAGCTCTTGAAACTACTTAACAACAAAGCTAAATAACATTAAATTAAAAAAAACCTACGGTCTCAAAGACAGCATACTCTGCACTGTAGCTCTCGCCGGGTACCACCCCAGCCCCGCCCACCAGGCCTGCTGCCAGGTTGTCAATTATGTTACCGTACAGGTTGGGCATCACCAGCACATCAAACTGGTAGGGGTTCTGCACCAGCTGCAAAACAAAACAAATGTCACAATATGACTCGACAACATTTATTTTGACCTATAAAATAATGCATCATCAATATTGTATATCATAGAAAATGTAGCGTTGTTATAATTACACCTTGTAACCAGATGTAGTGCTGAACATACCTGCATGCAAGCGTTGTCAATGATGATGGTCTCATATTTGATTTTAGGATACAGTTCTGCAATTTCAGAACAGCACTGCAGAAAGAGGCCATCAGCTAATTTCCTGAAATGAAATGGTGTATGCATAACTTTAAATGTGCTCCAAGTTTGTTCCAATGTGACTTGCTACTCATGGAAATGAGAATTCAATTAAAACATAGGAAATATAGTTACATGATGTTGGCCTTGTGCACAGCGGTAACCTTGCTCCTTCCCTTCTTGGTGGCGTAGTCAAACGCAAACTTAGCGATCCGCCGAGACTTCACTCTGGTGATTATCTTCAGACACTCAATAACACCGGGGACACTCTTAAAATAGTAAAAACAGAGAATTACAAAAAAGTTACAAAAAAATCCCTGTTGGTTAAGGATTGATGAATGGAATCACATTTGCAGAGATAAATGTCAGCTATCTCCTTTTGGTCATCATGTCTACCTCGTGTTCCAGGGAGCTGTACTCCCCCTCCGTCTGCTCACGGATAATAACCAGGTCCAGGTTGTTGTGGCGTGTGTTGTAGCCTGGCAAGCTGTTCACATGCACGACGTTGGCGAACAGATCCAATTTACGCCTGCAAGTGGACAGAAGGGAGAGTTACCGGAACAGAACAAACCAACAAAAGACAGCCAGACGGCATAAGCATAATCCCTCCCATCCACAACATAATGCTACAATTACCGTAGTCTCATCTCGTATGAAGCAAGTTCTCCTTTGTACTCCATTGGTGTGTGAATTTTGCCTAGGAATACACAAAAAGGACTAGTGAACATTTCATTAAAAGGCCAGTTAAACCAGGGGCTTTGACAAGGTGACACTAAATACTAAGGTCTAGTACAGAGAATTACTCTTTGGATGACAATAAAGAATTAAATATAAACCAAATAAGAGTACATTTTATTAATACTTTTTAAACATGAGGGTAAGTGGAGGGTAGAAAAACAACAAGGTACCTTTCATGGCCACCTTGTTGGTCTTCATGGAGGTAAGCACTTGCTCAAGCTTATCCTCGCTGGCCATGTTCTGTACTTCACTCAGATGGAACTCCTCAAATTCCACTGGAACATCTCCTGCCTGAGGATTGAGATATGGTCAATTTGATGACAGTAACTTAAAAATAAAAGTATAATTCATTTTAAGTTATAATACCCAATCTAAAGGTGGGTTAAAAGAATACCTTGAACACTTCTTTGACGGCGGTCATCAGTTCAGGCCCCACACCGTCACCTGGCACCATGGTGACCTTGAAGGTGGCATCAGCCCGGGCTGGGGATGTTTCTGGGGCACAAAGACCTGCGGATACACTGAGAGGTCTCAGGGGCATCTGCTGCCACCTGGGGCCAGCTAGACCCTGATGACAAGAAACAGGACACAATTCAGTGTCATACAAATCTGGGTATTTAGCATCCATCAAGTATAATATGTATATATTTAAATGGTATGTCCAATTGCATGTCCAATTTCGTGTGTGTGTGTGTGTGTGTGTGTGTGTGTGATCAAAGCAGATATAAAGCATCTCGATTGTGCAGCCATTGACACCATCATTTAATCCCCGCGGCTGTCAAAATCAGGGTGATTCATTCGGAAGAACATAGATGATGATAACATGATAGTTCGATCATTTAGCCAATCTGCTTATACTGACTCGAACAAGACGAGAACTAGACAATTAGCCAATTAATAGCTGGAACGTTATATCAAACAAACTCAATTCCGTGGAAATAGGGTTAATTTGTTTGCTGTCATCTGAGTCACTTTTGACATGCTGTTCATTTCTCCCTCTTCAATAAGCAATTGTATGCTAGTGGCTCAGGAGTTAAACACACTCGTGTATCCTGTCTTTTTCTTCTATATTTACCAGTATCGTCCTCCTACAATGGTAATCACGGTAACAGATTCAATTCAGATGTCTTTACAACATAGATCATGCGTGTAAGCATCATGAAACACTCACCTTGACCAATGTTAACAAACTCCCTCTCAAGGCGGCGGCCATCGTTACGCAGAAATGCAGCAAGTGAAGGTGACGTGAGGAAGGATCTTCTTCGTTGGTGTATAACTCGAAAAATCGAAGTAAACATCCTACTATATCATCAGCGGCCCATAGTGGAATGCATTGGTAATGCATTTGCTTTTTTTTTTTTTTTAGAGGTCCCATGGAATGCTACTTCATGAATGCTTTATAAAGGTGTTAGTGGGACCCTGATACAGTATTTGAAGACAGATCAAGAAATTCATTCTTGGTGTAGAATTACAGCCTCTACGAGCCAGTCCCACAATGAGCTTTCCACAAACGTTTTTTAGAGGCAGGTCAAGTTGGAGGGTGTGCGGTACCATGCGCTAGTTTTTACAGCTAGTTTGTACAATGTATTGCAATGGCTCAGATTCATAATATCATCCGGAGGCGCACACAGCTTTTGGCCTTGTTCTGTAAATATTCTAGAACACTCTGGGTGCTCCGGTGGGAGTCCTGGAGCTCTAAATCGAAATAATATCATATTTTATATCGATATAATATAATATATATTATCACGGCCAAAAGCAGACGTCTCTGGTTCTTCCACTTCCACATCAATCTGAAGTACAGACTGAACCGCGACATGGAGGAGAAAGGGATTGTTGCCCATTCGATCCCTCGAAAACTGCAGACCGTACGATCTCTTGAAAACCGCAGCCAGTCCAATCACTTTAAAACTGCAGCCATTCAGACCCCTCGAAAAAACCCAGCTAATCAGATCCCTCGAAAACCCCACCCCGTCCGATCACTTGAAAGCCGTAGCCAGTCCGATCGCTCACAAACCCCGGCAAGTCCAACCACTTGAAAATGCCAGCAAAGTCGCCTGAAAACCTAATCAGATCACCCGAAAAGCCAGGCCAATCAGATTGCTCGAAATCCAAAATCAATCAGATCACTTGAAAACTCAGCCAATCAGATTGCTTTAAAACCCCTGCCAATCAGGTCGCCTGAAAAACCCAGCCAATCAAATCGCCTAAAACCCAGCCTATCAGATCTCTTGAAATCCCCAGCCAAAAAAAAAAATAGGAATATGTGAATGTCTTACAAACAGCAAAAAATATGTTTGAAATCCGGACCTAATGTCCTCTGTAAAGCAAGTCGGTGTTAGCAGTGTCAACCTTTAACACTTTAAAAGGTTGACTAGAAAGACATTTCAAAGTTTTATTTGATAAACTATTTATCTGTTGAATGTAAATCAAATCAATTTGTTCGTTTAAAGTAAACCACACTCTTTTTATGTAAGTATATTTGTTCAAATTGGAATTTGATCGGTATATATATTTTAGAATACATTTTTATGGGGTAGTAGGGGGCCCCATAAAAAGTATTGCACCGTGGCCTTTAATGACCTACCACTACCACCTTTTATATCTCATGACGATCAAAGGCAATTGACGAGTGAGAAATAGGAGGTGTGAGGTGTGGTGTGAGAGTGTGTGAAGACATTAATTTGCGTGAGTCTCACACTCAATGGGTGAGCCATTATATTATTCAGATCAGAGTAAGCCACACAATGATACAAAGCCCAAATAACCGTTTTTTAATATCAGGGTTTATCAATTAAAATAAGTTTGGAATAGCCCAATATATACAGTCAATGCAGGGAAAACGAATGTCACCCAGACAGACATCACAGCACACAGGGACCAGGGGCCACAGTCAGTCAAGATTTACAAGCAGCAGTTTAGGCTCATTCTTCAGCCAAATAATTGTAGCTGATTGGAACACACTCCCTGAGAATGTGATCATGAGCAGTGGCATAGCTAGACCTTTTTTGCCTTAGCCCACCCTATCGTTTCGTCCTCAAATCTAATATTCTACAGTTTTTTTTAAACAAGCAATGAAAGGATGGATGCTGTACAGTACAATAATGAACACGCTCAAATGGGCTAGTGAAATTGAGCGCAACCTGCCTGCAGTGGGTACAACTCTTACAACTCTTACCTCTGATTGGTGGGTGGGCGTCTCCTGTTTGACAAAACCAAAAATGCAGCACGAGTGCACCTAACCTAACATATGGCGCATATCCACCGGCGGGTATATGGAAAGCCAACACTGCCAGAAATCTACCTCATTCAATCACATTTCACCTTTATTACGGCAAAAACGCCACAAAATGTGACACACACGCTCCTTCGAAAGCGTATGTAAAAAACGCTGTTTTGACCAAAACCTAGAAAGACGCAGTTTTTTACATGCGCTGTGATACATCACAACGCATGTAAAAAACAACGTCTTTCTAGTATGCTAATAATCTCCGCCCTTCTTTTCTCTCAGCCAATGCATTTGAAGTGTGCGCCCAATCACTGATCAAGACAAGCAGACCAAATCAGTTCAGCAGACTGCCTTTGTGACAAAGTTTGCCTAACTTCTTTACGTAACTTAAAACTTGTAGCTTACGTAACTTACGTAACTTACAACTTACGTAACTTAGGCTACAACGTGCAACTTACGTAACTTACAACGTGTAGCTTACGTAACTTACAATTGTAACTTACAACTTACGTAACTTACAACTTGTGAAACATACGTAACTTACAACTTGTAACTTATGTAACTTACAACTTGTAATTTACGTAACTTACGTAATTTACGTAAGTTGTAACTAAATTACAAGTTGTAAGTTAGCCTACAAGTTGTAAGTTACGTAAGTTACAAGTTGTAAATTATGTAAGTTACCTAAGATACAAGTTGTAAGTTACGTATGTAAGTTGCAAGTTACAAGTTGTAAGTTACCTAAGTTACAAGTTGTCAGTTACATAACTTACGTAACTTACACTTGTAACTTACAACTTGTAAAACTTCTGTAACTGACAACTTGTAACTTAGGTAACTTACAACTTGTAACTTGCAACTTACGTAACATAGGCTACATAACTTACAACTTGTATCTTACGTAACTTACGTAACTTACAACTTACGTAACTTGTAACTTACGTAACTTAGAACTTGCAGGCTAACTTACGTAACTTACAACTTGTAACTTACAACTTGTAATTTAGTTACAAGTTATGTAATTTACGTAAGTTGCGTAACTTACATCATTTGTAAGTTACGTAAGTTACGTAAATCGCGTAAGTTACGTAAATTACGTAAATCGCGTAAGTTACGTAAATTACGTAACTTGCAAGCTACGTAACTTACGTAATTTACGTAAGCTACGTAAAGTTGTAAGTTACGTAAGTTACAAGTTACGTAAGATTAAACGTCAAGATTGACATTCGTGCGCAAGAGCACGAAATCTACCGGGTTGCACTGACGTGAGATTAAAGCATCCAAGTAGAGTAGAGTGCACTTTACTGGACTCAGCTTATCTAGAGATAACGTGCAGAATTTATTTCCCCCATTAACCATCTATCGGTTGAAGAGCCAACCAGAGAGCCAAGCACACCCTGCAGGCGAACATCCATCTCTGATGTGTGATCTTCCCCCATGTATGTCGTCATACGAGGAATTACCTCCCCTTTCTCTGCTTTGCCCGCCCAGAGAATTCGGCCCGCCAATGAGACAATGAGCTACGACCGTGCGAGCGCCACGTGACGTATGTGCGCGTGTGCGTGCGTGTGTCAATACACACTGTAACGCAAGTGTTGTACACTTTTACGTTCTGCTGTTGGTGTTATGGCACATAACACGCAACACAATAAGGCAAGCTTGCATTTGGTGAAAAGACTAGACTGCATCCGGTTCTCTGGCGTCTCTGGTATTTCCACAACAACACTCGTAGTGGGGGTTATCTCGGCCATGGTTATGATGGAATTGGGGGGAAAGGAACTTTGGCTTTGATTCCCTGAAGTACATGAACCGGGACATGGAAAGGGATTGTTCCCCGCAATTGTCTCCCACTGGAGCCACGCTGCCCTCTGCCGCGAGGCACCACCAGTGCTGCCCGCTGCCACGAGGCATCATCGGTGCTGCCCGCTACTGCGAGGCACCGCCAGCTGCCGAGGTGGTGGTGCCTGGGCAGCGGGGCTCCGGCCGGAGACAATCGTGGGCAACAATCCCTTTCTCCTCCATGTTGCGGTTCAGTCTACTTCAGATTGATGTGGAAGTGGAAGAACCAGAGATGTCAGTCTCCGACGCAGTCATTTGAGATTCATAATATCGTCTGAAGGCGCACACTGATTTTGGCCGTGATAATATATTATATATTACATGATATAGATATCTATGTATAATATTTATACATAGAATATTTACAGAACATGGACAAAAGCTGTGTGCGCCTCGCCATTGCGATACATCCACTGTAAACACCAGCGCACGGTACCAGAGAATGTCTGATATGAAGAGAACTGGCACTCTCTGGTGACTTCTGGTTTCTTAACTGACATCTCTGTCCATGCAAGGGGGCTCGCCAGTGAGTGCAGAATGAGGGAGTCGACGGGGTTTCACCCTCAAATTCCACTTTTCTCAGGGTGTAATTTTTTGTCAAGTAATTTGAGAGTCACATTCAAAAGGGGGGCTAAAAGAATACACTCTGAATATTGCGTTTTTTAAAGTTCACTTAACTGTTCTAAAAATCCATTCAAAAGGATGATGACGTCACTGCTAATTAGGGTTGGGTATCGTTTGAAATATTTCGATTCCGGTTCTATTTCGATTCCTGTAAACCGATGCCGGTTCCTAAATGGTTCCGAAATCGATACTTTAATATTTTTTTATAGAAATGCCATGCCAACACTGATTCTTTCTACGGGCTGGCGGAGTTACATTTAAAAATCGCGCTCAAGTAAAAATAAATAAGAAAAGCGGAATCAATTTGTGGCGCAGCGCCACAAATGTGTGTGAAACACTGAGTGCTTATATCTCCACCTTGAAAATGCCAACTTTTCATCAGATTGCTCCGGACTAGCCGTCTCTGCTGCTTCTTCGAATCTGTTTGGTGTGTGTGTGTGTGTGTGTGTGTGTGTGTGTGTGTGTGTGTGTGTGTGTGTGTGTGTGTGTGTGTGTGTGTGTGTGTGTGTGTGTGTGTGTGTGTGTGTGTGTGTGGTGCGCTACTGCGCGTGGCCTGGCTTGTGTGTAAAAACACTGGCTCCGATTGGCTACCATGAAACATGACTCTGCCTTAGCCAATCATAATCGCTTCTCTCATTGTTAACCCACCCGGTCTCCTAGCAGTTTGTGTGTGGAGCCAGGGGTGCGTTCGGATTACACAGTTTATTCAATCAATTCATAGTACCGCACCGCATTTAACGTTCAGTAACGGCGTTGTAGCGTAAACAGTAATTAGTTCGATTACCCCGTTACTGAAAAAATAACGGCATTACCTAACGCCGTTATTTGAAATGGCGTTATTCCAAACACTAAGTGTTTCATCAAATTGGAGGTATTTCCCCCCTTATACAAAATAGTTGTATTGCACTTGCATGTGCTGCTCATTTTTTGTTTTAGTAAAGTAATATTTTAGCCATATTTTAGAGCGTTTTACTTTGGACACGATGGCTACAGCTGGGCAGCGGGAGAGGAAAGTGCTCTGCATTTTTTCCGACCACAAGAGGGCGAGAGGATTGTTGCGGCACCGAAACGAGGCACTGAAAGAAATGTAGTCATTCGGTCTGGGTAGAACCGACCATGTTGCCCCCGGTACCACTCGGTTCTCGGTTCTCGGTACCCAACCCTATATATAATACATATAATATATATATTATATATATACATATAACAATTAACTTTGACAGAAAGTCCTCCTTAAGATAATGTTTCTGATTCTGGTTCAGCTTCAGATGCCATCAAGAGGGGTCTCTGGTAGTAATCAGTCGCAAGTCCGTCCCTGACCAATCAGCATTCATTAGCAGAATGCTAGCGTGTACGGCCAACAACAAATTCGATACAATGGGGCTCAATAGAGAGTGCCAAGGCTCTCCGTAGATGGGCTCTGATGGTACCTACCATGGCCACAAGCTGCTCAGGGCCACACCCCCACCCTCAACCTTGACCCTCCTCTAAAAAACGGCACGTTTGTGGAAAGCTCATTGTGGGACTGGCTCGTAGTTGCTGTAATTCTGCACCAAGGCTGAATTTCTTGAATGTCTTCAAGTACTGCATTAGGGGCCCACTAACAGCTATATAAAAGCATTCATTAAGTAGCATGCCATGGGATCTTTAAATGGCATGATCCTTTCCAAAAACTCTTCCAGTCTCTCTCCCTCCCTCCTTCCATGTCTTCTGTCTCTCTACCTCTCTGTGTGGACTGTGGACCTTGTTGGAATTCAACTAGAAATTGTTAGTTTGGTGTTATTTAGCCTATATTTTATTACAAGTGCCTTTCGAGCTAAGCACGGAAAGAACAAGTCAATATAGGCATCAGTTTACTGAATCTCTTGGCTTCTAGTAACTAAGAAAATAAAGGTCACAGAATCTCGGACAGGTCAAAATAAAAATCATGGATAATATAATACTACATAATACTACATTGAAGGTTAAGAAAAGGTTAAGTTATAAATATATAGTTATTAATCCATTCCTCTGGAATGAAATACTCAACCCCCCCCCCCCCTTTATATACTTCATATACCCCTGTGGCTTCCTGGGGGCTGAGCCCCCCCAAAAGTCAGAACCTAGAATCGCCCCTGAACATGAGTGATAGTTTGAACTGTTTTAAATCAAGACTGGACCGCTTCTGGCGTTACCAGCAGTACAAGATACCGTGATTTTATCGTTAAGTTGTTATATACAGTTAAGACAGGAAACAACAGTCATCGCGACTCCATATTCCGTATATATGGTGTCATGGTATCAAGGTATCAGACCATTACGACAACTGTTCGTGTTGTTTATCACATGACTAGAATATGGTCGTGTACCAATATGATCAGCTATGATCTAATGACAAAAATACAAAGCGTCTGAATTTAAGGACAATAAAGGGACATCGTCGACCTACTCATTTCTTATTATGGCACATACGAGGGGACAAGGCAAGGCAAGGGGACACCAACACATTCAAGACCTTCTCCATAACAGAAGAAGAAGCTAGGCTAAATTACACTGAGCTCATAAGGGATTTCCCCATATCCATCCTATTCCTAGGCAGGGTGACGGTGATGCTGGGTATCTCCATGTTTGATTATTATGCACAGTTGGACATCACCGTGGTTAAAATAGAGACATACAAGAGAAACAACCCGTTCTGATGATGATCTGATCTGTATTGACCATATCCTGTATATTTAATGCACGTAGTCATCCCCTCACCAGCAGGCAGCTGCCGCGTAGGAGCCGAGATGACTATATATGGTCATAGACAGGCATTCCGCGAGCTACCCTGGCTTCCGTGTTTGTATGATCAGTCTGTCTGTAGCCGGGGTGTGTGCACTGGTTCATTCATCTGGAGGCCTAAACAAAAAAGCAATCGCGAAAATGTCATATGAATCGAGTAAGTATTTATTATATGTGATCTTACAGAATGAATATTGAAAGAAAGCACTGTTGTTTCTTGGAGAATAGGGGACAATGAGCTGTCTAGGCAGCTAGCAGTTTGGCAGCTAACGTAACTAACCTCGCCCAATTGATAATTTTGACATTTCGTGCAATAGAATGAAATCGACCCTCCAAGATAAATTGTCGTTTCGTGTTTTGCAGATGTACGATTACATATACCATTGCTGAATAGCAGAATCCCGCAGGATTTGGGCATTAGCATTACCTAGCAATGGCATGTTATAGATCTGCCCCTGGTTTTCTCGGAGGCTACGTCCGCATTGTTTTGACATGTGCATACCCATACTCGTGTCCTCGCCGTGGCTTTAGTGGCTTGGTCGTGATTATTTTTCCCATGTTTAGCAGCTACAAAAATTTTTGAAATATAAAGCCTTAGCATCACTTTCGAAATGCATCACTATACTATGTTGACCCTATGTCTATTGCCATGCTTATGAGTACATGTGTCATTCTCTTTACTTCCACCTTTCAGAACACACGTTTGCCAGTCTCCCGCAGATGGAGAGGGGAGTGTCCAAAGTACTTGGCGGGGATCCCAAAGGGAACAACTTTCTCTATGCCAATGGAAAGACTGTTATCATCAGGAACATTGATGTAATTCAATAGTTAATATTATCTTACCACCAACTTCTATTGTCTTTCCACTCCTACTGATATGTAATGTCTTTCATCTTCTACAGAATCCATCTATAGCAGACATCTACACGGAGCATGCACAGCAAGTAACTGTCGCCTGCTATGCACCCAGTGGCTTTTACATAGCCTCTGGAGGTAAGCTACCACCTAGCCGTACATCTCACTCACCAATGTTAACAAACCCCATCATCGGAAGTTTGCTTAGTTATTCTAGAACATAACTAAACTAAATCTGCGCAGATGTGTCGGGAAAGATCCGTATCTGGGACACCACCCAGAAGGAGCACCTGCTGAAGTACGAGTACCAACCTTTTTCCGGGAAGATCCGTGATATTGCCTGGACTGAGGACAGCAAGAGAATGGCCGTGGTCGGTGAGGGACGCGAGAAGTGAGTCAGTTATTATATAGTCATTTAAACAACAGTTAAAGGTGACATATCTATATCATTTAATAATAATAATAATAATATAGGTATCTATATAATATAATATCTAATATCACGGCCAAAAGCTATGTGCGCCTCCGGATTATATTATGAAAAGACTGCATCTGATGTCTCTGGTACTTCCACAATAAGTAAAGACTTGTAATAGGGGTTATCTCGGCCATGGGTGAGAAGAATTGGGGGAATGGAACTTTTGCTTTGACTCTCTTAAGTCCAGATTGAACCGTGACATGGAGGAGAAAGGGATTGTACTCCCGAAGCTGAGCTGCCGGACTGCCGCCGGAGTTCCCTCCCCCGGGGGAGCTCCGGTGGCAGTCCGGCAGTTCCGCCGGACCCCCTGCCAGGCAATCACATGACAAATTGACAAATTAGACATCTAATCTCTGCCCAGCGCTGGTCCGCTGGTCCAGACAATCTTATTTATTCTCTGATGGGAGGGGGATGGGGAAGTGGGTTGTAATATTCAAATGTGCCTGCTTCCTACGTAAGAGTCTGACTCGCTCATCTGGAAACTGTAGGCGTGGTATATTCAGAAATGTATATCTCACTCAAAAAAGGATGTAGGAGTTATTTCAAAGTTTGTATGTGTGTTGTTTTCATAATATGTCCCCTTTAAGACAAGGCTGATCAAATGAGGGAGATTTGCTGATGGGGGACCTAACCTAACCCTAGCCCAAAGTGGTTCATTAGCTTTTGATTGTGTATGAATTGCTGCACATGACTGAACCATGTGCTGTTGGTTCACTGTCCTGAACCAACAGGACAGTTGCTTGGATAAGCAACTGTCCTGGAGTCAAGCCTAAGAACATTTTTGGGGTGTGTGAGAGAACTGTACAACTAAATTGTAATAGCACAGTGTATACATGGTTGGAGTGACATGTATTTCCATAGAGTTGTTTTTACCGTTCCTCTTCCTCTACCTTCCTCTCAGGTTTGGAGCGGTGTTCCTGTGGGACTCTGGGTCGTCAGTGGGTGAGCTGGCTGGACACAGTAAATCCATCAACTCTGTGGACCTCAAGCCCTCACGCCCTTACCGCCTCATCTCTGGCAGTGACGACATGACTGTGGCTTTCTCCGAAGGGCCTCCATTCAAGTTCAAGTTCACATTAAAGGTGTTGACTCATATCTTAAGGGCGGGGCATGGTGTGTGCCAGTGTAAACAAACTCTTGCTGAACAATCATAGGGAAATCGTGGATTACTCCCCTAGCTTTGATGGTTTCTCTTTAGCCTCGTCGATACACATCTTTGCTGGTTTATTTTATGAGGATAGTTTAGTTGTTCTTTTTGATTGATTTAGAGTCATCTCTGTTGTGTTGCGCTGTATTTTATTTTTTTTTGCTTTAGACTGTGTTTTATGATCTTGTTCCCCTTGAAAGGAGTGTACAGTAGAGGAAAACATATTTAAAGTAAATTTGTCTCTTGTGGCCTGATATTGCCTAAAATGTTTACAGTACAAGACAGTTTAGCTTCAAGTGAAGAAGTAGGATTTTAAACATGGGAGCTCTTTTACATTGTTATGGATGGGAAACAGTAATGGCGACTCGCATGAATTGCACCTTCCAAATATTTATTGTTTTTCTTCCTTTATCAGGACCACACCCGGTTTGTCAACTGTGTGCGATTCTCCCCTGATGGGAACCGTTTTGCCACAGCAGGAGCTGATGGGCTGGTAAGTAGAAGACCTTAAACCTTTTGATGTGCTTACCCTGCTTTACTGATGTGCTGATGATGTCCTGCCCTACGCTAAACACTAGAACTGCTGTGGGGGAGCATTGCCCTTTCATGACTATTTTTAAATATGTGTGCTCTTAACATTTAGAAATTATATCTGAAACAAAGGTTACAGGCAATTTAGCGACTTTTTAAGTGAAAGTTGACCTTTTCTCCAGCAGGCGTCACAAAGGTGCAGGTTTACTATAACACTAATTATTATATCTCGGGCAGAATAAACTATTATTAATTTGCAGTAATTAAACTGGGACCCAATCATTTTTCGTTATTATGAACTGTTTTTTTTATGTTTTGTAGAATATTTAATTTACTTACTTACTAAATTTTGATTTAAATTTGTATTGATAGTTTGATATTAGACTTCTGACTTGTAGCCTACCATCATTGTTAAACCTTAATGGGTCAAATAATTTGTGTGTGTATATATATCTATCTAGCTATCAATCTATCTCTATCTCTTTCTCTATCTCACAAAGTTGTTTCTATACAACACATCCTTTTTGGACTAGACCTTTAGTAACGATTTGTGATTTTACGATTCATTTACTACTGGCAACAGCGTTGCACTATAGTATATTTTTCATTTCTTTCTGTGTCCTCACAGATCCTCATATGTGATGGAAAGACCGGCGAAAAAGTCTGTGCACTTGGGGGGGAGAAAGCCCACAATGGAGGAGTTTACGCCGTAAGTGTCTTTTTTACTTCTTCTACTTCTTATACTGCCAAAATACAATTTCCTCACCTGAAGCTCAGACTGATGGCACGTTGGCAACTAAATGGCAAAACGCAAGGCAGGTTGAGCCTATGTTGTGCCAACAACCCTTTTGATGCCAATCTCTCACCTCCGGTTCCGAAACCCCTGCAAATAAACAAACATTGAGCAAGTCTTGGGGTTGGTCTTCCCTAGCTGCCGGCGGCCTGCACCATGTTATTTGTTGCGTCGTGACATGTCTGTTAACCTCACCACCAGGTGTCCTGGAGCCCCGACAGCTCCCAGCTGATCTCCGCCTCGGGGGACAAGACGGTGAAGCTATGGGACGTCAGCACGGGCACGGCCGTCACCACCTTCAACATGGGCAATGATGTCATGGACCAGCAGCTGGGATGCCTGTGGCAGAAGGACCACCTTATCAGCGTCTCCCTGTCGGGGAACATCAACTACCTGGACAGGAACAACCCAGACAAGCCCCTCCGCGTCATCAAGGTGTGTGTTTGTGTGTGTGTCCTTAATAGCTTGATGCCTCTGATGCTCAAAGGCCCATATCTGCTCACATTACTAAAAGCTCTTGCTTTAGTTTCTGTTATAAATCGTCGAAAGGAATACAAGTCATCGTAATGTATGGTCAACTTATTTGTCCTGCAGGGTCACAGTAAATCCGTCCATTGTGTGGCGGTTCACAAGAGTGACGGGAAGGCAACCATCTTCTCTGCAAGTCACGATGGACACATCAATATCCTTTCATTTGCACTCACTCATCTTCAGGGGCTGCTCGTAATAAACAGGGTTATCAGTGTGTTTTCTATCGGCATTATTGATTGTATCTGAAGCTACATTAGTGTTAGCCTCCTGAGACCATCCTGATATACACTTTTGCCATATATCTTTTAATCAAATGTAGTGTCGGATTGTGGATGTTTACAGTTTTTTTTTTGTTTTGTTTTTTTACGGCCAGCTTTATATCCGTCCTTCATAGTGAGGGACATTGTTTTTAATTGTTGGAAGAGGTGCAATTACCCCTATTTATGTTCTTTAACACTTTACACATTATTGGGATGCGGAAACTGGAGAGAATGACTGCCTTCAGGGGAAGGGCCACACCAACCAAGTGAACAAGATGGTGGTTGACCAGGCCGGCCAGCTGGTTAGCTGCGGCATGGACGACACTGTGCGCTTTACCGACATCCAAACCAAGGAATACAGGTACTATGGGCACACAAACTTCTGCTCACGTTGTTCTTGGGTTCATCAATGTACCAATGGGTTTACGGCAAATAATGTCTTTATTTTTCTAGTGCCTCTGATGTGGTGAAGATGGACGCCCAGCCTAAGTGTGTGTCCATAGCACCAGGGGGCTTAACGCTGGTAGTTTGCATTGACCTGGTAAGCCAGTTCAGTCAGTGACTTTGAATTCACCTCACTCGTTTCTCAAATCAACTTCCATAATGCCAGCTAGCACATCGGTACTTTTCATTTTACAAACCTAGTATTAAGAGGTCAGTCTCATTGTTGCTGGTATTTATTGTAATGTTTTGGTTTCTAAATTGAAATGTGTCCTATCTCTACTGCGAACAGATCGTATTGCTGAAGGACAAAAAGAAAGTTTTCACTCTGGAAAAGCTGGACTACGAGCCAGAGACCGGAGCGATGCATCCTGGGGGCACTACTGCAGCTGTCGGGGGTGCCGTAAGTGTAGACTTTGGGGGTGGTGAAGTTTAACCCTGCCGTAACTACAATGCGAATACAAATCCCTGTATGTCTGTTTGCTCCGCCCAGGACGGCAAGGTGCGTCTGTACTCCGTCCAGGGCAACAGTCTGAAGGAGGAGGGCCGCACCCTGGAGGCCACGGGACGGGTCACCGCCATGGCCTTCTCCCATGACGGAGCACACTTGGCCGTCACCGACGAGAAGAAGGTCCTCCGCATCTTCACGGTGGCAGATGACTACGCGGTACGCTGGCTCTTTTGTGACCTATGTCGCTAAATTGTATCCGTTTCACACTCGATACAATGGCCGGGAAACGCTATTAGGTGTTGGCGTACAATACATTGGAAGGAGCATATTAATTGTTTACTTTAGGCTGTTAAAGTGTCATTGAGTTTTTCCGACAATCCTGAAATTGGAAGGGGAAAAATGGCCTGAACTACAGTTGCCTGTTGCTTGATTGGCATGACATGGATTAACGTTTCAGTTAGGTGGGCATTCAAACTTGTTTTCTTTCTTTTACCTCCGGCTCAATACTGTGTCATCTGGAGTGCTTTCTGATATGACAATGGCCTTGACATCCAAACTGCAAAGTGTGATTTAGTTTTGATTCCTGAGTTTTGTCCATTTCTTGAATCTTCCCTGTTTCTTTTCCCCAGATCAAGGATGACTTCTATGGTCACCATGCTAAAATAGTCTCTGTGGCCTGGGCCCCTGACAACGAGCACTTAGCCACCAGTGGCATGGACATGATGGTTTACATCTGGACAATCTCTGATTCTGATAAGAGGCTTAAGATCCCAGGTGGGTGGGGCTTTGTGTGTGTGTGTGTGTGTGTGTGTGTGTGTGTGTGTGTGTGTGTGTGTGTGTGTGTGTGTGTGTGTGTGTGTGTGTGTGTGTGTGTGTGTGTGTGTGTGTGTGTGTGTGTGTGTGTGTGTTAAAAGTTAATGGCTAGTTTAGACAGCATCTATAGTCTCTATAAAAACACCCTTATTTTAAATGACTTCCGGAGTAGCCGCAGTGGTAAGGGAAGTAACCAGGCAGGAACCTCTGCTACATCCCTTGGGACTGGGCAAAAATGTTCTAATGAGGTGGAAGTAAGTGAGACTCTCTTTTCTCCAGTCTTTTGGAGGATAAGCAAAGCTACTGCAAGTCCTCCCAGAAGAATGAAGAAGAAAATAGAATGTGATGAATTGTTGTTGCCTTTATCAATCCTCCCCCTGGTCACCCATGTGTTTCTCTCTTGATTTCCACAGATGCCCATCGGTTGCATCACGTCACCAGCCTGGCCTGGGTGGACGACCACACCCTGGTGACCTCTTCATACGACGCCTGTGTCAAGCAGTGGACTATCCTGTACTGAGAGAAATACACACGCACACTCTCAGATCCCTTTTTAGAACTCACAACTTTCTGTCTAATACAATATTTTTTCAGTATCGATATGATGATTTGTCTCTGTCTGCGAACACCTCCTGAATGGCCATTACTGTAGGGGGGTAGGGGAGGGTGATATGCTCCCATTAATGAAATGGCCAAGTTGTGACCTGTACAACACAAGAGTAAACATTGAGTGAGGGGTAAGCACTTTGTGAATGAAGCTCTTTCTGTGGCTTCACAGAACCAGGGGAACGTGTACGCACAACATTCCGTTGGCCAGCCCTTCTTAGTTCAAGCTAAAATGAATATGCCTGTATTGGGCACAGCGCAGTTGAGCGATATGAGTTTTTTGGGCTAAATCTGGTTTGAGAACATTTTGGTGACATTCCTAAAATGTACAGAACGGTGGCCCTTACTGTGTTTGCCTGTCAATTACGGTTACCTGCAGGTGTAGTGGGAGTTAACGGGGGGGAGGGGTGGGGGTCTTATTCTGCCTTTGTTTTCCATTTTCTTTTTCTTCTTTGGCGCGATACTGTCTCTCTCATCTGGCGTGCTTTCCGAAAGACTAGGGTGCAATAATAGGAATAAATAAACATGAAACAATTGTCTAAAATTGAAATGCTGTCTATTTAATGGATCTCTTGAATTGTTGCTTACCTTTTTTAAATTCTGTTTGTTTGGGCCCAATATTTTCATCTTGCTTTGATGATGTATCGCCTTCCGTAGAGGTGTAAATGGTTCATAATAAAAAATAATTTTGATGCATTCTCTTCCATATACATCTGCCGTTCTTTTACTTTTCATCAATACATATGATATATTTAATGAAAGGGAGTATATTCATTAAATCAAATAATCAATTGGAGTATGCTAAGGATAGACTACATTATCAGACTAAACGTTCAAATACCCCTTCTGCTCAATAGGTGACAGTAGAGAATTGTTGAATGGACCGATATCTATCTATCCAGCATGTCTGTATGTGTATTTATCAGGGACGTGCATCTCATCACTGGGGCGGATGAGCAGCGATTTACTTAAAACCCGCTTGCCGGACACCTATAGTATATAACTACGGTGTGTGGCGCATTTCATATCCACCATCGCTCATTAAAACGCTTATGCACAGCGGTACAAAAAAATCAGAAAGTTGCCATGGACCGTAACCATGGCAATAGCACGCCCCCCATCTTTCCTAAAGGGTGGCGGTTTTTTAACTAATGGTATTATTAAGTACTCAAATCGGTATCGGTGAGTACCCAGATGCAAGTACATGAACTTGAACTTGATCGGAGAAAAAGTGGAATCAAAAAAGAAAAAAAAAAGTTGTCGAAGTTAATATAATAAATAAATTTCTTGCCATCTATTGGGTCCTATGCCGTATTTGTCATAGCCTAGGAGCCGGGATGTGACAAATATGACAACAGCAAATCATAAATGAACAAAAAATGTCTAATTTTTGTAGTGCAAAAAAAAAAAGTAAGACAAAACAAAACCGGAACTGGACCTTGCCCTAAGCCAGTCCTTCTAGCCGGTTCTCTGTGTCAAGCACAACTTTTATAACACCTAACACCTTTAACATAACAACTATTTAAGAATGATCATCAGGATTAACAATGAAGCATACTGCAGTGGGCTGTAACTACTAACTTATAAGTAACTAGCCCGTAATAAGGAGTGGTGCTGTTTCGTTTGTTAGCTATCAAAACAAAACTTTTCAAATGAACTAAGGTCATGGTCCTTGATGGGCACACCAAATTCTAGGCCTCTTGGTGGACTTGTGATTTGTTGAACAATGGCGGATAATTTGCATGTTATTTTTTCATAAATCAGCCATAACTTAATAAATTAATTGTAATTGTAATTGTTAATTGTAATATATTTTCGATTGTGAAAATTGAGTGAAGGAACCAGAGTCTTTCTAAGTCAGAAGCATGCTTTTCCGGACTCTCAGTGGCAGCAAGGCTTTGCTAGCTATCTTGTGCGTGCATGAATCGCGAGTCTCTCAATAAAGATTCAGATTCAGATAACTTTATTTATCCCAGAAGTGGACAATTCAGTTTGCAGTTCCCAGTCATGAATAAATAAACACAATGAATAGCAATATAGTATTATATATCCACCATGGAGCCCACACTGCAACATGTCAAATGTACGCTTTGGAACACATTAAGGGACACATTAAGTAGGAAACTTCAATTGTAATGTATATTAAACTAATGTTAGTCAAACGCATTTCTCTGACAGGGTTATGGTTAGGGTTATGGTTAGGGTTAGGGTTAGGGTTTGGGTTAATCCTTACTGTGTGTTCACACCGCACTTTGTCCCATTCGCCTATTCGCGCGAATAGGCGAATGTTGCCGCGCGACAAATCATAATCTGTCGCTGTGCATTTTTGTGTGCATTCGCGGGGCGAATTTTTTTTTTGCCTGACAACGGTCATTCATGCCATTCTCATCAACCATGGCCGAGATGTGTGTCTGTACCTGTTGTGGAAGAGGGAGAGCCCGTCGTTTATGGGTTAATAATATAATCCGGAGGCGCACACCGCTTTGTGCCGTGATATTATATATATCGTATATATTATATGATATAGATATTTATATATTATATGTAGATATAGAGCGGGAGTCGCAAACGGCAACAATCACTTTCTCCTCCAAGCTGCGGTTCACTGAACGGTTGAACGGTGATTGGCTGTTTTACGTTACTTCACCCAGGGAGTGAACTGATTGGCTGTTACGTGACGTCACCCAGGGAGTGAACGCTGATTGGCTGTTCTTCGCACCGCACTTCGCGGGGCGAAGTGCGGTGTGAACACACCGTTACTGTGTGTTCACACCGCACTTCGCCCCGCGACACGTTTCAATGTTAAGTGAACGTGGAGACGCGAATCGGGCGAATTTTTTTTTCGCCGATACGCGCGACAAGATTTGATTGACAGCGCGAAATTTTTCCTCGTGAACGGCGAGCGCGTTCACGTGGATTCGCGCCGCGAATAATTCGCCCCCGCGAATAAAGTTAAAATATTTCAACTTGTTCGCGGCATTCGCGTTGAAACAGCCAATCAGCGTTCACTCCCTGTGGGTAACGTGGGTGAAGTAACGTAAAACAGCCAATCAGCGTTCACTCCCTGGGTGACGTCACGTAACAGCCAATCAGTTCACTCCCTGGGTGAAGTAACGTAAAACAGCCAATCACCGTTCAACCGTTCAGTGAACCGCAGCTTGGAGGAGAAAGTGATTGTTGCCGTTTGCGACTCCCGCTCTATATCTACATATAATATATAAATATCTATATCATATAATATATACGATATATATAATATCACGGCACAAAGCGGTGTGCGCCTCCGGATTATATTATTAACCCATAAACGACGGGCTCTCCCTCTTCCACAACAGGTACAGACACACATCTCGGCCATGGTTGATGAGAATGGCATGAATGACCGTTGTCAGGCAAAAAAAAAATTCGCCCCGCGAATGCACACAAAAATGCACAGCGACAGATTATGATTTGTCGCACGGCAACATTCGCCTATTCGCGCGAATAGGCGAAATGGGACAAAGTGCGGTGTGAACACACCATTAGGGTTAGGAGTCAGTGTGCGAGTTTGCCTGACAGGCTGCCTGTCCAATCCTAGCGCTTGAGGCGGAACTTTTTCCGGATTCCGCCTACGAAAAACACAGTCGCCCCCTGGAGCAGTGCCTACTTCCGCAATCCACCAGTGCTCAGTGGACAAGCCTGGTATTGCAGTTGTTTTAGCGGGCTGTGGATGGGTCCCTCGATTCATAGTTGAAGTAGATATCCCTGTAGTAGATATCCCTGTTCACTCCAATACAAGCGGGGAACAGGAATGTGTCTCCGCAAAAAAATTCTGGATATTAATCAAAGGCTCATAATTATCTTTAGTCCATATACTAATAAAATGAAAGTTTTCTCTTTTCAAAACGCCACCTCAAAACGTTTTATTAGCCATTTTATTTATTTATTGTTTGCAGGAGAAGGAGGGGTGGGCAGCTGAAAGGAGTCGTAGTGAATTGATTCACCATTTATTGATCCATTTATTCAAAAGATCCAAAGACAAAGAATGAGTGCATTACGGTATCATGGTGGTTTTCTTTATCAGGGCAAAAAGGGCCAAACTAATCTAAAATAAAAATATAATAATAATTGTTAAATAATAATAATTGTTAAATAAAAATAGTTGCCCAGATGGCAGGAGGAGTGTAATTTAAAGATCACATATAGAGAATCATCTGGGGGGTTACACTTCCATGCTCGGTAAACAATGCGACTGTGCTTGCTCTGAACTCTCGCTTATAATGTTAACAATGCTAGAGAACTTGATAAAAATGTCTGTTTACATTTCTGTTTACATTTCACTCTATGCTGCATATATTTATACCTTAGTTATTATTATATATTACAGTTATTATTATATTTTTATTTTATTCTAACTACTCATGTCCAGTATTGTAGTTTATTTATCTATTTAGGCTAGCTCTCTTACTTGTGTTTCTTTTATACTTTTACTTTTCTTTATATTGTACTGTTGAAGGAGCCTGAGACTTCAAAATTTAATTGCGAGCGACTGCGTCTGTAATTGTTGTGCATATAACAAATAAAACATCTTGAATCTTGAAATGGTTGCAAAGCAAGCCACACTATTGCAGGGCTGCCAACTTTTGGGTTTTGGCCGGAGTGAGATTCTGTAGAATCTTGTAATGCATACAATGCATTACATGCAATGTTGACTGGGGGGGGGTGCGACTCGGGTTTTTTGGTCCGTGAGAAATTGGATGTGTGGCGTGTGAGCGTGTGTAAGCAGGCAAAAGCGTGTGACACCCTGCCAAGCCAAGCAGGGTCAGGGATCACACTAACTGGTAGGCTTCAGTTTATTTGTTGTAGCCTAGTCCTACATGATTTTAATATAGCTGTTAACCCATGTCGTTACAAACAATGTTGATTTGAATGTGTCATGAGGGTGATAAAGTTCATTTGCTTATTTAAAGGCCTAGCCTACAGATTTTTTTTGCACTTTATTCTGTTTTGGGAATTTCCTCCAAGTGCGAATATGTTTACATTAGTTACTGAAGGCAGTGTTCTGAAATGGGATCAATTAATAGTTTGTTAACCTATGTTGTGAGTAATAGAGTAGAAAATCTTTAAAATATTGTTGCAAGTGGCCTGTATGCATGGCCTTCACATGTTTTTTGTGAAGCTGTCCATGTCTTAAAAATATTGATGGGGATGTTTCCAACATTCTCATATAATCAGATTTTTATTTAATTGTATGCACTTTAATCTCTGTTTTTGACATTTTCTCACAGTGCAAATATGTTTTTGAATGAGTTTCAAAAAATCAACAAAACAAAAAAAATCGTTAAACTATTAATGCATGATTGTGGACTATGGAAATAATAAAATTCCAGGTCTTTTGGAAATGTTTGGAGTCGCTGTGTCATAATTCAGCTTAATTGGGGGTCAAGCAGCGAAGCTGCGAGACAACCATTGTTATTCTACGTTTTCCTATTATTAGGGACCGAGCCAAACATGGCAAGGTCCCTATTGAAACCCTCGTGTTTCTTCTTCTTATTTT
This sequence comes from Micromesistius poutassou, assembly GCF_964030765.1. Lineage (NCBI taxonomy): Eukaryota > Metazoa > Chordata > Actinopteri > Gadiformes > Gadidae > Micromesistius > Micromesistius poutassou. Next base: position 12,778,434 of record NC_140272.1, read on the forward strand.
TAGTCCACTTCGACTGCATTTTTCCCCCCCTGCACATATTCGAAAACTCATTTTTATTTGGCACATTTTGTGGGACTGGTGAAAAATTTGATATTCTAGCCCTCAAATTCACATTCGCCCCTAGGTGGCGCTATAGCAACTATGCCAAAATTTCAACGTTTGCACAAGCATAACTCGTCACCGGTTGGACCTAAACTCATGAAACTTTGCACACATATGCAAATCCTCATAATGAAGAAATTTGCAGATACTAACTTAGCACTTCCGGTAGCCAGATTTCCCGCCATTTTGAATTTAGTTAAAAACAGTAAATTCCCCAAGGATCCCAGGTTTTTCGACTTTGACAAAAATCCTTTGGCACATATCATCTATGGCCCATTATCTTCAATCTGACATAAGGATTAGTCTGTAGGATAAATTTCAAAGTACCCATGAGCCATTGAGTTCAAAAAGGGGTGTGTTTTTCACCCCAAAAATAGTAAATTGCACATATCTACATTAATTGGACTCCTATGGTGTTGGACCTCTCTACTAAAGTTGTTCATAATCAAATTCTGAACAAGAATAAGTCAAAAAAAATTCAAATGGGGCGTGGCATCGAAGTGGGCGTGGCCCGTTACTAAAATAGCCACAGTTCATAGACGCAATGTTTGATTTGAGCGGGACCAACTCAATGGCCGTTAGGTACCAAAGTTCTAACTGCGCACCAAAAATTAAGTCGATTTAAAAAACAACATGGCCGCCAGAGGAGGGTCGATCACTCTGCGGACACCGTAATAGTTATGAATATGAAATTCACAGGACACGTGTAAACTGGTGCCTCTAGCTCACATACCAAAATTCGTGTTTCTCATATGTGTAGCGCCCCCTACAGGAACTTTAAAAACCAGCCCCTGCGCCACGTTTCACCAATATGTATGAAACTTGGTAGGCACGTATAAGGTCCCATGACCTACAGAAAAGCCTCTTGGACCCATGCTCCAAACCCCACCGGAAGTCGGAAATTTTAATTTTTTCTTTTTCACTCTCGGCGGCCATTTTGAAATTTTTTCACTTTTTTGCCTTGTATTTGAATGAACTCCTCCTAGGGAATTTATCGGATTTGCTTCAAAATTGGTCAGTACAGTCATGAAGTGGTGCTAAACCAAAATCGTGCTATTTGTGACTGTACGTTGAAGGGCGTGTCCGTGGCATGCCGTCAAAGTTGGCCATTTTTGAATTCCGTTGCGTTGTATTTGAACTAACTCCTCCTAGGGAATTTATCGGATCTGCTTCAAATTTGGTCAGTACAGTCATGAAGTGGTGCTGAACCAAAATCTAGCTATTTGGAACTGTACGTTGAAGGGCGTGTCCGTGGCGTGATGTCAAAGTTGGCCATTTTGAATGGAATTTCACTTTTTCGCATTGTATTTGAACGAACTCCTCCTAGGGAATTTATAGCATCTGCTTCACAATTGGTCAGTACAGTCATGAAGTGGTGCTGAACCAAAATCGTGCTATTTGTGACTGTACATTGAAGGGCGTGTCCGTGGCGTGCCGTCAAAGTTGGCCATTTTTTAATTCCGTCGCCAAAAGTTGGCCATTTTTGAATTCCGTCGCCTTGTATTTGAACTAACTCCTCCTAGGGAATTTATCGGATCTGCTTCAAAATTGGTCAGTACAGTCATGAAGTGGTGCTGAACCAAAATCGTGCTATTTGTGATTGTACGTTGAAGGGCGTGTCCGTGGCATGCCGTCAAAGTTGGCCATTTTTGAATTCCGTCGCCTTGTATTTCAACTAACTCCTCCTAGGGAATTTATCGGATCATTGATGTAGGGTTAATGAACATGTAATTCAGTTAAATGTGGTCTTACATGTTAATGTCAAAACAATCAGTAGGACACCACAGGGCACCTCTGCTTCTACAGATTACATAAATTCGCGAATTTTTTTTAAAACTGCGCTTTTTTAAAGCTGCGCGCAGTGATGAGCGGGACCTCGTGCCGGCTTGTGGCTGCGTCACGTGCGGTCCTAACATGTGCACATCTTGCCAGCACACATGTTACGACGGCACGTGACGTGGCCGCAAGCCGGCGCAAATTTTTTTTAAAACTGCGCGCAGTGATGAACGGGACCTCTTACCGGCTTGCGGCTGCGTCACGTGCGGTCCTAACATGTGCACATCTCGCCAGCACACATGTTAGGACGGCACGTGATGCGGCCGCAAGCCGGCGCGAGGTCCCGTTCATCACTGCGCGCAGTTTTAATTAGGGACCGAGCCAAACTTGGCAAGGACCCTATTGAAATCCTCGTGTTTATTATTATTAGGGACCGAGCCAAACTTGGCAAGGACCCTATTGAAACCCTCGTGATTATTATTATTATTATTATTATTTTCCACGACTTCGACTGCATTTTTCCCCCCCTGCACATATTCTAAAACTCAAAATTTTTTGGTGCAATTGTGGGGACTGGTGAAAAATTTGATATTCTAGCCCTCAAATTCACATTCGCCCCTAGGTGGCGCTATAGCAACTGTTCAAAAGTGCAAACTTTGCACAAGCATATCTCGCCACCGGTTTGACCTACACTCATGAAACTTTGCACACACATGCATATCCTCATGATGAACAAAAAAGTCTCTTGAACTGAACACTTCCGGTAGCCATATTTTCCGCCATTTTGAATTTAGTTAAAAACAGTAAATTCCCCAAGGATCCCAGGTTTTTCGACTTTGACAAAATTCCTTTGGCACATATCATATATGGCCCATTATCTTCAATCTGACTTAAGGATTAGTCTGTACAATAAAGTTTAGAGCACCAATGAGTTCTAAAAGTGGTGTGGTTGAAACCTCGAAAATAGTTAATTGCTCATATCAACGTCAAGTTGGACGCCTATGATGTTGGCCCCAATACAAAAGTTGTTCAGAATCAAATTCTGAACAAGAGAAAGTCAACATATTTTCAAATGGGGCGTGGCATCGAAATGGGCGTGGCCTGACACTAAAATCGCCACAGTTCATAGACGCAATGTTTGATTTCAGCAGGAGCGACTTAGTGGCCGTTAGGTACCAAAGTTCTAACTGCTCACCAAAAATTTAGTCGATTTAAAAAACAACATGGCCGCCAGAGCCTCAAAATCACTGTGCGGAGACCGTAATAGTTATGAATATGAAATTCACAGCACACGTGTAAACTGGTGCCGATAGCTCACATACCAAAATTCGTGTTTCTATTTTTTGTAGCGCCCCCTACAGGAACTTTAAAAAGCAGCCCCTGCGCCACGTTTCACCAATATGTATGAAACTCAGTATTCACGTACAATGTGCCCATACCTACAGAAAAGCCTCTTGGACCCATGCCCCAAACCCCACAGGAAGTCGGCTATTTGCATTTCTAATTTTCACTTTTGGCGGCCATTTTGAATTTTTTTCACTTTTTTGCCTTGTATTTGAATGAACTCCTCCTAGGGAATTTATCGGATCTGCTTCAAAATTGGTCAGTACAGTCATGAAGTGGTGCTGAACAAAAATCCTGCTATTTGTGACTGTACGTTGAAGGGCGTGTCCGTGGCGTGCCGTCAAAGTTGGCCATTTTGAATGGAATTCTTTCACTTTTTCGCCTTGTATTTCAACTAACTCCTCCTAGGGAATTTATCGGATCATTGATGTAGGGTTAATAATGTTAGTTAAAGTTGTTACAACATGTAATTCAGTTAAATGTGGTCTTACATGTTAATGTCAAAACAATCAGTAGGACACCACAGGGCACCTCTGCTTCTACAGATTACATAAATTTGCGAATTTTTTTTAAAACTGCGCTTTTTTAAAACTGAGCGCAGTGATGAACGGGACCTCGTGCCGGCTTGCGGCTGCGTCACGTGCGGTCCTAACATGTGCACATCTTGCCAGCACACATGTTACGACGGCACGTGACGCGGCCGCAAGCCGGCGCGATTTTTTTTTTAAACTGCGCGCAGTGATGAACGGGACCTCGTAGTGGCGGCTGCAAGCCGGCGCGAGGTCCCGTTCATCACTGCGCGCAGTTTTAATTAGGGACCGAGCCAAACTTGGCAAGGACCCTATTGAAATCCTCGTGTTTATTATTATTAGGGACCGAGCCAAACATGGCAAGGACCCTATTGAAACCCTCGTGTTTTTTCTTATTATTATTTTTCAGAACTTTGACTGCATTTTTCCCCCCCTGCACATATTCGAAAACTCATTTTTTTTTGGCACATTTTGTGGGACTGGTGAAAAATTTGATATTCTAGCCCTCAAATTCACATTCGCCCCTAGGTGGCGCTATACCAACTATGCCAAAATTTCATCGTTTGGACAAGCATAACTCGTCACCGGTTGGACCTAAACTCATGAAACTTTGCACACATATGCAAATCCTCATAATGAAGAAATTTGCAGATACTAACTTAGCACTTCCGGTAGCCAGATTTCCCGCCATTTTGAATTTAGTTAAAAACAGTAAATTCCCCAAGGATCCCAGGTTTTTCGACTTTGACCAAAATCCTTTGGCACATATCATCTATGGCCCATTGTCTTCAATCTGACATAAGGATTAGTCTGTAGGATAAATTTCAAAGTACCCATGAGCCATTGAGTTCAAAAAGGGGTGTGTTTTTCACCCCAAAAATAGTAAATTGCACATATCTACATGAAGTTGGACTCCTATGGTGTTGGACCTCTCTACTAAAGTTGTTCATAATCAAATTCTGAACAAGAATAAGTCAACAATTTTTCAAATGGGGCGTGGCATCGAAGTGGGCGTGGCCCGTTACTAAAATAGCCACAGTTCATAGACGCAATGTTTGATTTGAGCGGGACCAACTCAATGGCCGTTAGGTACCAAATTTCTAACTGCTCACCAAAAATTAAGTCGATTTAAAAAACAACATGGCCGCCAGAGGAGGGTCGATCACTCTGCGGACACCGTAATAGTTATGAATATGAAATTCACAGGACACGTGTAAACTGGTGCCTCTAGCTCACATACCAAAATTCGTGTTTCTATTTTTTGTAGCGCCCCCTACAGGAACTTTAAAAACCAGCCCCTGCGCCACGTTTCACCAATATGTATGAAACTTGGTAGGCACGTATAAGGTCCCATGACCTACAGAAAAGCCTCTTGGACCCATGCCCCAAAACCCACCGGAAGTCGGAAATTTTAATTTATTCATTTGCACTCTCGGCGGCCATTTTGAATTTTTTTCACTTTTTTGCCTTGTATTTGAATGAACTCCTCCTAGGGAATTTATCGGATCTGCTTCAAAATTGGTCAGTACAGTCATGAAGTGGTGCTAAACCAAAATCGTGCTATTTGTGACTGTACGTTGAAGGGCGTGTCCGTGGCATGCCGTCAAAGTTGGCCATTTTTGAATTCCGTCGCCTTGTATTTGAACTAACTCCTCCTAGGGAATTTATCGGATCTGCTTCAAATTTGGTCAGTACAGTCATGAAGTGGTGCTGAACCAAAATCGTGCTATTTGGGACTGTACGTTGAAGGGCGTGTCCGTGGCGTGATGTCAAAGTTGGCCATTTTGAATGGAATTTCACTTTTTCGCATTGTATTTGAACGAACTCCTCCTAGGGAATTTATCGGATCTGCTTCACAATTGGTCAGTACAGTCATGAAGTGGTGCTGAACCAAAATCGTGCTATTTGTGACTGTACGTTGAAGGGCGTGTCCGTGGCGTGCCGTCAAAGTTGGCCATTTTTGAAATCCGTCGCCTTGTATTAAACTTACTCCTCCTAGGGAATTTGTATTTGAACTAACTCCTCCTAGGGAATTTATCGGATCTGCTTCAAAATTGGTCAGTACAGTCATGAAGTGGTGCTGAAACAAAATCGTGCTATTTGTGACTGTACATTGAAGGGCATGGCCGTGGCGTGCTGTCAAAGTTGGCCATTTTGAATGGAATACTTTCACTTTTTCGCCTTGTATTTGAACTAACTCCTCCTAGGGAATTTATCGGATCATTGATGTAGGGTTAATGAACATGTAATTCAGTTAAATGTGGTCTTACATGTTAATGTCAAAAAAATCAGTAGGACACCACAGGGCACCTCTGCTTCTACAGATTACATAAATTCGCGAATTTTTTTTAAAACTGCGCTTTTTTAAAACTGCGCGCAGTGATGAACAGGACCTCGTGCCGGCTTGCGGCTGCGTCACGTGCGGTCCTAACACGTGCACATCTTGCCAGCACACATGTTACGACGGCACGTGACGCGGCCGCAAGCCGGCGCGATTTTTTTTTAAAACTGCGCGCAGTGATGAACGGGACCTCGTAGTGGCGGCTGCAAGCCGGCGCGAGGTCCCGTTCATCACTGCGCGCAGTTTTAATTAGGGACCGAGCCAAACTTGGCAAGGACCCTATTGAAATCCTCATGTTTATTCTTCTTCTTCTTATTTTTCCTCATCTTCGACTGCATTTTTCCCCCCCTGCACATATTCGAAAACTCATTTTTATTTGGCACATTTTGTGGGACTGGTGAAAAATTTGATATTCTAGCCCTCAAATTCACATTCGCCCCTAGGTGGCGCTATACCAACTATGCCAAAATTTCAACGTTTGCACAAGCATAACTCGTCACCGGTTGGACCTAAACTCATGAAACTTTGCACACATATGCAAATCCTCATAATGAAGAAATTTGCAGATACTAACTTAGCACTTCCGGTAGCCAGATTTCCCGCCATTTTGAATTTAGTTAAAAACAGTAAATTCCCCAAGGATCCCAGGTTTTTCGACTTTGACGAAAATCCTTTGGCACATATCATCTATGGCCCATTATCTTCAATCTGACATAAGGATTAGTCTGTAGGATAAATTTCAAAGTACCCATGAGCCATTGAGTTCAAAAAGGGGTGTGTTTTTCACCCCAAAATTAGTAAATTGCACATATCTACATTAATTGGACTCCTATGGTGTTGAACCTCTCTACTAAAGTTGTTCAGAATCAAATTCTGAACAAGATTAAGTCAACACTTTTTCAAATGGGGCGTGGCATCGAAGTGGGCGTGGCCCGTTACTAAAATAGCCACAGTTCATAGACGCAATGTTTGATTTGAGCGGGACCAATTCAATGGCCGTTAGGTACCAAAGTTCTAACTGCTCAATTAAAATTAAGTCGATTGAAAAAACAACATGGCCGCCAGAGGAGGGTCGATCACTCTGCGGAGATCATAATAGTTATGAATATGAAATTCACAGGACACGTATAGACTGGTGCCGGTAGCTCACATACCAAAAATCGTGTTTCTCATGTGTGTAGCGCCCCCTACAGGAACTTTAAAATGCAGCCCCTACGTCACGTTTCACCAATATGTATGAAACTCGGTAAGCACATACAAGGTCACAATATCTACAGAAAAGCCTCTTGGACCCATGCCCCAAAACCCACCGGAAGTCGGAAATTTTAATTTTTTCATTTTCACTCTCGGCGGCCATTTTGAATTTTTTTCACTTTTTGGCCTTGTATTTGAATGAACTCCTCCTAGGGAATTTATCGGATCTGTTTCAAAATTGGTCAGTACAGTCAATAAATGGTGCCGAACCAACGCCGTGCTATTTGTGACTGTACGTTGAAGGGCGTGTCCGTGGCGTGCCGTCAAAGTTGGCCATTTTTGAATTCCGTCGCCTTGTATTTGAACTAACTCCTCCTAGGGAATTTATCGAATCTGCTTCCAAATTGGTCAGTACAGTCATGAAATGGTGCTGAATAAATGCCGTGCTATTTGGGACTGTACGTTGAAGGGCGTGTCCGTGGCGTTCCGCCAAAGTTGGCCATTTTGAATGGAATTTTTTCACTTTTTCGCCTTGTATTTAAACTAACTCCTCATAGGGAATTTATCGGGTTGTTGATGTAGGGTTAATGAACATGTAATTCAGTTAAATGTGGTCTTACATGTTAATGTCAAAACAATCAGTAGGACACCACAGGGCACCTCTGCTTCTACAGATTACATAAATTCGCGAAATTTTTTTAAAACTGCGCTTTTTTAAAACTGCGCGCAGTGATGAACGGGACCTCGTGCCGGCTTGCGGCTGCGTCACGTGCGGTCCTAACATGTGCACATCTGGCCAGCACACATGTTAGGACGGCACGTGATGCGGCCGCAAGCCGGCGCGATTTTTTTTTAAAACTGCGCGCAGTGATGAACGGGACCTCTTACCGGCTTGCGGCTGCGTCACGTGCGGTCCTAACATGTGCACATCTTGCCAGCACACATGTTAGGACGGCACGTGATGCGGCCGCAAGCCGGCGCGAGGTCCCGTTCATCACTGCGCGCAGTTTTAATTCTTCCTATTTTCCCTCGCCTTCGACTGCATTTTTCCCCCCCTGAACATATTCTAAAACTCAATTTTTCTTGGCGCATTTTGTGGGACTGGTGAAAAATTTGATATTCTAGCCCTCAAATTCACATTCGCCCCTAGGTGGCGCTATACCAACTATGCCAAAATTTCAACGTTTGCACAAGCATAACTCGTCACCGGTTGGACCTAAACTCATGAAACTTTGCACACATATGCAAATCCTCATAATGAAGAAATTTGCAGATACTAACTTAGCACTTCCGGTAGCCAGATTTCCCGCCATTTTGAATTTAGTTAAAAACAGTAAATTCCCCAAGGATCCCAGGTTTTTCGACTTTGACAAAAATCCTTTGGCACATATCATCTATCGCCCATTATCGTCAATCTGACATAAGGATTAGTCTGTAGGATAAATTTCAAAGTACCCATGAGCCATTGAGTTCAAAAAGGGGTGTGTTTTTCACCCCAAAAATAGTAAATTGCACATATCTACATGAAGTTGGACTCCTATGGTGTTGGACCTCTCTACTAAAGTTGTTCATAATCAAATTCTGAACAAGAATAAGTCAACAATTTTTCAAATGGGGCGTGGCATCGAAGTGGGCGTGGCCCGTTACTAAAATAGCCACAGTTCATAGACGCAATGTTTGATTTGAGCGGGACCAACTCAATGGCCGTTAGGTACCAAATTTCTAACTGCTCACCAAAAATTAAGTCGATTTAAAAAACAACATGGCCGCCAGAGGAGGGTCGATCACTCTGCGGACACCGTAATAGTTATGAATATGAAATTCACAGGACACGTGTAAACTGGTGCCTCTAGCTCACATACCAAAATTCGTGTTTCTATTTTTTGTAGCGCCCCCTACAGGAACTTTAAAAACCAGCCCCTGCGCCACGTTTCACCAATATGTATGAAACTTGGTAGGCACGTATAAGGTCCCATGACCTACAGAAAAGCCTCTTGGACCCATGCCCCAAAACCCACCGGAAGTCGGAAATTTTAATTTATTCATTTGCACTCTCGGCGGCCATTTTGAATTTTTTTCACTTTTTTGCCTTGTATTTGAATGAACTCCTCCTAGGGAATTTATCGGATCTGCTTCAAAATTGGTCAGTACAGTCATGAAGTGGTGCTAAACCAAAATCGTGCTATTTGTGACTGTACGTTGAAGGGCGTGTCCGTGGCATGCCGTCAAAGTTGGCCATTTTTGAATTCCGTCGCCTTGTATTTGAACTAACTCCTCCTAGGGAATTTATCGGATCTGCTTCAAATTTGGTCAGTACAGTCATGAAGTGGTGCTGAACCAAAATCGTGCTATTTGGGACTGTACGTTGAAGGGCGTGTCCGTGGCGTGATGTCAAAGTTGGCCATTTTGAATGGAATTTCACTTTTTCGCATTGTATTTGAACGAACTCCTCCTAGGGAATTTATCGGATCTGCTTCACAATTGGTCAGTACAGTCATGAAGTGGTGCTGAACCAAAATCGTGCTATTTGTGATTGTACGTTGAAGGGCGTGTCCGTGGCATGCCGTCAAAGTTGGCCATTTTTGAATTCCGTCGCCTTGTATTTCAACTAACTCCTCCTAGGGAATTTATCGGATCATTGATGTAGGGTTAATAATGTTAGTTAAAGTTGTTACAACATGTAATTCAGTTAAATGTGGTCTTACATGTTAATGTCAAAACAATCAGTAGGACACCACAGGGCACCTCTGCTTCTACAGATTACATAAATTTGCGAATTTTTTTTAAAACTGCGCTTTTTTAAAACTGCGCGCAGTGATGAACGGGACCTCGTGCCGGCTTGCGGCTGCGTCACGTGCGGTCCTAACATGTGCACATCTTGCCAGCACACATGTTACGACGGCACGTGACGCGGCCGCAAGCCGGCGCGATTTTTTTTTAAAACTGCGCGCAGTGATGAACGGGACCTCGTAGTGGCGGCTGCAAGCCGGCGCGAGGTCCCGTTCATCACTGCGCGCAGTTTTAATTAGGGACCGAGCCAAACATGGCAAGGTCCCTATTGAAACCCTCGTGTTTATTATTATTATTATTATTATTATTTTTAGCCACTTCGACTGCATTTTTCCCCCCCTGCACATATTCTAAAACTCAAAATTTTTTGGTGCAATTGTGGGGACTGGTGAAAAATTTGATATTCTAGCCCTCAAATTCACATTCGCCCCTAGGTGGCGCTATAGCAACTGTTCAAAAGTGCAAACTTTGCACAAGCATATCTCGCCACCGGTTTGACCTACACTCATGAAACTTTGCACACACATGCATATCCTCATGATGAACAAAAAAGTCTCTTGAACTGAACACTTCCGGTAGCCATATTTTCCGCCATTTTGAATTTAGTTAAAAACAGTAAATTCCCCAAGAATCCCAGGTTTTTCGACTTTGACCAAAATCCTTTGGCACATATCATATATGGCCCATTATCTTCAATCTCACTTAAGGATTAGTCTGTACAATAAAGTTTAGAGCACCAATGAGTTCTAAAAGGGGTGTGGTTGAAACCTCGAAAATAGTTAATTGCTCTTATCAACGTCAAGTTGGACGCCTATGATGTTGGCCCCAATACAAAAGTTGTTCAGAATCAAATTCTGAACAAGATAAAGTCAACATATTTTCAAATGGGGCGTGGCTTCGAAGTGGGCGTGGCCCGTTACTAAAATAGCCACAGTTCATAGAGGCAATGTTTGATTTGAGCGGGACCAACTCAGTGGTCGTTAGGTACCAATGTTCTAACTGCTCAATTAAAATTGAGTCGATTGAAAAAACAACATGGCCGCCAGAGCCTCAAAATCACTGTGCGGAGATCATAATAGTTATGAATATGAAATTCACAGGACACGTGTAGACTGGTGCCGGTAGCTCACATACCAAATATCGTGTTTCTCATCTGTGTAGCGCCCCCTACAGGAACTTTAAAAAGCATCCCCGGCGCCACGTTTCACCAATATGTATGAAACTCAGTATTCACGTACAATGTGCCCATACCTACAGAAAAGCCTCTTGGACCCATGCCCCAAACCCCACAGGAAGTCGGCTATTTGCATTTTTTATTTTCACTCTCGGCGGCCATTTTGAATTTTTTTCACTTTTTTGCCTTGTATTTGAACTAACTCCTCCTAGGGAATTTATCGAATCTGCTTCCAAATTGGTCAGTACAGTCATGAAATGGTGCTGAATAAACGCCGTGCTATTTGGGACTGTGCGTTTAAGGGCGTGTCCGTGGCGTGCCATCAAAGTTGGCCATTTTTGAATGGAATTTCACTTTTTCGCTTTGTATTTAAACAAACTCCTCCTAGGGAATTTATCGCATCTGCTTCCAAATTGGTTAGTACAGTCAAAAAATGGTGCTGAACCAACGCCGTGCTATTTGTGACTGTACGTTGAAGGGCGTGGCCGTGGCGTGCCGTCAAAGTTGGCCATTTTTGAATTCCGTCGCCTTGTATTTGAACTAACTCCTCCTAGGGAATTTATCGGATCGTTGATGTAGGGTTAATGAACATGTAATTCAGTTAAATGTGGTCTTACATGTTAATGTCAAAAAAATCAGTAGGACACCACAGGGCACCTCTGCTTCTACAGATTACATAAATTCGCGAATTTTTTTTAAAACTGCGCTTTTTTAAAACTGCGCGCAGTGATGAACAGGACCTCGTGCCGGCTTGCGGCTGCGTCACGTGCGGTCCTAACACGTGCACATCTTGCCAGCACACATGTTACGACGGCACGTGACGCGGCCGCAAGCCGGCGCGATTTTTTTTTAAAACTGCGCGCAGTGATGAACGGGACCTCGTAGTGGCGGCTGCAAGCCGGCGCGAGGTCCCGTTCATCACTGCGCGCAGTTTTAATTATTATTATTTACCTGCCATGGGAGTCTATGGCAGCCCATAGAACACCTTGGTGAAAAGTTGTGAAATTTGGCACACTGATTCAGGACAGTCCCATGATCCCTTGAAGCAAATTTGGGGTTGCTAGCCCATGAGCTCTAGCGCCACCAACAGGTCAAAGTTGGACATGCATTCATGTTTAGAACTTTTGACCCATTCATCCAATATTCACAACCAAGATATCATTGGAATCCTTGGGCCAGACCGAGTTCAACGCACCCTATGACGTCATATTGCGTCAGGATGGATTTTCCGCCATCTTGGTTTATGTCAAAAACCTTCAAAACGTATCTCCTATCACAAATTTTGTCCAATCTTCTCTAAACTTGGTACATATGATCCTCAGGCCATGCTTGACAAAAAACATTGAATAGATTTTTCAAATTCAAAACAGTTTAGCCGCTACAGCCAATCAAATTTGACCGCAAAGCCGCCAAACAGGACCTTTGACCTCTAGGGGGCGCTATAATTAATGACAATGTGTTTTAACTCCTCTCTCTTCACATGAGTATATTTCAAACAAATTTACAATGTCTGGTGATACTATAAGACCTCCCCATATAGCTAGTAAATGATTTTTCACAGAAATATCCGCGTCAGCCAATCAAATTTGACAGTGAAACCGCCAAACAGGAAGTAAGCCAATTTCTCAGCAGCCCTTTGACATATCATAACCGAACTTGGTACATAGACCCATGACATCATTATGGGGACACTCAATGAATTTGGTGACCTTTGACCTATAGGGGGGCGAGTGTGATTATATCTCACTTGATCTTTTATTTTTTGACGTGCAACTTGTCGAAAGTGCTGAAGGCCGTGTGTCTGACATAGATCTATCTTGTTGATGAGGCTCCTCTGGTCTATTTTGCAAATTAGTTTATGGAGTCCCATTCTGCTTGACCCCCACATCACTGCTTGCAGTTATATTATTTAATATATTGTTGCATATGGCACACTCATCTAGAAAATGTCAAACTGGCACTGCATGTTGAAAAGTTTGCTGACCCCTGTTATAGACTAACCAAACATCACCATCACCAACATCAAGATGGACTCCTATCAAGTAAAATGAAGTTGATTGACAAAACAACATGGCCACCAGAGGCTCAAAATCGTCCACATTTAATTTATTAAAGGGCATTGGCCTTTTACATGCCTATTTTGTGTGCTATGTATTAATGTCCGCTCATTGGTGTAAGACACATTTTCTGCTGCTGTCAGTGTGTTCTTTACACAGACCTTGTGAGGTGTGTGTGCGAGAGATAGATGAGTTTCTTTGTATACCACATGACGTCATAATTATTGCTTGGAAGACTGTCAGTTATGTTCTTTGTAAGGTGTGGCGAGGAAAGTACCAATACATTACCCTATGATTGCTTTTGCTATGTTCATTACTTCAGGGTTCCTGATGGACAGATGGCAGTGGCAATTTGAGAGTCTGTTGAGGCCCTAGGCAAAAACTCCTAGGGGGCCCCTCCAACCAACGTTCCTCACCATTATGTTATAAATAATCTGACCAAACCAGTATTAAGGAGTGTTCATCCATGCATAAAGCATTTATTTTGCAAATTCAAATGCTGTTTTACATGCCATGGCTAGTGCAAATGCTATGTACTCAAATCAAAATACATTAAATATTGCACTCCACTGAAAAAGAGCCAGTGTTCACATTTTGTTAGCACTATATTAATACAAATATAGAACAATACAACAAAAAATATATATAAACAGAGTCTAAAATGCACACATAACTGAGGTGTGAAGTGACTTGGTATTAATTATCTCAAATTAGTTACAGCAATTGAGTAATTTTGAATAGTTTTCTTAGGTAATTAAACCCACTTTACAATTCCAGTGCTCATCAAAACCCTTGAAGGTGAACAAACTACAAATGCTGTTTTCTGGCCTTTGCTAGGGCAAATGCTTGCCCTAGCTCACACTTTTTGACTTAAGCTCAATATCAGCTTATACTGTCAAAATCTCATCTGCCACTGCAGACGTGTTCAGGTGAAACAATCAGTACCAGCGCTCCGCACACGCAGAACACGCACTGCGCGTAGGGCACCAAGTGTCTGGGGGGGCACCAAAAAAATCGGTCTCGTAAAAAACCATCATCATAATAACGCGATATATTTAAAATGAACATGTGTAAAACGTGTTAATAGATAAGCAATACAAAAGTAACATTTGCTCGAGAAAAAGATGCGTCTCCTGTGCGGCCCTCTCTCTCTCCCCTTGGTGCCCCCCTCCCCCACATCTCAGTGGTATGTTCGATTAGATCATTCTCAAGTTTGGCAGACACCTGTGTTTGGACATGACCTCGAAAATGCATCAAGAGTCGGGGGCGGATAAGAGAAAAAAGAAGAGACAGCGAGATGTTGCACGCACGTCGATAGCAGGTAAGACAATGTTTTAAATAAAAATGGCTAATTCTGTAATTTAGTCCTTGTATGAATGTCTATGCTCATGCCAGGTAATGTTAACGTTACCGTTAACGTCAACAAACTAACGTTAGCTCCTATATTATTTTAGCCATCAGAAGTCGTCAGCCAAGTATTAGCCAAGTTTACTTATATAGGTCTACTGCATTTCAGGACGTTTATTTGGCGTTTGTTTTGTAGCCTACGTTATGACGTTATGCGTGTGTACTGTGAACCAACGAGTATGCAATTGTGTACTGTAGTGGAAAAAGTAATGCTACAGATGATACTTTAAAGTAATGAGTTGATGAATGGAGAATGGCTCCTGGTATGAATTCTGAGAAACCTTGCATCTGCAGGGCGACATCTGTAGGTGAAACTACAATTTGAAAGAAAATAAAGAAATCTTAGTTATGTAGATCCCCTCCCTTCACATTCATAGTTTTCAAATTATGTAGATTTTTTTTTATTTTGTGAGCCATCAATCATTGTCTTAAAGGTAAAATAGTTTTAAATGTTGTCATGCATCAGTGATTTACATATTGGCTTACATAAATCATCAATCAATACATCGTGTACGAAAGACTCCCTTTGTTTACATGACGTTGCCTAGCAACGCATGTGCAGCCTTTATCCGTTTCGTTCTGAGTTAGCGAGTAGCACATTTAAGTTTGCGGCCAAATAGTAATTAAAGTAGTTAAGTTAAGCGCCTGTAACATCAGTGTTAAATGCGTATGTGCCGGTTGGTGTGCGTACCTTATGAAAGTAAGTGTTTATCGGTTCGCAGACGTAATGAGCGACGTTGCAGTGGTCTACAAGTAATGCGCACGTTCTATTGTTTACAATTAGCATGCTAAGCGGAGTTAGCTTTATTCACGTCTTATGTTGCCTTACTATGTAATATGGGTGAGATTCATGTTGCTTAGTGTAATGGCCCATCCACCGCTTGCTTTGCATGTCCCACAAACCAACCAGTGGAAGTCAGGGGAGGGCGAAATAGTTTTGGAAAGCATCACGCTACTGCGATGGGGTGGATTTGTTTATCGGCGTTACTATGGCGATCATGACGGTACTGAGCATAAAGTAAAAAGTAGATGAGACGATAGAGGGGTTAGAAACCCATATGAAGATAGGCTTTTTAAATCCTATTTTTGCGAAAAAAATTTCCATGAAAGCCATGAAAGTTAAAAAAAAAAAAGTTAAAAATAATGACCACTACACAAGCAAGTTGTGACGCCCCCGTGTTCGTTCCCTGCGCCCCCCTAGGTTCTACGAACGCCCCCCAGGGGGCGCTGCCACCCCCGTTGAGAAACCCTGGATTACACGGTTGTATATGCTTGCCTGATCAAATGGGACAGAATATAAACTTATAGGGCGGCGGGCCTACTGTAATGAGACTTTCTGTTCCACTATTATTGCGCAGCGATAGGTAGGAATGTTACGTATTTTTTAACAACTTGAACTCTTCAAACAATTATAAGTAGGCCTACTTACTTTGAGTACTGGCCTGGCGATGGTGTTGTGGAGTGAATCGTTTCTGTTAGAATAGTTATAAATGGGCTTGAGTCGCTCAGCAAAATGACGCCCCTCGGCCGGCCCACATGCACTGCTTTATTACGTCCGTCTCCACTCCTCATGTGATAATACACGACTTTAGGCTTGCTATTAGTGTGGTTTGCCGACAAAGTGTGCAAAACATTCTGGTATGCGACAGTATTGAGAGGGCGTTTGGTAAGTTTAATTCAACAGTAGCCTAGCTGTTTTGTTTTTTTTAATTCCAAAGGTTGTAGGCTACGAAGATTTATGAAGGATGATGTTTTTCTAAAATGTTATTTTACAGTTCTGAACCAATGCCCAAGTTAATGTTTAACGCAGCTGATAGAGACAGCCTGCTTATCATGATTCTACTTGAAGGAAGCATTTCCAATTCAGTAGAGCTCAAGCAATGTACATGCTGTGTCTGTGGTGAGAGAGACTATTTTCAGGTAACGGTATAGCGCTGACACCACCCCGCAGGTAGTTCCCGAGAAACGTTGTTCTTGTGCCAACATTAGTTGGAAAAAAAAAACATTGGGAAAAAATTGCAATTGCAATAATGCCAGGGAAGTGTTAAGCAAGGTTGTTGACTTGTGCCAACATGTTCCCTCCCATGACGTATCTTGCCGGTCCTACTAGCCCTGGAAAAGCATTGCAGAAATGTTTACGAGGTAACGGTGAAATTACGCCAGCCTCCTCTAGCGTGGGTCAGATTACCCACGTGGCTTTCATTACCGGAACATACACTGTATGTATGTTCCTCCAGGAGAATCCTGATCCCGAGACCCGCTGAGAAGATGTCTCCACCAAAAGACTACATGCCGCGCCAACCCATTCACTCCCACACAGACTCAAGGTATGATGACAGCAAAACCACCACCTTAATTCTTTTGAAGTGAATGGGTTATTTTTTTGTGTGCACTTTTCTCAACTACTAGCTTGGCTCAAATGTCCTTATATGTGGCTCA
Source organism: Micromesistius poutassou (assembly GCF_964030765.1). NCBI lineage: Eukaryota > Metazoa > Chordata > Actinopteri > Gadiformes > Gadidae > Micromesistius > Micromesistius poutassou. Next base: position 12,795,588 of record NC_140272.1, read on the forward strand.
CATGTCCACAGTGTGTGGATAGCTGCTGCCAAGCAGTAATTGAAACAATATGATCCCTCTAATAAGTTGACTTGAATAATGCAGTCTTTGATCGGAAAGCAAGCTAACCCTCCACTTTTGCCCCTGACAATCATGCAAGAATTCATACAAAAAACAGAAACCTATTCTAAGATATTCCTTTATTCCAAAGGTTATTACATATGCAATATATTATCATAGTACAGTCTGATAACCTAGGTTGTGTTTGAGACCTGTAACAGTGCTTGGTGGGAGTATAATTCTGTGGCTATTCATCATTCTGGACCTACGCATGTGTGCTACTGTTGTGGGGGTGGACTTTATGCATACCGGTTGCCAAGCGTAACTGGACACTGTCGTGGTTACTGGATGGGTACTCCTTACTGGGGAATTCCAAAGCAGTGTAGCAGTTTGCCAAATGGAAAGAGAAATGTTGGTGATTTCTTCCTTGTTGATTTTTGGCACTTTAAGGGAATGCGCAACGTTTAGATAACATCTTATCCCAGATGGGAAATAAGAGATTATAAAAAAAAAACAAGTAGGCTATAATTAATATTATAAACATTAAATAATCAAATATGTACATTATTCAACCATTGGAGAAGTCCTGGCAGTTCACTTTTTTACAAAATGAATTGTGCTTATTTTGGATCATACAGGTACACGATTTATTTAATATCCATTGTTTACGGACTATCTATTGTTATAACAGTATTAATGACATGGATTCCCTACTGCCCCCAGAGAGAGGGAGAGGGGGTATGGCAATATTTATACACTCTCCCATTGTAATTTCCCCCATGTTATTTCAGCTAAGATATAGAATCACCTTTTCCCAAGCCCAAGCCCCATTATTATTATTTTCGCAGTGATGAGTAAAGACACAAGCAACTTCTGTCACAACTTCATGTGGCTGATCTGTTCTACAAGCAACAGATCTACATGTTTTACAACATCAGTGATCTCAAGATTAAATGGTAAAATAGGGTTTTTATTATGGAGATACATCTTAAGAGGATGTTTGGCCTATGCATCTTTTCAGTTCCATAAGAAAGCTTATGTCTTCTAAAATTAATCATAAGGGATGTGTAAGCTTATTTGACACAACCAACCAACCAGTGGTAATATGTCTTAAATAAGCTTCAACATAGTTATCTATGCTGTTTTTTAACTGTTACTAAAAATACCCTCATTGAGACCTTTGTCTCAATGTGTCTCCGCCAACCAGTTTGTGAATGTTTTACTCTGCTCTCTGAACACAATTTGTGTTCTTTGGCACTCAACAACGCGACAAAGGGACACCGGTGGCGAGATGTGTACAGATGTGTTGAGCTCCATCTGGGCAGCAGTTAATGATGATGGCTGAGAGAGGTTTTAGTTTCCCAGACACTCGACACAGAGACACAGTTTGCCATACACACTATTATCATAATTCTCCAATCCATGATATGCATAACAACAAGCTCAATAGAAGAGAGACCCATGCTCTGTCAAATCGGAGGGAATAAATGATCAATGAATTATAAAAAGGAGGTACATTTCTTTATTTGGTTTAGGTGAGGTTTCAATTGAGTGGCGGTGGTCACCGCTCTGAAAAGCGCTATAAAAATGCAGTCCATTTACCATGGTACTTTAAGGCATTACCTCATTGAGATTGTCATAGCTATGGTTGCATAACTTTAATTGATTGATTTGCTGGGAAGCACTAAGGATGCACACGTGATATAATAGAGAACCTTGTACCTAGACTGTGGGTTAAGGTAGATCAAATTAGACATCTAATTTGATCTACCTGTATTCACTTCGGTAGCTGTTGGATGTACAGGATTTGGTGTGGGTGAGTTGGATTGCATTGTTTTTTAGGGATTTAACCACACTACTGTGTTAGTTAAAATCTTTTGGAATACTGCAATGCTGTTGTGAAATAACAACTTGGTTTGAGACTGCAGTGCCATATTAACATTGTAGGAGCAGATCCACTTTCATCTCATTCTTTTTTCCAAGTGGAGTTGGCACTTTTGCAGCTTGCTTCTAGTTTCTTTATACACTTCCACCCACAATATGGGTTCATGGAGATCATTGTTGTCATTATACAACAGTGGGATTACATAGTAATGGACCAATTTGGGTTGATACCTCTGGAAGTAGACAAAATTAACCCCATAAGCATAGTATTACAATGCTATACAAATGAATTATGATTTGTACAATACACGCCATAGTGTTACAAACGGTTACAATGGTACTATTCAGGAAAATGCAATCAATAAACACTAGTAACCCAATATCTAGAAAGCTGTAGGGTCTGGCAACGAGTAATGAAAATGGCCCAACTCGAGGGGCGGCACCAAGCATGCATTTGAAAATATCAATACATGCAATTGGATAACACTACGAGCAATCAGAAGAATACAAGGGGTGACGTATCCAGACCAGCTAACCAATAGATAAGACTCTTGCTGTATCCAGTCGGTAAAACAGCAACACTTTTGGCTCGCCTATATCAGATACACCGATGTGATTGGTTAATGTTCTGGGCCAGGGGAATCGGGGAGTGAGTATATTGGTCGTTTCCAGAGTGACTCGCTGAGCAAATTCAAATTGTGCTCTCGCGAGAACTCTGGTTTTCCAGGGTAGTATCGGCTCCAAATATCGGCTCAAGAAAATTGGTATCGGTGTATCAGTGATCGGCTAAGACTGATGAAAAAAAATTGGTATTGTTATCAGCCCTAAAAAATCGATCCCTAATATGAAATCTGCCACACGCCGTAGTGTTATACTATAGGTGTTCGAAAAGCCAAACTTTCTCATGGACACCACAGAAAACTGCTGCCCAGGCAGAGCTCCACATATCCACACAAACCGCGCCACCACTGTCCCTTGGTCGTGACATCAGACTACCTCGGAAAAGGTAGTCTGATGTCACGAAAAGAACGCTATCTGCGTCCGCAGCAGAGTGGACCGCTCACTGTGTTTTGGGGGGAATGGCAAAAACATAGGATTTGACCCCTTTTTTCTCTAAATTGGGGACTTATTTCAGTAACAGTGATAAAATGGCATCATATAAGGCAAATTACCATGCTTAAAACAAAAAATATGTGGTTTTGGGTTCAATGGCTTTTTAATGCATTTTCTAGTTCAAGTCAATATCTGTAAGCTAACCCAAAATTCCAGTTCCTGAATAAATGAGTCCAGTTATTAAGCATGGCAGCCAAAAAAAAGTACACGCCTTTGCTCCCCACAAGGCATTTCACAACACGTGAGTTGATAAAGCCTTACACGATGCTTCCTCTTTTTGGTTCCAGCATGGTGACGACACAGTTAATGGATAAACCAGAGATTCCCCACATTGCCAAAACTAACAATGATGGCAAGAAGTTGCATGTCCCGAACATCGACCCGCAAAAGGTTAGTGTTGGTTTTTATCTAAATATTTTATATTTTTTAGTTGTTCAAGGTATGATAAAAGTTTATTTAAATTATGAAGTTATTTGTGTGTGTGTGAACATTTGATGTAATTTTAACTTTGTGCCCTGTATATCTGCAAGTTAGATAACTATTTTCTGATGAGTATTCCCAGGAAACCCCCCCTCAGTTCCCCTGACCCTAAACATATCCAGTGTTTCCCACAGACCAGGTAGCAATGTGTGGTGCCCCATTGCAGGGTTGGCAACTTTTGGTTTTTGGGGGGGGGGGGAAGTTGGCTGGCGGAGTTGTTGACGGGGGTTGGGGGGAGGTTGACAGCCACAGCAATTTAGCGCTCGTCCGAAGCAACGAGAGATCTAACGGGTATTTTTCTTTTTTTGGCGTGACTTTTGTTGCGTGTGCGTGAGAGCGTGAGATATTTATACTTAAAAATTGCATTAAAATAAAAATAAATAAGAAAAGCGGAATCAATTTGTGGCGCTCGTTGAATCTGTGGCGTTGCGCCACACATTGTGTCTATGTATGGGAAACACTGATATCTAATCCTAAACCGTATGTAACATCATCATGTCTCACCAAAAAGCTAACCATAACCATCTCATAGCCATCCGTGTTTAATTTATTCCCAAGCAACACAACAGCTTCTTATTCCTAATGGGAATAAATGGGGATAAATTAATACTTTATACACGCAAGTGTGAGAGAGTAAACGGTGATGCAATTTCACACTACTGCCTTTAGAGGTTTTGCAGACTTCTGCAATACTCCTCCCCCGTTGTGCAAATTAAAAGTTAGCCATGAGCAGTGTGTGCTGCATACGTATCATAACCAATTATGCCATGATCAATTTTACGTGAAACAGAATAATGAAACTCCTGTAGATGAATAACATATAAAGTAAGCAATGCTTTATTTATTTAGCACCTTTCATAAAGAATTGCACCTTATTTAGCACCTTTTCATAAAGAATTGGAATTGCTTTACATAAAATCATGAAATAATGAAAATAAAGGCCATTATGTCAACACCTAACAATCTAAATTACAGTAAAAACAAAAGATCAGTAAAAAACAAGCAGTTTAAAACATTGAAAACAATAACAACAAGCAGTAAGAGCAATACATGGATTAGGAAAAATGCAGATAAAGGACATACTGGTAAAAAGAAACAGTGGTAAAAACATTTGAAGAGTTAGTCTCCCTGATATCTCATTAAAATGCTTGTTTAAAGAGATAGGTTTTAAGCTGCCTTTTGAAAATATATAGCGAGTTGGCTTCCTTGATGTTTTTGAGCAGTGTGTTCCATAGTTTTGGGGTGTAGTTGACAAAGGCTGCATCACCAATCTTAACTTATTCACCAGGATCAGCAGTACACAGTTGTGATGTTCATACTCATCAGTTTATTAATCAGGATCAGTTTTTTGTGCTAATGCAATGTGCTTTAAATGGAGCGATGAAAATATTAATTGATTTATGTTTTAAAAAGGTCACTTTTTGTATTGTATTGTGTATGGGTGTTTACGAGCCCGTCTTTGAGAATTTAATTTGCTTGGTTTGAAGTGGGTTGTGACTTAATGACCATGGGAAAATGTGTGTCCCAAGGCCCGACCATTTGAGAACCAATGCTATAGAGTATAAGGATAAACTGAACATTCATAATTACACACCAACCTTATGCCCTGGTCCATTTATCTTAATTATTAAAATCGATCTATGTTAGACTAATACTACTAAAAAAGTATTAGGATGTGTTGTAGAATCTAATTGTCCCCTGAATCCTAATCTTTAAATACAAGTGCAAACATATTCATTCTCAATCGATCTTGCTGATCTATACTCTCTGGGCTTCACCATATCGGTGTTTACAGACATACAGGCGATAAGGGCCCACAGGAGAGGTCACCTCGGCCTTCTCTAGAGCAGCTGGGATAGGGCTCCCTGACAGATGCTCATGCACCAGATAGGGTGCTAAACAGTGCAGGAACTGCATAAGAGAAAATGCATATTGTCATGATTCTATGAAGAACAGCTGAGTACTTACAGTGCAGGGCTCAAGACTGACATTTTTTAAATGTTTTAAGGGTTTACATTTTACAATTTATTTCAAGTGAGTTCCTATTTTTAAATGAATGTACACAGATGCATGGTATGTGACAGAAAAGCCATGCCAGTTCTGTGACAAAACGGCAAAAAAGGACCAAATAAAGTGGTGAACTACACTTAACTAGAGCTTGGCTTCGCGTCGTGCCTCGTCTGGTGTGCGACCCACTACACTGAAGCTGGACTGTGGTGGATAAAACCCAACACTTTGACAAACTAAGAGTGGTCAAAAAAGCCAAAATTTGAAAGATAAAATAATTCATTATCAATTGCACAGAATTAATTACCAAAACCTGAGTCGGTTTGACAAAGAACTGATCTGGACTCTAAACCTGATCTGGACTTCCCCTTAAATGCATTGACTAAACATCAATGCATCGGGCCTTGAACTTTGACACCTCCCGTGTCCCCCACCCTAGTTCCCCATTAACTAAACATACATTTATTCTTCCTTCTCAGAATTCTCAGTATATTACAGTATGAAGAATTCACATATAGACATTATAGACAATTTGAGCCATGTATAATGAAAGAAAACAAATCCCTATACCCCATATATGGGTTAACATGAAGATCTGACATCAATGAGCATAAAGACAATCACTTGTACTTAGACAATAAGCATTTATTCAAACAATTGACAACAATACCACATATGATTGTGGAATACATTAAAGAAATTAGCGTTTAACTGTAGTATTAATTAGTTCACATTAACCTATAAGTCAGTATAACTAACAGGAGAGAAGGAATCCAGGGGGGTCCTTTCTACTTTGTAGACGTCATAAAGCCCTACCCGTCTCTTCCTCTCAGGATGACTTGGGCCAGATATAAAGAAGTTCACAGCTTTTTAGGGCCCAATTTGGCGTCAGTTAAGTAACCAGGGTACATGGTTACGGCCCTGATCAGGAGATATGATGAGTGACATGGGTTTCCCTTGGATTGTGGTCCTTCATTGACTCTTGCTTTTTTGCACACTAATTTCAGTTATATAGGCAAGATAATACTTCCTTTTAAACCTCAGTAAATTTCTCCCCTATGACCCACTATACTAAAGCTGTGCAGTAACATAGGACCAAGAGTAGTATTGCTTTTTAAAGTGTAATTCCAATAAAACGTCTGTTCTTAACAAATTATCTGTTCATCACAACAGAAATGGGAAAAATGACAACGTTAACTGATGTCTGTGTCCTGATAGCAATGTTTTGAAATGTTAGAAAGGAGCATGGTGGCGCAGTTCCCCGATTACATTTATAATAAATGGCTGGAAATGCAACCATTTTGGTCGCAGTACTGAGCTCTGTAGTCTCTTTTCAGGGGCGGACCTACCATTAGGCAAACACAGGCAATTGCCTGGGGCCCCGAGATTTCCAGGGGCCCCCAAACGTCTCATACAAAACTGATTAATAAAGTTTTATTCGATTTAAAGCAATTTTTTTTTTTTTTGTCTTAATTCGCGTGCTTAAAAATCCATAAAAATGCTTAATCTATCATGAGCTTTTGACTGCCCCCCCCTCCCTTCTCATGCAATGGACTATTCCATGTTACTGCGCATGTGCAGGCTTGATTCAGGAAGACGGTACCAAAACATTAGTTGGTGCGGGTTGAAAAAATGAAGCAGAGTTATACGATATATATATATATATATATATACAGTGCAGAACGAGAATGTGGAGGGCCCCAATGACTGGGTTTGCCTTGGGCCCCCAAATGACTAAGTACGCCCCTGCTCATTTTCCATTACAGATGGCAACTTAACCTACTAATAGCATTAACTGGAAAACAACAATTCAAACATCAACATATGTCTAATGTCCTGAGATGAGCTGTGCGTCCGTGGTTGAGTATTCACCACCACCACATCCATGGGTATGTCTGTGAGACATTTTTTTCCCAAATTATTCCAGCAAAAAAGCTCCTCATTCCCATCCCCAATCTGGCAGGTAAAAGTTCAAAATCCAAAGACTGTCTGCATACAAGACTTTGAATGAACTCGATATCACAGTGAGAAGGAAGGGACACAAGCTTGTACACGCAGAAATTGGCCTAATTTGGTTAGTCAAAAAGGGTCAGGAGTGGCGATGACACAGGTGATGGATGGCCATGTGCAAAGATGCCCACCCCGACCTGCTTCTTAATGTCATGTATCTGATGAATAGACTAAAAGAAAAGTCTCAGGGGGAGAACAAAAAGAGACACAAAAAGTGTCCTATCCAGGAAGGTCAGCTTGTGCTATATGGGTGATATAAGACAGACATCCCAAAGCGGACATACCAAACTTTAAAAAGAAGGAGCTGGGGGAGTGTCAAGGCGAAAGACGAATGTCGCCAATGGCGACGTGGGAGTTCACACTCCTATCAGTAGACAAATTCTGTGACATAACACAGAGGGCCAGGTCAAAGATGACCCCTGTCATTTTTATCATCGTCCAATGCCGTGTAAGTCAGAGAGGAATAGATAGATGAGCAACTTCTCCTCTGTGATCTCCAGCTGTTTTTTCATTTTGTGTGTCAGTTGACAATATAACAGGGAAAAAAAACCTGCAGTGCATGACAGCAAAACAATCATTTGGATCAATGAACAATGTATACAATGAAACAGAAAACAAAATGTTCCCTGAAATATTATTGTCTGTGATAAAATATATGTATGAAACCAACCAAGATAAGTGTTAGGAATAAAATAACATGAGAAGTATAATTGATAATATAATTAATATGTGTATACGTATAATATATACGTATAATATATGTATAATATATATTCCTGTGCACTTGTACCACACCAATTTCAATCATTATTTGCTAGATATTACTGAATGTATTTCCATTGAATAAATTAAATGTTTGCCAAAGGACAACACACTGTACAGCAGGCCTATATGTATTAGGCACATGGGGGTAAGGCTGCATCCTGCACCATATACGTTGTCCCTCGATGATCCTGTCCTTAGAACTCTACCGAGAAAAGATTTATGTGATAATGAATGTTTGCTCTTTCAGAAGCAGCCAATCACAGCATGTTTGATGAACGCAGCCTTCATCAGTGCCCTTGGGTCTTCTTATCTCTACGGATACAACCTGTCGGTAGTCAACGCTCCAGCCGTGGTGAGACAGAAAGGCCGAACTTAAAGTATATCCTGCTGTGTTCATTGTTTCCTTCTGGAAGTCAGAGGATGGGATTGGCAAATGGCCTTTCTTTCATGTGACAGTCAAACAATAGATCGCCAGAGGCCAACTGGTCTGTGTGCCAATCTCACCCAGGTATCACACCCTCCCTGTTGTCCAACCACAGAGAGGGTGTGGGCTGTTTTTTGTGATTGGCTGGTGATTGTCACCCAATAGAAAACAGGGGGTTGCACCTTTTCGTACTATACACCCTTTCTGTTGCTATTGCTATTCCAGCAAATACTGCTGTTTAGAATTCCTAATACTCAACTGTACTGTATAAATATAGTTGGCCCACCAAGGCTGTACAATATGAACAAATGTATATCCAATTATATAAAATGGTCATGTTTTTGTTTATCATTTAGTAATGTTTAACAAATGAAAGTGTTGCAGGGTTTACTCTCCTGACACAAACAATTGCCCTCACTGGACACAAAAATAAAATAAAAAACAAAACCAACTGACCAACTGTGGTTGGTCAGTTGCAGTGCCCACGGTCACCTGCTTCCACACAAAGCCATGTATGAGGTGGTAATTGCATAGTATTTGTTTTATGCATCAGGTTTAGCTTCTCTGCTGTAGGGAATCAACACACACCCACCCACACATTACAAACGCACACACATTTCCTTTCCCTGTTCATTATTTGTGAATGCATTGAAAAGCATAACACTCTAAATGAAAAACATTTTGAAATCTGAAGAGTGTATTTTGGAATTCATGTGTGGATTATTGGGCATCAACTACTCATGTTAACCCATTTCAATATTTATAAACCTTCCGTGTAGGTCTGAGTACAATTAGAAACCCATCATTTAATCAATACTTAATGTCTGGTGGCTAATGTATGCAAGCAAATCCCTGTACACATGGCAAAAAAACAACTGAATAAACGGTTTCTTTATTTATTGTAAGAAACCAAACTATTAAATCTCACCCTATACCTGATTTGCACAAAAGTCTGAACGAAACACAAACAGTTCGGATCCATTAAATGATAACATGACAGAAACTCTGGGGTTGTTAAATAACAACCTGTCGAGGGAAGCCATTAAGCATTTTTGCCTTTTTTTTAGTTTTTTTTATGGAAAATAAATAATTTAGTAAGATGATGTTATTTAATGAAAAAAGTGTATTTCTATCCAATGAAGAGGAGCTGACGCTAACCTAAAGGAGTATGGTCACATACTCGAAAGGTGCTCTGCCCTTCAGTTTCAAATAATTGTATCTACTGGGAGCTCTGGCCGTGCCATTTGTCTTCCCTCTCCATTTGGTTAAAACACCAATTAACATTTTGCAATTAGTTGACTAATTCGGTGTCCAGAGACACTGAGTGCCCTTATACAATTTATTTATAAGCTCACAACATTTTCAGCACACACACACACACACACACACACACACACACACACACGCTCACGACCATACTCTGTTGCCACCTATCCGATTAATTAATTGATTAAAATGAAAACACAGAAGAATCGCTATAGATTAATTGCAGATAAAAAAAAATGTTAGTTGTAGCCCAATGAGATCAGTTAATACAAATGTTAATGCCATTCAAACATATACAAAAGTACTATACTCTTCTCCCTATGTTATGCATATTGACATATCGCATTGCAAATTTTCTTCATTTGCAATGTCTTTTGGAGTTACAAGCGAGTGGTATCACTTATCAAGAAAGGCTTCTACTGTCTATAGTCTAGTGATTCTCAATAGACTTGTTGTCTTTGTCTTGCCCATGCAGTTTATAAAATCCATGTACAACCGTACATGGATGGAGAGGTATGGCCAGCCTGCCAGCACAGAGACAGTCACCCTGCTGTGGTCATCCACCGTTTCCATATTTGCCATTGGGGGCCTCTTGGGAACACTTTGTGTCTCATCTATGGTGAAAGCCCTGGGGAGGTAAGTCACTAGTCTGATTCAAATTATTTTTAAAGAGTATTTTCACAATGAATCATACAACACAATCTATTGTTTATTTACTGCATTCTCGAATTGTGTTACTTGGCCCTTAACTTAAGTGTTTTCCTGAGAACCCAGACAACAATGGTCTATCTATCTCTAGCTATTTTTTATACATCTATATCTATATCTATTTTTATACATCATTCCTTCCTTGGCTTTTCCTCCCTTGCTCTGACTAAAACACTCAACACCCATCCTATCTGGTCCTGTCCTGTCCCTCTACCGCTGTGATCTCATTGCAGTGTGTCTCATTGCAGAGTGTGGCTGTGCTCAGCTTGTGTGAGGGACTTGCTGCAGGCAGCGTGTACCTTTGAAGGAAAGATGGTCTATTTTCCGCTGCCCAGGGCGTTGCGGCCTAGCGGAGGCTCCACCTGTGCCCCCAGTGTCTTCCTCCAGGTTCTGTTGCGGTCAATGGCCCCTGCTGATCCCACCAGCTAGGGGCCGGCTAATAGAGGGGGGTTGAGGCTAGTGGTGTCGGAGGGCCGACCTTTCACTTGGTATGGACACACACACACTCTCTGTATTCAGTGAGTTACAGTCACTACTTACTTAACTAAAGTAGTTACTCAGTTACAAATTATAAAAGTAACTGGTTACTGTCGAAAGTAACTATTGCGTTACTTTCAAGTACATTTTTAAATGCTCATATGTGTCAAATAATTTGACCCCACCTCCACCCCACTTTAACAGAACTCAAAGTACATGTGCATGTTCATGAATGGAAGCATGACATCGACGTGGAGAGTCACTTTGTCCAGGGCATAATGTGCATTTCACGATTATACTCGTTCCTTTAATTTCTTGGAGGGAAAAGTAATGGCTTTACTTCCATTTAAAGAAGGCTATTTTGGGATTATTTGGGCTCGCCATTGGTTCTCGTTTACTCACTTGTGTCGTTGTGTGTCCGACTATGCGTGCTTTCGAGTTTGTGTAAACAACACCCGCCCAACTCTACCTCTGATTGGCTTATCATGAAATTTTACTCTACCTCAGCCAATCGTTATCATTTATGCGATTGTCTTGTGCCCACTAATCATGGAAGAACAGTAAAGAGAGAGAGAGAGAGAGATCTAGTTGGTCTGATGAAAAAAACGCTTCAATTATAGTAAGGCGCCACATTTTTTGGAAGTAACGGTAATAATGATGGGAAGAGTTAACGCCGTTAGTAACGCCGTTATTTATAACGCCGTTATTTATAACGCCATTATTCCCATCACTGATTGTTAGGTACACTAGTATACCGAGTAGTGGAACAGTGTAATGATGCTCCTAAGGAAGTAATGGTGTCAATAATGCTATATACATATTGTTACCTAACCCCTAGAATTCTGTGAAAATGAATATTGCATCGCATGGTGTTGACAATATATACACATTTGGAGGACTTGGATAGATAAGAACATGGTCCAGCACTGAAATGCTGTTTTTCTACACTACCTCTCTTGTTGCATCTATTTTTAGCTGCCTCTAATTCAGTTCAGTCTATTTTTAGCTTAGGTGTTTATTCTGTGGCTGTAGCAGTTAGGGATAATTTCAACGTCATGGACTGAACATGACAATATTTAGGCAATGTTTAATTAGTTTAGACTTTATTGTGGTTTCCAGAATTGGTTTGAGTACAGCCAACATTAACAGCAGAGGAGAGATGGATGAGTTAAAATTTTAAGCCGGAGTAACTGTATTCCTAAGTGATTTCTCCTTGGAATGACGCAGAGAAGGCAGAATAATAACGAAATCTACAATTCAAATGTGTTTTATACCCCATACTTGCTCAGAACAGAGGACAATAAAAAATGTTGTCTGGTGGGGACACTGAGTGGAGCCATTTGCCTTGGCCCGAGAGGCAGTGGTGGGCCATCTATTCTGTGATCCAATCTGGAGGTGGGGCAAGTCGGGTGGTGTGATGAGATTCTCAGGGGTCCACCTAGCAGAGTTCCTGGTGTGATTTTTCCCCGTTACCTCATGCAGCTGTGCCAGTATTCCCATCATTAGTCTCTAATAATCTGTATTTGAGAAGCTTCCCTCCACTAATGATGAGGACGTCAGATTGGCAGAGGAAAAGGCTCATGGAGGCTTCGCCCTGAGCTGTGGAGAATGAAACAGGCAAAATTACAGGAGCAGAGCGCTGAAGCAAGGTCAAGGTTCCTGTTGGTGTCTGCAAACAGTCCCTCTTAAGATTCACCTTGGATCCCTCAAGAAGGGGCGGGGGGGGGGGGGGGGGGTCCTTCATGTGTCGACTGTTATTCATCCTCTCTCTCTCTCTTGCCCTCTTCTCTGCTCTCTTCTCTTTCCCCGGGACATCTGTGTACCGGCTGACAGTCGCGCAGGGTGTCTACAAAGGTTTTGACTCTGGGCTCAGGCAGGGAGAGTTGAATATATTAGCTGCCAACATTCCCTTACGGTTTTGTACTGAAGAGAAATTTTGAATATAGATTAATTCTGTCTGCCCTCTTTAACTGTACAGGGGAATGTCCAGGGTTTTTTGCTTTACTGTAAGAGCAAACCTACACAATGGATTAATAGCATTATATTGTTACACTACTATAACCAATTTATTGATATATTGCTATTGCTATTCCAGCAATATCGTTAAGCTCAACTTGGGAATTGGGTGGGGTAAACTAGATCTTTGGAGATCTCCGAGGCTTTCATCAACAGATGCTACTTCTGTCAGGTCTTTGGTGTTGGTGAAATTCCTATCATTGTTGCAAGAGACAGCTAATGAGACAAAATACAGTAGTTTACTATGGAGGGATGATTGATCTAGCTGGGGTTTAACCAGCAGGGGGCGATAAACATGCATGCAAAAGAGCTCATCTCTCTTGAGAGTAAAGGAGCGATTCAACACCAACCACAACCTATGTCCATATGCTCTGATCTGTGCTGTCTCTCAATAGCTAATTTTAACAGTTTTAGCCCTTTAAATTACAATAAGTGTATCCTGGACTTGCCTGCCATCCAACCTCCAGGTCCCTTGGTCACCTCTCCCTGTTCTTCTCTGGGAGGACATTTCTAAAGGAGACAAGCTGAGATGTACCGATTTTAATTACAAATATATAATGTTTAGGATGACTCCCACTCCCACATCATGGTTCCCATTGTATTAATCAAAAACAAGTTATAACATAACTTTTTACTTTTGAAGTAAAAATAATTTGAAGAAGCTTTATATTGTTTTGGCTGTCAGACTGTCAGACATCCAATCCAAAGAGTGGATGCTGTGTGAAATATTTTTGCACTGCTGGTCGATTGAGGTGACCATCTCAACGCACTTAATAACGGCAATAAACAAATAAAAAGTGTGCGGGCACGTTTCTGTCAATTACACTGGAAAAACACTATGCTTTTGCAATTCTCGACTTCCATCTGTAATCAATTGAAGTGGCTTGTCATTCTTAAGGATATTTACTGTAAATGGTCTTGGGAGAGCTTGAGTGCATATCTTCTAATAGGGTTTTGAAATTGGGATCATCCATCTTGCAGTTAAAAAAACTGCTTCTTTAAGCACTCCTAGCTAGGCTCAGAGTTAGGGATGAGCACACGCATGTGGACTGAATATGCAGTGTATTACAGTAGACAGCACTGTACCCTTACGGTAAACAGTTTGTCACACAAATTCCTTAAACAAGCATCGTGCTGCCTCGGCAAAACCTACATTAGCTACCGTTTTAAAATCTGAAACGAAAACACTTCTCTTGCTTTGAATGACACAAATGATTATTCATAACCACCTTCGTACTTGGGTAAACGGGTCACAAGGGAGAAGACATCCTCTTAAGCTGACCCCACACTACAAGATAAATGTCCCGATATCGTGGCCGATTTGCCCCTTATGAGAATCGGGGTGGCGTTCCCATGGCAGCCGAATCGGGAGGAAAATCGGCCAAGATTATCCTGTCTGCCGTAGTGTTCTAAGATAGAATCTCATAAACTTAAGACCTCCCGATCTCAAAATCGGGGTTATCCAACATGTTAGATATTTTCGGCATGTTGAGTGTGTAGTCAACATAATAGCGACGCACGCACACACAAACACACACGCAAAACACACACACACACGCTGACCCGAAGGTGCTCCATAATGCCAAAGCGCATTAAATTCTCACTTTTCAATTTTCGTTTCCAAATATTTATTTAAAAACGAAAATATCTGTTTTAGTGCGTGTGTGTTAAATTTAATGTTTTTATATCTTAAACAAATTCCGTTGCAAATAGGAGGCGCGCAGCATCAATATCCTAACACAGACCCATTTTGCAGATTGTAAATTGACATGATACATTGTAAACGTTCACAATCCTGCTCTATGCTCTGTGATATTTTGTTTATCATCATTTCTATTAACTTCTGCGAGGCGCATAAAGTGGTCATGTAGATCGGTCGTCTGCCCGTCTATTGCGCGTATCACACATGAGCAGATCTTGCACACAACGTCAGTCGTGTCCCTTGGCTGTCCTATTTGTTGTATATTTGTTGATGTTGTTATTGTCATGCGTGTTCTGGTTATTTGCGCATGATTAAACATGAGTCTTTATATGGCGATAAAACAAAGCTTTGTTGCGTTTTTTTTCCTTCTTTTTGAAGTGGGGATCGGGGGTGCGCCAACCCGGTTGGGACGTAAAGGGGGTGCGCAGGAAAAAAAGTTTGGGAACCGCTGCTCTAGATCTACAATCTCTTGTCTCTCGATCTCTTGTCTCGTGCTGGATGACGTAGCCTACACGGCCGAGAATCGGATAAGATTATCCTGTAGTGTGTGGTGTTCCGTCTTGTGTTCTAATCTTAATAGGATCGGAGAGCAAAAATCGGCTGCGATTCTCGTTAAGTGTGTGGTGTACTCCGACTCAAAAATCGCATAAGATCGTCAAAAATCGTGTAGTGTGGGGCAGCCTTTAGGTACTAGGGATGTGAATAACTCAAATTTTTCATGGTCGAGTGGTATGAACGAATAATCGATTATTCGATGTGTGCCGACATTCACAAAGGCAGCCATGCCTCACTTAATATCTTAAATGCAAAAAAAACAACTTTAACAGTGATCAGTGTTTGTGTTGTATGCATATATATTAATATTTATGCTTGTGTATTGTGTATATTGTTTTTCTGTACATGATTAATAATTTAAAAAAAAATAGTGCTACAGAACCAATATTAGTTCCGTCCGTTAATTCTTGTTTATTTGAAGAAAAAAAAAATGTTAACGGTCCAAATGTAAAAAATGACCCTCGGGAACGAATAATCGAATACTCAAATATTCTGACCCATCCCTATTAGGTACTCTTCTGCTTGATAAGAACACAGGCAACTCTGTGTTTTGGGCAAACATTACTTGATTTGATTATTGACATCTGCAATATGGGGAGGATCTGAAACGGTATAAATAACTCTATCAAACTGTATTCTGGACTCACTCTGCTAGAGAGGAGTCTAATGTATGCATGCATTAAACCTAGGATAATCGCATTCCAATGTATTGTGTGCTTTTTTGCAGTGGGAAATCTCATCTGGCCTAGACGCAATCTCTGTTACAGGAAATTGCCACGACAGTAGGCAGACTGATCTGGGATCTATTTTGAACGCCTGGATTAAAGGGAATTAGAGTGGTGCCTCAAACTGAGTGACTCTTTCCCAAAGGACCAGTTTTGGAGATAAAGGCCACACTTCATAGAGGCACTGGAAAATGCTCAGCTCAATGTGAACAAGAACAGGGCCCAACTTTAATTTTCAAGTACTTTTTTATTATTTTGACCACTGGTGCTTGTAAACTGATTTCATTGCAAACTGTGCAAAATATCCCCAAACAAATCCTTTTTTTAGTAGGTAGGATCATCCTGAAGAAAGAAAAGCCATGTAATTGAATTGCAAGAGCAGATTCTTGCATTGACAACATACTGTCACAAAATGTTTGTTTTGTGTCAGACACGTGCATGTGAAAATAATGAGACCTGACATGGAAAATTTAACAGTCTAAAAATCAATTCATCCATACCCATCTTGACATTTATATGTTAAAGACCTTCTGTCATGATCAAGCAAGACAATACCTAATTATTCAAAGACTAAATAATGCATAAATCAATGTTTTTTTCCACAGGTACAGTACATCATAATATAATACGAGTTGTATAACATAATGTTGTCAATGCAAAACTGTGCCGGGAAATAGTCTGACAATAAACCTTTAGCCTTCAAGAACAGGCCATCGTTTTAATATAAAAAATATTTATGAGATGCGGCACTAAAACCAAGTCTAGCTGTTAGTAAATAATTTATGTGAGCATTATATAGAGCCCAATATATCCAGGATCACACAGGGGTTCAGGCACCTGTCCTGTATACTTATTATTGAAATGCTTGGGCCCAGACCACCAGACCAGCTCTGCTGTAGACGCGTGGATGAAGCACCTCCACCTGTGGCTATAACTGATATCCTTCCCTCTCCTGTGTTTCTTTCTTGGCAGGAAGGGCACCTTGCTGCTGAACAACTGCTTTGCAGTAATAGCGGCTGTGCTCCTCTCCCTGGGGGAGAAGGCAGGCTCTTTTGAAATGCTCCTCATCGGTCGGCTCATCATGGGAGTGGACTCTGGTGAGTTTCTCTATTCCCCCTATGGGTCTGTGTCCAATAAGTCCTGCTCATTATCCCTGCAGTATAAATTGGCCTGTGTAAGTACCAGCAGCAGTGCTGTGTTGGGCATGTACAGGGTTATGAAACATTGCCTGGTACAGTGTTAGGAATTGACCAAATGTGTTCCGGATCTCATTATTTGATTCCATCATTATAATCGTCACTATGGAAAATGTCACATAGAGCACTGAAGATATCACTTACAAATACGTTTTTTTTCTTACACATTAGGTATTGCTCTCTGCGCTCTGCCAATGTACCTTGGAGAAATTTCCCCAAGGAATATAAGAGGATCCATTGGTCAGTTCAATTCCATCCTTATCTGCCTGGGAGTGTTCACTGGACAAGTGCTGGGGCTTCCAGAGCTGCTGGGACAGGTTGGTGCTATTGGGATTTTGCCCGCTCTTGAGCATAAGCTTGTTGTACATAATGGAACCCAGAAATTAAAACTAACTAAATTACAAAAATAGACATGCAAAGTGGTTAAATTGGTTTTAATAAAACATTAAATGTATTTAAACGTTATCTCTAAAAGTGTTATGCAAAGCTAGAGCTCACAACTGATTATAAAAAAAAGTTATAAAACATGAAATAAAAGGCTCTTGACATGTTCATGACATTTTAGATTTCATATTAGCAATCACCTCACCATGTTCTCCACTGTGAATCGGAAGGAGGGAGACCTTTATCGTCCCATTTTTTGCGATAAATGTACTTAATTTATTTATCAGAATATTTCACTATTTCAATCTATTTCCCGAGGCATTTAGTTATATTTCTCAACGCCGTCTTCATGAAGAATATGAATAGGTTGTCATGTTCTCTGCGTCACCTACCCTGCATACCGTGATACATGACTAGCCGCCTCACAGAGTTTCACGCTCCGCCGCCTTGGAGGCAGGGTGTAGCCTTTTCCACACTCATAACAGTAGTTGTTCATGTGACATGTTTTCTTTGTTGATCTGTTGGGGCTGAAAATAGACAGAATAAGCCAGAAGCACATACGCTCCAGCCGAGCCAAGTGAGGCTGTGTAATGTGGACAGTAACACGACAGTATATAAGCATTGTAATCCAGCCGCGCCTCACTCGTTTACATGACACTCAAAAAAGTTGAATTATTGGGTTAGTCCATCTATGATTGGATTACTAGATGCATGTATACACCTTAGTCAAGCTAAAATCTAATAAAATTGGGTTTCTCATAGTCGAATTAAGACCCCTAGATAATGCGATTCGTAGTCGAGTTAAGCGTGCATGTACGGAGTCAAATTGGATTATGCGTTGAATTGCGTTCTGCGCATGCTCGAGATCTTTTCCCGGGGCCATGAGCCCGAAGTAGAAGGAGACGATAGTCGTTGTCGCCGTCGGAAAACGAGAAATTGCGATTTATTTAAAAAGGTGGCGCAGAAGATGGAGGAAGCCGGTGAATGTAGTTAACCCCTATAAGAATTGTGTCCCGGCCGCGGGAGCGCGCATGGCATGCATCATTAAAGGTGGAAGCACACAGACACTATGCTTCGATTTCACCCAAGGCTGAATTAAAAGAACACATTTTTCTAAATCTGGGTCATCAACAAGGTTGTAAAGTAGTAACTTCGGGCACATCTGTCAAAATAAATGTTTTTTTCTCCCGACGTGTTTACGATCTTTATTCATTCCTTGCGATGCGGCGGGGAATGCCGTATACGGATGGGCGGTGGAGGGGCTGCTCTGGCGGGAGAAAGATGTTTTCAGTAGACAGCTGTCAACTCACTTCGGATAGGCGATTTATTTAAAAAGCTGGAGCAGAAGATGGAGGAAGCCGGTGTCGTGCCAATGTAGTTACCCCCTATAAGGAGTGTATCATCATCAACATGCACTACACACTACGCTTCGATTTCACCTAAGGCTGAATTAAAAGTACATGTTTTTCTAAATGTTGCTCATCAACGAGGTTGTAAAGTAGTAACTACGTTCTTTATTCATTCATTGCGCTGTGGCCGAACTGACGGGGGTATTCTCTGATATTATGAATCTTAGAGACTGCCTCGGGTTCTCCGACTCTCTGGTACTTCCACAACAATTAAAGACTCCTAGTGGGGTTTATCTCGCCCATGTTGAGAAGGAATTAGGGGAAAGGAACTTTGACTCTCTGAAGTCCAGATTGAAACGCGACATGGAGGAGAAAGCAATGTTTTCAGTAGACAGCTGTCAGTTCGGGACCATATCATTTCTCCGACGCTCCATTGTTCCGACCTCGTATGCAGACTCCTCTGCCGGCAGAGCCAGCTCCTCCAGCTGGAGTCGGCATACGACAAGAGGTCGGAACAATGGAGCATCCGAGAAATGATATGGACCCGAAGTGAACTGACAGCTGTCTACTGAAAACATCTTTCTCGAATGCAGGCGCCTGAGTTTGTTGTTGCTGGTGACGTAAAGAGGTCAACCGGTGGCTCTATTACCACTAGTTTAAATGGGTACAGCGCCACCTACTCACCGCCATGTATACTCGGACAATTGCAGTTGTCCAATTGCGGAGCATAGTCGAACTATGGCTTTAATCGGATTAAGCTGTGCATGTAAACGTACTGACTAAAAGTCACATTGCTCCTTAGACGTTGGCACGCTTGACTTCCATGTTAAAATGCTGAACAACCAACAAATAGGGACCCACTATGGCAATTCAGCTCCTGTATGTGCTGTGGTTGAGATTGCACTTTGTGCATGATCATGTGAATCTTTAACTATCCATGTGCTTCCTTGGAGATGTCGCTGAGCGAGAGAGCCACTTGGCAGTGATGGTGTAGTAAAAGCATTCAAACGACCATAAACAAACCAAAATAGCCAAAGTGCAGCAATGAACTGTTGCTCATAATGCCTCACACAAATCGAACATTACACGTCTTTGTTTGAATCGTTAATATCGATCTGATACAAGGGCCTTGCTTTGCTTCGCTGCTTAAGTCCAGTCCATCCTGTGTTGTGCCCGAGTAACTGGGGCACAAGTTTTTTCGCTGCACCAGTTTTAAACATCCACAAACAAGAAAGGAAATCCCCATTAGAGGAATTATATCTTGCAACACCAGATCAGTCATTTACTTACTTACCTGTCCTTGTGGTAAATGTTATGTAGGTAAAAATAGTAGAGCTCTAAAAACCAGGATTGCAGAACATCGCAGCACAATCAGATGTAAAAACCTAAACTCTCCAGTATCAGCACATTTGACTCAATTCAACCATCCAGTGTTCTCATTAAAATACATAGGTATAGAAAAGGTCTCTTTACCCCCTAGAGGAGGCGATTTTGACACCCTCCTAGCAAGAAGAGAACATTTCTGGATTTATAATCTTAAAACTTGTACACCTCATGGTTTAAACATCGACTATGACCTGAGATGTTTCCTGTAATGTTTTATGTGAATATATTCTATGTTTATGTGATATTCAGATTCCCATTCTCTCTTAGAATGGAAACTTTAATA
Source organism: Micromesistius poutassou (assembly GCF_964030765.1). Lineage (NCBI taxonomy): Eukaryota > Metazoa > Chordata > Actinopteri > Gadiformes > Gadidae > Micromesistius > Micromesistius poutassou. The sequence continues at coordinate 12,816,357 of NC_140272.1, forward strand.
ATGTTTTTTCCTGTATAAACAGTTTTTTTTATGCACAAAAACTGTATTTTAGAATCTTTATGTCTAAAAACAAAAAAATGTATGTCAGAAGGTAGGAGGGTGAACAGTTGGTGTGCTGAGTGGGAGGGGTCTTTGATGATGGTGGTGGCTGTCTTGCAGCAGCGGGACGGGTACAGGTCCTGGATTGAAGGTTGGGCTGATATGGTGATCTTCTCTGCTGTCCTCACCACCCTCTGTAGACAGAGCCTTCTGGTCCGCAGCAGGGCTGGTAAGGATGCTCTCAATAGCACCCCTGTAGAAGGTGGTGATGGCGGAAGGGTGGAGGTCAGCTTTCCTCATCCAGCGAAGGAAGTGTACGTGTTGCTGTGCCTTCTTGACGAGGCAGGTGGTGTTGGTGGACCATGTCAGGTCATCTGTGACATGCGCCCCCAGGAACTTGGTGCTCTTCACAGACTCCACTGCACTGCCATTGATGGTGAGTGGGGTGTGTGTGGTACGTGCTTCTTCCTGAAGTCCACAGTTATTTATTTTGTTTTATTTACGTTGAGCTGAAGACTGTTGATGTCACACCAGTGGATGAGTTGATGTACCTCCTCTCTGTAGGCTGAGTCGTCATCGTCGCTGATGAAGCCCACTACAGTTGTATCGTCTGTGAATTTGATGATGTGGTTTGAGATATGTAATAGAGAATCAACATGAAGATTAGGGCTTGATGGAACCGGTGCTTCTAATATTTCAATTTGGAGATTTACGGCTGCTGTCAATTTCGGTCATTATCATATATATATATAAAAAAATGAGGGTTATCTGATGTATTAAATTAGGGTTTATAGTACCTTGTCTAAAAATTAATCAGTGCGTTTGGTGCCTATTCCAACCATGGCTAACGAGTCATTCTACTGGATAATGTGTGATCTTCAGGACTCCTGGAACATGGTTCATTGAGAAAGGTTATAATGAGAAACAACAAATCCAGAGCAGGAGTTTGAACTCTGCACTCCCGTGATCAGTGGTAGATATTACCCAGTGCATCAGGGAGACACAGACCTCCAGTAAGGAAAACTGGGATGCAGCAGGATGCAGCAGCAGTGGCTCTTGTCCATTAATAATAATGTTGTGCACCATGCGCATCGCTGCATCCACCACATCCCCTGTGACCAACACTAATTGCCAGCCTTCCGACAATGGTTAAATCAATCGCGTGATCTCTCTCTCTCTCTCTCTCTCTCTCACTCTCTCTGTCTCTCTGTCTCCCTCTTCCTCTCTGTTGATCTATAGATATCACAGTATAATATAGATATAACAGTGTCTCTCTTTCTTTCTCTCTCTGCTCAAATTAATGAATCATTTGATATCCCTCGTCACTCATTTTAGGGTGAGGGGGTAGTGCTCCCTACCTGAGAAACTGTGATGTGTTTTACCTGTAGTTGTTTTCAGAGGATTTCGACCAAGTTGAGTGAACATGATGCATGCCCCCCCCCCCATTTCTCAATCTACGCTGACATTTACACATGATTTCCAGCAGCAATAGACTATTTACTCATTTCTAATTTATAAGGCTCAGGAGTTCATCCATCAACCCAAGGAATCGGAACTGTATACATTTATTTATTTACCAGCCACCTCTACGCTGCTATTTGCTCTGCCAGACACATTTGACACATTTGACAAGAGGCCTCAGACCATCAGCATCTCATATGACGCACTTGATGAATATCTCCATCCTGTATTTTCCGGCTTACTATAGCATGGAATACAAAACGTGTGTTCCTGCCCTTTGCGCTTTGTGTTAATGAAAGGCGATGATAGGGCTTGACAAATGATCCATACCCTAACCTTCATGCCTGTGCAATGACCGGGATTCTGCCCGTCGGGAAACATGTTTAATTCGGGTTTACAGCACCAACAAGCTTGAAGCAGACATTTCATTTGAGGCGCGTTGACACCTCACATTAGCTCTGTACAATCTGAGGCCTTGTCCGACCGCTGTGGCAGCCCTGGTGGATGGGGTGTTAAGAGGTAAAAATCAATGGGCTGGTAAAAGCAGCCTCACACTTATAATGAATCAATGAATGAATGCATTTATTATTGGTCAGAACCAAAGGATAGGGGTAAAAGCGAGTAACAAACAAATGTCATACATACAATGTGTTTGCATATACATGGATACACCTGCCTACATATATACATACATACATACATACACGTCTACATATACCCATATGGGTCTGTACTTATCTAGTGTCATGTCTTTGAACCCTTTTTTAAATTAAAAGACATTCCTATGTTTTAATCTGGCAATGCGTTCCATTCTCTCTCTCTCTCTCTCTCTCTCTCTCTCTCTCTCTCTCTCTCTCTCTCTCTCTCTCTCTCTCTCTCTCTCTCTCTCTCTCTCTCTCTCTCTCTCTCTCTCTCTCTCTCTCTCTCTCTCTCTCTCTCTCTCTCTCTCTCTCTCTGTGTGTGTGTGTAATGCATGGGGAACACACATACACACTAGGGAATACTTGAATAAATTTATTTGAAGGGTTAGTGTCGGTTAGAGTCGTTCGCAAGGTTGTTGTAATGTTCTTTAGCAAGATTAGTTTTTCCAGGCGCTTGTGGGTTGCTGATGATGACAGTATTCAGCAGTCGCACACACACTAGTCGGGCATGGGGCTGATGCATTGACAGAAACAAAACATCATGTGTGACGCAAAGGTGAAAAGTGGTGAAATGGGAAAGTGTATGCATTTCTGTTTCCCATGAAAGAAAAGCAATTGCCCATACATTGCTTTTGGGTCTGAGGACCTACTTCCCATCCTGCCATGTGGGCTTGTACCTTGTATTTCTACAGGGGCCTGGTGATGGAGGATGGCTTTGCTCCACGCTCTAGGGATTTGTTTTTGCAGGAGAAGGGGAAAAACAACACAAGTAGTCCATTTCCCCCCACCCGCTTATATTGCAGCAGGTCATCTTGTCAAGTAGAAAGGTTCTGGGTTCCATCCCAAGAGCCAATGGGGAGGGAGATGGCTACCATACAAATATTGTTAAAGAGCTGCTAGTATATTGTGCATGTTGTTTTTATGTTGTTGCCACATTTAAAGCACAACATCAATGCACAGAACAAATGGCAATGACAAACAACACTGGGCTTACAAAACAACAATATTTTTGTTTTGTTTCCTTGAACCATGTGGCATAGATCAACACTGACACGTCTTTGTCAAACTGCATTTCCAAACAGACCGGCTCAGACTAGAAAGGCTTTGCTGTTGATAAAAAAAAACGTGTGTATGGGTGGTTCTCCCTTTCATACACCCTTTTTCTCTCAGAATTATATTACACAATGCTGCCACAACCAAAGTTTCAAAAACTTGTTCCTGATTCGACACAGGAAGGCCAGAGAAGTCACAATAGTAGTAGATAACTCCTAATGATGATGCCATTTCTATTTCTGCAATGGCATGGCATCACTCTGAAGAAAGACTAACCCAAAGGAGCGCAGTGTTTCTCATGAATGGCGATGACCCCAATGTCAATTTGTATACATTTTGGAGCCTAATTACGAAGAAGATGTGTAATTGCTTTGCAGCTGATAAACAGTGGCGGTTAATTCGATTTCACCCATCCATCCAGAATTACCAATCGATTACCAATGACATGTTTGATTTCACTTGTTACGTGAGCAGGACGAGCGAACCCAAACGCAGGACACAGGGAGGCGGAGACAGGGTGAAAGGAAGTGGGATTTATTGAACCAAGGGGTAGTCAGGCAGGCGAGCGTTCGTTAACGGGCAGGCAGTCAGGCAGGCGAGGGTCCGGCGACAGGCGGGTGGTCAAGCAGGCTAGGGTACGGCGACAGGTGGGTGGTCAGGCAGGCGAGGATCCGGTAACAGGCAGGTAGTCAGGCAGGCAAGGGTTTGGCGGCAGGCGGGTGGTCAGGCAGGCAGGTGATCAGCAACGGTAGACAGAACGGAGAACTAAAGGACAGGAAAAGGGTTTACGAGGAAGTCAGAGAAACTGAACTAGACTCTAGTAATGCTGGTAGGACCTTGGTAGTTGTATACGACGAACTGGCGCTGGCTGATCGAAGATCACCGACTGAAGTAGGGAATGGAGATTGCAGATTGCAGACAGGTGTGTTGGGAGAGTGAGGACCAGTGGCGACAAGGGGCCACTAGATAGGGGTGTTGGACCGTGTAGCCGGACGTGGCGTAACACGCCTCTCGGCGGACGCCCAACAATGGATGGGTGATCCCGATGGAAGTCCCTGATGAGTGAGGCATCCAGGATACAATTCCGGGGAACCCAGGAGCACTCCTCAGGACCGTACCCCTCCCAGTCGACGAGGTATTGGTGTCCCCGGCCGCGACGCTGGACATCGAGGAGACGACGGACCGTCCACGCCGGGTGGTTGTCAATGACCCTGGGAGGAGGTGGGGGCGGAACGGGGGGAGACAACGGGCTGGTGGAGACGAGCTTGACCTGGGAAATATGGAAGGTCGGATGCACATGGAGGGATGGAGGAAGTCTGAGTCGGGGTTAACGATAGCCTCGATCTCAAATGGACCGATGAAACGGGGGGAGAGTTTGGGGGGAACTCCCTTCAAGGGAAGGTCTTTTGCCCGAAGCCAAACCCTCTGTCCGGGAGCGTACTGGGGGGCAGGTAGACGGCGCTTATTGGCCTGCAACTGGGAGCGGGAGGATGTGCGGAGTAACGCACCGCGTGTGCGTTTCCACGTACGCCGGCACCTGCACAGGTGGGTCTGGACTGACGGAACCGCTATCTCGACATCCAATTCGGGGAACAGGGGTGGTTGGTATCCCAGCGAGGCCATGAAAGGGGATAACCCTGTGGATGCGTTTACCAGGGTGTTATGAGCATATTCTACCCAGGGAAGCTGAGTGTTCCAAGAGGTGGGGCTGGCGTGGGTGATGCAACGGATTGCTGCCTCCATCTCCTGATTGGCCCACTCAGATTGTCCATTGGACTGGGGGTGGAATCCGGAGGAGAGGCTGGGTGTGGCACCTAGAGCACCGCAGAACGCACGCCAAACCTGAGAGGTGAACTGGGGCCCTCTGTCGGATACTATGTCCGCTGGGATGCCATGCAGGCGGAACACGTGCCGAACCAATAGATCTGCGGTCTCCCTTGAGGAGGGGAGCTTGGGGAGAGCGATTAAGTGCGCGGCCTTAGAAAATCGATCGTGGGCAGACCGGTGACGAAGTCCAGGGCAATGTGTGACCAAGGACGGCTAGGGATGGGTAGGGGTCGTAGCAGGCCGGAACGGGGACGGGTCGAGGTCTTGTTCCGGGTGCAGGTTGCGCACGCCGCAATAAAGGAACGAACGTCAACGTCCATGGTGGACCACCAGAATCGCCGGCGGATGAAATCCAACGTTCGGGTGATTCCCGGGTGGCAGGCGAGCCTGGAGGAATGAGCCCAGACCAGTACCCTGGTCCCCCGTACTGCGTCCGGAACGAACAAGCGGTTGGGGGGACCGGTACCGGGGTCTGGCTGCTGCCTCTGCGCAAGGCGTACAGCGGACTCAACCTCCCAGGTGAGTGTGGCGATCAGACAAGTGGGTGGCAGGATGGTTTCGGGGTCTGTACCGGGGTCCTCGGGGGAGTACAGACGGGACAGAGCATCCGGCTTAACGTTCTGGGAGCCGGGACGGTAGGTGGGGGAAAAGTTAAAACGACCAAAGAATAAGGCCCACCTGGCCTGTCGGGAGTTCAACAGGCCAGGCCGCCAAGCTTGACGGCCAAGAGCTCGCGGTTGCCGACGTCATAGTTTCGCTCCGGCGGGGACAGCCGGCGGGAGAAGAAGGCACAGGGGTGGAGCTTGTGGTCGGAGGGAGAGCGCTGGGAGAGGATCGCGCCCACTCCGGTGTCAGAGGCGTTGGTCTCCACCACAAACTGGAGAGAAGGATCTGGTTGGACGAGAATGGGCGCGGATACGAAATGCCTCTTGAGGCCCAGAAAGGCGGTCTCCGCCTCTGGCATCCAAACAAAGGCACTCTTGGTGGAGGTCAGGGCCGTGAGGGGTGCCACAACTTGACTGTAGCCTCGTATGAATCGACGGTAGAAGTTGGCGAACCCTAGGAACTGCTGCAGTCTCTTGTGGGTTGGGGGTGAGGGCCAATCGGCCACTGCAGAGACCTTGGAGGGATCCATCTCAATCTGGCCTTGGCTAATGATGTAGCCCAGAAAGGAGATGGATGGGACGTAGAACTCGCACTTCTCTGCCTTAACATAAAGTCTGTTCTCCAACAATCTCTGCAGAACCTGTCGAACGTGAATCCTGTGCTCCTCCACGGACTTCGAGAAGATCAGGATGTCGTCAATGTAAACAAACACGGAATGATTCAACATGTCCCGGAGAACGTCATTGACCAGGGACTGGAAGACCACGGGGGCGTTGGTGAGTCCGAAGGGCATAACTAGATACTCGAAATGGCCCAATGGGGTGTTGAACGTGGCCTTCCACTCGTCTCCCTCCCGGATACGGACCAAATGGTACGCGTTGCGCAAATCTAGCTTTGAAAAAACCACGGCTCCGTGGAGGGAAACGAAGGCAGAACTGATGAGGGGCAAGGGATATTTATTCTTTACAGTGATACCGTTCAGACCACGGTAGTCAATACAGGGACGTAGTGAGCGATCCTTCTTACTAACAAAGAAAAAACCTGCTCCTACTGGCGACAAAGACGGACGGATGATTCCGGCGGCGAGGGACTCTCAGATATATTCCTCCATGGACTCCCGTTCAGGACGGGAGAGATTGAACAGGCGGCTGCTAGGAAGAGGGGATCCGGGAAGGAGGTCAATAGCACAATCATAAGGGCGATGAGGCGGCAAGGACAGGGCATGGGATTTACTAAAAACCTCACTGAGGTCGTGATACTCCTTCGGGACAGAGGACAAGTCGGGAGGAGCAGTAGCGGAACCGAGCTCCGGCGCCCGAGGAGACTGGGCAGAGCGTAAACAGTGGGAGAGACAGTGTGTACTCCAGGAAAGGACTCGTCCGGTAACCCAGTCGATCTGGGGATTGTGGATCCTAAGCCAGGGGTAGCCTAGAACGACCGGTGAGAGGGGAGAAGAAATCACGACACGTGAAATGGACTCGTGGTGATTACCCAAAATGAGCAGGTTAACAGGAACGGTACGACGCTCCACCCGAGCAAGTGACCTCCCGTCTAGTGCCTGGGTCTCAATTGGGGAATCCAGTGGAACGTGTCGATCCCCAGCTTGTGAACCACCTCTCGGTCGATAAAACTCTCGTCTGCACCGGAGTCAAGGAGGATGGAAAGCGGAAGAGTTTGTTCCTGCCACAAGAGGGTGGCACACAGCAGGGGACGGGAAACCGAGGGATCCAGAGAGCGACTCGTCAGTATCCCTGGCGAGGAAATGACCCGTTTGGCCACAGTAGAGGCAGGCTCGGGCGAGAATCCGGCGCTCCCTCTCCTCGGTGGAGAGGTGCGTGCGTCCGACCTGCATGGGCTCGGACTCAGCAGGAAGCGACCGCTCGTGACGAGGAGGAAAGGAAACCGAAGGAGGGAGGCGAGGTGCTGCAGACGGCATGGAAACAGGCGTTGAGGAAGAGCGTAACGCTCTCTCCCTGCGGCGTTCGCGTAAGCGATTGTCCACCCGAATGGCGAGAGCGATCAAGTGCTCGAGATCCGAGGACTCCTCCCGGGAGGTCAACTCATCCTTAACGTCACCACCCAGCGTGTTCAGGAAAACCCCCTGCAGAGCCTCCTCATTCCAGCCGCTCTCCACCGCGAGAGTCTGAAACTCGACTGCAAAGGAGGCGACGCTGCGGGAACCTTGACGGAGAAGTAGAAGCCGTTGAGACGCCTCTCTGCCCCGGACCGGATGATCGAAAACCCTCCGCATTTCCTCGGTGAAGGCGGAATAATCAGCACAGACCTCGGAACCGCGTTCCCAAACCGCCGTTGCCCAGGCGAGAGCCTCGCCCCGCAACGCACCGATCAGCGATCCGAGCCTTGTCGGTGGGGTAGGTCTGGGGCTGCAGCTCGAACACTGCACTGGAGTAGGAACAACCGGCATAATCCCAGGTCTCCATCGTAGCGCTCGGGGGCTGGAATGAACGGCTCCTGGGGAGAGGCCGAATGACTAGGAACAGGGGCTGGTGGTTCCGGGGCGACAGGGGGCTGGGAGGAGATAGAAAGAGATAACTCACGGAGGGAGGAAGTTATCTCCTGCAGAGCCTGGTCGTGTTGACCCAGTTGAGCCTGTTGGTGTGAGATCACCCGGCGAAAAGCCTCTGTGTCCGCTGGGTCCCTGTTTGGCCAGTTCGTACTGTTACGTGAGCAGGACGAGCGAACCCAAACGCAGGACACAGGGAGGCGGAGACAGGGTGAAAGAAAGTGGGATTTATTGAACCAAGGGGTAGTCAGGCAGGCGAGCGTTCGTTAACGGGCAGGCAGTCAGGCAGGCGAGGGTCCGGCGACAGGCGGGTGGTCAGGCAGGCAAGGCTCCGGTAACGGGCAGGCGGTCAAGCAGGCAAGGATCTGGTAGCAGGCGGGTGGTCAGGCAGGCGAGGGTCTGGTAACGGGCAGGCGGTCAAGCAGGCTAGGGTACGGCGACAGGTGGGTGGTCAGGCAGGTGAGGTTCCGGTAACAGGCAGGTAGTCAGGCAGGCAAGGGTTCGGCGGCAGGCGGGTGGTCAGGCAGGCAGGTGATCGGCAACGGTAGACAGAACGGAGAACTAAAGGACAGGAAAAGGGTTTACGAGGAAGTCAGAGAAACCGACTGAAGTAGGGAATGGAGATTGCAGATTGCAGACAGGTGTGTTGGGAGAGTGAGGACCAGTGGCGACAAGCGGCCACTAGATGGGGGTGTTGGACCGTGGAGCCGGACGTGGCGTAACATCACTAGTGTCTGGCTCGGATAAGCAAAGACCAGGTTTCTATTTCACAATCATTATTTGGCATATCCTGGGAAATAAAATTTCTGCACTGGCCTAACAACACCAACGCCAAGGAGAGTTGACACGTTAATTTGTGATGGCTAAAGCGCAGTTAACGTGTCCACATCAAAGTCAAAGTGAAAGTCAGCTTTATTGTCAATTCCAAAATATGTGCAAGACGAATAGAGGAATCAAAATTTTGTTTATCTCCGACCCACGGTGCAATAAGGAGAAAATTCTGAATAAAATGAGGTAAAATAGAATAAGTAATTTTTACAATAAATAATTCTTAATAGTGCACATGCTGATGCTATTGGGTTTTCATACACCCCAATACACCTCTCTATGGTGTGTGTGTGTAAAAATTGTGTATTGATATTATTTAGTGATGTGTATAAATTGTGTATTGATCTCATGTAGTGATGTGTATACATCCGTTTCTCACCTAGATACAGTTTCTCTAATCGTATCGTTTTTCATCTAAATACAAAAGAAAAATGGAAAGGCTATAGGGAGCCTGAAAAAAGGCTTAGTAAAAGCTGTGAAGTTAAAGAAAGCACAATCATGAGTATTGGTTTATTGCTTGTTCTTTCAGTTGGGGTTTGTTTTTCTGAAGTGACTTACCAATAAGCTGTCCTTTTTGAATATTCACCATCTTTTAGGACGGCGACATCAATATCCATTAGGTAAGCCATGTTTGGCAACTCAGGTGTCATTGCCAACATAACAAAAACCAAACAATTGAGGGGAAAAATTCAGATGGCTGCATGTATTTGTATATGCCCACCACTGTATTGAGGGATGACAGCTACACTTGAAAGCACTATAGCTGCATGCAATTAACTTGGATCTCCAACGTGTTGCCGTATATATATATATATATATATATATATATATATAGAATCGGTTCCTCTACCAGGAGGAACACGATTTGATCAAAGTCAAGAGGACTGTGAATAATATATATATATATATATATATATATATATATATATATATATATTAACTGTGAATAATATATATATATATATATATATATATATATAATTCACAGTCCTCTTGACTTTGATCAAATCGTGTTCCTCCTGGTAGAGGAACCGATTCTAGGAATATCTGACATGTATACCACAGTTCAAGCTGTGTTACGTGCCCCCGGGGAAGCAGCTTGGAGCTGAAGTACTACCAGCTCTTGATCCCTACGGGTCACATCAGGGCCAATTATGTTCTGCTCCCCTGATCAGGTATTGCTTTGAGGTGATGTCTGCTGTCTCATCATTGGCCGGCGTCAGGGTTGTGTGGGATTGGACGCCATTGAAAATACATTTTCTTGTATGGTCATTGTTTTTGCAGGGGGTTGGAAAACAACTGCAACAGCAAGGGTTTTTGGAGTTCTTGCCCTGCTTGACATTCAATCAAATACTAAATACATTCAATTAAATACTAACTTTATGCCTCGACAGCAGTACTTTGATTAAACTCAGGTGATTAAAATAACTTGGGTGATCATAACTCAATAGTATACTATAACTCAATAGTTGGACCCTAGTGCCTTCTTGTCACAGGGCACATTTTCAGAGTTTTCTAATTTTACTTACTTCAAACTAATAGAAAAACCCCCTCTATTTCCATTCGTCCACGCCCACCCCCATTGACCCAACAGGGAACAACGGCATGCTGAAAACCGATTTGCGGTAGTGCGCCTTTTCTATTATGATCCAGAGTGGGGGGGGGCACTGTTTGTGTTGCCTTGCGTGGTCGTGAGGATGTGCACAGTTGACGCCTGTGTGTAAGTGTGTGTGTGTGTGTGTGTGTGTGTGTGTAAGTGTGTGTGTGTGTGTGTGTGTGTGTGTAAGTGTGTGTGTGTGTGTGTGTGCCTTTCAACTTGTCAGTGCTAGTGTGTGCGTTCAAGCGCACCGAGCGGGCGCAGCGGCATCATCACGCCGGATGACTCAGTGCTCCATGTGCCGGGGATGACGTAGGCCCTGTGGTCGTGATGCAATAGTCTGCGGGGTACAGTAATCTTTCACCAGGTGTGGTCCTTTGCTCTTCGATATCCACAGCGGGAGACGTTGTTGAATGTAATGATGTTGTACAGTACAATAAATGACAGCATTGTACAGCAGTGTGTGCACTCTCTCGTCCCTTCTCCAATGACACATCCATGCAGTGCCTTGGGCACCAGTTATCTATACTGCTTATTTTATTTGCTTTCTATTAAATCTGAAATATCCGCTATCCAGCTCATACATGCATAATATTTGGAAGGTCTTATTTTCGACAGGCCCAGGCTTATCCTGATTTTGGTCTTCAAGGGGTTTAGTGTGACATCCAACGGTGATGGAAAAGACAAGTTAGATAATTAGAGATAGGACACGGCTGTGTGGAATTGGGTAATTTTGTATCTGAACTGACTGAGGGCTGTCGGTGGCGGTTGAGAAGATGCGCAGAGTCAAGGTCTGTTCTGCTTACTAACTTCCTCATTGCAATTCATTTAGACACACAACTACAATCTGCATCGTTCTTACTTTAAGATGCTTTTAATTAAACTGAGTCACGAGTCGCTATGCAAATGAGTTGAACAAACACACACCGACGAGGAGAGCAGGGAAAGTGTCGGGCGAGCCATGCATTAATTACACATGGCACTTCTTCTCTAAGAAGAAAGGCAGAATTAAGGGAAACTTTACGTTTGGGAAAACTTGCGGCTTGGAATGTGCTTCTGTAGAAGAGCTTGGATATCCAATTGTTTGTAATAGAATGTATTGTAAAGCTTGCATCCCCCTCTGAGCATCTATCACAGATGGCTGCCTCGGGTATGGGAGACTTGTACATAACAAAATGTCTGAAGTTATGTTGGTTGGCAAATGCACAAACATCTGTATTGATTTTCTTAAGTATTGTCAGAAAGACGTGAAAGCGTAAGATTTGCAAACCTAATAAATTGTTAAAAGATTCATGATTAATTATGACTGATAAGGTCAATGAAGATACAAGCTCACATTAAATGTGTGTAATCAAATAAACTAAAGGGGATTTATTTCATAGCGTGGCTGCATTTATTTATTCAAATGAGCCTTTTAATATATTCTGATCTTTGATATTTTGCCCTGTAAGTCCACCAGACTGTGACAGATGCGCGCTGTCTTGTTTTTCTTTGAGACAAGCGACAGTCTGTTAGAAGTGAGACTGGGCCTGACCTGGAGGACTAACCAAATGGCTGGGAATGCAGCAATGGTTTCACCACCTCTCCTATTTCAAACATAATTGAAACAAAATAGAATATATTTTTATGTTTAACATTTGAAGCGTTTGAAACCAACGAGAGAAGCGGGTCTTTGAATGAGGTCACTCCTCAAAGGAGAATGACTAACAAGGCAGGCAGGGCAACACTTTCATGCTTTTGGTCACCATCTTTTAACCCCCCCCCCATTGTGAATCAAACAAAAATGAGTTATCCTTATTTTATTGTATTAGGCCTTTGATATGTGATGTTGAGTTTCAATGCAACACAAAAAGCAGTATTTTTCTATTGTGTTTGCCAGCTGAATACTTTTAAACCAGTGACTAGCGTTGATAGAAATGCAAGCCATAATTTAGCACTAAGTAGTTCTTGCTTTGCAACTGCATTTTTTTTCTATTGAAACCTCTTTAAGACAAAAGTCAGTCGTGATTTTATGACAAAATGATATAATCTGTAGGCATGTTGTAGCCTTGAAGTCTAGTAGTCTTATAAGCAGATGTGACCCCTGTAGTTCATAGCCCACATCTGTTTACTCAAGCAACATATTTTTTGCATTAATTGTCTTTGTCACAGTTCTGTGTGACTTTCCACTGTAAACCCTGCCAGTTACCATAGATGGCCTCACTATTGCCATTGGGGAACGTTAACTAATGCACATACAGGAGGACATTGGAGATTAGCGAATTAGTTGATATAATGTGTTTGTGTCCCTGTATCATTTGCTTGAGGTCGCTTGTTGTTTTTCCTCTCTGACTTTGACTGCAGGAGTCCAAATGGATCTTCCTGTTCGCCTTCCTGGCGGTTCCTGCTTTGACTCAACTGTGTGTGCTGCCCTTCTTCCCTGAGAGTCCTCGCTACCTGCTGATGGAGAGGAGGGATGAGGCTGCTGCAGAACTAGGTACAGACCACGCACGCACGCACGCACGCACGCACGCACGCACGCACGCACGCACGCACGCACGCACGCACGCACGCACGCACGCACGCACGCACGCACGCACGCACGCACGCACGCACACACACACACACACACACACACACACACACACACACACACACACACACACACACACACACACACACACACACACACACACACACACACACACACACACACACACAGTGTACTGGGAATTGTGCTGTGCAGAGATTTGCATTTCAGTTCTCTTAAAGTGGTGGGGCAAGCCTCAACGATATCTATAATTGTAACTCCCCATCGTTATCGTCCCTATCGTTTTGTAATATACAGTATATATATATATATATATATATATATATATATATATATATATATTTCAAAAATGTCACTTGGCAGATGCTGTTGTTTAAAGGGACTTATAGTGAGTTTAGATACATGTCTTCCAGGAGAAGGTTGAGGTAAGCAACTTGCACAAGGGCCATTCAATTTCCTACCCCAATGTGCCAAATATGGATCATCATCACTGCTGGTTACAAAAAATCTCAAGCAAAGGCTAAACGTGAAATGTAAGGCTTCATAACTGATTTGTGTAAACAAATTGATCTTATTCATTAATTTTATGTAAAATGTAATGAATATTCTTCAATCACGTTCTGGTTATTTGATGCACCTGATTCTTGACTTTGTAAATTATCAAATTATTATTGACCCACACATATTACACAGGACCACTCCCGACCCCTTCACAAATCGTCCAGTCCCCATGGCCAAGAATAACACCTATAAAAAATTCTTTATTCCCACTGCCATCAACATCTCCAACAAAATAAAGCACCTATAAAAAAAACACACACATATCTCCCAGACTCGAGTTCAACTGCACTTTTATGTTCGGAAATTGTTGTATGTTGCTGTTGTATTGTTTTTTTTTATGGTGTGAGCCGTGTGTCTAAAGGTGATATTCTGCCAAAGCTTTTGATAGACAAAGAGATCTGAAAGTGTCAGTCAGTGCCACTCAAGAAAGTCGACTTATTGGCTTAGTCCAACTATGATTGGATTACTAAGATGCATGTATACACCTTAGTCGAGCTATACTCGAATCGAATTGGGTTACTCATAGTCGAGTTAAGACCCCTAGATAATGCGATTCATAGTCGAGCTAAGCGTGCATGTAGCCAATCGAATTGGCTTATGCGTTGATTTGCGTTCTGCGCATGCTCGAGTTCTTTTCCCAGGGCCGTGAGCCGGAAGTAGAAGGAGACGATAGTCTTGTTGTTGTTGTCGCCGCCGTCGGATAAGGGATAACGAGAAACGGCGATTTATTTAAAAAGGTGGCGCAGAAGATGGAGGAAGCCGGTGAATGTAGTTACCCCTATAAGAATTGTGTCCCGGCCGCGGGAGCGCACATGGTATGCATTCAGTAAAGGTGGAAGCACACGGACACTACGCTTCCATTTCACCCAAGGCTGAATTAAAAGTACATGTTTTTCTAAATGTGGGTCATCAACAAGGTTGTAAAGTAGTAACTTGTAAAGTAGCCGGCAGAGCAGCCGGAGGAGTCGGCATACGACCGAGAGGAACAATGGAGCGTCGGAGAAATTATATATACCCGAAATGAACTGACAGCTGTCTGCTGAAACATCGCTTTCTCGAAAGAGTTTGTTGTTGCTGGTGACGTAAAGAGGTCAACTGGTGGCTCTATTACCACTAGTTGAAATGGGCACAGCACCACCTATCGTACCGGGGCATGAGACGCTTTGGCCAATGAATCGATTTACTCACCGCCATGTATACGTGGACAATTGCAGTTGTCCAATTGAGGAACATAATCGAGCTATGGCTTTAATCAAATTAAGCTGTGCATGTAAACGTACTGAGTGGTAGGACTCAGCCCCAAATATAGTGCTGTTGTCACCGCAGCACAATACGGGCACACTATACGGACAGGCGGGTGAGAGATCCCAGCCCCAGCTTTTTATCACTGCCCTTCATAGTCCGCCCACTAACATCATCTTAGCAGTGAGCAGTGTTGTGTGTAACGCGGTACAAAGTAACTACTTTTTTCGGGTAAAAGTAGTGTAACGCGTTACTACTGAAAGTATGGTAACGAAACGTAGTTCCTTTTTCAGTTGGGCACAACGTTACTTTTCCCAGGGACAGATTTGACAGTGATACTGCCTCAGCTGCGCGCTTGCGCAATAGTCGTGGGCGCTCATTCCACACTGAGGCTGGTACTAGCAATAGCATGCAGAGAGCAGTCAGTCATCATGGCAAGCGTGGCGGAGCAACCAATGCTATCTTTTGAGGGATGGAGGCAGTGGCGGTTTCAGGCACGGGCGAAGCGGGCAGCCGCCCAGGGCGGCATTATTTTATGTCACATTGGGGGCGGCACGAGCACACAAGCAAAAAAAAAAAATCTGCGTTGCGAAGCGGTTTTCTATTATCTATCATATCACTATGTGGGGAATTGGCATATTGGCGCCTCCTCCGGCTGCAGGCGCCCCTGCTTGCTGAGGAGGTGCGTTCACAGAAGTTGTGTGAGAAGGGGAAAGGGGAGGGGGCGCGGGGCGACAGTTCACCTCTGCGTCTCCCAAATGGAACGGACAAGGGGGGAAACGGGGGATCCACTGCAGATCCTGCAGGGTTATGTGATAAACATACGGAGGAACGCGATCGCTGATCTGCCCTGCCCCAACATTGCATGAGACATTAAACTCGAATCGTTAAGCTAGAATCGCCGCCCACAACCATCATCCAAAATGTGATGTCAACAGACCAAAACCGCCACTGGATGGAGGTATTCACATTATTTCGAACTGATTGAAAATAAGCAACATAAAAGTAACGTAAAAGTAACGAGTAACGGTAACAAGATACTTTCCATAGAGGGTAACTAAGAAGTAACGAGTAACAAGCAAACACTACTTTTTAAAAGTAACTTCCCCAACACTGGCAGTGAGGCTTCAGGATGGGACGAGCACGGAGAGCCAGAGTGGAGCAGGCGTTTAGCATCAGGCCTGAGGTTAGATGGGGTTGTCGTCGGTACACACACATGTACGCACACACACAGGCATGCATGCACACACACAGGCACACACACACACACACACACACACACACACACACACACACACACACACACACACACACAAAAGATCCTTAGGGGGTGGGCCTGTAGTGTCATATTATCATCAAGTCGAGTGCGAGACAGAAGCAGCATGTTTCTCCACATCCCCATTCGTCTCCTGTCAATTGAGAGCAAGAGTGGCAGAAATTGAGTTAACAGCTAATTTACATGGAATAATAGAATAACGCTTTTCTTGGCCGTATCCTTGAACACTCAAGCCTGTAGATGAATGATGAATTTAAAATATGAACAATTCATCACTCTAAAGTGGTTTTGTATTATTTATTATTAATAGGCAGCACTCGACTGAGGTGCGTTTTTCAAGGGGAAATGTCAATAAATTCACATTGATTTCGCGGCTAGGTGAGAATGCAACCGCATTCTGCTCTCCTCCCTCATTGGCATTGCTCAGATATCTATCGCCACCTCCCTCTCTCCCTCCCTCCCCACCCACACCCTCCCTCCCTCCCACCTGGCCTGCCAACAGGCTATAGTTAGGTTTCTATTCACTCCTTGTCTCGGTAGGGAGTCCTCGTCAAGCGGCCACTAAATCTGTCTAGTTTGGAGAGGAGCCTTTTTGTCGTGCCGTGTCTCTATGGAGCACTACTGCCGTTCAGAAACGTATGCCCAGCATGTCGGCAGCGTTGCCAACAGGCCGGGAATACAAACCTAGTGGGGGGGCGAACAACACTGTAGAGGGAAATATTACCATGAACGTCAATATGGTGGCATGCAACGCTAAAATGTGACAACCCCCCCAGGCGTGATGTTATATCAAGGCAGCTTCCCCATATTTGCCATCAGCAGGAAGCAACAGAGGTGAACTCATCTGTATATGCAAATCAAGGACATAATTAGGATTTAAGCTCTGTTGCGGTAAGGTCACCCCTTCATTCATGTGGGTTTTACACAACAAGCGTAACAAAGCCACGTCCTTCATTTTGATATGAATTTCTTCGACTTTATATTCCCTTCAACTTTCTAACGTTATATTAAATAGGAGAGTTGACGGAGGAATAATACATTATGTATGTATGCCTGTATGCATAAATTTTTTTTCCATATTTTTTCAGTTGGCTTAATTCATAGCACAGATCTTATGCACCAATAATCTTCATGATTCATTCATGAATTCAATGATTCATTTTGTAATCTTCTCTGATTCTCTGAAAAATTACTCGATGACAGAGTGGCCAACATTATCAAGTTCAGTCAGGCAGCACCATCACGGGATCTCTTTCATGTCTCTGATGTGGGGCTTGCATTGCTCATCCATCAAAATCCTCCTAACCTGGTGACCCAGCTTACCAGCACGGCCTTCCTGCAGAGCTGTGTCCTTAACCTGCGACAGCAACTGCTCAAAATCAATGTGCACATGCTTGTGTTTGTGCGGATGAGGGAAGCGTGTACTCCCGCCAACTTGCTACTCAGGGGATTGGGGGGAAGCATTTTTGAGTTATTCACAACCTTCATCAAGGTAAATGTCTTCTTTAGTCTTCAACACATTCGAGAAATGACTTTACTAATGACGTATTCCATCCTTCTGAAATTTTAATTACCGATCTCAATGGTACAGGCTTAGTCATTTATCCACCTGTTAATTACCATTGCTTACCATAATTACCGTTGATTAACCCATGTGAAGGATCGAAATGGCAGCTCTCTTAGTAGTTGTCAAGTACTAGTTAACCTGACTCATTCCAGTTTCTGCATCCTCACAATGGATATGAGCCAGTGGCCCCATGTAAAATCGGTAGGATTAAGCCAGACACACTATATAGCCACCTAGAATATATCATTATCTAACCAGAATTGTAATGCAGCATATAAGTCATATTGGAAAGGAAACTGTGAGGCATGTGTTTGCAGATTCAGTCATCGATCAAATTCCAAGTTTGAGGCACAATCTACCAGGGCCTCCGCTGGGAATTCTCACTTACAGACAAAATATCATAACTCGTCAAATCCAATTATTATTTTCATTATCAAACTCACAAACTTGCTTCTTGCCTATACGTTATGGGGCATATCCAATTAAATACAATAAATATATTGCCATATTGTGAAACACAGTTGTATAGTTTACAACTGTTATCGCATGAGCAGAATTTCCTCAATATGACCCATTTTGAATTTCTATATACGCCCAATAGAAGGATGAGAATGTAAAAAAATAAATGGATTCATGTGTGGCTTTCGCATTCCGTGCAGCTTGAGCTGTCTCCTCCTCAGAGAGGGATAACAAGAACAGAAACAGTGATCCGTCCCGCGAGACTCCGCGAGCGTGGCCATGCATGAGGTAAATACCGGATCAAGAGGCAATAGAAACATTGGACACACAGAATTGTAAATGAGTTCTAAAGAACACTTGACCGAAAATACAATACATACATCATTGGATTTGAGTGGAAGAACCAGCCGCCTTCTCAGCCCCTCTCCGAAAAGGCTTCCAAATTGATCCCATTTTTCTGGCATGGCCACCCCAGTCATATTCTTCTAACAGCTTATGTCCTTTATAGTATATCCCGGCCTTTAGGCAGTTGACATTTTGTGACAATGATCTCTGTGGGATGGAAAAGCTGTTATTTATGTGAAATAAAACCATAGAGTTATGTTTTATCGAAAGGTGCACTTTACTCAAATGCCGGCTGTTCAGGTACTCCAGCAAGTAGGACTTTACTACATCCCCCAAGCATCACACTCCTGGATCTCACAAAAGGGAACCCTCCTAGGGACAGAATTGGATAAGGTCTCTGCTATCCAAGGATCCAATTGCATCTTGTTTAAACCTCACCTGCCACTCACTCATTATGATTCTGAAAGTAAACGCACATGGTTTCATTTGCTTAAAGCACTCATCAGATTGGGGATAGAGATAGTAAAAAAGAGAGCTAAAGCCATTTCCGTCAATATACTGATGCCGTCCATGTGCTTGCATCAATGAATGACTCGGTGGGATAAAAATCTGCCATGGTGGAGTCATTATCCTTAATTAATAATTAAAACAGCAGGATATTGGAAAGTAGAAACGTGCTTTCAAGCCTCAGATAACGAAGATAACGAGACCCTTGAAATAATCAGCGATGAAAGACTCAGTTCAGCCATCTGATCATTGTCTGGTGAAGGCAAAGAAATGTTCCATTCAGATTGGAGGAATCAATTCCTCGGGGAAGCTAGTGACAAAACACTACACTGTCATCTGTTTGATATTTGAAATGTTTGAAAGATATTTCGGTGGAAGTCAACTTGTTTATCTTGATGGAATCTTTTTGTTGTGAGGCCCCCCCCACCACAACTCCCCGGCTAATTGCATGCTTGCAATGCAAGTTGATACACAAACAATTGGGGAGCCACCGTGATGCTACAGCCAAGTTGACTGAAACATCAAAAACAAAAAATACTGTGACCCTGTCTTACCTACTGGTAGAAATAATGAGGGTTGCCCTGGATGTAAACACCTCGGTTGCTTTAAAACCTATGGTTCAAATACATTCAGAATCTGGCATGCGCAGCTCTCTCCGATAGGAGAGGGCGAATCACCTTTGAGTAAAATGTGAAACTTGTTCACATAACTCTGGATCTGAGCTGAGCATGCAATCATCGCCTTGCCTAGCTTTCTTAACTGCTCCACCAAGCTCCAGCTTGCTCCAGCTTGCTGACTAACATTATTATTACTTATTGTTACTTATTATTACTTACTTACTTATTATTAGGAACCGAGCAGGGAACCTGCAAGGAACCTCTTGTTACTTATTGTTATTATTATAAAGTTAAATCAGAAGAAGATATAATTCCAAAAGTATCTGTGTAGCTTTATAGGTCTACTTTGTAATTAGTTAACCCCCAAGCACTGGTAATTATGACACACTATGTAACAGAATGACAATTGGAGTGTCTACATACCGTTGTGGTGTGAGAGACTGTGCTGCTGCTGACAGAGGCAGTCTTGGCGCTGGTAATCCTCACCATCTTGATTGCGTTGCCTTTCACGCATAAATCTGAATGGACTTTTGTTTTGAAAGGGCTCTTATTTTGAAGGGCAGTTTTCACCCTAATGTTCCCGGGTCATAGGTTTGTTTTGGTTTAGTAGTCTGAGGAGGCTAGCTGAGTTTGCATAGCTACATTTCTGTGTTCAACCGCATGATTGTATCACTGTAAACGTCACAGGGGCAACGTCGTAAGTTGATAATTAGGGACCGAGCAGGACACTGCAAGGTCCATATTGTTTTTGCTTCGACCAAAATTTTCCCGTTTTTTTTCTCCCTCTTCGACTGCATTTCCCCCCCCCCCCCCCTGAACATATACGAAAACTAATTTTTATTTAGCAAATTTGTGGGGACTGCTGTAAAATTTGATATTCTATGCTTCAAATTCAGGTTGGCGCTATACCAACTGGCCAAAATCTCAAGCATATCTCGTCACCGGTTTGACCTACACTCATGAAACTTTGGTCATACATGCACATCCTCATGCTGAACAAATTTGGCTCAGTGCCATACCACTTCCGGGTGGTCAGATTTCCCGCCATTTTGAATTTAGTTAAAAACAGTAAATTGCCTAAGGATCCCACATTTTTCGACTTTGACAAAAATCCTTTGGCACATATCATCTATGGCCCATTATCTTTAATCTGACATAAGGATTAGTCTGTACAATAAAGTTTAACGCACCCATGAGCAGTGTTGGGGCTAGTTACTTTAAAAAGTAATATATTACAGATTACATATTACTCTCAAAAATAGTAATGCCTTACACTACTACATTACTCCCTGGAGAAAGTAACTAGTTATATTACTAGTTATATTACTAGTTACTTTTTTTCTACTTACTCTAAAATTGCCTGAGATGCATAAGATGGAAAGAGAGCAGACAAAGGAGGAGTCTTCTTGAAGGTCTTTATTAACCCAACAACAGACTGGCCTACATGCTGTTTAACTTCCTCAATTAACATTGTCTAGTGCAAATACAAACAAGTGTACTTGTGCAATCAAATACAAAGAAATATTAACTTCCTTAATGTTTAATCAACAGTCTAGTGCAAACAATCAGTTTGATTGTAAATTTATAACAAGTACAAACAAGAAATATTAACTTCCTCAAAACATAAATAAAATCTTAAATAAAAAAGACTGGTCTTACCAGCACTGTGAAGAGGAGAGGTAAACTGTCAAAAATAAAACCAAAACACTGCAGAGGAGAGGTAGGTTGTTGAAATTACTTTAAGCATACAACAGCTTCAAAACAAATCAATTAAACTACTACTACAACTACTGTAGTGCAAAATATGAACGTCTTAATGTGTCAGCTTATTAATTTTGGTCAAAATAATGGTTGTACCTCATAAGGAGGATTTTCTCAAATCGCTTGTCTCCTAACCTGTTCCTCCTCGGAGTTAAAACAAGGCTCCCCAGGCTGAATAGCCTCTCTACTGGAGCACTGGATGCTGGTGCCGTGTTGTATTTTAAAGACAGGGCCTTGATTCTGGGGAAGTTGTTCGTGTTGAAGACTCGATGTGTCCGTGCTGTCTTTCGAGGTGTTTTTTCAAGTTGGAGGTGGTGTTCGAAGCGGTTGAGAGTAGCTTTTTTCCCGGGCAAAGGGTACATTGCACTACGAGGTTATTTTCCTTTCGTTGCAAATATTGAAAATAGTGGTTGAATTTCCAGCCGTCTAACGAGGTTTTTTGCAGAGCGGTGCCTTCTTCAGGACTATTTTCAGTAGAGTAATGCCTTACACTACTAGTTACTTGAAAAAGTAATCTGATTACAGTAACGCGTTACAAAGTAACGCGTTACAAAGTAACGCGTTACACCCAACACTGCCCATGAGCCATTGAGTTCTAAAAGTGGTGTGGTTTAAAACGCCAAAATAGTTAATTGCTGATATCAACATCAAGTTGGACTCTTATGATGTTGACCCCACAACAAAAGTTGTTCAGAATCAAATTCTGAACAAGATAAAGTCAACATATTTTCAAATGGGGCGTGGCATCGAAATGGGCGTGGCCTGTCACTAAAATCGCCACAGTTCATAGACGCAATGTTTGATTTGAGCGGGACCAACACAGTGGCTGTTGGGGACCAAAGTTACAACTGCTCAAGTAAAATGAAGTCGATTGGCAAAACAACATGGCCGCCATAGGCAAAAATTCGTCACATTTTTACAAACTTCCACTCTGCGGAGACCGTAATAGTTATGACTATGAAATTCACAGGACACGTGTAGACTGGTGCCTGTAGCTCACATAGCAAAATTCGTGTTTGTCATGTTTGTAGTGCCCCCTACAGGAACTTTAAAAAGCAGCCCCTGCGCCACGTTTCACCAATATGTATGAAACTCGGTAGGCACGTACGACGTGCCAATACCTTCAGAAAAGCCTCTTGGACCCATGCCCCAAATCCCAACGGAAGTCGGATATTTACATTTTTTCATTTTCACTTTCGGCTGAATTTTTCACTTTTTCGCCTTGTATTTGAATGAACTCCTCCTAGGGAATTTATCGGATCTGCTTCACAATTGGTCAGTACAGTCAGAAAATGGTGCTCAACCAACGCCATGTTATTTGTGACTGTACGTTGAAGGGCGTGAAAAAAAAATTAAAATTACATAAGTTTGCGAAAAATTTAAATTAAAACTGCGCGCAGTGATGAACGGGACCGAGCACCGGCTTGTGGCCGTGTCACGTGCCGTCGTAACATGTGCGCTGACAAGTGCGCATATGTTACGACGGCACGTGACGCGGCCACAAGCCGGTACAAGGTCCCGTTCATCACTGCGCGCAGTTTTAATTTCATAATTACATTCATAAGTTAATGTTAAAAAGTACTATTTACATGAAAAATGCATTTGATATATTTGTGGCTAAAAACGTTTTATTTACATTTATTTACATGAGGAAAGCACCTGTTACAGAGCTAAATGGTAATTTTCGTATGTGTCTTGTTACAGTTTTCACTCTGACCTTGTACAATGAGAAAAAGAGCCACAGTAAAGAGCAACTAAAGCTTACTACGACTCATGTCTTCATTTATAAGGAAGAGTTTAACTAGTTGTATAGCTGCAGTTGCTACACCGCAGTGAGGACAACATATTGCTGTTCATTAAAATCGTTTTATTTACATTTATTTACATGAGGAAAGCACCTGTTACAGAGCTAAATGGTAATTTTCGTATGTGTCTTGTTACAGTTTTCACTCTGACCTTGTACAATGAGAAAAAGAGCCACAGTAAAGAGCAACTAAAGCTTACTACGACTCATGTCTTCATTTATAAGGAAGAGTTTAACTAGTTGTATAGCTGCAGTTGCTACACCGCAGTGAGGACAACATATTGCTGTTCATTAAAATGCCTACTACAGACCCAGGTGTTTTAGGTAGGGTTGAAGTCTTCTCTCCGGATCTTCCCCATCCACTCAGCCCATACCGCGGGATCAACAGGGAATGAAGGAAACTTTATTTCCCTATTGTATCGCGAATTTATGCATTTTGGCAACAATGGAGAGCTGAATGTCGTACCTTTTGGTAAGCAAGTCGCCGTTCTTCAACTGTAAATACACTCATTGTACACGTATGAAAAACTACAAAACAAACTTGCCGGTATCCTGTTCTAGTTGTAAACGCTGTAATCAGGAAGTATTCCGGAAATACTCAAGCACACACCTCTGGTCACAAGCGGAAAACAGACGCCATTGTTGTGCACGTAGCCTATTAGGGTTATTTTGTGATCATGTTAACACTAGTCATTTATTATTTGAACACTATTTATTTACAAATTTGCTCAGGAGGGAAGTTTTCCCCCTTGAATTCCCCCCCCCATTCAGACATATTTCCAGCAGACCTGGCCTCGGCCATTGCAACCACATATCTAACAAGGGGCAGGTTTGATACTGTGACTGTAAAGAGGAGCAGAGGACCTATGGGAGCAATGTTAACACATTTTAATAAACAACCAGGCGGGATGCCTTTGATGAGACAGAAGTTTGTTGCTCTGATTGGTTGTGTCCGGAGGCATTTTGGTCAACACCCGTTGATATCGCCCCTTGGAACACATCAATGAACTGAGAGGTTTCAGACTAATATGCATTAGCAAATAAGTCTTGGGATGTCTGGCTTGCAACAACTAGGGCTGTGCTGAGTTTTTAATAATTGTCTGAAAGGCAGTGATCGATAGCCACTGCAAACTAATATTTCTGGCCCTTCAGTGAGGGGCAGGCCCTCGCACGCACACAAGCCTTTCCGCAATCCCTTGCGCCATGCGAAACATCAAAGATCATCAAAGATGCATAACATACAAAGTGAACGGGAGTTTTTATCAATCACAATGTGTCATGTGGGGCCGCTCTGTCAGTCTAGCAGGGGGTCGAGGTGCACACTCTGAACCAAAGAGGTTCTCCCACAAGGCGTCACATGAAAGCCCTCAACAATCGCGAGATTCTTGTAGGAACCCTTCCATGCGCGAAATGCACTTTGATCCCTGGTTTATCTGCATTACTTTGGCTAATATGATTGGGACCCTATGTTTGCGTCACATGCGTTAGCGTTCCAGCGGTTCCTGGGAAAGAAGGATGTGTCCAAGGAGCTGGAGGAGGTGTACGCAGAGGGCCACGCACAGAGCAACCTGCAGATCGTGTCGGTTCCCCAGCTTGTCCGGAACCCGGCCGTCCGCTGGCAGCTCATCACCGTCATCATCACCATGGCTTGTTATCAGCTCTGCGGCCTCAACGCTGTGAGATGCAATACATTTTCTTTATGGTATTTTTTTTAAATATACAGTGTGTTTGCCCCAAGTTATGGGCACGCAGTTCAAATAACAATGATATTGTTGAGGCAGAGGTGCTTGAGAACACAAATATACACATAAATTATGCATAGCTGTACAGCACAAGAGCGCAAGAAGGGGGGAGATTTGGAGATTTTGTGTTCCGACATTCCCATTGATATTTCTTATATTATTGGATTTCTGAATATGCATCTACACATTTGTTCAACTAAAAATAATGCTTCCAACTGGGATGTAAACAATAAGGATGTGCAGTAGAAGTATAATCCACTCGTATCCTTATTGTGCCCTTTACAAAAATGTGGATATGGAATGAGAAATGGAGGGGGAAAAATAGAAGATTAAGTAATGATCAATGCAGATTTCCTCATAAAATTAGCCCATGCAGAATATCTGTTTCAAAACAGATGTATTTCTTTATCAATTAGCAATAATGACCATACATAATATATGCAGCCATGTAACTGCATATATGTTTTGATTCTAGTTATGCATCACCTTTAAGAACCTGCAGTTCATTTGAGGACACACTATATTTTTCCCCATACGCATCCGTAAATTTCCCAGTAATGAAGGGACTATGACCATGAGACTTGCTGAACATGAGCAATTTCACGCAGTGTTCAAAGGAAGCCAAAAAATGTTGCTACCTTTGAATAAGGCATCAAGGCTGTTATTGGTGTGCTGAGCCAAGTGGAGTCTAGACCATTTGGACTGTGACTAATAGGTAATGCTTGTAATACTTGCAAAATACATAATTAAAAGAGGCATGCTGTCAAACCTGAAGTATAACCTGAATGCAGTAAAGCTAGATTAAGTACAAGCAAACATTCATTCACAACATGGAATTCAGTGATACTACATGCACTTCGGCTAATATAATTCAAGCCGTGTCACATTTATGTGGCTTAAGTAAATAATCAGTGACTTTTGAGCTATTAAGGTGGCCCTACTGATATTGCCTCATCATTGAAGCCGGTGAGAAACAATCTTCCAGAACAGCACAGGTGCATGGAAGAGGTTAACGTGGCGGGAGGGAGGGGCTGGGTACCCCCTGATGTTCTCTTATCATTAACGTTCATGCCTTTCTCCCCATCTTACTTTTTCTCTTCCTCTGGCGTTCATCTGCTTTGACGTCTCCTTGTATTCACTGCCATTTAAAAAAACAGACATTCCAATGTGTAGTTTCGATTTGACACAAGCTCTATGCATATATTGATCCAAAAAACCTTGAATAGAAATAGGTTTTTACAGATTGTCAATGTTATTTATTCTCACATTCTGATAGAAAAGGGCTACCGGCAGTGTGCGAAATACGGGGGGGTCTGGGGGGGCTGGGCCCCCCCCGATTAACCCATGAGACCCCCTGAAAGCCTCAAAAGCAAAATTTGAAGGGGGTCTCAAATTTCCTAAAAAAAAAAAAAAAAATTAAACATTTATTCACAAATATGTTCTATTTTTTGCCAAGCGGATCCAGCCAGTCCTGTGCACGTATGCAAATTAGCCATGTGCGCCAAACAGAAGAAGGGTCCTATCTTGCGCCCGGTGCAATTGACTTTCTACACCGATGCATGTGTCGTTGCTAGTTTGCACCCGGCGCAAAGCTGATTTTCCCCCGCAGCAACCAGGCACCACTACACTTGCGCCTGGAGAGGCGTGTCGGCGAAAAGCAGGGGTGTGTTCCGGGGCAAATGATGATAAGTTGTCTTTGCCGCAATTTACATGACGAATCAGTGTTTCTGAAGTTGGAGAAGAAAACGCTATTCCATGTGTTAATTAGGCCTATTATTTGGCCATAAACTGAGCCATTTGAAGTTTGAAATTCATGTGGTCATGCATCTGTCTCAGCGGAGACTGCAAACGCGCTGTCAAAATATCAACTTGTCAAGTCAAAATGCGCTGGCTCTTAAAGGGGATGGGAGATGCCACTCTCATTGGTTTATTGCATGTTACACCCAAAACACACCTACGGGTTTCAGCCCAACCCATTTTAGATTTGCGCCGGGCGCAAAGCTAATTTATCTTGCCGTCATAATAGCAACAGCGCCATAGAACTCGTCATAGAGCAAGTCTTCCCAGCAACATGTGCTATCCCACATTATTCATCAGCTAATACAATTTTTTATTAGTCACATAATATAGTCATTTGTTATGAGACATCTTTAGTTCCACCGCCCTTCTTGCCCACCGCCCCTTCCTAGGAAGGGGCGGTGGGCAAGAAGGGGCTAAAGATGGCACTGCCCCTGAGGGCACTGCCCCTTCCTGCCCTCCGCCCCTTCCTGCCCTCACTTCCCCTTCCTATCCACACCGCTCCTTCCTGACCACTTCCCCTTTCTGTCCACTGCCCCTTCCTGTCCACTGCCCCTTCCTGTCCACTGCCCCTTCCTGCCCACTGCCCCTTCCTGCCCAACGCCCCTTCCTGTCCACAGCAGAGGCACTGCTTATCTGGAACTCGGCCCCACAATGTGTACATTGAAACGGATGCCCTTGTATGCCGCGTGTGAAAGCTGACGCGTGATGTGTGCTCTCCCCCCAGATCTGGTACTACACCAACGGGATCCTAGCGGAGGCCGGCTTCGCAGAAAACATCATCCCCTACATCACGCTGAGCACGGGCGCCGTGGAAACACTGGCAGCCATTGTCTCGGTGAGCATACTTAACACTTGACTTGTGTGAACGGCATCTATTTGAACAGCCTGACTCCACACATCAATGTTGGCCAGGAGTCAGGACCTAAGGAGTGGACAACGTTAAGAGTCTGGCAGCGGCCAGCACAGGTTGGTTTTGATGGACTTTAATCAGTGGCCAATATGTTGCTCTTAATGGATAACCGATAGTGAAAAAGCACTGTTTTAAAGCTTTATGATAATGAAGGAAAATAAATAGAAAAACATGTATATATGTAACCTCTACTATTAGTAAAGGTTACACATTTAGCCCATTTCAGCAGTAAGCCAGTTGGCTTTGTCCTGATCTTATTTAAGCCCTTTTCATCCCCATCTGTCCCTGTCCTGTTGCATCATCAGCTACCGCTAGTAAACAACAGCAACTTGCTTTTCCCATGCTCCTTTAATTAGTGCTGTCTCTGCTGCCTGGTGATGTTGTACCCCATCAAGCTTTTTTTTTTAAATCTATTTTTGTAGGAACTCATTTTTTATGTTCCTCAAAATCCTACGCCCCGCTGAGCCGGGCCTGGGATTATTAGGTTTACAAAATATAATTGTTTAAATGGAAATATAAAGTTAAATTGAGGTCTTGTGGGCCCTCATGTTGGAGGATATCAACTTTAATTAAACATTTTCACTTCACATTTAGTTAGAACACAGGGCTCATAAAAAAAGCTAATTGAAAAGCTTTATAAATATGAAACCAGAAAGATGATGTTAATGGATCATGTTAAAAGAAGGAATCCCAGCTCTGCTTTCTTCAAAGATTAGAAGTGTCTTGTTTCTCCAGGGTAATCTATGTGAGTATCGATACTGTCAATATTAAGCATAACCGGTCCCTATTGCACTTCACTTATTTGCATTTTATTACCATCGATAGGAACCTGTAGGGTTATGCCATTTTAATCCTGTTGCCTTCTGTGCACTGTGAGCAGCATGTTGAAACTGATATGCAATATATACAGCATGTTGGTTTCTTCGGGATTCTGCGCTTTTAACGATTCTATGAAAATGTGTAATTTATATGTATGGAGCTCCTCACTCAAATCAGATATGAGGTGTTCCTCATTTGACTGTCAAGCATTCAAATGGGCAGTGGCAACCCAGATAGTCAGGAAAGTCTGACAGGTCAGGTTATGTGTATCACATGCCACATTCATACAAAGCACTGTTGGGCCGTGGCCAAATGTGTGGACCCGGACATTCTCCGTTACACAGTGGGTGGCTCACCTGTTAAATTGGGCCTCTTTTGCTCAATATTGAAACTCTGTCTGGAGAGATTAGCAGCTTCTTTTCTTACCACAGATTGTGATTAATGACATTTGGGAGATTTAGCACCCAGCCCACAGAAGTTGCAAAGAAAACGACATTGTTGCTCCGGGGAAATTAATACATGTCACCAGATTACCTGTTGGAGCAGGGAGACGGCACTAGGCCATTTCTTTTTTTTAACGCATCACAAAGTGAGGATAATGTGTGTTCTCTGCTAAGAGGTCTGCGAATGAGAAAAGCTTGAGTTGGTATTCAGGATTTCATCCTCGAGTACTGCGCGTGGGGGGTAATTGATTCCTAACTCTGAGCGGGAGCTCTGAGTTTCTGCATTCTGGAACCGCAATTTAAATGTTTGCGTTTGTGTAAGTGGAAGCTGGCAATACATACTCACGGGAATGGAGAAGTATTCATGAGGTAATATTGGAATTAGTTAATGGAGCAACAGTTGAATCACAAAAGCAAATGAAAACTTTTGCATGCTTCTTCTAAGCAATGATAATATTCAGTTGAATATATTATCGATTGACACCCAAATCCTCACTTTCTGCTATTTAAAAGCACTTCTCGCTTATAGTTGCCACTCTATGTTGTGTATTTTCTGCATTTACATTTTCAGTTCAAATATATATTGATATTCCAATGGAGCCCTTCATCAGGAATCATTGGAAACATGTCACTTGCATCGGCCTAAATGCTCTGTCGGTACTGAGCCTTAATCATAAATCTTTCATCATTAGATCATAATAGATCATTGGAAGTAAGGAATGTCAAGAGTTATTAGCATAACTGTAAAATGTCAATATTGCCATTTTTGCCATTGTCAATTACTTCTTCTTAGAGTTCTTAGATTACATCAATGACATTGATGTGACCGCTCAAATGCAGAATAAAACACACACGCTCCACTGCCCCACCATGACCGTTCACAGTAGGAGACAAATGGTTTGCATATCATACAATAAACATGTTGCATATGTCATAACTCATATGCCATAAATTATATGATGGCCCTGTTACAATGCCATGCCAACCTTGGACTAGAGATGTATCACAATGCATAATGAGTGCAGATTCCATGAGAGCAGACGCCGCAGACAGCTTCACAAGATTTGTGTCATTATAATACTTTTATCCTGTGAGGTTATTTGCCAGTTTAGTGATGCAACAGACACAATCCGAGCACTAATGTCAGGGCAAGCTTGCGAGGCTGTGTGCTAGATTGCTTGATTTGCCTCTGATGTCTCTCCCGAGGGATCTTAGCAGGGACCCCACTGATATGCCGCCCCAAGTTAAGGGCCACTGTTTTCTTTGATGCCTCATTTGCTTCTTGATCTAATTGCTTTTTCGGCTTTTTCGGCACTGGCAGAGCCTGCACAGATAGCCAAATGGGCCCCCATTCAATTCTAACAATTGCAGTACTTGAGTCTACCTAGTGTGACGTTGATTTAAAAAATAAAAATAAATAAACATTAAAAAAAGAAAGAATATCGACACATGTTGCCCCTTGCTTTCTCCCCTTACACTTAATCATCTTCAATCACCCAGGGCATGGTTTTATTGTCCTACTTCTGGGTACCTCTTGTGGGTCTTAAGGCGGGGGAAATGTTGCATGAAGTGATACTTGAGGCGCAGCAGATTGTTACTGTTAAAGCTGGAGGTAAAATAGAACATAACCCCATTCCTGTTGTTCTGGAGGGACTCGATATATCTCCACTTCAGCCTGGAGTCTCTGTTTGGAACCTGCTTTAATTGCTCCCTGCGTGGGGTTCCAGATTGAGCCAGCATCCTTCAGGAACATTTTCCCTCTTGGAGTCAAAGGGGTGCAGGCCATGGTAGCTTGGTCCCTTGAGGGAGTGAAGAAACCCCTTGTGTCTCCAGAGTTGGCCAGCTGCTGGAACACCAGGACTTTCTGCCTGGTCGTCACTTGTATTTTAAGGTCTCTCCCCCGAAACTTGACAGCCGCCTTTAGCTTTGGGTTCACTTTTGACCATGCAGTGTGTTTACTGGAGGTTCTTCACTTTGGAGTCAATAGCTCAATATCTGACTCATTCTCTTCAGACAAGCATACTGATGGTGAATGCCCCAGTGGTTTTAAACATCCTAAAGTTATTGAAGGTCTGTATCAAACTGCTGTCAGGCAATGTGCAGGCAATGTGCAGGCAGCCACCAGACAGCCTTTTAGCAGAGGGCTGCCAGCGGTCCATTATGATTGGGGACCACCCTCTCTGCTACAAATCCTTATCCACAGTCACACTGGTACTGTGCCTTGTCGTCGTTTGTTTGTCTTGAACCTTCACCTCTTATCTCCTTATCCGGGGGAGTTAAACTGACACCAGACTGTGCCAGGATCCCCCCCTGCCAAACGGCTCAATGAGCTGGGGTTTGGCCCGTGCTCTGTGTGTGGCAGTGTGCTGATTATCAAAATGATGAAAGGCTCAGCGCCTCCTGGGAACAATGCCGGAGTGAGCAGGCATCACCCTGCAGAGCTGTCACACACACCCACGCCGTATCTGCATCACGTTCTGCACCCGTGGGGAAAGCATCAGGTTACAGGGATGCATTAAAATCCCACTGACCCTTGATCGACCTCCCAAATCCCCACCGGTGATGTGGGATGGAGATGGCACCAGGCATGCTTGGCTCACTGGGCCTGTGGGAAGGGGGAGAGAGTCTTATAGCTTTGTCTTCTGTCTCCACACTCCACACACTGCTCCCTGTCTGCTCTACTGGCCTTTGTTGGACCAGGAGTATAGGCTGTGAATTATTTATGCCCATCTTGGAATACTGTATATATATTCACATAATCATCCTCTCCAGTTTCCTTCTGTAAAGGTTAAGTCAATTGCACATTGCATTTTATAAGTGGAATTTAAAATATATTCTCTGAGACTGAAATACTTAGAATTACTGAGACTAACAAAAGGCATGTGAACACACTATTGTTTTTTATGCAAATAGCTCTGTATGTGGATAACAGAAACCATTACGTTTGAAACAGCCATAATTAGAAAAACACAACAACTGATGCCAATGTAATTATCCCTGCCTCTCCCCAGGGCCTTGTCATCGAACGAATTGGGAGGAGACCGCTCCTGATATTTGGCTTCTCAACAATGGCGGTGTGCTTTGGTTTTCTAACAGTCTTCCTGAATCTGCAGGTAAACCAACTCAATACCCAATGCATACTCACACAGGCCGTACTTAATTTCATTGTAATTCATGTACACAGCATCTCTGCCTGCTCCTTAAAATGGATACATAGGAGACAATATTGTGAAAAGTGTCTTGGTAAACAAATTAGCCATGCATAAATTAGATCAACCAAATGCATACTGAATATTTCTAATGTTTCTAAAGTTTGCTAAACAAGATCTATTAAATTATTCTATGTTTAGTTTTTATTTGATGTTTTATATAAGCACATTATTACTAGTAGTCTGATTAGTACTACTGCCTCATTATTAATATTATTGTTGCTTTTTCGGTTTCCTGCATTATTGCTTAGCGGTTGCGTACTAAACCTGTTTCCAAATCTCTGTGGCTAGGATAAAAATTTCTCACACAATGATAAATTAATTGCATTCATCTTCTCCAAAAAGCTCCTTCAGGCGATGCCCTTTCCATCTTCAATAGCTGATGTGCGATATGACTACTAATGCCAGAGCACTGACCGCACCATTCATAATAAAGCCTTTTGTGTTTGTACATTGGGAGACACACACACGTACACACACATGTGTGATTTCTCAGGGAGTATAGTTTGCCTGGACAGCAACTGGAGGATTACTTGTTCGATCATCTGTTCGATTATGCACTACTCCTGGACTCTAAGGGAAATTATACCCTTATTACAACAAGAATACATGCAAACATACATGCATATACATACATGCATATACATACATGCATACACATACATGCATACACACATACAGTACATACATACATGCATGCATACATACATGCACCCATACATGCACCCATACATACATACACACATACATACATACATACATACATACATACATACATACATACATACATACATACATACATACATACATACATACATACATACATACATACTATGGGTGTCCTGTCCTCAAAGATCTTACCTAGTCTAATGTGATACGTCAGGCCTTACCCATAGTCGACTGATCATCAAATCATATATGATATATTTTTATAATGACACAATGAGGCCACATTTCTTGTTAAAATAATGATCAGGACTTATCACAGCTGTCTATAGGTGTGGCACAGCCTCTCCGCTAAATACCCCACCGCCTCGCAACAACAAATACCTTTCACAATAGGAGGACAACGTGTGCATCTGTTCATGTCAGCAACTGAATTAAATTTGACAGAAAATGCAGGCTGCTAGTAACCTAATCAACTATAATATAGGCTTACATATTATATCCCATAATTAATGTTATATGGTAAATCAAAGAGTGGCCGGTCTCTGTGGAGATGGAGAGCTCCGTTCTGTCTGATATGCGCTGCATCCAAATCTGATCACGACAAAGAGACTAGAGGCATTTGAAAATGACATGTGAATGATGCATCTCAGCATACAGAACAAATGTGGCCCCATTCCATTTTGCAGGACACCAAAAAATGCACTACCAAAAACCTAGAGAATAATTTTCACCAGCGCAAATGGTCTGATATGACAGCTGCTGTTGACATGGCATTTGATGCACTATGTTTTTGAAATGCTATCAAACCCAAAGTTTTTATCCTGAAACGGTGTTTCCATCTCGAATAGTGCTCTAGAATGTGCTCTACTTTGAAAAGAAAAGGATTGGCTAGTGCCAGTGCCATTACACAAAGGGGTTATTTAACCAAAAATTACATTTTTTTGAAAGCAAACATAACACAGCAAATTGCACTCAAATCCCCCAAAAAATCATTGTGTAACGTATAGACTTTTCCTTCTAGAAGCCAAGCAATGCTGTGGTATCCCCCATGTAATGCCCTGCTGTTACATACGCACAATATTAAAGACAACGTCAACTAATGGTCTTGCTATGGAAGATTTGAATCGGTTGAGATTCAAGGTCACCCCTAGAACATACATATACAGTACATGTATACTTACGTGCTTACTTTGAGTTGAAATTCCAATTTACCAATTTATTTAACTACAACGACTAACAATAATGAGCATGATTTGTGCCATTTTACAACTCACATCTCTTTATTGCTCTCTCTCTCTCTCTCTCTCTCTCTCTCTCTCTCTCTCTCTCTCTCTCTCTCTCTCTCTCTATCAGGACAGAGTATCATGGTTTCCCTACCTCAGTTACATCTGTATACTGGCTGTAATTGGCTCCTTTTGCTCTGGACCCGGTAGGTTAAGAGTTTTATCTTTTCAATTACATGATTCCTCTTTCATTATATGACCTCTCTCTTCTTCCAGCCTCTGTATTTCTATGGTGCGGCAACATACATTTGGCATTCAATTTAAAGGGCCATGATTAAAATTGGAACTCTTAGCCTTGTACCTGCCAGTCTACCTGGCTGGGCTATAATGAGCAGGTGCCAATGTACATGGGATACTGTGTATGGGTGCCTTGGTTCTGGGTGGGTGGTTGACTTTGGGTTTCAAGGTGAATGTATCGCTGTCACCACGCATGTATGTCACCACACATGTATGTCACACACGTGTATGTCACATTTGAATAACAATCTCCCCAGGGTGGGTTAATTCCACCGCCGACATGACTATATACCAACTGCCTCAGGATTTTTGACCACTGCTCTGACCATTAAAATTGCAATCACTCTGACAACCGTGGAAAAAGACTGAGCCTATATACACAGAGCACACTGGTACTGGCCTTAAAGGAATGCAACATGTTTTTTTACATACCTCAATCACCTATGCATATATATATATAAGAAAATAGCCTTTTGTCCCTCCAACAAATGTTATTTATTGCATACCTGCTCATATTCCAGACACAATGTTAAATGCTGGCCCATTATGAGAAGTGGTTGTGGTTGTAAAGACCCTCTGAAAAACAAGGTGAGAATTCCATGCCTTGCCCTAGGACGTTTTGACTGGCTGTTGCAGAGAAGGTTATCGTCTTCTGTATTTTACATTTCGAAAGCTCAGATGTGATTTATATGCTGGAGAAGGGAACTAAGCCTTAAGCTAACTGTTGGGCCATGGACGGAGAGTGGACAGGGAAATCCATCACAGATAGAGAGACAGCAGCTGTGACAGGCGTTTCGTAATGACTTTTCACCATGGAAGCCACAGCTTATCTGGTATTTTAATAGTTTGAAAGGGATGATAATTCATAGTTTTAATATGAAATATAATGCTGGTGGGTTTCATTCTTCCTGAACTTTGCGTTCATTGTAAGCAGTAATTTCTAGTCTTTTTCTTTTTTTAAATCACTGAAACGCAAGCTGTGCACAAACAAACATTGTCCCATTTTACTCTGTGTATCACACCATGTCTTTTTATTCTAAGCTTAATATTCAATTGTTTGAATTGTATATAATATACTGTTGTTTACGACTGCTTGCCCTCCTAGTGTTTGACACAAATAAATAGTACTATAAGCTCTCTCTTCAGGTGCTAATTTAAATTAGCTTGCCTTTATCAGAAGAAATACTATTATTTTTCTCACTTGGAAAATACTCAGAATTAGAAAAAAATTGACAAATTGATTTCTTTTTATATACTATGGAATTAATTTCACAAAGTTGGTTGTTTGAATGGCAATACTTTTTATTAAGATAGACAGAATATATGTGTTTGTATCTTGTCACAGAGGTTCTTTGACACTTATAATATACATCAGGTCTGTGGTGCTTTAGGCTTTGCTCAAAAACAAAAAGACACCTGCATTCTGGCATAAAATGTTTGATAAAGCCACTCACTGGGAGCACCTTGACATTCGCTGATAAGGAGCACAACACTGTTCACCGATGCCTCAACCGTTCAAACTGCCTGCATTGGGTGTTACTTGGATACTTAGTGTGCAGTGTGCGGTGGTCAAACCTCGACTAAAGCAGCCGTGAAACCCAGGAATGGGAGTTACTGCCTGCCTATAGCCTCAGAGCATTCTAAAGCGGAACGTGTCGTCACATTTCAGTCGCCTAGGCAACACACGGGCTCCTGCAAATTAACGGATACCTTCAGGATTTTTTCAACCTGGACCCTATTTTCCCATCATTTTGGGTCTAAGTGAATAATGCAGACAACAATTTTTTGTAAATTGGTCCAGCATTGAGCGGGAGCACCTCAGCCATCGAAGCCACAAAACTGGCCTCAATGAAACCCAATGACCGTCCTCTAAAGGTGCGTTCACACCAGAAGCGAAGCAGCGGCGCAAAATCACACAAAGTCAATGCGAAGACACAAAGAGATGCAATTTTCCCGCCGGCCAAGCAGGCGGTTTGCGGATGGTTTGAATGGGCGGGAACAACCTGGTTCATGCGGATTTCTCGTGATTCGACCCGTGCGAACGATGCAAATTCGTCATCCACTTGAGAATTGAAATATTGGAACTTTCGCGCAAGCAGCCTTGCCCAAGTAACACCAGAGGAATATTTGCTTCACTTTTGAAGCAAATTGAACCTGGCGGCCGGGTTTGCCACACAGCCCGAAAGAGCTACGTGGCACCCCCCCCCCTCCCCCCCTCCTCTTCGTCCTGTGGGCCCACCACCTGCAGGGAGACCCGCTGGGGTCGGGTGCGCTGCCACATGGGTGGCAGTGAAAGTCAGGGGTCCCGACGGACCAGACCCGGGCGGCAGAAGCTGGCTCTGGGGACGTGGAACGTCACCTCACTGTGGGGAAAGGAACCGGAGCTTGTGAGGGAGGTGGAGCGCTACCAGTTAGATCTGGTGGGGCTTACCTCTAGCACAGTCTCAGCTCTGGTACCATACTCCTGGATAGGGGTCGGACTCTATTCTTCTCCGGAGTTTCCCAGGGCGTGAGGCACCGGGCGGGTGTGGGGATACTCATAAATCCCCGGCTGAGCGCCGCGGTGTTGGAGTTTACCCCGGTGAAGGGGTAAGGGTGGTGGGGGGGAAAACTCTGACTGTTGTTTGTGCATATGCACCGAACAGCAGTTCAGAGTACTCTGCCTTCTTGGAGACCCTGAATGGAGTCCTGCATGGGGCTCCAGTAGGGGACTCTGTAGTTCTGCTGGGAGACTTCAACGCCCACATGGGCAACGATGGAGACACCTGGAGAGGCGTGGTGGGGAGGAACGGCCTCCCTGATCTAAACCCGAGTGGTCGTTTGTTACTGGACTTCTGTGCTAGTCATGGATTGTCCATAACGAACACCATGTTTGAACATAAGGGTGCTCATAAGTGTACCTGGTACCAGGGTATCCTAGGCCGAAGATCGATGATTGATTTTGTGATCGTATCAGCTGATCTGAGGCCTTATGTTTTGGACACTCGGGTGAAGAGAGGGGCGGAACTGGCAACCGACCACCATCTGGTGGTGAGTTGGATCAGGGAATGGGGGAAGATTCTGGACAGACCTAGTAAGCCAAAACGGGTAGTGCGGGTGAATTGGGAACGTCTGGAGGAGGCCCCTGTCCTAGAGATCTTCAACTCACACCTCCGGCGGAGCTTTTCTAGCATTCCTGTGGAGGTTGGGGGCATTGAGCCGGAGTGGGCGGTGTTCAAAGCCTCCATTGCTGAAGCTGCGGCAGTGAGCTGTGGCCTCAGGGTCTTAGGTTCCTCAAGGGGCGGTAACCCTCGGACACCATGGTGGACACCGGTGGTCAGGGAAGCCGTCCAACTGAAGAAGGAGGCCTTCCGGGGTATGTTATACCGGAGGACTCCTGACGCAGTTACAGGGTACCGGCGGGCTCGAAGGGCTGCAGCCGCTGCCGTGTCGGAGGCTAAGCAGCAGGTGTGGGAGAAGTTCGGAGAGGACATGGAGAAGGACTTTCGGTCGGCACCAAAGTGTTTCTGGAAGACCATCCGACACCTCAGAAGTGGGAAACGGGGAAACATCCAAGCTGTGTACAGTAAGGGTGGGACTCTGTTGACCTCGACTGAGGAGGTAGTCGAACGTCGGAAGGAACACTTTGAGGAACTCCTGAATCCGACTAACGTGCCCTCTATGATGGAGGCAGAGCTCGAGGTTGATGGTGGTTCGTCGTCAATTTCCCTGGTGGAAGTCACTGAGGTAGTTAAACATCTCCGCAGTGGCAAAGCCCCAGGGATTGATGAGATCCAGCCAGAAATGCTAAAAGCTCTGGGTGTTGAGGGGCTGTCATGGTTGACACGCCTATTCAACATTGAGTGGGAGTCTGGTACAGTGCCAAAGGAGTGGCAAACTGGGGTGGTGGTTCCCCTGTTCAAAAAGGGGGACCAGAGAGTGTGTGCCAATTACCGGGGTATCACACTTCTCAGCCTCCCTGGGAAAGTCTACTCTAAGGTGCTGGAAAGGAGGGTTCGGCCGATTGTCGAACCTCAGATGGAAGAGGAACAATGCAGATTCCGCCCTGGACGTGGAACTACGGACCAGCTCTTCACTCACAAGGATCCTGGAGGGGGCCTGGGAGTATGCCCATCCGGTCTACATGTGTTTTGTGGATTTGGAGAAGGCATATGACCGGGTCCCCCGGGAGAAACTGTGGGAGGTGCTGCGGGAGTATGGGGTAAGGGGGTCACTCCTCAGGATTTCAACACTGCTCTTTGCAGATGATGTGGTCCTGATGGCATCATCGGCCTGTGACCTTCAGCACTCACTGGATCGGCTGGCAGCCGAGTGTGAAGCGGCTGGGATGAGGATCAGCACCACTAAATCTGAGGCCATGACTCTTAGCAGGAAACCGGTGGATTGCCTTCTCCAGGTAGGAAATGAGTCCTTAGCCCAATTGAAGGAGTTCAAGTACCTCTGGGTCTTGTTCGCGAGTGAGGGTACGATGGAGCGTGAGATTGGCCGGAGAATCGGAGCAGCGGGGGCGGTATTGCGTTCGCTTTACCGCTCCGTTGTGACGAAAAGAGAGCTGAGCCGTAAGGCAAAGCTCTCGATCTACCGGTCGATCTTCGTTCCTATCCTCACCTATGGTCATGAGGGATGGGTAATGACCGAAAGGACGAGATCACGGATACAAGCGTCCGAGATGAGTTTTTCTCAGGCTTCTCCCTTAGGGATAAGGTGAGAAGTTCAGCCATCCGGGAGGAACTCGGATTAGAGCCGCTGCTCCTCTGCTTAGAAAGGAGTCAGTTAAGGTGGTTCGGGCATCTGGTAAGGATGCCCACTGGACGCCTCCCTTGGGAGGTGTTCCAGGCACGACCAGTGGGGAGGAGAAGACCCAGGACTAGGTGGAGAGATTATATCTCAACACTGGCCTGGGAACGCCTCAGGATCCCCCCGTCAGAGCTGGTCAATGTGGCCCGGTAAAGGGAAGTCTGGGGCCCCCTGCTTGAGCTGCTGCCCCCGCGACCCGACCCCGGATAAGCGGATGAGGATGTTTACATAAATGATAAATGTTTAAATAGATGTATAAATAGCCATAAGGATAAGAACAATGATATGGTGGTTGCCAAGTAGCAATACATAAAAACACGCAGCAAACTGCTCTTTTTCTTAACTGTAGGCTTTGACAAATAAATGCAGTGCGGTGTGCCTCGCGTTTTATCAACTGCAAAAAACGCAAAAAACAAGCACTTTCAGAGGACGTACATTGATTTACGCTATAGGTCTGAAGGGGATCCGACCCAACCATAGGAAGAGAACCCAAAAAATTAGGGCTGGGCAACAATTTAGAGTTTTAATCGCGTTAATCGCATGAGTACCTGTGATTAATCACGATTAATAGCATTGTTATATGCAAAATCCAATAATGAATTCAAAAGTAGTGTATAGCGCACTTTTATTGTAAATGTACTGCCATATGAACGAAAGTGCAACAGTTGTTGTGCAAACACTTTAAACATCAAGTTCCGTACCCTTCTCCATGTTTATTTATCCGCCGATTCTTTTCTGATTGCATCCTATTTCCTGTGAGCGCCGCAGCAGTAAGCAACATACTAGGCTCGCTCACGATGGACTTTTACAAAATAAAAGCCAGGGAGCAACAGACTTTTACAATAACAAAATAAATAATAAAATGAATAAATAAATAAATAATAAATAAATGACTGAATTAGTTAACGCAATAATAACGCGTTAACTTACTCAGCCCTTAAAATGCATTGTGGGTTGATTATACACTTTTGCTGTGAAATGGAAATAATAACCCTGTTCCGCCAGGTAGGCTTATGGTTTACTTTGTCCTACATTCAAATGAGTCGCATCAGAAGTGGTGCAATCAGTAGGTGAAAGCAATCAAAATATGGTGAGACGAATATGATGCAATTGCTTGTGGTCACTTAGCATTAGCTCAGGAGGTAGAGCGGGTTGGCTGGCAAGGTTGCTGGTTCGATCTCCGGCTCCTCCTAGCTGAGTGTCGTGGTGTCCCTGAGCGAGACGCCTCACCCTAATTGCTCCTGACGAGCTGGCTGTCGCCCTGCGTGGCTGACTCCGCCATCGGTGTGTGAATGAATGGGTGAATGTCAGTCAACACTGTAAAGCACTTTGGATAAAAGCGCTATATAAATGAGGACCATACCATTTACAAAAACCCTCTAGTTCTTAAATTATTCAGTGAACATTCAGAGTTCTTTTATTTGTAGGACACCAAAGCAAATGAAAAATTAAAAAGCCATGACACTTGGCTTTCCCTCCGGTTTCCTTTCCAATAGACGAGTGACCCTCCGGACTGCGAGGCATTTCTTCACAATGTTTGCTTCGCCTAACAAAGCGCAGTGTGAGTGCTATGAAAATTAATCAAAGTATCAACTTCCCCCCTGAATAGTACCGAGTCTACCAAACTACTTATGTGAACTACCCAAAATTATGGGAAAATGGGGTTATAAAGTAATCCTTTAAGGTGCACGCACACACACACACACGCACGCACGCACACGTGCGAGTGCGAGTGGATGGACAGCTTATTACCTTGGAAGGCTCAGGTAATTGTACTCCTAGGGTAGTAAAACACAATTTTGTGTTCTTAATTTCCCTGAATGTTTGAAAAAGAACTGCAAGGGGGATTGTATCACACACAGACACACACACACACACACGGCTGTATTGACGGAAGGCTGAATGCCATGTTGACCACAATGTAGTCAGAGCTTGTGGTCCAAGCTAATTCCAGCCTTTAAGTCACTGATTAAGGGGATGCTCTTGTCCAATGGCTGCAAATGTGGGACTGTTAAGGGGCCCTGTTCCCTGCCACAAGGCGCTGGCGGTGGTGTGGGTGACTAATGAATTGTGCCCTTCCACCATGGATTTAATGGATTTTATTGAGTGGAAATAAAGAGCCGCAAACAATGGCTTCTAGGAGGGAGAGCCAGGATTAGACCACTCCTGTGTATGCTGTCTCTCTGACACACATCACATTCCGACATTCACACACACACATACATCAACACCAGACACATTGACACATTACGTCTACTGACACAAAATCACCAAAGCCTAAAGTCTTGTCCAAAATGTGTCAATCATATTTGATGAAAAGAGTTATCTGGATTTTATACTCTGTACCCCCTATACCCCATATACTCTTTTTATACTATGAAAGTGCTATTGCGACAATACTAACTGTCCACACGCCCTAATGTACAGACAGGAGATATCCCTCCGCTGGGAGAAGATGGTGAGCTGCTTCACATTATACCTTGAGTGTCTTCGGATAGGTGAGGTTTTCAATCCACATGGGGAAACCTGTCAAAGTGGAAAATACAGATGCACACATAGGGGCCAATTCAATGCCCTGTGACTTCAGTCAAAATACTAGAGAATTGGTCTATTGGTCTAAACAATTGTTTGACAGCTGACATCCGTGACAGGAGCTGTTAAAAGTTACCATATATATCCTTAAGCCATCATCAATTTCTA
The DNA here is from genome assembly GCF_964030765.1 of Micromesistius poutassou. Lineage (NCBI taxonomy): Eukaryota > Metazoa > Chordata > Actinopteri > Gadiformes > Gadidae > Micromesistius > Micromesistius poutassou. The sequence continues at coordinate 12,858,211 of NC_140272.1, forward strand.
TATATAAATTGTGCTTATGGTAAACATTTTCTTTTTGTTTCGCCCACACGCTGTAAGAACAACTATTAGTGTAGGCAGAAGCACTTGCCTACGTCAGCATTCGAATCAAATGCGAAAATGTACCAACCTCGCTAGATCCAAGTCCCCGATTCAGTGAGACTCCTCTGTAACGTAGGGGTTCATGAGAGGTTAATTGGGACATCTCTCTGCTGGGGGGCGCATATCCCGGCCTGCTTTTAGGTGGGTTTCTCTGGATTCTCTGGAATTATAGAGGTATCCTACTAGGTAGGCTAGTGTATAGATTGTTTGTATTTGTGGTATTTTTCAAAAGCTTGAGAAGATGATCAATTTTAATTGCTGTGTAAACATGTCAGGGAGATGTTTCAGTGTATGGCATTATAATGGAATTATAATGGTGCTAGGGTGCACGATTAATTCTTCTTCCATTATAAAATATTCCTTTATGGAAAATAACATTGGCTTAAATTGTTCTCTGACACTAAATTGCAAAGATGCAACTAACAACAAATGGATTCTCCGGCATAGCGTTGGCTGTGAGTGGGGGTGTGGCTCATCCTGGCATCAAATGCAGCTGCGGTAGTGGAGCCTGGTTTTGGTCTAGTTATGGAAATGCTCCGTAGTCTTGTATGTAATTGCAGTGAGGAAAGCTACTGACACACAAAACACCTGCAAAAGAGATGAAAGGAGACCCTCACCCTAACCCTCTTTGCACAACGGCAGCCTCCCTCCTTTGTGTTTTTCATTAATTGCATGGACCTTTTAAGTATACAAGAAAGCAAGAAAATAACTACTACTGCACTACTTGGAACCTTGCAACCTTGGACTAGGTTGGAAGGAAAAAAAGAAAAATAATCAAATCAAATAAATATATACTGTATATCTATACACACAAACACACAAACACAGTCGTATAGCGACTTTAGTGCACATATAAGGGGCTTGTGTCATTACATGTGATCCATGATGAGCTATGAAAGGAAATAATGGCTGTTTTAATAATGGTAATTTTCTGCAATCGCTGTATAACACATTGTTCAACAGGTCTGATAGATCATTGGTTTGAAAATACAGTGCTCATTACATTCAGTGCATTTATGTGCCGGTCTGGCTCATTCAATCTATTTTTCCACAATACACACACAATTTGTTGAATCGATTCCTTTCAGATGAGCTCTGCTAGAAAACGCGCGACAGAGTTTGAACCAACAATCATTTCCCAAATGTGATATTCAAAATACTTTTTCCATTAAGCGTTTCTCTCTCTTGTGTTTCCCATGTACACGCAGTCGCATGCAAACACAAAAACACACACACAGGAGGATCTTCCATTTTCCTATCCGCTCTTTTTTAATTAGTATTTAGTACGGTTTCTGTTCTGGTTGGCCCTCAACAAAAGGATGAGCTGCTCATTGTGTTCTAATCGTATGTGTTCACGGTGCCATAAATGAGAAGCAGGGGCTCTGAATCTCATGTTTTGTTTTGTCGAAAAAATAAATAACATGGATATAAAGAGGAGGTTTTTGTGGCTCCTGATGCACAAGGCCCATGCCTCTGTTCTTTATTATTAGTTTTAAATTTGACAATTCAAATATCTCTTAAAGATCCCATGGCATGCTACTTTTGAATGCTTTTATATATTGCTGTTAGTGGGCCCCTAATACAGTACTTGAAGACGTTTAAGAAATTCAGTCCTGGTGCAGAATTACAGCCACTACGAGCCAGTCCCACAATGAGCTCTCCACAAACGTGCCGTTTTTTAGAGGCGGATCAAGGTGGAGGGTGGGGGTGTGACCCTGACAGCTTGTGCCCACGGTACCATGTGCTGGTGTTTATAGTGGATGTATCGTAATGGCGAGGCGCACACACTCTAGAACACTCCGGGTGCTCTGGCGGGAGTCCTGGAGCTCTATATCTCAATAATACCATATTATACATAGATATCTATATCATATAATATATATTATCACGGCCAACATCTGTGTGCGCCTCCAGACGATATTATGAATCTCAAACAACTGCGTCGGGTTCTCTGACGTCTCTCTCTGGTTCTTCCACGTCCACATCAATCTGAAGTAGACTGAACCGCGATATGGAGGAGAAAGGGATTGTTGCCCACGATTGTTCACCGCGATTGCCCCGGTGGTGCCTCGGCGCTGCCCGGCAGTGGTGCCTCTGCACTGCCCGCTGCCCGCAGCCTGCTGCCAAGGCGGTGGTGCCTCTGCAGTGAGCAGCGGGCAGCTGGGCTCTGGTGGGAGACAATCGTGGGCAACAATCCCTTTCTCCTCCATGTCGCAGTTCATGTACTTCAGGGAGTCAAAGCCAAAGTTCCTTTCCCCCAATTCCTTCTCAGCCATGGCTGAGATAACCCCCACTACAAGTCTCGTTGTGGAAATACCAGAAATACCAATACGTCAGAGAACCCAAAGCAGTCTAGTCTTTTCACCAAATGCAAGCTTTACACAAGCTTGCATTTGGTTGTGTTGCGTGTTATGTGCCACAACACCAACAGCAGAACGGTTATCCAAATAACAAAGAAGTGTACAACACTCACGTTACAGTGTGTATATTCACACACACACACACACACACACGTAGCACTCGCACGGCCGTAGCTCATTGTCTCGTTGGCGGGCTGAATTCTCTGGGCGGGCAAAGCAGAGAAAGGGGAGGTAACATTTCCATGTATGACGACATACGGGGAAAATTCCAAATCAGCGCATATGAGCCTTGTTTTTTCAAAGGCAGAGCAGGATACCTAGTGCTCGTTTTACACAAACGCCATTTCTAGCTACTGGGGGACCATAGGCAGGCTAGGGGAACTCATATTCATGTTAGAAAACCTCGTAAAGTGAAATTTTCATGCCATGGGACCTTTAACAACCGGCCATACAACACAGCCTTTTGAAACTAGCTGTTCTCCTAATCCATGGGGAAAGGCTCAGGTTATAATGATGTCTCCTTTGCTGCTGTGACCACTTCTGGATGCCTTTAATGCCATCTGAAACCATTTTTATGGACGCTCACCCCGCTGCACATTGTGCCCTGGTGGTCTGTCAAACTGTTGGTTTTCTTCATTAGCTTCTCTCCTTTCATTGGCTACTGTCTTTTCACACTGTAACAGTGCTGCCAGCACCAAGAGTCTTGCCTTTTCTTGGTAAGGGTACCCTGCTCAATCCAAATCCATGCTTGTGATATCCCTTAAGCAGCGGCTTAAGCTTGTCCTTGAGCTAATGTATTCAACTTGGTGAAATAGGGGGAGTTGGTTGAAGAACGCTCCTTTAAGGCTCCTATAAGTGATGACAGTCCAACCAATTAAAGCGGAACTACTATGTATGTTCCAAGCTTAACATAAATGTGTTTCGGATCCCCTTGCAATCTGTTTTTCATTAAAGTAAGGGTTTTTTGTAAGCCATTTCAGGGCTACCTGATCCTTGTTTTATTTATTTTCTGTATTTCCTCATGAGCTGGCTTTATGATTGACTTTGAGGAACAAAGTTACCATTTGGTTGGGTTATTTCTGGAGCGATGTGAGTTGCTGTGTTCCTTGTTTCAGTATTAAAGTTCCCACGGTGTAAATGGCAACAGGGGAAATTTTCTGAGACCAAACTCAATTGTAGAGTCATGGTGAAATAATTTGGTGTGATAATGGGAAATATTAAATCCAGAAACATGAGCAATGCTCTCTGGGGTATTATAAGGAAACTGGGTCAGTAGGGAGCGATATTTTATTCTAGTTAGGATGAATTAATACATTTAAAACAAATCCTTAGTTAAAATGTATGGTCAAAGAGTTAACTACGGTATGCATTTATGCATACCGTAATATTGGGAGGGTAATGGTTAATATATATATTAACCATTAACCAATTAACCAATATAACTAGAGTATTAGTTAACTGTTAATTATCTGTTACTTTTTTTGATTATGATTAACCAACACATTAAACAGGTCCAACATCTACAGTTAAATTGCTAACCACTTATTTTACTCTTGTTAAAGTATAGTTTAAAGTATAGTCGTTTTACAGTCCACATACAATTAAATGTCACTTGATGGCTTAAACGTCGCTTCAAACATTTATACTTTGCCTGAGCTTACTGTACTATGCTGTAATAAGAAATGGAGTCCTTAATGAGTCCCTTTGTGCTTGCTCCTCATCATTATAAATATGCATGGACCAAGTCCATTCAGAGGGAGGGAGAGGGTATAAGAGGAAGTCTTGGGAGATTATAGAGGGAAGAGATAAGCTATTTAGCAGCCAAGGCCTGGAGTTAGATGCATGCCAGCTATAAGTCCACCAAGGTCCGGAGCTCGGTAAAAGAGATAGAAATTAAGTTTGAGAAGTTGAGAGTTGAGAAGTTCTCAGAGATGAGTAAATGCTTAATTCAGTTGAGACTTGTTACTTTGTGTCCGTCGTGTGGGACATCTGTTGGAGTGTGTGTGACCCAAGCACATATTTTCTGAACAAGCAGCTCCTCAGGGCAGAGGAGTTTAACCAGAACACAGTGTGTAACAGTACTGGAATAACACGCTGTGATATACACTGATGGGAAACAGATTGGACATCCACTTTTCTCTAAACTAACAACAACATTCATTCGCCCTAAAATATGTTTCAATTGATGAGCTTTTTATGGTTTGGTAGGATAAACCTTTTTTCTTGATGCGTATGATTTATCATTTTAGGTCAATGCCAGTGCAGTTATACTCTGATGAACACTCAAACCAAATGTGACTGAATACTGAGTCTGAATAATTGGACACGGATGTGAAAATAAACAAAGATCAATCACAACATATAATCTTGACGTTGGATCGTCATCTTTGCCCAGAATCTCAAATGCCTCTCCGGTATCCCTGTAAATATCAGCAGTAGAGTTGTATACCAAGTGCGTCGTTTGTCATAGCCAGACAGGAAAGTGCATATTTTCTCACTCGGTTGTATTTTAATCTCTGCAAGTGGTTCCGTGTGCATGCCTGCCTGCATGCTTTTGTGGGTGTGTGGTGTTTAGATAGCACTAGAAAACTTCACGTGAATTGAAGGCAGCAGTGATGTCTGTGTACTGACACCAGGCCCGGACTGGCCTTTGAGAGCACCAGGATTTTCCCGGTGGCCAGGCCTGCTAAATGACTAGCAGATAATAAAAAAAGAGAAATGGCCCACTGTCAGGCCACTGAACTTAGAAGCAGGTCAGGCCAGTGTTTCTAGCTGCGGTGGTGCGATTGTTCGTTAAATGCGAACTGCCATGCATTACAGCCACTTGAAGATGGATGGTGGGAAATAGAGGAGGGGTGGAGCAGAGAGGGAGAGAGAGAAAAAAGTAGGGAAAACCCTTTGCCGAAGATATCGACAAACGGTTTTCTTGCATGGGACCACCAGGTTAGTCAGTAATGAATAGAAACATGCTAGTTAAAGTCATCCCCTGTATGAAAGCTGCCAAGAAACTGGACAATCAATAATAGAAGTGGTTGGCTCAAATACATTGGTGGCAAAATTGGCATATCTGGTCGAGTTAATGTGATCAATATTGTTTGACAATACATGCCTTTTGTTGAAAATTGCAGTCGCATGTGGTGTGCGAGTGCACACCACATGCATGCAATAGCCAATATATGGACACTATTCGGGCGACTGTATTGTTGAAAGGACTGTTATTTAATGTTTTTGGTGGTTAAAGGGCTATTTTAACTTTGGATGGGTAGCGTGTCAGTAAACTGAATATTATACATACTGGTATTGTGCTCTCGCTCTGGTCGTTGAATAGGTTGAGAGAGTGCTGAACTGTATTATAATAATTGTAAATTCAAAATGATGTTGTGCTCTTGCAGTTTTTCTTTTTGAAGGTGCAGAGTGTAACATTGCTAGTGCCACATTAGTGAGAAATTCACGAAGCCCACTTGTTCAGAGCCACCTGCAGGTTCACAACATCTATTGGACATTTCTATTTGAATAAGGAATACAGTTTAGGGTATTTTTAATCATGGAATCAAAGGTTTTAAACAGGTGTACTCAAACCTTTGATGGGCAGTGTATATCAGTAAACTGAAACGGGTACTGTGCTCTTGCTCTGCTCTCTGGATAGATGGAGGGAGTAGCAGTGCAAGTGGAGTGCTAGTTAGGCAGGAGCCTTTGGAGAGAGAGATGTGTCTAGAACCCAGCGCATTGATGAGGTGATGCTGAAAAGTGCACATCAATTCTCTAGGGTGGCATTATCCTATAAATAAAGCATTTAAATGAGGGGATTATTGGCATGTGGGGGAAGTTGTGTGTCTCTGACGTCACCAGATAAACTCAATATTCCTGCAATATTCATTCTGTAAAGGCTATTCTATCAATGAACGTTGTGTAAAACTTTTATCACTTCCACATACCATGAAATGCAGGCAGGAAGTGATAATTGAATCTCTTCTCAGAGAATTATGGCGCCCTAAAAAGCTGGAGCCACTTCTCTCATAAAAGGATGCTCCCTAGAGATTAGTTTCAAACAACAGCAAAACAGCCACTTCTAATACAGAGGATCTGTTTAAAAAACTTGTATGCATGTGTGTGGTTATCTTTCAGAACAAAGAGTTCTCTGTATTCAGTATCACAATTCTGCTGTTATCGAAGCAAATATATTTTAGGGTTAGTTATGTTTTATTTTGCTCAGACCCACGTCTAAGCAAAATAACAGAATTAACTACAGACAAAGTGTGCTGGCTTTCAAGCCTAAATTTCCACTATCTATTTGTAGGTATCAGTAAAGCAATGTCTGGTAAGATATGTCTGGGGGCTTTAACTTGGTGAATAAGCAGCCCTTGGTACATTGAACATTAATTAGTATAAAACAAATATCACTCTCATAATTATTACAATTGTTGTTTTTCTGTAACTTGTCTTTAGATCTTCGATTGTATACTATCTCAACTTTATTTAATTCATGCCCTGTTATATCTATTTTAACAATCAATGTTTGGATTCAGATTGTTTTATTGATCCCAGGGGAAATGATTGCCGAAGCATAAATAAATAAGACTGTGGTTAAAAAGTGGTTTAAAACCCTTTGATGTTTGAGCTTGGATTCAAAGGATCACTTTCATTATGCAAATAGTAAATAGTTCAAATGCAAATAGTTCTATAGATGTACAGAGTTGAATAATAAAGAGTCTGTACCTGCAGTGTATTCAAGGCTGTCCGCAGGCTCCGCAGCAGAGCTCCACTGGCGGTAGGTGGAGTGTTACGGCGCAGTGTTGCTCTGCTCTGACCCTGAGACACATGTCACTTACCAGGAGGCGCTGCTGAGACATGCCACCACACACTGCTAGGAGACATGCTCACACACTGATAGGAGACACGCTCACACACTGCTAGGAAACACACTCACACACTGATAGGAGACACGCTCACACACTGCTAGGAAACACACTCACACACTGATAGGAGACACACTCACACACTGATAGGAGACACACTCACACACTGCTAGGAGACACGGGCTCACACACGGGATTCTACACCATCCTTTTACGTGCAAGATAAGACAATGATAATCAATCATTTGTGTTTGTTAATTTGTAGTAAATTAAACCTTCATTAAAAATTGTGTTCCCAGTGGCAATGCATGTAATGAATTGTACCGGGTGCCACAGAGGAGGAGTCTGTAAGGAGTCTGTTCAAATATGTCATGTGGTTATGGGTAATTAATAATTACGCATGATATCAATAACACCCTTGATATCTGCGCCAAATGTCTGTGACCTATTCAAGTTTAAATAGCGCTTTCTATAAGAGATTAGGAAATATAACTATTGATATATCTGCATTTCCAAATGCTTGACAGGTCAAGTTCATCTGGGTGGTGACTCCCACCTGTGATGTCAGTATGGGAAACAGGGCAGGGCAGAGTTTTAAATGGCTTGCAAGAGCCAATCACACTCTTGTCTTTTTGTCTGAGCTAGCTTTGTTCTTCGAAAATCTAAAAAGGCTCTCACTGTCTAATGATGAAATTATAATCTTGTCTTGGTGACTTAAGGGAATGAGTCAGTATTTAATTACAAAACCAATCACACGTTGCTTTAATTATCAACGTCAGAAAGTATTGATGTTCATATTAGCGGAGTGTTAGCCCCAAATCTTTCCTGTGTGGTTGAATTGTCTTCATGCGAGAAGATGTAAGCTTCTTTAGGACTACATCTGAGCAACAGCATGAAAATGTGTAGAAAGCTGCGTATTGTCAAGTATTTTGGCCCTATGGTCATGTTTTCACTAAAGAGCGTGATGCAATGCTTTTGGGATGAGACCTCAAGACCTACAGACCTCAGCTACCGGACATAAACAGAGCTGATCCTTATTAGCCCAGCCCAATGGGTCACCTCAGCAGCTCAGTATTCATCCTCTGAATGTGAAAAATATCCAAGGCTTGTTTAATGGCAGGCTGTGTTACAACAAGTCGGACGTCGGTATAGTTTCTGAGACCACCCAGACAGACAATGGAGGCAGGCCTCCGTTGAAATCCCTACTGTCCACGGTTCTCCTTGGATTAACCTAGACATGAGCTAAAGTGGACATGCATCCAAAACATTTATCTTTGTTATTCTGTCATGGAGAAATGGGATCAGCCTATCAATTGCATCAGATAAAGGCCTTTTTATATTGCTGTGTGCTTAGACTGCCTATGTCATACCATACATAATATTTGATTTATACCAAACTGTTGCTGTGCCAGCATACAGATTTTCAAGGATATTAGTTTTAGAAATGCACAGAAATGCACGATTATTTAGTGGGTATTCATAAAGGGTTATAGTGGCATTATAATGGAAATATTACTTGTTCTCATCGCCATCATCCTGTGTGCTACAATGCTTCCCTTGCATCGCTGGTGTGAATCTTGAAATCAACCAATACCTGTACCAAGCCAAACAGGACAGTAACCTTGCTGCTGATGCTTCCAAAGTCATGTAATGGTACCACGTTGCACCACAAAACTCTGCTGTCTCTGTCCTTTATATGCAGAATTTAATGCTGAACCTAATTTCCTAGTTTGAGCTACCGACTTTCAAATGTCATCCTGGGTTCTTGTAAAAAATTGGAACGCTGTTTGACCGCTGCGCCAGGGGACAGGTTAAAGTGGTGCACCGCGAGAACCCTGGTAGAGGCTGGTCTACACCAGGGGACAGGTTAGAGTGGTGCACCGCGAGAACCCTGGTAGAGGCTGGTCTACACCAGGGGACAGGTTAGAGTGGTGCACCGGGACAACCCTGGGACAGGCTGGTCTACACCAGGGGACAGGTTAGAGTGGTGCACCGGGACAACCCTGGGACAGGCTGGTCTACACCAGGGGACGGGTTAGAGTGGGGCACCGAGACAACCCTGGGACAGGCTGGTCTACACCAGGGGACGGGTTAGAGTGGGGCACCGGGACAACCCTGGGACAGGCTGGTCTACACCAGGGGACGGGTTAGAGTGGGGCACCGGGACCATCCTGGGAGACTCTGGTAGGGTTACACCAGGGGACAGGTTAGAGTAGTGCATCTGGGGACAGGTTAGCATGGGGCACCGGGACCACCCTGGGAGACGTTTTTGCTGTCTGACAAAACTATAAAGCATGGTTACGTCAGTTAACATGAAAGAAGAATAAATGTTGTATTTATGGATGGTTGTATAATATCCATCATGTATACATTGATTATATATATTAGGTTTGATGTTGGAGGACAGGTCTGACACACTCCAAGCATGGTTTTAATTTAAGATGTTTTTCCTAGTATTTTAGTATTTTATTAAGGGAAACGTATACAGAAAAACAATTGTGTGTGTGGTGACTGTGGGCCATTGCTGATGGTGTGGACCTTCCTCTTCGTTCAGGTGGGATTCCGTTCGTCCTGACCGGGGAGCTGTTTGAGCAGTCCTACCGGCCGGCTGCCTTCATGATTGCTGGTCTCGTAAACTGGTTATCCAATTTTGCGGTGGGCCTTTTGTTCCCGTTCATTCAAGTAAGTGTGAGCGTGTATGTGTTGTCTGCATGCATGCTCTATCACGTCATTCCTCTATATAATGAGACAATGAGGGTGCCTATTTGTTTTTAATTCAGGCCTTCATTAGATTCATGAAGTTTGGTTTATCCACCAATTAATTTCAAGAGCATTGAAACTCAACTTATATTGGCCCTGACAGGAGTCATTTGCAAAAACAGCAGTGCCATCAAGGTTACCCTATTCGTTTTGGAAATTGAGTTATTTCTATTACTCTGGGGGCCTGTTTGATCTCGAACAGAAACAGCTGTGTCCCTGAGTAGGGCAACACCACAACACATCCTATCATTGGACTATCATTGTCCTTTACCTTTATGTTCTGACTTTTCCTTTTCCATCATATCTGTGCTTTTTCTTAAGTCATACTCATTGAACTCACTTCCTGCTTTCGCCCCTCCTGACCCTCCCTGTTTCATCCTATTCTCTTTATTAACCAAAATCTATTTCATTTATCATATCGTCCCTTCTTCAACTGTGTATTTTATCCATAACTATATGGACACGTGGACGTGGTGTCAGCATCACCTTATATTGAATATATGTTGTTGTTTTTTTTCCTGATGGATTATTATATTTATTTTTGGTCGGTCATTTTTGTAGCATGCATGACCGAGTCGCGGTCTCAACACATGTGCACATCTCATTAAGGTTAATATGGATGTAATGCAATATGTGATGTCGGGAAGTAGAGACATTAGAGTAGCACGAAAAAACATGACTCCCATGGCTTACTAAGCATGCGTGAAATACCGTCTCCCTGCCTCACTAATAGGGTTCTCTGTTGGCTCTCCCCATGCTCGGCTGAAAGATTAGCGTTATTTATGCCAACTCTTTGCTTCTAAATATAGGCACGGATACCCCCTAGAGACTGGGTGATGTTGTAGTGAAGCCGAGTGTTTCTCTAGCCTCCGCTCTACCGCGGGATGGAGGGAGGCGTTAACCCGGGTAGGGACTGCACTTTGTTGCTCCAGGAGCAGGGCTGTGGGGCCCTGCGCTGCCGTCTCACGTGTCACTGATGTGACAGTCTACTGGGCTGGGGCACGAAGCACGCGTTGGGGAGGGCAGTGGAAGATGTGGGGGGGGTTAAGACATGCCAAAAATAATGAGGCATCTATTTGAGGAGATGCTGGAATTTAAAAGTCCATCTCCAAAATGATACATTGTCTTGTATGTTTATTATAATTCTTCGCCAAAGGCGAAGTGAATAGTGGGGAATATTCCCCACTATTCACAGAGCCGGAGGTGAATAATTGTTTTAGTATATACTACACGTGAACGCTCCAAAAATAAATGAGATAACGCCTTTTGCTGGGATTTATTTGTTTTTATTAGTGTGACGAGACTACCATCACACGTTGAAAACAATATCCTGAGTTTGAGATCTCAATCATGGGATATTGCCCAATATCCAAACATAGCAAACCAATCAAATTGCGCCATCTTCAGAGGTTCACGTGTAGCATATACTAAATATATATATTTCATGCCCCCGGGAATCACCGGAGCATAAGGAATTGCAGTTACAAGCGTTGTATAAAAGCGTCCCCCCCTCAGGAGTAATTACTATAGTATAGCAGGTAGCGTGTTTGATGCTCTGTAATGCGTTTGCTAGGGCAGAGTGATTGCTTTTTCTTTTTCACATGAAGTCACAATATGGTCACACTGCCACTTGACCTCAGCAAAGGACGAAATATTTTTCGTTTTTGATCTTAAACGATCGTCCTTATTGTGCCTGAAGGTCAAGGTCATTGGCTACCTCCACGTCTGTGTGTGTGTGTATGTGTGTGTGTGTGTGTATGTGTGTGTCGGTGTCGGTGTGTGTCGTGTGGGTGTCCGTGTCCATGTCCGTGCCCGTGTTTTGGTGTGTGTGTGTGTGTGTGTGTGTGTGTGTGTGTGTGTGTGCTCGTGCGCTCACTTGTGTATGCCGGGTGTTTAACTGTGTGCCTGTGGGTATCTGAGCGTGTGTTTTGTTTGTGTTCCCCTCTGAAAACATTAGCATATTCATGGTGTATTTGAAGACTGCCAGATTCCTTTATTCATACTTCTTCAATTACTAATACTCCCTATGGAGTGAGATACATTTTTCATGAATATTTGTATATGCCCTGTCACCATGACGTCTTCTGTGTGTCCTCCTTTATACCCCAGGAATATTCCCGCTTTAGAAGAGCAGTTAATTTTACCATTTATTTATGATGTCCATGTTCAAAACGCTCTTATCCCTGCCGTTAGAGCGTTCAATGCATTGCAATGTAAGGAGTTTCCCACCAATCCACCATTGACTCTGAATTCCCCGAGTTCCCAGTCTTTTGGAAATCATCTGAGCAGAAGCGAACAGAGCATGCTCGGATGGGTTGGTGTGTAATGAATGGCTGGCTATAATAATGAGGATTAGATGCAGTTTCATGGCATTGGGTTAATACACCGTAGGGGAATTATAAACACTGCGAGCAGACTGTGTGTGGGCAGGGTAGGGTATTTATTTGAGCTCTATTGTGAGAAATCTGAAAAAAACACTATATATATATATATATATATATATATATATATATATATAGTTCCTCCACTGATGTTTCCTTACACACCATTTCCTTCATTTTCCTCAACCTCGATTATCTGCCGATGTGTGTGTGTGTGTGTGTGTGTGTGTGTGTGTGTGTGTGTGTGTGTGTGTGTGTGTGTGTGTGTGTGTGTGTGTGTGTGTGTGTGTGTGTGTGTGTGTGTGCGTGTGTGCGTCACACGGGTAGGCAGCATACCGGCATGCTGCACCAACAAACATACACATTTTAACTTCTCGCCCGTTGTAACTGCCATCGTTAATGCAGCAGAGTAAGATATGCTTTAGACACTAGTACTTAAGATAAGATAAGATACACTTTATTGTCCTTGGAAGGAAATTTGTCTTGCACTCCAATGCTGTCATATAAAGCTGCTTTACAGTAATAATAAGTACAGGTACAGACAATACATACATATAGGCCACAGGCCACATATAACATATACACATTATACAAGAAATTATGCACACATACACACACACACCCGCCCAAACCCTCCCTCGCCCACTGTATTATACCATGGGTCATGATCAATAGTACAATTGTACAGTTTGTTTAGTCCTGGGGGCATTTAGGATCTTAGTTGGTGGTGGGCAGAGGTGGGCACAAATTAATTCCTAAAACGGTTCAGCCTGCAAGAGGGGACTCTGAAGCGTCTACCTGATGGTAGAAGCTGGTATTCTGTGTGCAGAATATGTGTCGGGTCAGACAAGATTTTCTCAGCTTGTCTGAGCACAGACTGCTCGTAGATGGACTGTATGGGGAGCTTTTCAGACCTCCCCATCACCTTCATAGCGGAGTGAATCAGGCACCCAATTTTTGATTTCAGCTGGACAGAAAGGTTACCGTACCAAGCAAACATCCCATACCTCAGAATACTCTCTAACACCGCCTGATAAAATAAGAACATAACCCTCTGGTTGACAACAAACACCCTGAGTCTACGCAGGAAGTACAGTCTTTGCTGGAGACGAGCGCACAGGTAATCAACATGAACCTGCCAACTGAAACAGTTATCCAGACTATCCAGGTACCAAGGTACCTATAAGAGCTGACTTGGTTGATTGTTCCCCCATGGATGCACAGTGGAGTATGGTCCCCTATGGCTTTAGGGTCCAGCACCATCTCCTCACAGTCTTTTTGGTGTTTATGGTGAGTTGGTTCTCATCACACCACCGAACAAAGCTCTGTACCTCTGTAAAATATGATGAGGGGGCTGTGTGCTGGTGCTGCAGGCTCAGGATGGCAGTGTCATCTGAGAACTTAAAAATAAAGTTTTCTGAGTGGCTGCGGATACAGTCATTTGTATACAGCGTAAAAAGCACTGGTGAACTGACACAGCCCTGGGGTGCACCTGTGCTGATGACTTTAGAGTCAGAGAAGGTGTTATTAACTCTGACATTCTTGAGTTCGAGTTCTCTGAGTTAAAAACGAGTGGAACCATTTAATGATGGAGGGGCTTACACTCATCTGGTTCATTTTTTGAATTAATAGGTATGGTTGAAGTGAATTAAAAGCGGAACTAAAATCAATGAACAAAAGGCGCGCATAGGCCCCAGGGGCTTCAAGATGCTTAAGGGCAAGGTGGGTGATGCCAGTGATTGCATCATCGGTGCCCCTCCCTTGCCTGTAAGCAAATTGTTGTGGGTCTAATTTAGGCCCAATCTCTGCTTTTAGTTTTGTCACCATGTATTTTTCAAAGCATTTCATAACAATTGGGGTTAATGCCACCGGTTGTCATGAAATGCTTTGAAAAATACATAACATGTGCCTAGTCACAGTATGACAGATGGCCTTCAAACAAGCCCTGGCGAAATGGACTTTATATTGCACGCCATGACCGAATTGTCAATCTAATTTCTAGCACTGTTAAGGAAGTTATTTCCAGAAAATGTGATCATGTTCATTTTGCTAGAGTGGTTTAGCAGCTCCTAACACCCCTGATGTTGTGTTTTTAGACAGAGACAGAAGGGAAGTGCTGTTACTTGAAATAGGCTGTGTGTATGATCTCTACATGGACATTGCCTTTAACTATAAATTCATGAAGTACCATGAGAGTACTATCTCATCTCTGAAAATATTTGAATCCTCTCTGTTGTAATGTGATTGGTGGATTCAAATAAAGAATTAAAATGTGTGTATTGCGTGTCTGTATGGGTGCCTGTGTGTGTGTGTGTGTGTGTGTGTGTGTGTGTGTGTGTGTGTGTGTGTGTGTGTGTGTGTGTGTGTGTGTGTGTGTGTATGTATGTATGTATGTATGTATGTATGTATGTATGTGTGTGTGTGTGTGTGTGTGTGTGTGTGTGTGTGTGTGTGTGTGTGTGTGTGTGTGTGTGTGTGTGTGTGTGTGTGTGTGTGTGTGTGCGTGTGTGTCTGTGGGCGAGGTCTTCAATCTCTTTGTGTTGCTATTGATGGGGATTTAGTGGAACCGCGATCTTGCTCAGGTCCGGTCTTTCCCAGGTCTGAAAATCAGGATGAAGATAGATGGTGTGTGTGATTCAGTGTACATGCGTACGGCCCTAACCCTAACCCTAGTGAATGAGATAACCTTGTCCAAAACTCTACCTGCTAAACGCACACAATTGTTATCCTCACCTTACCCTTTTTCAAGCTGATGCCGTTATATATATATATATATATATATCAACAATCCGTAACATAGATGCAACAGCTTCAACAGAGGATGAGAAACCCATGTGTCTTTACTGTCCGGTGTGTCTTCATAGAGCTGGGCTACATTCATCATCATTGCCCCTCACCCTCTCCAAAAGGTTTCCTTGCCTCGTTTCTCTCTTCTGCGAGATGTGTCGATGCGTCATTCTTTATTCTTTGTTCTTTATTTCAAGGATAGCCCCTTGAGGTCTACCATATCATTTTTGAGGGCGCCCTTACAAATAAGGATAAACAATACAAACGCTTTCGCTGTCTCTCTCTTGGGTTCTTCTGTGTCCCCAGATGTTCCTCTATCTGCCAAGAATATATAAGACATGATTTGCATGTCTTTTTATTCCTCCATAGCAAAATTGTTGAAGCAATCGTGCACATCAATGGTGTGCAGTGCTCGGCTGTCATGAGACATTCTAGCTAAAGCCATACTTCCTTAAGCTGTGAGGCCTAATCAGTGTTCAGCTGCTATAATCATCCGAGGACTGTTATCTGGCTGTCAGGAGGGTCCCTGCACTACTAGGGTATGCGTAACCTCATCTTAAAAATGTCAAGAAAACCGTAGGACACTAATAACACATTCTCTATCACTCTCTCTCGTTTTCCGGAGACACCCGGTATAATTGACTATAACCACGTCCCCAACCTGTGAATTTGGCAAGGTGTGTGTGTGTGTGTGTGTGTGTGTGTGTGTGTGTGTGTGTGTGTGTGTTGCACACACATGCTCGGAAGTGCCTAAAACGACATAATGATAAGATGGATGGGCCCTTCCATTGGACGGCTGCACACTGCTGTAAGTGGCACTAGATGTCCATGTAAGGACAAGTGGATGGAGACACGGTGTCTGCAATTCAACCAAATTGGCAATTAGAGAGCACATTTGAATCCATGTTGGAGTGGATTAACCATAGAGGGCCCTATCTTGCGCCCTGCTCAATTGACTTTCTACACCGACGCATGTGTCGTTGCTAGTTTGCACCCGGCTCAAAGCTGATTTTCTCCCGCAGCAACCAGGCACCACTACACTTGCGCCTGGAGAGGCGTGTTGGCGAAAAGCAAGGGCGTGTTCCGGTGCAAATGATACTTGGTGCTATTTTAGTGATCTAAAAAATGCACAAATGCAATTGCGCCACTGACCGAAAAATACCTGGTCTATAGCGAATAGCGCAGTTGTTGTTGCTATTTTGACGTGCCATGGCAGGTCGGAACTACAACATAGCCTACGCTTACACACACGTAGGCTATACACAGCACAAACATGCAAACTATTAACCTGATTTAAATATTATGATGTCAAAGATTATTCATATGTGTGAAACTGCGTAGAAATAGTGTGTGGATTGTGTAAACATTTTTTTCAATAGGGCTGCATGAATGAACATGAATGAAGTATAGTAGGCTATGGCATGCATTAAAATAATAATAATAACAATAATACATTCGAGCAAAGTATATTCCAGGCTTCCAAAACAAAATCTAATTTTAGGGGAAATGGTTGGTTAAATTATTTGGGAAAGAACAGCTGATACAGCGGTAAGTTGTAGGCTACTTTTAAATCTATGCATCTGCAAACACTGTACAGCAAACACATATGTGCAGATATCGTGTACAAGCCCATAACTTTTAGGATTGATGAGTATTTGATCGTGAGAAAACATAGTTTTACCGCAAGTGAGTGTGTAAAAGAATGAATGAATGCGGGTGATGCTTGGTGCGCATGTGTGTGCGCACCCATCTGTATAAATACACGCAAACTAAACACATAACACAGTCCATGGCGATGTATACATTAACGGGGGGACACATGCATATTATGAACACAAGTCGATAACGATAATGTATACAATACTGGTAACAAACGATGTTTGTTAATGTATTGCCGCATATCATTAAATAGACCCACAGTTGTGGCCATCGAGGACCGCGTCCGCATATCATATATGTTTAAGTTGTCTTTGCCGCAATTTACATGACAAATCAGTGTTTCTGAATTTGGAGAAGAAAATGCTATTACATGTGTGAATTATGCCTATTATTTGGCCATAAACTGAGCCATTTGAAGTTTGAAATTCATGTGGTCATGCATCTGTCTCAGCGGAGACTGCAAACGCACTGTCAAGATATAAACTCGCCAAGTCAAATGCGCTGGGTCTTAAAGGGGATGGCAGGTGGAACTCTCATTGGTTTATTGCACGTTACACCCAAAACACACCTACAGGTTTCAGCCCAACCCTTTTTAGATTTGCGCCGGGCGCAAAGCTCATTTATCTCGCCGTCATAATTGCAACAGCGCCGTAGAACCGCCCACAAAATACTTTGACTTTGTGCCTTGACGTCTGCGTTTTAGACTGTCTAACTAGGGCCCAGAATGCGTAACTGCCACTTCCAGAGGCTTCCGTTCGAGGCATAGAAGGAATTGACGACTTAAGTGGGGGATTGGTTAATGATGTTCACCCACATTGAGTTGTGGGCGTTGAGGCCGACAACGCCACGACTCATCTTGAGAGGACATCCACCATGAAAGTATGCAGTGGTTTTCTTTTTTGGGTTTCAATTAAATCTCCCAAAAAACACTAAGCATCCGGAAACAACGACAGACAAGTGAAATTGTTTGCCAATTTGTCACATCAAGAGAACACTTAGAATACAAGTGTACCAGTATTGTAAGACTATTGTAAGAGTTGCAAGCCCCAGTATTGGTTAGAGACAAGCCGTTGTGCTGAACATTGTAGGCCTTTTAGTGTCTAGCTGCTTCCCAGCCGAACCAAACTCATTACTGGAGGGCGTTCAGTGACAGTGGAAATCAGTCCACTTCAGAACTCAATCACACAGAACTCAAGCGACAAAATGTCGCTTTGCCTGCTAAATCGGCAGACCACAAATACTTAGAGGGGTAATTTCCTGAAAATTATGTTTGTAGTTGTAACGTGTTATGGTCGGCTCTCGGACCACAACAAATGCAGCAGCCACACACAGTTTGGAGAAGTAAAGTATATTTATTTAACAAAAATGAACAAAACTAACGTCACACAGGAATGATTAATCTGTGTGACCCAAGAGGGCTACATGTTATCCGGGGCACCCAGGGACACAGACTGGCCCAGCTTTTGTAGGAAGGAGTGATTGATGGCAGCTGCCGTCAATCCCCAATCAGCCTTGTCTCCCAACAGCCAAACCTGTAAAAGAAAACATAATCCTGCATGAGGCCGTAACAAACGTGTGATGCTGCTTTTAGTTTACCAGACCGGGACAAATTATGGGTTCATTTTATTTGATATGGGGAATGAAAGTGGGTACAGTGTAATAATAAAGAAGGAATTTCCAGGTGTTGTGCCCACACTTTCTGAATGCCTGTCTGTTTGTGCGACTCTGAAATTGAGAGATGTATTATGTTGGAAGCCATTATTCACATACATATGTAAATTTGTGTGTTTAAATCCCCATCATGCCTCCTGTGTTTACCCTTCCTCGATTAATCCATCAGTTAAAGCCTGCAAACATATATTCTATATGGCACCCACACTGGAATCAGCCCAGTCCCGCATTGATTATATTACAGTCCTCGCTCATCTCCTGTTAAGCACCCCTTTGGCCACACAGTGTGTGCCTCCAAAACATGCACACACACACACACATTTATATGCAACAAAACACACACACACACAGAAACATATACAGTCTCTCTCTCTCTCTCTCTCTCTCTCTCTCTCTCTCTCTCTCTCTCTCTCTCTCTTCTCTCTCTCTCTCTCTCTCTCTCTCTCTCTCTCTTCTCTCTCTCTCTCTCTCTCTCTCTAATATAAATACACACACACACACACACACACACACACACAGTCCCATTGATGATGAGTAAGAGTGACCCAGAGTCCAGTGACCGTGACAAAGTGTTCCCTGGTGATGGCTTGTTCCTATTTGCACTTGGCCATCCTCTCTGTGCTCTTCACGAGGCTGCCAGAGCTGTTCTGCATTACGAACCGTTTCATTATCCTACTTTTCCTCTTGATTCCCTCTCCCTCTGCGATGTTTCCCTCCTCGCTGTGTGGCTGCCATCAACACAATACCTCACATTTCCTCCAACACCTTTAAAGTGTAATGTGAACTAGTAACATGGGAGGAGAAACACTGTGTTTGTGTATGTGTTTGTGTGTGTGTGGGAGTGTGTTTACACACACGTGCGTGTTTGCGTGCATGTGCGTGCGTGCCAACAGATCAAAAGCTTAACCCTGCCTAAAAGCAGTGACTTTCTCATTTTCCTCAATCCAACATGATTGCATAATGTAGTAGATTAGTGGAGAAGGAGGCGTGCTTCCAAGGCCTGTCACCCTGAGTCATTACCAAGCAGGATTCCAATGGGGAAAGAAAGGCCAGGGAAGTTGTTGTACTTGAAGACATTCTTTGCTACCTCTACAGTGGAGCGTTGCATAACATAGACAGCTTGCCGCACGCACGCACGCACGCACGCACGCACGCACACGCACCACGCACACACACACGCACACACACACACTTCCATTAAGAAAGGCAGGAAACTGTCAGCCAAACAGTAGTTACTGGTGTTACCACGGCGATCACAAGAACAAGAGCTCCACAGGGACTGAATTTGTCAACTGATAGGCGATGGATTATTGGTCTGTGACACACTACATGGGGCCACCTCACTCCCTCCCTGGCATCTCTCTCTCTCTTCTCTCTCTCTCTCTCTCTCTCTCTCTCTCTCTCCTCTCTCTCTCCTCTCTCTCTCTCTCTCTCTCTCTCTCTCTCTCTCTCTCTCTCTCTCTCTCTCTCTCTCTCTCTCCTCTCTCTCTCTCTCTCTCTCTCTCTCTCTCTCTCTCTCTCTCTCTAAATCTCCATCTGGAGGTCATCTATCTGGGTATTTTTAAACATGGTCACTAATCTCTATGATTGGCATGGCATGCTCCAATATTTTTTCCCCAAAAGAGAAACTTTTGGGAACGTAGAGGTATGCGTTGTCTTTCTTGGGGGGAAAAAGCTCAAATCATGGATCTATGGAAATGAGGCCGCCTAACACCTACATTATTTCTTTCTTTGATCGTGGTTCAAAGTGAATTCAAAGAGAATTTGGAAGTGGTTTGTCAAAAAACGAGTGTTTTTAAAGTGCACCGATTAGTCATTTTCTTAGTTAGTAAGTTATTTGAGGCTAATATGTGTTTACTATTTCTTCCCAGTTTAGGTTAATATGCATCCATTAGGTTTATAACATCCCTAGAGTGCAAATATTTTGGTTCTTCCACAGAAGTTGTAGGTTTTTGTTTGCAAACAAGTCCAAAAGACCATCTTAAGGATTCAGGTGGAGATGCTTCTCTTCTGTGATCTTGGCCCGGGAAAAGGATGAAAAGGAAGGGTTTCAGTTTCAGAAGGAAGGCGGTGTATCAACAGAATAGACACAAGCAGATCCCCTTGGGAGTTGTTACCTTAAGGAGTAGGAACACAATGTCTGCATGCTTGAAGCGGTTCACCTATGTGTTTTGGGGTACGTCTTTATCACAGAAGAAAAACAGTGTATGTAGTTTAATGATGGCACAGGAATGGATCCATCTTGAGTCTGACTGTATCCCTGTGTGTGTGTGTGTGTGTGTGTGTGTGTGTGTGTGTGTGTGTGTGTGTGTGTGTGTAAAAATGTTGTGAGGTCACAAATTGTGTGAGGGCACTCAGTGTCAAATGTTAATTGGCGTTTTAACCAAATGGAGAGGGAAGACAAATGGCACGGCCAGAGCGCCCAGTAGATACAAATACTTGAAAGTTGAGGGCAGAGTACCGTTCGAGTATGTGACCATACTTTTTTAGGTTTGCATCGGCTCCTCTAAACAATATCACCACACAGTATGTTTTCCTTCTCCTTGTCTTCCAGGCTGCGCTGCAGACGTACGCCTTCCTGGTGTTTGCGGGGGTCTGCGTCCTGGGCGCCGCCTACCTTTACGCCGTGCTCCCCGAGACCAAGAACAAGACCTTTGTGGAAATCAGCCGGAGCTTCGCCAAGATCAACAAGGTGCCGGTCCAGAGTCCTGGCGACCCGCGTGAGCTGGAGCTGCAAGGGGAGCTGTCTCTCGCCATTCAGCCTGGCCAGGAGTCCACCAACGGCAAAGTCACAGAGATGGAGAGCTCCTTCTAGCCTAAAGGAATGATACAGCCTAACACACTTTGACATGGTTATAAAACATCTATTGTGGATGTGCAATGCACCCTAGGTCCTAATTTAACATTTTGTGTATTTTACTGTGGGGCGGCGGAACCTGATTCCTCTAGATGCTGCTTCGTCTGTTTCGAAACATGGCTGCGTTTGTCGCAGTGGGGTTCAGTAGGAGAGTGTCTGCCAATCGCTCTATCCTAAGCCTCAAGTATCAGATATTAGTGTGGTTGCCTAGAACAACAACCTAGGTGTTCTGTGTCAGAATCACTGCATTTGACATTTTTGCAAAGTGCCTTTTGCCAAGAAATCTGTATTTTTGTAAGACGACACACCAATTTCTTTGCTGGCCAACAGCCCCATGAATCCAGAATGCCATGCAGTTTTGCAGGCTGGGGGCGGGGGGGCCATGATATCTGCACAGCTGCCTAGGAAAGGCTACGGTTTAATAGTCTTATTTGCTTAGGAAGGTTCCTAACTGAATAAATTACCTGGAAGTATCTAAGTGGTAGCCGTGATAAGAGCTGTTTGAATTCCCTAAATGCTAAGGAAAGGTGCTTCATGCTTAGGGTTCAATAGACCAACCTTTACGAAGGGGAAGGAGGTAATGCTGTCCCACAATTCCTTGCTTTAAAGCAACAATGACAAAGACGATTATTTTCATACACAACACAATTTATAAATGTACTATTGACAGAAGGTTGCCTCCTGATGTTGAGAGGGAGGGCCGGAAGTCCTACTGTCCGACAGCAAGTGACAAGTTGCAAATTGCATTTCATATATTAATGACTTCCTTTTAGAAGCGTTGGTATTTATGTTTGTATACAATTGATGTAATACATCATATATAAAAAGTACAGAATAAACTAGTGCTTATATGATACACCTTTGTAAAAATACTTTCATACCAAGTGCGAACTCAATGCAGTCAGGTACTGTTTCTATTTTCTAGAAACAGTGTTGACTCCACTAGAGAGTTTGAGTGCTTTTTCGATCACAGTACAGGTCACCCCCTGATGAACTCTATCACTGTAGTACAACCGCTTCCCCTGAAAAGGAAAGGTCTTTCAATTCACACTGACCGGGTGCACACAAAAAAAACCTCAGCGGATAACCACTACTCACCATGGCTCAGGAAGAGAGTCATTTTCTGAGGGATTATGATGCTAATGCCTCTCGCTGTCGTCCCGGGGGAGAGCAGCGGAACAAGTGACGGAGCGGCACAAGGACAGCCAGTGCTGACGGCTGATGAGCTTTTCTGGAGATCCTCCAAAACGAGAGGGACGGCCAACCCCACCGGCCAACCAGATGGAAGGAGCCAGGAAAGGCTGGATCAGAACAGAGGCTGACAAGAGTGGCATTGGATAGGGGTCACAGAAAGATCCCCCCCCCCACCTCTCCCAACCACACACACACACACACACACACACACACCCTGTTGGAGGACAAAGGGGCTCAATGTATTTACGTATGCAAACACAAACAAACCAACGTCGCAACCGAGCGGACTGTACCGTTCCGTCACCGCACCGCCACGGGTCGCTGTGTACAGTTCTGCTAAGTGGCCGTGTGACGTCAACGCTAAACATTGTGTAAGTTGAGAACACACACACCGCATCCGACTCGCCTGATCCGCCGCTGCGGAGGCGATGGTAAGAGGATATGGGGATATGCCTTGCTGGAGGCCGTCTGCGAGGCAATAATGATAATCCATACTCCCCAAGTGTTGTACCTGCAATGTGCTTTGCGAAGATAGACAGTTTCCTTTGGTGCGAAACGTTTGATGTTTTATTCCACACACACACCCGAGTGTACTCCTGGGGTCTGTGAATGAGTTCTCCGCTGTGTGGCGTTTACGGGTGCTGCAGGTGTCCCGCGTGGGAAGGGTTCAACCTCAAATCCTTTGAAAATCATGCAGTCTCTTTAATAAATCATTTTGAACGCCATATTGAAGGAAAGCTATTGCTTTTTTAGTTTGTGACAAAGCTTCTGTTCTTGTTTAATTGGACAAAACGCAGTGAGGCAAAACAGCACATTCAATTATGATGCAATGAAAACCTAATTGATTTTTCCTTAAGGCTAATTGAGTAAATGAATGAATAGTTGTTTGCAGGACTTAACTCTCCTTCTGGGTTGCGTCAACAACATGTGTGCTCACCCGTGTGCCTCCGCCCTGCAGTAGCGGCTACAGTGCCTGCAAAGAGGATGCAATATTGAAGAGTTTCCTTTTGGATATGCTGCCTGAAGGGTCTTTTTTTGTTGCTGTTTTTCTCTCATTCCAAAAAAAATCTGCTGTAACTTCCAATAGGTTTCTCGTGTCCCTCCCACACACTGCGTCAGATTCCTCCTAGACTCCAGGTCTCTCCTCTAGATGACCTGTCCTAACCTGCAAAAAAAAAATGTTGTTGATGAAACTTATCATCCCTGCAGGGGAGAGGGGGTAACCTTGGCATGAGCTATGGTGATGTATGTGGTGGCTTCCAGGTCCTTTGTGCTTTTAGTTAAAGTGGAGCGAAGCAGAAGTAGAAAAAATGCATTGGTAGGTTTACAGAGCTGTTCAACTGATCAGCCTTGGTAGAAGGCTCCGTCTCTCTCTATCTCTTGCTCCGTCTCCCTCTCTTTCTGTCTCTCACTCTCACTGTCTGTTTCTCTCTTTGTCTGTCTATAGCTCTCTCTGTATGTTTGTCTGTCTCTGTATGTATCTCTATCTATCAATCCAACTCAAATTATCTGTGTCTCTTTGTCTGTCTCCCTCTCAATGGGTTAAGCATGGGGGGTGTGTGTGCGTGTGTGTACACTAAATAAGGCAGGGAATAATAGGGGACAAATGTGTGGGCTAGAGTAGACAAAGGTAATTTCACTCACTTTTTCAAAGTGAGTCACGAATAGGACCCCATAATCCTTCAGACTTCATCAGTGACACCTCTTTTAATTGATATTGTTATTCCTTCAAAGAAGACTAACTGAATATTGCGAAGAGACATTTTTAATCCAAATTGAAATACCTCATTGGATTGACAGCATACTTTATTTTTTACTAAAGTAAGACGTGAAGCACAATCATATTTTCCAATCACATTTGCGTGATAAATAAAAGATGATGATTTAGCCTAAAGCGGAGAAGCAGAGGAGAACATTGTGGGCAGACAGAGACCTCTAAATGATTAGTGGAACCATTAATCAGATAATAAGACGACCGATTCCAGACACACTTCTTACGTGCACAGACTGAGTGAGCGATAACACAGCTATTGTTCTGAAACAAACAGAGACTTGACAGCTTACGTGAATTTCAGAATCGTATGTTCCAACTGAGCTGAGAGCTCCTTGGGTTTACCTTATGGAAAATTATTTGCAAGATATTCATACCGCATCCCCCAGTCCTGGCTTCTAAACCGGAGGGGGATAGGGGCTTCTTGTCTCTTGTTTGCAGAGAAAAAAAGACTCACGGCACCTAAGGAAAGTATTTCTACAGTTGCATTATTTACATAAATAAATAATTCTACAATTGTATGATCATCACATGACTCAGTCAAATGCTCCTTTTCGGGTGGTTGTTAATCCTTGCACATATATGCTAAAGATATGCCCGACCTCCATTTAAAAGACTGATGTGGAATCCCAGAGACTTTCAACGTCTCTGTGAATAGCTGTCAAGATGGTATGTGCTGTCATCCTACTTGAAGCAGATTTGTTCATCTTAACTATTCATCCTTAAGTATGATAGAAAAAATAGAAATGCTAAGCTTGGGGAATACAAAACGTTGCCTGTTATTAGCTAAATGATTACTTTGCTACTATGAGAGACGAACATACGATACATCAGGTTTCATTCTCTTCCACTCTGACTTGTGCCTGTGGCCAAAGACATCCCTGGTCGTGTCTGATTGAACTAAATAATTCATTTAGCTCACATTGAAATTAGCACATTAGGGAAACCTTTTTCGGTAAGGATGGAATTCTGATAGCCGACAGCTTTGATAGTTTCACAGAGCTTTTGCCAGTCACAAATAGCATAGTTAAACTGGTTTTATTAAATTGGTCGCATGAGCTAAGATAAAAGGAGCTTGCAAGTTGCTATAATAATTTAGTAGACGTGAGAACACTCATTAGTGCGGCATAGCAGAATTCAGAAGCATTCGTTAGCTTCAGTGTTCTTGAGTGGGAGAGGGAGAGACAGTGAGGTCGGGCTTGGATGAAGGAAGAAATAAATGAGTCATGAACGTGGAGGGGATGGGATCTAACCTTTCAACTCCGTTCCCCCCTGCTCTGCGAGTCGCGTCTTCCCCGACACCCAGTTAGCTTCGATCAAAACAATCTTCATGAAACTTTCATCGTCTCTGGCACTCCTCACTCCGATGTCAGGGTCAAAAGCCTTCAAATGCTTAAACTGCAGTATTATACCATATAGCCATTAAACAACCTTTCAGCCATCCAGCCTTTTAAAACGATTATGAGTGCTGAGGCTGAGTTGGGGTTTGAATTTAAAGGCAGTGAAAACATTTTCTTCAGATGAAAAAGTGCATTTTTGTGTTGCACTTTAAAGAAAGTTCTGTATTTCCTGGATGGTTGTGTAGTTGTGGGAAGGGAATCATGTTATCCTTGTGTTAAGAGCTGTCTGGAGGGATTTGCAGGGAGCTATTTTTGCTTAGTGAGTGTGGTTTGGCTCTGTCTAGGATACAGGACACCACAAATGTACTAGAATATCAATCTGGGTGCAAAGAAAATTGGTCTAAATTTCATTAGATTGCTAACAAACCAACTTCTATGTCTTACACCTTGGATGCCTAAGATATTAATTAACCGATCCCTTGACTGATCACCTCAGGCAAAAACACATTTACTATCCTTGCTAAAAGTACAGTGTAATTTCGATTTTTAGTTTATTGGTTTTTACCAACAGGTTTTACACTCACAAAAAAACTTATTAGAAAGCTGTCATCGCTGTGTACCAAACTTTTGGCTTTCTTATGTTGTCTCTGAGATCCATCTCAATAAAATACAATAAGTGACGTCGTTCTCACTCACCACCAGCTCCCTGTCCAACCATCTTTGGCCACGGAGGGACTGTCTCAATCAATCACTGTGGCCTCAGAGCAAGAGAATCGACCAAACCAGTCAGTTGGGTGCACTAATAAAAGACTGGATGTTGATTAACTGGGTGAGAACGTGTGTGTGTGTGTGTGTGTGTTCTTATGAGTGACTATCTATGTGCAATACACCACCCACCCCGCCACCCAGGACCTAACTGTCACCCCGCCCTCACAACAAATGGTCCCACATGTTCCTGCTGCAGAGGACAGAAACATGGCTGCTCTTGACCTTCCCCTTCAGGGCCAGGGATGAACATGAACACCTGTACACAGCCACTCAGAACTGGGCTTTGAGCGGAGACCTCAGAGCCCGTCGGTCCCACAGGGGGATGGCTCTTGTTTCTCTGAAGACTTTTAATGAACATCCTGTTTCATAAAGGTACTGGTTGCTGGACACCTCTACAATTACCCCTTTTCAACCTCGGCGTTACATGAAGACAGGTCTGTATGAGTCACATGTACAAAATTAGTGGTATAGTGTCGTTAGTGTTGTATGAGTCAGAGTTGCGAGTTAAAAATGAGTTCAAGCACAGACTAATTGACAGATGATGGTACCACTTGAGTCAAAACCCTTTCATCAAATCGTCCTAGGTCCAGATGAGGTTAATTATGAAATGTGAAGTTGCACTCGATTTAAATATACTTTTGGGGATTCTCTTAAAATTACTAAGAGTGGATAATTCAGCTCCTTGGATCAAAGGCGTCCTCCACTGGTTGACATTGTGGTAATGTGTGTTAAGCCATGTTTTTTATGTACCGTACATGTCCTGCCTATCAGATAGTTTTATCATTCGGAATCAGTCAACATACTAATCAGTCAGCATACTTATCTCTTTAGTGTGGTCTGAGTTAAAGACTACTTTTCAGTATGCCGTTTACAGTAACATTCTGTCCTGTATGGGATGTGACCCAAATGACCTTGCTGGGCTCAATCAAATGCTATAACCTATGGAGTAAGTAAGAATGGTCACACTTCCTCCAATCAAATGTAACCGCCCAGCATTAACAATTTTTTGTGATTTAGTGGATGATTTATTCTTTAATCTGACCATGAAATGGGATTCAGCTGCAGTGTTGGTACGGCATTTCTGGTCAAGTACTAATTCCGTTTTGGACAGATGCTATAGGGATATCAAATAAATGCCAAGAGCTCAAACCATATTTTTCAGAACCAAGCCAAGAACGCTTCTAATTAATTTGGCAATCACACCTTTGAGCTGGAATCCTCATTAAAGCAGGTCACAGATTGCATTCATTAAATTATATATAGGGCATTTATCAATTCATATATAATGAACTCTGTAACGTTTAACTTTGCCAGCTGGCAGAACGTACGTGGGGGAGAAGCTCAACATTTTAGGTCCAGAATTTCCATTAATAATTTACTTGAAGTTTCTAATTTTATTGCACTATTATATCTTGCAAATCCTTAATAAGTAAATGTGAGTGATTGCTATAAATTAGTTAGAGGGAGTGGGTGGGCATCTGTGGCGGCTGGGGGGGTATAACCCAGCTACAATTCCATCAGGCAGAGGACAGATGCTCCTCCTATTGTACAACACAGTGCCTCGTAAAGCCACTGCACCAGAAAATGACCAATGTTTTGTGGTTGTATTTGTGTGCAATGGCAGTTGGCATATTATCCTCTCAGACAGCGATTGGTATTCTCAAGGTCAGCTTGTCATTACAGACCTAGGTCAACAAGGTGAAACACAACATCCACACCTGGACTTGAAAAATGAATTGCTACTTCCATAGAAATAATTTAGAGAGCAACAGAGACGATGGCAGAACCGACAAGCTAACACATAATGTGACATTACCCTTGCTCGGACACATTTACTTATTTCATTCAAGTAGGAGGGAGAGGGAATATCAAAAGCAAGAATATTCCAACATAAGCATTGCAGACCAGTAAGTGCTTCAGCCAGGGATCCAAAACCTGTCCACAACCAAAGGAAATGGTGCAGTCTACGATATAACCGTTCATTGGCAGAGGCATCACAGAAAGTGAGCTTTCAGGTCGGGGGTGTTGTCTGAGTGCTCCACCTCCTCTGTGATCCAGGGTGATGCCAGAGTCTTCGATCGGATGACATAAGGTGTCAATAAAGTAATAGGTTGCTTGAAGTCCCTGTGATGGGGGGAAGCTTCATCAAAGTTCTACCAAACCATGGTTGTATTTTTATTTGACAATAATCTATTTTTGAATATTCGTATTGTCATTTCCTGTGTCATTTAAGCTCTGAAGGATACGTATTCACACATTTTATCCACTTTCTGGAAGTTATCTTCTGAACTTTTTCAATAATGCCAGTAATGAAATATATGGCATTAGGTGCTTTTACATTTCAATCAAAATCGCTTTCAAACTGTGAGTGCATATTCTTAGCATTCTTCCCAGGGTGCCGGGTAGGAAAAGAGATGAAGAGGACACAGTGGGTGGATATCGTCTTTCTCACATGCTCTCATTGACACCTAGGATCATATCAGTGGTAGATAGGTAGTCTGGTTCATACTGTCCCTGCTATCTATAGGACTTAAGACATCATAGAATACAGTTTAACCCTACTGAAATCATCCTACCTGGTCCAACACGTGCAGTCCTCTAAAGGCAGAGAAGAAGACATTTTAAAAATGTCCAGACTACGTTTTTTGCAGTCTGAAGGTTAAATACAACCAATTAATTATTTATTCATTATAAATGCTACATGCAAATCCATTCAATAACGTGGCATTTCACAGAGAGCGCCAGCCATGAGACGTGCAGGGTGACCTTGCTCTACTGTGGTTCTGTGCATGTGTGCGTATTCCTTCTTGCCTTTCCTGCCACGTCCGAGAGTGTGTGATCCCTTCATCCTTGCTGTGAAATTGAGTCTTTCCCACCCCTCACTTTCCTCTCATACACATTTACAATTCCTTTCAGAGAATCTCTCTCTCTCTCTCTCTCTCTCTCTCTCTCTCTCTCTCTCTCTCTCTCTCTCTCTCTCTCTCTCTCTCTCTCTCTCTCTCTCTCTCTCTCTCTCTCTCTCTCTCTCTCTCTCTCTCTCTCTCTCTCTCTCTCTCTCTCTCTCTCAGAAAATGGTTTTCACCCCTGCATTTTCTGTATCGTCTATTCTCTATAGGTTTTGAGATTTTCGCAAACAATTTGGCCAGAGGCTTGTCTTGTCAAGCTCTTTATCTCCTCAATACAACAGCTGTGGAGACAGTTTTCCCGAAAGAAAGGCCAACAGCTTGCCAATATTGTGTGCTGTAGAAACAGCTGCTCAGCTTGCCCCGTGAATGAATGATTTTGTGCAGGGACACACAGTGTTTGTTTTATCGCATTAAAGACACGTTGTGTGATTGGTTGAAAGCATCTCTGGAGTACAGGAATCCCTACTTTCTTTCAGATGAAGTTAAAAAAAAGTGGAGGATGTGGAATTTGGCGACTGTGTCCAATTAAGAAAATATGAAAACAAGTCATTTTCCATTTGTACTGTAAGCAACCGGTTCACATGATCTTCTCGCACAAGACTCTTCTCTTCATTGTCATCTTTTCTTCATAATTATCCTGTGAGTCCGACCTCTGGTGAAAGTTTTGCCTCTACTTTCATGAAAAGTAAAGCATCTTCCAGCATCCCTGCTGTGAAACCCGGTCTCTTCGCATAGCGCCAACTATGGGGATGTAAATCCTCTGAACCAGCTCAGGAAAACCATCCCCGGTTCCCGACTCTCATACTCTTTGTTGTTCTGGCTCTTCTGGTTCTGCTGGGTTCAAGTAGTTCTTCGTTGTTATATATTGCTGTTTGTGCATATTCAAAAATACCAGAAGTGGCCAGTTAAAAGGCCATCTGAGTTTCTCAGAGAAACTTTAGGAAAGTGGAATGGAGCTCTCAATAATTGAATTCCATTGAGCCCTGAAGGAACTTAAGACCACACAGCTATGTCTAATAGCTTGTAGGCAAAGTGGATGTTTACCATTACCACTACTTCGATGCATCATTTAGTCTACTCACCCAATTCTGAATTGGGCTGTTGATGATGTTGGACCTTGTCTTATAGTCGTTCTTTTCGTTGTAAACAAACAACCTATTAGGCGACATAATAGTTTTCCATCACCCAAACCCTGAATCTGCACTCCAGTCCTCTGCACCTCTATATTGGGAAATATTTACTGCTCCTTAACTGGAGAAATGTGCTGACAGTCACATAAACCCCGTTTGCAATTACTCTGAATACCGTATTCCTTCTAGACCTGGCACCATTTCCTAGAGATTACAAACTCCAAGCGACCTGTTACCATTTTATTGACTACAAAATTGAAAATAAATAAATATCCTGTAGTAACTTCCTGAAACTCATTGCCAAATCCAATTACTTCCACATCAACCACAATAAAACGGCAGCATCTGGTTGGCTCAAGCTAAGCGCACCTTCTCTGCATGATGCGGCTAGTGTACTGCTAGTGGAGCACCACTTGAAGCCTAATAATTCACAACTTGAATAAATACAAAAGGCATTTATTACAAAAGCAGCAAGAAAAGCTGGATGAGACTGTGAGCTGCACCAGTTGGGATATCTTTCAGTTTTTTCTCCATACTAACAGGCGGGTTGGCAGGAATCCCTGCCTTCTTTTTTTCAGACAAAGGGAAGAAAAACTGTGGACAATGTGGAATGTGGAGACTGTGTCCAGCAAAGAAAAAAATGAAACTAGGCCTTTTGTCATTTTTAAACAACTTGTTGACTTCATTTTTGAACCGGGGGAGGAACACGCTGGAGGACGACATGGATGCTTAACCTAGCGGCGACTGCACTCGCCTTGGTTCAAGTC
Organism: Micromesistius poutassou; assembly: GCF_964030765.1. NCBI lineage: Eukaryota > Metazoa > Chordata > Actinopteri > Gadiformes > Gadidae > Micromesistius > Micromesistius poutassou. The sequence continues at coordinate 12,889,517 of NC_140272.1, forward strand.
CTTCTGTCAAACACAATTCTTGTCTGTTGAGAAATCCTGAAGGGAGCTTGTGCGGCCGCCAGCGACCAGGGGTTCCACTGTGGATCCATGGCATGCTATCTGACCTTTGCGTGAATGGGAAATGTCCTCCAGAGATCAATGGAGGAAGCACGTGACAAGGAATGCATTATCTGCCGCTTTCAGTTTTGGCCAATCCCCCCGTAAAATCTAGGACCCATTCGCCGTCCTTAAAAGAGTGATCCCAAGATTGATCGAGTAACGATTCATTTTTGGGACAGGCCCATTCCTCAAGGTTTCAGCGAGAATGCAGGTCACATACTAACACTGGGTGTTGCATTCTTTACACTCGTTCTCCCATTGATAGAGTTGGAGACATTCATAATGAAAAGCCTTCAAAAGAGAAGAAAAACCCACACATCCTCTCGACTCGGAAGACATGCCAGAAGAAATACCTGAGGTCTGAATAATCCTCTGTTGGAAAGGGTGATATAGTGCCTGTTTGTATCTTAATGGCGGACACAGTTATACATTTAAATATGTAGGGGAGGATAAAGGGTTAACATCTGCCTGGAATCAATAGTAGAAGATATATTAATGAGGGCCATGTGAGGCGGTAGAACTTTATGCATTACGTGTATAGGTTTCACAAATATGTGACAAGTCTGCAGTGCTGTTTCCCTGCCTGCTGTAGGATTCTGTGAGAACAAGTTGATATGTAATTGAAAGCAGCTCAGCAGTTCACCTGAGCAACTGCTGCCCAAATTATTATTCGCAGACTCTGTGAACCAATGGGGCGCCTCTGATTTAATTTGCAGAGTGCACTAACCCAAATTAAACTCTGTAAATGGTATTCAATAAGCGGTTAACTAGTTGGATAATAAGCCACTGGCAATTCTTCTTCAAATGTTTATCTAATACAATGTTGGTGTTTGCCATTCAATTTCTTAATATTAACAAAATACAGAATACAAGCAACACATAATTGCTCTACTGGAGAGCACTACAGAACAACTCTTCTCTAATCATGTGAGCGCAGTGCCTTCGGTATATCCTAATGTATTTCACACCAGCAGACTTAAGTAGGTCCCCCCCATTTCTCTGTCTGTCCTCATCTCCACATCTCTAACTCCCTCTCGCTCTCCCACTCTCCCTCTCTCTTGGCATTTTCTACTCTCTCTCCATGTCATTCTATTCAAGATAAGCGTATATGGGACCTGCTGGGCCAAAAGTGGGTCTTGAAATCTATTTGATGTTGTACATTAAAAAGGTTCACCTTTATTCTGTTTCAGAGCAGACATCTTTCCCCCTTCGAGTTCTAACTGATGAGTTGAAAGACCAACACTCACTGAATCAGAAAAAACAAGCTAAACTCTAATTATTTTCATACTACATACTGACAAAGTGCTACCATTAGAGCAGCCAGTAGCTTTGTGTGACAGTTCAGGAAGGGTTGAGGAGCCATGGAGAGCCGCGTGGGGATGTTTGACGCCGTGTTGAGTGAGGTGCTTTGTTAAAAAGCTGGTTCCATTTTGTCTCTCTCTGTTAAGCATGTGTACCTTATTACAGGAAGGCCGTCGGGATGGCTGTGGCTGTCCCTTAAACCTTAAAGGACAATTCCGATATTTTGAACGTGGTTGACACTGAAATTTTGACCATTGGTCCTGTCTCGGGTATTTAGCTAATTTAGAATCGCCCCTGCTTGCTTCAGAATGGCTTATGGTTTACGTTTGGTTGTAGTCTTTTTGCTCGGTTCTCCGTCTCAACAGTAGGGCTAGAACCAAGCGAAAAGACTACAACCAAATGTAAACAGCCCCCCTTTCCGTTAATGGCCATCGAGCATTGAGTCTTCCAACAGAAATCAATGGGATTTCCAAAATGCGATAAATGTGCAATAAAACAGGACAGAAACTGTATTTCGCTATGATACTTCATCTGGAACATCAACAAACACCACTTACCACTCGGTGAGTTGCACATTTCTGAAAACTAATGTTTAGGGTTGTTTTAAGGACAGGTTTTTTGCATGCACGTAGCCAGCCTTTCTGAAGCAGGCAGGGGCGATTCTAAATGAGCCAAATACCCGAGACAGGACCAATAGTCAAAATTTCGGTGTCAACCACTCAATTTCATCCTAGACAACCCAGAAATAGGCTAGTGACAAACAGTCAGAAAGGGCTTTAGTTTTTGAGATACCCCTACCGGAGGTAGAACTAAACCCAACAATGTTTTTCCTCATCTCTAAGGTCTCCCATACATGAAAGTGATTCTTGGCTAAAATATTTTTACTGCTAAGATTGTGAAATTGACAGATATTGTTATATACCTCCAAACAAAAAAAGGCCTAAAATATAGCCTGTCCGTATGGGAGTTAAGACATATAAACTAATGCAGAATGATAACACAAGTTCTGAGAGCTTTGAGACTTGGCAAGTTTGTAGCCAGGGAGTCACTTCACCTACTGGAAAAACCTGGATGTGAATATCTTGATGTATGAAGTAGATGGAGACCTATAAACACATACCTAAAATAAGCGGACAGTGAAAAAAATGATTTCTATGCAGAATGTTATCATTTACTTTGTAGTTGCTTTGCCAGGCATTATCATAGGAACACATAAGATGGCTTGTTGGAAAGGTGGGATTGTGCTGAATCCAGCAATACCAAACATGTATATATGGTAAGAACAATGAAGATGGTATCTCACTCAATGTATGAGGTGTCCGGATGAAAGAAGATGAAAATGAAAGAAAATTAAACCAGTCCAATTCCCAATATCAGTGGTCAGAGGAATTTTGATAAATTCAATAATACTGCAAATTAACTTACATGAGGTAAGTGCTGCTGTATATTATAATACATTTAATGATTATATTTTTAATATGGCACATTGTATTATATAGTTCATACGGAAAGAAAGATCCAATTGAATCAGGTTATAATTGAAAGGAACACCTATATCAAAATATTTACATCCACTTGAATTTCTTTGTAGTCAAGTAATTACTGAATAATGGGAAATAATGTTGGCAGCTTTGGTCTCTCCAGACCAGAAGTGGGCAGTAGAACCCACTACCCCCTTGATGTGACCTTTGATGTGACCTTTGATGTGGTTGAATTAGAAATAGAAGACCTTTGACCAATGATGAAGCTAGCTACATCATTGTCTTCATGGATATTTTCCTAAACTGACAGGTAAATCATTGCATTACAATCATTACATTTCATGTCAAAAGGCTGACCTAGAATCATACAAGTAGTTAAATAGCCTAGCTAAGAAAGTGCTTAGCCCTCTGAATTAGCACCATTCTTTCTGCTAGCAACAAAACTGTAGAGTGAATTATATTATTATGTTATGTTATGTTTTTATTATGTTTATGTTTATATTATGTTATTATATTATTATGTTATTATATTATTTTAGGGCTGAACGATTTATCGTTTTCTGATCGAAATTGAGATTTCAGACAACGCGTTCTCGTGATCGCCAAAGCCGCGGTTTCTTCCGTGTTCCTGACTGACCCGAGATCTGTTGTCAACTATTTATACCGGCACTTGAGAAATCACCACAAGCATTTGCACGACGAGTGCATGACGAAAAAGTCCGGTGAAAAGTCTCCCCCCGTCAACAATTCCGACCGCGGACCCTGTTATAATGTAATGTCCCCAATTAATGTAAAGCAATTGGCCCGCCGGCATATCGCATTTCAGCGTTAACGCGCGTCTCGGCGTGGTAACCCTGGCGCGTCAACTCCGGCAGCCCGTACTCCGTACCTCCCCCCCGTCAACAATTCCGCCCGCGGACCCTGTTATAATGTAATGTCCCCAATTAATGTAAAGCAATTGGCCCGCCGGCATATCGCATTTCAGCGTTAACGCGTTGACGCGCGTCTTGGCGCGGTAACCCTGGCGCGTCAACTCCCCCCCCCCCCCCCCCCCCTTGAGTTTGACACCCCTTGTTTACAGAATAGATGTGCAATATCTACCAGAAAAATCGCAATTAGATCTTTTCCTGAAATCGTTCAGCCCTAGAGTGAATGTGTAATTTAACATTTTATTATAAAAATTCTAATTCTAAATGTATATTATTTTCCCTTTTTCCTAGTCTGTTGAATTATGGAGGATGTCTTACAGACATTGGATCCAAATCTTTGTATCATTTGTGGGAATCATTTTGAAAAGGGCAAGAAAAAAGATCCCTATGTCCAAAACCCCACAGTAGAAGGCCTCCAACGCATACTTACTCTTGCTCAGCAGAGAGATGATGATGTCCATAAAAACCTTGCTCCATATAGAGATGACATACTTTCAGCCAAAATTAAAGTGTCATATCATGTATCATGTAGAGCAAACTACTGCAAGAAAAAAAACAGTGAGCAGCAAGTTGCAGATGTTGAGAGTGAGAGCACATCTGTGCCAAGAAGGCTGAGTAGGTCTGATACAGCATCATTTAACATACGGAGAGATTGTTTCATTTGTGAGAAGGCCAGCACTAGACCAGAACATCTGACAGCCATTTCAACTGGTACAGGCACGAGCACCAGAGAAAAGGTCCTTCATGCAGCTTCTGAAAGGCTTGATGAAGATGTACATCTTCGGATTCTTTCATGCCCAGATCTCTTTGCATATGATGCTAAATACCATAAAAAGTGTCTTGCACACTACATCTCTGAACGAAATATAGTAGCTGCCAGACGAAGAAAAGAATCTGAAAAGAAGCAGACAAATGTCTATGACAAAGCCTTTATCAAGCTAACTGAAGAAATTGATAAAACAGTGTTGTCCAAGGATATGAAAGTTCAAACTCTCAACTATTTGACTGATAGCTACGATGACATACTAATGAGCATTTCTGAGGAAGATGTGTCCACGGTCCAACACAAGAAATACAGATCCTGGAAACTAAAGGGAAAGCTGATGCAGCATTACAAAGACAGGCTGGTATTTGTTCCACGTCCAGGAAAGTCAGATCTGGTGTGTTCGGAGACTATGACTGTAGGTTGTGCACTGAGGGAAGCTGCTCTACTCAGAGAAAAGACTGAAGAACATACAGAAGACTATGAGACAACACTTCCAGAGACAAGTCAGAGTCTTTCTGAAACTCAATTATTACACAGGGCTGCAGACATATTGAGGAAAAGCATGGAGCAGGTAGAGCATGACAGTAAATCATATGTCAGCAGTGATCGTCTATCACGTTGTCAATGCAGCAAGTATGTACCAAACACCCTGTATGATTTTGTGAACTGGTGTGTAGATTCACGTGCCCACAGAGGTTACCAAACATGTGATGATGACCCAGCTTCGAAGGACAATCTGTGTGTGATAGCAATCTGTCATGATCTCATTGGGCAGAGCCGTCACATCCATACGCCAATCACACTGGGACTCGCCATTTTGATTCATCATGAGTTTGGTAGTAAGACACTCATCGATGAGCTCAGTGCAATGGGGCACTGTGTTTCCTATACAGAGGTTAGGCATTTCCTCACATCTGTGGCAGCAGACCAGATATCAAGGACAGAAAGAGGTGTCTACATCCCAACAGGCCTCACTGGAGTCGCTGAACATGGAATTGTTGATGCAGCCATCGACAACTTTGACCAAAATGAAGATACCCTGGATGGGAAGCATACAACTCATGCTATGGCTTCTGTTGTGTTCCGAAGAGGCCAAGTCTCCACAGCAGATACATGCCTAGCACGGGTTCCAGAGAGGTCCCTCACCACCTTAAACACATTCGACCTGAATGGAGATACACTTCACAGGTACTTATTTTTGACATTGACATTTTTTTTAAATCTATTTTTATGTTTTAATGTTATGGTATCCACTTCCACTTCCACTTCCACTTACCACTTCCTTTACAAGGAAAGATCACAATGAGACTGGGAGGTATGCATATCACGATGGCTTACCTGGCAAGCATCGGAAAGCTGTATGGCGATGGTGGACTCTTTGACATACTTACTGAGTCAGATGTGTATGCAGAGGGAACAGCTCGACAGATGCTTCAAGGGAAACAGCTGGCAAGAGGAGTAAGGAGCATAAAGCTAGCCTCTGAGGCTCTGTTCAGGCTCTTCTGGAAAGCTATGCAATCATGGCTTGAAAAACAAGGCCAATGTGCAATGACTGAAGAACAAGAGCAACTCCTACGAGATGTACAGCATGCATTTCATGGTAATGACAAGGCCACTGCTCAACAGTTCATCGGTGAGGTGGAGACTGAACTCCATGAGATTCAGAAGAAAATCCAGAAGTTCACAAATGAGGGAGTTAAGCAATCAGCAACATTTGGATACTGGATAATGTTCCTAAATGGTGCTGATCTGTTGCTACGGATCCTTCGCTCAGAACGCGAAGCTGACTTTCAACTTCACCTGAATTGCATGTGTGAAGTTATGCCTTGGTTCAGAGCTGCTGGAAGGACCAATTATTCCAAGTACATGCCTGTCTATGTTGCAGAAATGAAAGCCCTTGAACATGAACAACCAGAAGCATACACATTCATGCAGCAAGGTGGGTTTGTTGTTCGCCGGTCTGAGCATCGAAGCTTCAACTGTGTGGCATCTGATCAGGCACTGGAGCAAACCATTAATCGTGAAGGCAAGAGTCAGGGTGGAGTTGTTGGTTTTACATTGCGAAAGGGAGCTCTCACAAGATGGCTGATGACAAGACATGTGACCACAGCGTATGTGGATGCCATGAAAGAGCTTTGTGACACTGATGCAAAGGGCCAAAAAGTACACCAGGAGCATGGAGCATCCAGAACGGAAAGAGACGAGAGAGACATACAGAAGATAATGGAAGCTGTGGAGCAGAGACAGAATCCTTTTGATCTTGAAAGCATTCCTGAGGAATTGATCAATATTGCAAGTGGTCAGGTTGCATCTGAGAAGGTTGCAAAAGGGCTCTCAAACTTCCTCCAAGATGGTGCAAAGCAGAATGCCGTCTTTATTGAAGAACGTCTGGCAAAATCAAAAAGAACAAAGAGCTTCTGGGAGCCTGAGAAAAGAAACCACTGTGCAACCTTCAAGGATATGAAAACATCAGTTGGAGTCCAGTCTAGACAGGTTCACATGGACTCAGATGTGCTCTTTCGAAGGTTACTGGCTGTTTCCAAGCAGCGAGAGGTGTCCATGGAAACTGTGATGTCTCACGAACTCGCAGCTGTCCCGCCCTCTTTGTTTTATGATGATGGAAGCATGAGGAAGACAAGTAAAGCTGACCTTGCCAAGAAACTGGAGGCTGTTGTTGAAGAGTCACAGCAGCTGCCAAATGTTGATGTACCATCAGCATACATCATCGATGGCATGGCTCTCATACAGACTCTCCATGATTCAGCCTTTCAAACATTCAACGACCTGGCCGAGTGTGTCTGGAAAAAGATCACAATGTTAATGGGAAAGGAAGGCATCAGCTGTGTTGTTGTAGTGTTTGACAGATATGACCATCAACACTCAGTCAAAGATCTAGAGAGGCAAAGAAGAGGCACCATTCAAACCACACGAACACATATCATCACAGGACAAGCAAGTGTTCCAAACTATAGGAAATACCTTAAGATCAGTGGAAACAAGGCTGCTCTATGTAGCTTTGTGAGTAACTACATCACAAGTACTGGGCCGATGAGACTCTCTTCAGAGAACACAGTTATCTTGGCTGGTGGATTTGATAATGGTGAGGAAGTAAAGAGGGTTAGGAAGTCAGGCATCGACAATTTGACAGAGCTTTACAGTGACCAGGAGGAGGCAGATACGAGACTGGTGTTACATGCAATACACCTTGCAAGGTCACATTCTCGTCTAATAGTCAAATGTGATGACACAGATGTGCTGGTTTTGCTGATCTACTATACAAGCAAAGGAATGTTTGGATCCTCTGCAGTTTTCATGCACTCTGGACATGGCCTGAAGGAAAGATTCATCCCAGTCTGTTCAATCACTCAGAAGCTTGGACCGGTTCTTTGTGATTGTTTGCCTGCATGCCATGCCCTCACAGGTTGCGATACAACAAGCAGCTTATACAGAATTGGGAAGACCACTGCCTTCACAAGACTGAAGTCCCATCTGAGTGAGCTGAAGGAAATGACTAAGTTTGGACTTTCTGGAAGCCTGCAAGAAGCTTTGCCTGTGGCAAGAAAATATGCCCTGCTCCTGTATGGCCAAAAGAAAAGGGTGGATGGACATCTTTGCACCAATCTGGATGAGCTGAGGTACACACTTGCATCTACCACAGATTCATCTGCAGCAAATCTACCTCCAACAGAAGATGCCTTCCAGCAACATGTGTTGAGAGCCTTGTATCAAACAGCAGTGTGGCGTCACAGCCACCTGGCCAGGCCTCATCTCTGGAACCCAGTTGGTAGAGGATGGAAGCTCAGAGAAGATGGGTCCATTGAACCTGTGATGTTCCAGAAGGAACCAGCACCTAAAGAAGTCAGAGACATCACCCATCTGTACTGTAAAGATGGAAAATGCAATGATACCACCAAATGCCAGTGTCTTGCAGTGGGATTGACTTGCACTGAGTTTTGCTCTTGCTCTTTTCCAGACTGTCCAAATGTGACTCATTTTGTCACTGATGATGATGTGGATGAGTGACAATGAAATGTTATAGTTTAAGTAATAGTTTTATTAAAAGGCTCATCAATGCCAAACTGCAATCCTGACTCCTGGTCTCTTGTGTGTGCTATTGCCAGGCCCTAAGCCTTAACTAGACTCACCTCAGATAGGACACTACAGCACATTGCAATGCAATGAGTTCTTTCATTTGGGACAGCTAAAACATCTAATTATGAATGATTGCATGGTTTATTTTATATTATATATATTATATATTTATATTAGATTTTTATATTTGGTTGGCTGGATTTAGCGCAACGACATCCTTCCAATAAGCCATTTTATGAGTTTCGAGGACAGTACAAGTAGTCACTGTAAAAGTGTCATCTTTCAATTTCAGTCTTTGTTTCCATATGTATAGATATATACAGTGTATATACAATGTGCTATATTATTTGTGTCATTATTAAATGTGTAGTATAGAGCAGCACTAACCTCTTACTTAATTTGCAATTTGCAGCTTTGGACTTTTATATCAGAGTTTCATTTTCTTTCATCCGGACACCTCATACATTGAGTGAGATACCATCTTCATTGTTCTTACCATATATACATGTTTGGTATTGCTGGATTCAGCACAATCCCACCTTTCCAACAAGCCATCTTATGTGTTCCTATGATAATGCCTGGCAAAGCAACTACAAAGTAAATGATAACATTCTGCATAGAAATCATTTTTTTCACTGTCCGCTTATTTTAGGTATGTGTTTATAGGTCTCCATCTACTTCATACATCAAGATATTCACATCCAGGTTTTTCCAGTAGGTGAAGTGACTCCCTGGCTACAAACTTGCCAAGTCTCAAAGCTCTCAGAGCTTGTGTTATCATTCTGCATTAGTTTATATGTCTTAACTCCCATACGGACAGGCTATATTTTAGGCCTTTTTTTGTTTGGAGGTATATAACAATATCTGTCAATTTCACAATCTTAGCAGTAAAAATATTTTAGCCAAGAATCACTTTCATGTATGGGAGACCTTAGAGATGAGAAAAAACATTGTTGGGTTTAGTTCTACCTCCGGTAGGGGTATCTCAGAATTTGGGGGGCATTGTCACTAGCCTAAAAGGGGGCTCAATGTTCAAAGTACTGGAATTGTCCTTTAAGCAACATTGAGAAGACTATCTTTTTTGCACTATTACTACTACCATGCTGCACTTAGATGTTAGGAAATTTCGGTTATTTACCGTGAGCTGTCATTTCAAACACCAGATTTATAACATTTGTGTAAAGACGAGACCATTGGCTAAACGTAAAGCACTGTATTTATATTACACAATAGCCCAACACCAAACCCCTCAGCCGTTGCCCGTTTTCATGTCCAGGACACAGCAACAGTGTCTCAGAGAACGGACCAATTAAGCCACTTCTTAAGCCGTGTTTCCACTGCAGGAACTTTCCCAGGAACTATGAACCATTGGAGGCACTCAGTATGTGTCCACTGCAGGAACCATGGGGGGGGGGGGGGATTTCCAGAAACACAAAGTCCTCTTATTGCATCCATAGTGGTGAACTACATTCATATCATTAGCGCTTCCTGTTATATGTGTTGATCATTCTTCTTGATAGTGGTGCTACAAGCCAATGTTTACCTGCGCTGTGAGACATGAAAAAAGGTTTTGATTACATGACCATGTGCAGTTGTATTGCAACTTCTTCTGAAATAGTGCTGGCCTACTTTTAGGCAGTTATTTTGTTGGTCCGATTTTTCTCCAAGTATTTCTCACTTTTTCATGTCCTTTATTCTTTATATGCCTGATGTAAAATTACCTTCATTTGGCTAACCTTCGTGGGTCTTCAGGCCACAGTGGAAACAAAGACCACAAGGGGCTGAGGAAACCTTTTAAAGTCATACCTGGGACTAAAAGTTCTGGGGGATTTTGGTGGAAACCCAGCTTTAAATATCAACTCTGTTAATCATACTCATCAGTGGCAGCTGTGTCTGCTCCTCCAACGAGACACACCTGGCTCGTTGGAGGAGCAGACACAGCACACACAACGATGACCACACCCCCTCTTGCCTAAATTACGAAACATGATTCAAGTCAATATCTGTGTTTACTGTGAAGAATAGCAATGTGCTGGCTTATTCTTCTTATACTACCTATAGCGCCGTCATTTTGCAACAATATCAACGTTTGCTGTTTATTGTGTTCCCAATCCCAATGGGCTACTCAGACATGCATGGTCATGCATGGACATGTTTGAATGGACATGCATTTTCTGAATAGAATCTCTGCCGTTACAGATAAAAATTTCAAACAAAGTAGAAAGAGGGCACAAACTAGCCTCAGGCATCCCAAAGTTCTGTCACACTGATGGACTGTGCATACAAAATGTTTGAACAAAAATATCCCTGGCTTCTCCAGTTTCCTGGCATTGAACCGTTAAATGAAAATTGTGCCTTTTAGAAGTGACCGTTCACCAGGGACTTTTGTATTTCTTTCTATGTTGAAGCTTACACCAAAGCATCAGTTTCCAGCCTTTATATTCCAGCTTTATTCCTGGGGTTTGGGCATGCACATGTGTATCTGTGTGTGTGTGTGTGTGTGCTCCACTTTCTGGGTTATAGCCGAAAGGAGCCTCTCAACGATAGACAGCCCTACCCAATCAGAAACAAGGATGGCTGTGGCTGTCCCTTTAGCATTACACAACACTAAGAAGACAATATATATTTTGCACTTTTGGTACTACTATGCTACACTTAGACGTGTGGACATTAAGTTTTTTAATCGTGAGCTGCCATTTCAGACACCTGATTTATACTAAAACTAGGTTTTATTTTTACATGCTACGTCATTACTGAAATAATGCAGTATTGATCTTGGCAGTTGTACCTGTGCTGATCCCTCAGTAATAAAAACTTCTTAGACGATCCTGCCCCCTGAAGGAACAACACTCTCTGGACCTGATGTGTCTAATCAAGAAATGCATGTTTAACCCTGGGGTTAAACTGTGGGGGTATTAGTGTATGTCAATGCTTTGCAAGCAGTAAATATATAATACAGATGTTATCGTCATGTTTGCATTATTAACTTTGCTGAAGACCAGATTTATATTTTTCTAAAACTTGATCGAACCAAAGGTTGAACTTAAAATAAATGGCTTTGCAACAATACTCAACATACTTACAAAACCACTCTTTCCATGACAAATCAATACTCCAACCACATCAGTCAATATTAGGTATGTAATGTAAAGGATGTCCCCACCAATCGATAGGGTGTCATCACCCAACCTAGATAACAAGTTTGCATTGATTAAACCTGAATATGATCAAAAGCATTATATATATATATATATATATATATATATATATATATATATATATTATTATTGACCACTCAAACAGCAAGACTCTTAGTAATGCATGAAAATAAATGACCCCACATTCATATTGCCCTGAAGGAGAGATTTGACCCATGCTGTGAGAGAAAAAACACCAATGTGCGTGTGTAGAATTGTTGAAATTTCTTATGTATAATTAATTACACCATAAATCCTTGCCGCATTTGAATCATAACTATTTCAACATTTGATAAAATCATTTCTTTACTCATTTCTTAGTTTTGCCCATTGCAACAGAAAACCTTAATGGGATAATTTGCTTTTCTTTCATCAGAAATTATTGGTCTGGATGACCAGTAGGGGAAAAAAAGACGCTTAGTTAATCAAGCGCACAACACTGGACCCCAACGTTTTTGATAACCATAACCCAAATTTAGTTTACTCAGTATAAACAAATTGAAGGAAGGCTTATATAAAAGCCATTGGCTGTTGTTGACGTAGGACATTCAAAATGTGTTCAGATATTTTTTAATCATGCATTTAATCATGCATTGTTATGTAAACGAGTCAGTGCGTTTACATGACACTCAAGAAAGTCAAATTATTGGCTTAGTCCAACTATGATTGGATTATTAAGATACATGTATACACCTTAATCAAGCTGAAATCGAATCGAATTGGGTTACTCATAGTCGAATTAAGACCCCTAGATAATGCGATTCATAGTTGAGTTAAGCGTGCATGTACGGAGTCGAATTGGATTATGCATTGAATTGCGTTCTGCGCATGCTAGACATCTTTTCCCGGGGCTGTGAGCCGGAAGTAGAAGGAGACGATAGTCGTGTTGTTGTCGCCGTCGGAAAACGAGAAACGGTGATTTATTTAAAAAGGTGGCGCAGAAGATGGAGGAAGCTGGTGAATGTAGTTACCCCCTATAAGAATTATGCATTTGAATTGTGTGTGTCCCGGCCACGGGAGCGCGCATGGCATGCATTCATTAAAGGTGGAAGCACACAGACACTACGCTTCGATTTCACCCAAGGCTGAATTAAAAGTACATGTTTTTCTAAATGTGGGTCATCAACAAGGTTGTAAAGTAGTAACTTCGGGCACATCTGTCAAAATAAATGTTTTTTTCTCCCGACATGTTTACGATCTTTATTCATTCATTGCGCCGTGGCGGGAATGCCGTATACGGATGGGCGGCGGAGGGGCTGCTCCAGTGGGAGAAAGATGTTTTCAGTAGACAGCTGTCAACTCACTTTGGATAGGCAATTTATTTAAAAAGCTGGCGCAAAAGATGGAGGAAGCCGGTGTCGTGCCAATATAGTTACCCCCTATAAGGAATGTATCATCATCAACATGCATTCAGTACACACTACGCTTCGATTTCACCCAAGGCTGAATTAAAAGTTTTTCTAAATGTTTCTCACAACAAGGTTGTAAAATAACTACGCTCTTTATTCATTCATTGCGCCGTGGCCGAACTGACAGGGGTATTCTCTGATATTATGAATTATTACAGACTGCGTCGGGTTCTCCGACTCTCTGGTACTTCCACAACAAGTAAAGACTCCTAGTGGGGTTTATCTCGCCCATGGGAAAAAAGGAATTGGGGGAAATTAACGGCTTTGACTCTCTGAAGCCCAGATTGAAACATAAAGTATGGCAAAATGACTATTTTCTTGTAGCAGAAGTGATAAAATCTTTTTTATATAGATAAAATAATTTTTTGGGGGTTATTTTTTGTGTCAAATGATTGATTTCTTTAGTAAGTAGCTTTGTAACAAGTGGGATAATGTGACGCAAGCCTGTCTTTATTGCAAAAAAAACCCTCCAGGGTGATTCAAGACCCCTCCGCATCGTGTCAGAGTTCCTGCATCACCCCGACGGGTATATTTCATGATAACGTCCAGCTCACTGTTACTCAACAAAGCTAAACCTTATTCAAGCGATCCCTGGACAGTAAACCCTAAAGTTTGTGACATCATCATGCATCATGCTCTGACGAGAGGCCCCCTGAGCTTAGGGGCAGCCGGGCATGGGCCCAGTGCGAGTGATAAGTAATCCATCATCCAGAGCAGTCGAGCCCTCTCACCCCCCCACCGCTATACTGGCCCATCTCTGGCTGTGTGTTTGTTGTATGTTTTACTTAGCAAATACAAGCTAGTTCTTGCCACGGCGCACATATTTTATTGACTGAGATGAAATGATACTGGCCAAGCAATCCCAGTCAGTTGCCAGAATGAGCTGGAAGAGCTGGATCCCAACACCATTCATTTTTTATGAAACGCTGCAGTATTGACGTTTGAACATTTCTCTCAGAGAAAGACATGTTTCCCTCGTGGCTGTTTTGGCTCACTGTCTTTCAGTGGGGAGTGTCATCAGATTCCTAAATTACATCTGAGCCTCTGGCAGTTTGAATTCCTTTTGATTGTCTTTTCGCTTGCCCTATTTGTGATTCTCCCAGGATTTTCCTGAGAGAGATTGATGTGAAATCCCCGGGTGACATTTAAACTGATTAAACGTCAGCATTAGAGAAAAATACAATCAAACAACTACTACTACTACTACTACTACTATATAAACGATCATCTTTACGCTGCCTTCCGCTGTTGTTGTTGTTTTGTTGTTGAATCGACCTATTCGGTTGACTGAAGCTCTTTGAAGTGACACTGAGCCAACATTGGATTGGGTTAGATAACCAGTAATTATATTACTGTGGCGCACTCCAGTGACTGATGGCACGCGGGGAGGGAGAATTGGGGAGCAACATGAATGATTGATCCATGTGGTGTTAACTGTAGGTCTGTGACGCAACACATTTATTTTATCAGCTGAATGTTTACCAACATCATGTCAAGGTCCTTGCAATAGTGCTGCTGCTGTGTTACTTTATTTTGCTCATTCACACAATAGGGATGATTGTACTCAGTTTAATATACGTAAATAGGATTTTCATTACTTTTTGCCTCATGATGATGTAAAAGCTTATTTTTTGTTCATTAAGAGGCAAGGCAGGGGGATATGTTATGCTCAACCAGGAAGTGTTGTTTGACCATGAATTATAGGAAGCCGTTACCCTGCTTTGAAATGTATACTTATGCAGCTAAATTAATTGCCAGGATACAAAACAACATATTCCCTCATCCTCATCCTCATCCTCATCCGCTTATCCTGGATCGGGTCGCGGGGGCAGTAGCTCAGGCAGGGGGCCCCAGACTTCCCTTTACCGGGCCACATTGACCAACCCTGACGGGGGGATCCCCAGGCATTCCCAGGCCAGTGTTGAGATATAATCTCTCCACCTAGTCCTGGGTCTTCCCCGAGGTCTCCTCCCCACTGCTCGTGCCTGGAACACCTCCCAAGGGAAGCGCCCAGTGGGCATCCTTACCAGATGCCCGAACCACCTCAACTGACTTGTTTCTAAGCAGAGGAGCAGCGGCTCTAATCCTAGTTCCTCACGGATGACTGAACTTCTCACCCTATCCCTAAGGGAGAAGCCAGCCACCCTCCTGAGAAAGCTCATCTCGGCCTTTTGTACCCGCGATCTCGTCCTTTCCATAGGTGAGGATAGGAACGAAGATTGACCGGTAGATCGAGAGCTTTGCCTTGCGGCTTAGCTCTCTTTTCGTCACAATGGTGCGGTAAAGTGAACGCAATATCCCCCCCGCTGCTCCGATTCTCCGGCCAATCTCATGCTCCATCGTACCCTGACTCGTGAACAAGACCCTGAGGTACTTGAACTCCTTCACTTGGGCTAAGGACTAATTTTCTTCCCGGAGTAGGCAATCCCTATTCCTATTCTAACAGTTATTTCACCCGGTTTGACTTGTTGGCCCTTAAATTAAAAAAATATATTATTCAAGCAACCGAATACCAACCAATTCTTGGTAGGCCTACACTGTAGAATCTTTCTCTCATCAAATCCACAGGCCCCAATGAGTCTTACATTTTGACTGACTCTTTGAAGAGAAAATAATAATCTCCCACTGATGATTCTTACTCAAGCTGAATAATATGCGGTAGCGAACTTCAGGGAGTAACGTTTATGCATCTTGTCATTATATCAATCATAATGAAACTCCTATTGGTAAGTGCCATTGCCATGGTGCTCTAGGTATATATTTCTTCAACTGGAGCTGTCTTTGTCTATCTGGTTTCCCCAGAAGCAAATTTACATTGTCAGGAAAATATTTATGAAACAAAGAAGATGACTTACTTCCACTGACTTAGTACTCAGTACTACTTAGTACTGGTTTAATATCAACCCTGTGGAATCGCAGGTATGCCTCTGCTCTTCTCATGTGTCAAGAGATTGCCTGGCGCTGAAGTATTCTTGAATAAATCCTCCTTGGGCAGACCAATATCCTTTATGTTACCTCCTCTCAAGAAGTTGGTGGATGAAGGGGAGAACCTAAAGACTCTTTGGGAAGTTAC
This sequence comes from Micromesistius poutassou, assembly GCF_964030765.1. Classification (NCBI taxonomy): domain Eukaryota; kingdom Metazoa; phylum Chordata; class Actinopteri; order Gadiformes; family Gadidae; genus Micromesistius; species Micromesistius poutassou. The sequence continues at coordinate 12,905,865 of NC_140272.1, forward strand.
TTAATACGTGCTTCCTGAAGCCTTACAGGGTTACCTGTAGTTGAAACACGCCGCTCAGATTTCATCGTCACTGTACAAAGCAAGTACGTCATTCCATCCTGGGAACCACAGCCAATTAAGTGCCTTCGCCCACATAAGCGCTACAATACTGGGAGGATTGATGAGTGGCAACAGCCTCTAGGCTCCGAGGAAGGATCGATGCTCCAAGTTAAAAAGAACGACCCTCAGGCGGACAATCAATACAATGGCAGAGATAGAGAACCACATTCAGTCTAGAATTACCAGAGACTATATATATATATATATATATATATATATATATATATGTGTGTGTGTGTTTAACCATGATACATATATACAATTATAATTGATTGCATTTATATTCCACTTTTCAAGACCTTCAAAGCGCTTAACATAGGGAGTGAGTGGGGATATGACACATAATCTACGTGTGTGTAATATAAATTGAATTCATTGTAATGCAATTCACAACTCTAGTTTCAACCGTAATCCTGTTCACAACAAATGTATTGATTTTCTTTACTTCTGGGGCTGTAAAGGGCCTTCCCTTTAGGCACTTCATAGTGAGGGAAAATACAAATAAACAAGTAGAGGCCCAGCGCATTAAAAAGTGTGCTCGCTTTTATAGGCCTATAATCGCAGATCTCCACCGGGTGGTCCAGAGGCTCTGTCCCACAAAGTCTGTCACCTGGTGTGCTGGGTGGTCAGTAGGTAAGGAGACTCACCCATAGCTACAGTACATCCAGGAGAGGATGTAGCTATGGAAAACATGTGCATGGAGGAGGAGGAGGAGGAGGAGGATGTAAAAGTGACATGGGTCCACTGTCCTCGGTGCTGTGATAGGGGACCAGAGTGGTGCAGGGTAGGCTTAACTCAGGAGGTAGAGCAGCTGAGTTGTAACTGGTCCTTCTAGCTGAGTGTAGAGGTGTCCCTGAGCAAGTCATCTAACCCTAACTGTGCCCGACAAAGTCGCTTTGGATAAAAGCGTCTGCTAAATGCCCTAAATGTAGATGTAAATGTGCTTAGTTTGGCACCGGTGAGTACCCTGGAAGCAGAGTCTGTTCTGCATGTTCTGGGATCACTGTAGCCTAAATAGGGTGAGTCATGGTCGGACTGTAGAGATGTGTTTCAGTAAGCAGATATGTTACATGTTATGCTGAAAAACCATCAAACTCTGCAAATCCACTCTCAATAAATCAATGGACTGGAATCCAGAAGGACACCCAGGTTGCCTACATCAGTAGGGGCCAATGTAGCATCCATTGATGGTCATGGAAGATCCCCAACCTAGCAGAACAGTGTAAAGCTGGGTATCATCTGCATAATATGACAGTTGATATGACAGCTGTGCTCGTGGATCATCTCACCAAGAGTGAGTAGATTATGGAAGTGGGGTCCAAACACAGAGGGTATGCTGTGGTTGACTGAGGGCTGAATCTATCAGGTGGAGCCAAAAGTCACCAGGGGAGAGCTATACCAGCGACACATAGGTAACTAAACATGCGGTCTAGGAAGTGAAGCAGAGAGGTCAAGAAGGGCTGAGGCTATTAATGTGATATTAATGAGCTGTGATGAGGTTATTTGTGTTTGTGATGAGGGCAGTCCCTCTGTGCTGTGGTCTGACACAGAGGGCGGGCAGACAAACATTGTGTTGACATCTAGACAGGGTCTGATTCGAGGAGGGGGTGCTAGTAGCCTGACACTGACTAACCTCATTCCCATGCATTCATATCTTGTGAGGGAGAAGGCTTGGAATGACTTCCCAGGAAGGGATATCTCCCTGGTTAACCGATGTAAGCAGCTAACAGAAAGTAAGAGATTAGAAACTGCTTTTCGGTATAGTAGGAGGGACCAGAGCTGATCTGATGCTATCCGATAATACCTAACATCCTCTGCGAGACTAGAAGTTTCCCATAGATGGAGTATTATTTCGACCGGATGTTCAGAAAATGATGGCTGAAGTTCACAGGGAACCAGGGAGTCTGGATGCATCCTGGGGCGTAGTAGCTGCTTCAGGGCATCTTGATGCATTCTGGGGTTGTGTTGAAGGTTGAAGGGGTACAGCCTACTTCATTAAATGAAGTAGGCTGTGGAGAGCTCTCTTGATAACGGCATGGGTTAGAGAGAGCCGTTAGTCGTTGGAGCACAACGTGGATACAAAATAAGGTGTTGTTTTGAAGGGCATCTCAAGCTGTCTATGACAGGTCGTGGGAAGTGCAGAGTGATTGGAAACAATCCAGGTTTTTCTTGAGGAATCAGGGCTGAAGGATAGAGCCTCATTGTAGTCCGATCCAAGGCTGTTCCAGAGGTCAGAGGAGAACCAGGGACAGGATGGGATAGGATGTTGTTACCCAGGAAGTGGTGAACGGACACCTTCATGTCCCTGAATGTGATGGAATGTTTATGCTGTTGTTGTTGTTGTTGTTGCGAGGACAGAAACAGTCAAAAAAGTGAAAAGTCTGTGAAGAAGTGGGGAGAGAGGCAGGGTCTAGTGATTAAAATCCACCCTGCTCCCTCTGCCATGCGTCATGTGTCAGGCGTAACTACTAGAGTCAATAAAGATGTTCAAGTCACCAAGAGCAGTCAGCCGGGATCAGCCAAGTCAGAAAGTCCATGAATATTTGAGGAGGTGTGGGAGTTGTGTTTGTTTGTGTGTGTGTGTGTGTGTGTGTGTGTGTGTGTGTGTGTGTGTGTGTGTGTGTGTGTGTGTGTGTGTGTGTGTGTGTGTGTGTGTGTGTGTGTGTGTGTGTGTGATAGAGAGAGGGATGATGCATGCGCACTTGTATAGATGTATGTGCACTGTGCAGATTAAAATATTTTGAACAGTAGCTGCACATACAGGTTTGCAATCAAAACTGCAGAGGCTCTTAATTATGATATTAAAAATAAACCATTTCTCCGTTTATTATTCTAGGACATTTCCATAGAGTGTAAACACAGGAGATTTTGTTTTAGCTGAGAAAATAGGCTTAAAGTGCAAGGCTTTTGGAAAACTTTTCTCACTCTTGTCAACCAAAGGATTTATTTCAGTGTGGCTGTCACTGCCTGCAGGAAATCAAAATTATTGGCTCAAAAAGCACTAAGATGAGACAAAATATAACACATATAAAGAAGTTGAGCTAAAAAAAAAACAAGATAGTGCAGTGCGTTTCATATTTCTCTTAGTCATCCATTTCATAAGGGAATACACTAGGGCCCTTTGATGACAGCACCCCTGGCAGGACTAGCAACACATCCTTTGGAAGAATATGGTCCATTCAGGAATAGCACATGTAGGGTTGGTGTAGGGCAACAGCAAACAAACCTTGCCTTTAACGGTTTCTGACTCTCAATTCACCAAGTTTGAACCTGACCACTTTATGTGGAAACATCCAGAGCAACTTAAAGCATGTACGAGCAGATTCATAGCGATTGTCCTCTGAAAAGCCTGTAGGCAATTGTAATTCTGAAGAGAAATTATGTGTTTTAGATTCCATTTGTTTGTTTGTAGCGGCTGCACAAATTAAGATATTGTTGAATTAATTTGCACTGCAGTTACAGCTAATTAGATGGATATATTGGAATTGTTTCTGGGCAGTTGTTGCTGACTGACATTTAGCAAGTATTATTCGGTCTGTATAAGTATTACACACTTGAGATTTGAGATGGAGCAAATGCAACAGAGAAAGTCAGTATTTTCGCTGCTTCCTAAGTCACAGCGATATCCCTTCTTGTTTTAGTGATAGAAAATCTGCCATGTGCAAAATTAAACCACTGTTTTAATTTTAGAATCTAAATGTGGAAGAATGTTGAAATATCACAAAGACTAATCTAATATTGAAGCAACAATTATTCAATTAAGATAGTCAAAATCAATTGTGATTGATGCACAACCTAATACTGCACCAATAATAAAGCTCTCACAGTGTAATTAATCCATCCATCCTGCAGACAGAGTCCCAGGGTGAATTATTCAAATATGCTTACACATACAGCCAATTGGGGCTCCTCAATTATCCAGCGTAATTAGGTGTGCTGAAACGGGAGCATGCAGCAGAGTCACACACTGAATTTATCCCTGGTGTCTGTGTATAAAAGCCCCCCCCCCCCCCCCCCCCCCCCAGCAGATGCAAGCGCTCTTGTTCACGCCTGTTAGAGCTATAGTCCCCATTTAACAATACACCGCAAAATTTGCTTTGTTTGTGAAAAGAATGTTTCCACTCTTGTCTTCGTAAGTGGATTGTGTGCAATGTCATACCATGTGAATGTGTTTGAACAATGTTGTGCATCAAGAAGCATAAAGGTTTGAAATACTTTGTCAATTCAGGGTTGTTTCGCAAATGTTGACGCTTGTGTGACAGGGGTCACTCAGCGTTCCACAGCCTGTCGTGATCTATTGCTTAAATATAAATTACACTGCCCCTCGGTTTATCAATGGAGCTTTGCCAACAGACTGATGTCGGCAGTAGCATAAGGGAGAACAATATTCTACATTTCCATATCAGTTGGTTGACATGTTGCCAGGATGAGGCGAATAGTTCACACAAATTGTTTTACTGCAAACCCCCCTGAAATAATTCCACGATTTATAAGGTGCAATTGGAGGAATGCATCCCCCAAAAAATTAGAAAAAAAAATAATTTGAGGTTTCATAACAACCAGCCATGGCATGTTACTGAGTTTTTCTGCAGAAAAACCCAATCAAAGCCTGTTCCTTATAAGTGTTGCCAAGTGTAGCCAATGAGAGGGACCATTCTGACACTCGCATCAGCCAGGCGTGCTCACAACAAGTCGTAGCCATGTTGGTTTGGACATCCAAACTGTCGAAAGTGCCGGTGCCATTTTTGGCCATTTTTCTGTTTTCAGTGTGTGATATCGTCTTTATCGTATCACTCCAGGGCTGAACTACCTTTTGATAAACCTTTGTAGAAAGGCCACAAACTTAATTTATACATTTCAGTTGAACAGTATTACATGATAAGATTGTTTATCTTAACTTATAATACATTTTCAATTTTAAATTTCAATTAAATTGCCAACCAAATCCATACTCTTAAACCGTTTTGTGGTTTGTGCCCTTTAGGAACATCCAATGGACGTATTACCTTTGACACCAGCTGTTCAACTGTTCAGCCACACACAAACCATTGTGGAAATGGCATCTTGATTGATTATATAACCAAACAAATACTCTGACTTAAATCAATGAAGCCGATAACTTGTAGCAGACAGGCCGGAGCTGATGAATCAGTGGGACAAGCAGCTCATTCACCCACTGTCACCCACTTTCATTGACTTTGATGATATCTGGAGCGCTGCAGCCTGAACAGCACCTTTAGGGAATTATTGATCATGTACAATGTCACCCTCATATCTACTCAGAGATAATCAACAATGACTTTTGGTTGAAATTTCAGGTTTAATTATGTATGACTAAATAACTTTTCCCATGATGTGTAAGGTCCTCTTTTGTTACTGTAAAATTGCATAATGACAAGGTCTCACCTCTAGCTGACTCTGTGTAGCTGTGTGTACGTGCGTGCGTGTGTGTGTGTGTGTGTGTGTGCGTGTGCATGTGTGTGTGTGTGTGTGTGTGTGTGTGTGTGTGTGCCCATCTGCCTCAGTTCTTTGTCTAGTCTCCGACCATACTTATTTCCCAATAACAATCATTCTCTTTCAAACAAAGCTTAATCAGACCTATATTCTCTTTCTCTCATTTGTCTCTGGCACACACACACACACACACACACGCACACACACTCTTTCAAACAGATAAAACCCCACTGCTGTGTGTTTACGTGTCTTGTAACCAGACCCCTCTGCTCCCATACCTGCCAGTGACATCGTGCCTGCCCCCGGTTCTCTTCACTGAAATTGTGCGATAGGGCGAGTGAGGTAGGTGGTGGGCGAGGAAGTTAGCGAGAGAGAGAGAGAGAGAGAGAGAGAGAGAGAGAGAGAGAGAGAGAGAGAGAGAGAGAGAGAGAGAGAGAGAGAGAGAGAGAGAGAGAGAGAGAGAGAGAGAGAGAGAGAGAGAGAGAGAGAGTGGAAAGGAGAGAGAGAGATAGAGAGGGAGGGAGACTGGAAGGGAAACCTTTCTGTTGTCCTCACCCACCTCCCCACCACATATACAGAATTTAATACATTATTCAACACTAGGGACGGAAAATTTGATTCTTCAAGGAATTTTGCAGCAATATGTGTCAATAATTGTAAACATTTCACTTGACCTGTGAGTAGAATGGACTTCCATGCGCCATCATCAACATTTAATTATTTTATTCCAGCTCTTTGAGCTCTTTCTCCATGTACTAGTCTATTGTGAAATCATTAGCAGTAACAATTATGTTTTCTTTTTTAATTTCTGTGCTTTGTTCTCTCAGTTAGGTTAGAAGCTACATAATCTCCATGTCATACTTTAGGGGCTTGTTACAAATTACTACTTTAGTTTCCAGAAATGCAAATGTAATTTCCCCACAGAACCTATAGTGCCTCTGATGATTTAACCTGATACATACCAATGAGTTGATTGCCGGTAATCACATTTTAATTGACTTTGTTATGTGTTCATAAGGGAAATGGCCCAAACAAGAAAGTGGCTCACGATAATGACGTGATGGTTGCTTCTCAGATTTGCATAAAGATACACAAGAGTACATAGGTTGCTTGCATTGGTGTCGATTACTCATAATTAAGATAGCCGGAAGTGTCCCTTGGGAGTGCATAACAATGGAGGTGTGTATCGGAAATCAGCAATCAGCCATCATCCCTGTCCGCCATAAATACACTCAGGCTGACGAGAGGTAGATAAAGCAGCTGGCGGATCTGGGAGGGTATTGAAGATGGCAGCAGTCCACAGCATACCACTCCACCAATGAAAGATTTAGAGTCCCTCTTACTTTCACCTTTTATAAAGCAATCTCATCATCGACAAACAGTAACCTTTCCAGTCCATCACCTTGTGTTAGGTAAGGGCCTACGAATCCAAGGCAAGGCAAGGCTAACAAAACACACAGATGCATTGTAATTAATGATGTGCCGACAGCCGTTGATGTCCTTGTCCCAGGTTTGTTCCTCTGAACAGGCTAATGCGGAGATTACTCTGATCGACCAATCAGCCTCTCCCTTCGGAGAAGGAAAAAAAAACATCCAAAATGCAAAATGAATAACACTATCACAAGAAATATGAACAGAGGATTGGGCCGACATGGGATGATAGAGGGTCATTACGAGACTATTTTTACTGAGCTTAGCGTAACAACTCAACTCTACAATCCACGTGTTTTCAACAGCTACAATGGACAATTGGGAACTGCATTGGACAACAAGCCAGGAACATGCAGTAGTGATTTATTACTTTGTTTTATTCAATGTATTCAACAAAGCACTAAATCATTGATGAAATTTCAGTTAACTTATCTTTCATACGCTTAAATTGAGTGTGAAATTACTTTTTATGTTTCTTTATTTCTCTATTGTTATATAATGCCGATATTTCTTTGGTGAATGGATGTTTGGAAGAGCTTATGCCTCATTAGACATATAACATTTATTAATGAGATGTGGGCACACTAATCTCTCTATTATATTTCTTAATAAGTATTTAAATAGGGTTGAGGCGTTTTATGCATATTCAACTGGAATTAAATTTTATACAGATAGAATGAAATGAAATCAGGACAACCCACGAACAACAGGTATAACCCTAATATCACGAAAGAAAAGATACGTGAAGAACTGTGTTGAACATGTGCTTTTCTGGAAAATATAATTGAACTGAATTAACCACTACAGTGTGTCATTATAACTTTTTCCAAACCATTTCACAGGGTTTAGTTACCAATTATAAGTGAGAATCATCAAAGAGCAATATATATCCTGTTGCGGGTGTATTGTGCCTAACACATTCTTCATGACTAGGATTATGACCTTCATTGGTGTTAATGGCCAGAAATAATATGGCTATTTTATCAGTCGTGTGATTTAACACAGCTTAGGGAAAGGGGGAGCTGTAATTATGAGTGTCTAAGGGTGAACCTACAGGACAAAGGATCCTGGGGTCCACACCTCACTAAAGTATGCAGGCAACTAATTGCTTTCTTGTGATGATGGACATGGTGCCTCACGGCTGCTTGCTCGCGTAGCCGCTCCAAAACCAATGCTTCAAACTGACAGCCAACCCATCTCCGACCCTCACCCTGCCCCCCACCTCCCAACCCCTCCACCTTCCATTTCCTCTTCCAAGATGGCGGCTGATCTCACACCTTTATTTTAGGGCAGGGGGGCGGAGTAGGGGAGGGTGGAGGACATAACTAAACAAACAAAGGCGGCCAATGGCGGTATACTTTGAATTCTTCCGGGATATCTAACTGACAAAGCACAAACTCCACGACAACTGACACGGAAATGATTGTGTGTTTGTTAGTGTGGCCAGTGGGGGGGGGGGAGGCTGTCTAAATCTATGTGAGCTGCAGTGTTACTCTGGGTCTGTGTGTGCGTGGGAGTGAGACTAAGGGAGAGAGAGAAAGAGAGAGGCAGAGCAAGACAGAGAGAGAAAGAGAACATTTATGGATGCTGTATGCACCACAAGCTTTCAAAAAGTATGATGCCATTGGTGTATGACATATAGAATATTTGATATGTAGAGGTTTTGGGTATGTTTGGGTATATTTGTGTGTGTGTGTGTGTGTGTGTGTGTGTGTGTGTGTGTGTGTGTCTGTTTGTATGTGTGGGATTGTGTGTTTTCAGGAAGGGTGCACAAAGCACAAAATAGAAAGATGAGACACACCAGAGACGAGAGAGAGAAAGAGAGATTTATTCTCTTTCCTGTTGTGTTTTGATGGATGTGTCCTGACAGATGGCATCACCCCCTGAAGCTTGCCTCCACCAGGGTCCAACTACCTTTCATGTCTGTTCAGTGCTGAGAGGATGTGGGAGATTGCAAGTAACAGGAGAAGGAAACAGGAAAGACAATAGCATCAACAAAGTCCCTGCGTTGGGGTTTCACCTAACAAGCTCCTGGCCCACTTCTATCTGATCAGATTCCCTGGCCGTCCTGCTTCTATGACAGCACAGATGAAGGGGCTGACACAATATCCTGCCTCGTTTTAGAGGGAAAAGAACTGACCATTCAAGGACATGCCAAACTGCAATACTGAAGGGATTCCCTCGTTATATTTTTAGCCAAACAAACCTGTTGTCTTTGTCGGCGGAAATGCTTTTTTTTTGCCCGAGTATGGATGCCTAGGTATTATGTTCAACATTTGCTGACTGGAAATACTGAACAAAGAGGAGGATTTCTTTACAAATCATTTGATAGCCCATTAATATAAACTTGTTTTTCCTCTGAATTTGATCCTTGAATGACTTTGCACGAAAAAAACAGAAAACAACAATGAGATTTGGCTTTGGTTAATTCGTGCACGTAGTTGGGTTAGCAATTTAAATAACAACACCTTGCAGAAAGGCGCACTTACTGAACCCGTAATGTGTGCTGTTTGTTGGCAAACTCTAGACATCGCTCCACACAGAGAGGACTTCCACGACAAAACATGGCCAAGTGTTCTTTTTATTTGCATTGCAAGCAGCAGGCGCTGTCATTTGAATGTAATTGAATTTTGACCTCCAATCAGACGTGGGTAGGCGTGACCATTTGTGGGAGCAGTCATGGTGTCGCCACTACAACGCCATGCATCACTGCCCAAATCGTTATTTCATCTGGGTGCTAAATTGACGGGCTAATCGAATAAACCTTTCTGTTGGATTCCCAGCAGTGAAATAATCCAAGAATTAAGTCTTTCTCATCATGAAATATTTTATTAGACAACGATGACACACTTGACTGTTTTTAAGACAGTATACATTCAGATTAGGTTATCTGTACAATAAAGGTTGCAGGAAAGTCTAAAAATAACATCCATTTTCTTGGAATTGCTTCACATGTATGCCTTTCCTGCAGCAATAGTTCCTGATGACTCCACCACACGTTAGATATTGATTCATACATGCCAGTGTATTTCAACATTGCAACATTGTTATAAAGTAAAACCAGACCCAAATGACTAGGCTTTGGCATTTGTTTTATTATTTATATAAATCTCCACCATTATTTTTTAACGATTAACAAAGAGACTGTATTTTGGTGTACGTACGTTCAGCGACAGATCATCAAAGCCTCTGTCTTAGTCTGCACCAACACATGTGGTTCACTGCATTAAACCTGGGGCACACATGTTGGCACCCAATACAGCATACAGAGAGGTTGAACGCAACACAAATGTATACTAATACTGCATTTTGGCATCGTGTCGTTTCAACTACACAAGACTACACATAGTGTGCTCACCCAAGCAAGGCCATCTATAAGGCTTTGGAACGACTGCATTTTCACTTTAAGGTTGTGTTACTCATGGAAAGGGCGGGTAGGTTATTGAGCAGCAAAACTTTACAAACATTTCCATTCAACGTGGAAAGTAGAATGAAACTAAACTGGAAAAACACCCTCCCAGCTCAAGCATTTGTTTCCCCCTTTTGAAGTGCTCCAAATATGTGGCAGCCACAACCATTTGACAAATGAACACAGAACTCCACGTGTTATGTTATTGAATACCTATTACATCACTTTTTTGTATGGGATAACATCAATACATCTTAAACACGAAGCGATACATCCTTTTACGCGCGGGATGATTTTGCAGTTGGAATCAGTGTATCCCATTAGGTGTAAACGATGACATTCTATCAAGACTGATATCTGCCTCACAGTCGTCCAGGTCGCAAACCGAGTCAGTGGCGATTTCGTTATTATGGGAAAGCTGTGATATTCGGTCGAACGTCTCCTCGTGGTCAATGCATTCCACCACGTTTGGAATCATATTCACGTACGCGTTCACTATTTCCTTGTGGGTCAGGGTGTCCTGGTTGTATGAGACCAGCTCGTTGCTAATATTAACAGTTTCTACTGGCGTGTTGGAGCAGAAGTTGCGACAGCCCAGGAGACTCGCGAAAGCCTTCCTGAACTCTGCGTTGAACGCGTAAATGATGGGGTTGAGCGAGGAGTTGGTCCACCCGAACCACACGAACACATCGAAGGTGGTCTCGCTGACGCACGGCAGCCCCGGGCTCGGGTGCTCTGCGGTGGGCTTCTCGCAGAAGGGGACCATGCAGTTGAGGATAAAGAAGGGCAGCCAGCAGCACACGAAGACACCCATGATCACGGACAGGGTTTTTAGTACTTTGGTTTCCCTTTTAATGGATGTTTTCAAGGTGTTGTGGTGTTGGCACTCTAACCTATTGCTCCTGCAGCTCTGTGCGTGCTCGGCAGCCCGCTCCAGGGACGCGATCCTCCGGATCTGGATCTGGGCGATCCGGTAAATTCGGGTGTAAGTCACAATCATGATCGCCACGGGGATGTAGAAACTGATCAAGGACGACGATATCGCGTATTCTCTGTTAAGACTCGAATCGCAGTTCTCCTCTTTTGGCTCAACAGCGGAAGAGTTGCTATGCGTCCCGGTCGTTTCGTCCTCGCTGGCTTTGTGCCAGTTAAGTTGGACGGGTATGAATGAAATGATGACAGACAACGTCCACGTGACGCTGATCATCACGAAGGCCACTCGCTGGGTCATTTTCCTCTCGTATCGGAAGGGACTCGAGATGGCCCAGTATCTATCCACGCTGATGATGCAGAGGTTAAGGATTGACGCCGTGGAGCACATAATGTCAAACGCTACCCACACGTTACAGAAAGTACCAAAAGGCCAATACCCTGCCACCTCGGCCACGGCCTTCCACGGCATCACGAGCACCGCCACAAATAAATCCGATAACGCCAAGGACACGATGAAAATATTGGTGACTTTGGTCCGAAGGTGGCGAAAACGCAGCACCGCGGAGCAAACCATAATGTTGCCCAACAGGGTCCACAGGATCAGCAGTGCAAGCAAGCAACCCGTCACTGTCCGGGAGAGTAACTCCTTTCGGCCGTGGGATGTTACCTTCGTTTCGGTGACGTTCCACATCGTCTCTCCGAGAGGTGCTGCCCCGGGGTCACCCTCGTGCACTGACGGAAGGTACTTCCCGGGGTTATCCATATCATCCATTTGTCGTTCAAGTGTAACTGCAATCCAGTGCTCCATGCGCGCCGTGGATGAGCGCAGTGCCAGGCGTCTCACTGCAATGTCCACCGCGTTGTAGCGCTATCATCCTCACCGGACGCGGTCCTGAATTGGACGGGAACATAGAGGGAAGTAACGACTTGTCGGTGAACGTTGCGTCTGAGCTGAACGACGCACTCGGTGCGCGGAGGGGCTTGTGGTGCGCGATGGGCATCATGGTGCAGCATCGCCAGTGGAGTGCTCTCTGATCCACCCCGCGCAGGATATGTAAATCCGAGCTGTGGAGTTGGTGATCTCTCTGCGAGTGAGGGAGGCGGAGGGGAGTCCCTCCCTAGAGCCAAGAGCACACAGCTCCATCAGCGCACGACAGACACATGCACATGCCTTCCTTAGGAATTTACGCAGACCTTTCATTTCAAGGTGTAATGTCACAACGCCAAAGCACTTGCACAATGCATTAAAGCGCAAATCCTTGTCGATCCATCGTTATTGCTGTAGCCGGAGTATCTAAAGCAGAGTTTTAGAAATAAATGAATAAAGGGCGGGCACTCCCATCGAGTGTTATATGAGGGTGCTCTCCAAGGTGCTGAAACCGAGGGAACGCTTGGATATATTCTCCGGGAAACATAATGCAATCCATGGTTCGAGGAGGCTATGACTGCCTGTGGGCGGGGGCGGAGGTTACCCTCGCAAAACAGTTTAGAACCGTAATATAAAACTTTTGCTATGCATCGTGCGGTACTTTCTCGAACTCTTTTTTAATGCAAGGCTGGTTCCAACTTCTTCGGCGCACGGCATCAGAAGAGATTACTGCGGGACATCGCGGCAACATCTTGTGCTGTCAGGGAATTCACCTTACAACCCAAGTGCGTACTTTACGCACGTCGCAACATCTGCATGGTTCCGCTTTTCTGACGTCATAGATATTTTTAGAAATTTCCAAAACGCCTGTCAAATCGGTTTGACATTCCGTCCCAGTAATCCGGGAGCACCTTGTGCCAGATCCTCTCGGGTGTGTTCATTTCAGGGTTTAGGAAGGAGTTGTATTATTCGGATGTTAATCTTGAAAAGTTAAGAGTGTAGGCCTATTGCTTATAGTAGCCTTTAATGCTATTAATGTGTGTTCATTAAATAAGAATAACATAGCAGAGGTACAGCATTAGAAGAGAAAGTACAAAGCAAGAATAATAAAGGAAGAATATGCATGCCATTAAATAAAGACGATACTCAAATTAAGGATATCTTTCATATAATATAAATATTTATATTTAATGAAAAAATCTAAAGGTAGACTAATTGTTTGCAATTTACATTCTAATTTACTATCTTTCTACCAACCCATCTACTATACAATTACTTTATCCAAAGAAAGGCTAATCCATGCAGACATTGATTCGATACCCACCATTTATTATCTTATCTGACCATGTGCGATGCTTACCAATATGGTTTCTTAAGAACAATTCTACGGTTGGCAAGATGATAATGGTGGAAGAGCGGCTCAGACCACTCTTACTAAATAACACCCTAGCGCCATCATGTGGTTTCTGCAACACCAGAAACAGCTAACAGAGTTGATAGCATATCAATATGCTTTGGACAGTCTCCGATGGAATATTTCGATGCAATGTATTTTTAAAATCTAAAATACACCTTTGATGCAAAAGTAAACTCGTTTTTACTTTATTTTGTTGCAATATGTATATTTAAATACATTTGTGAGTAGAAAATAAATGAACTCATTTTAGCACCACCTTCATTAGAATTTCATAACGATCTTGTCACAGTGTTTTAATTATGATTTTTGATCTGTATGGCAGTATATACATAAATGTTATACTATTGCATTGAGTAACTAACAAAAGCATTGACCACAAGTTGGCAAATACTGGGAAGATAAAAAAAAGTAAATAGCACCTGGTTGAGAAATGTAATAATATCAAATTAACTCATAATAACACATTGATTCAAAATACAATTGTATAGTACATCTATGCAACTATTGTTACCAAATTTATTTAATGTTCACAGAATAGGATCCTTTTATCAAATTTTATGTTATAGATGTAAACTGACAAAGTGCCATTTGTCTTCAACAGTCTTTTCAGTAATGTGCATACAACAGTCTATTAACCCTCCTAATCTGCCATTCACTTAGTTCCCATAATTTGGTAATGAAGCAAATTGATTACAGTCTTACAGTCTATTAGACACCGTATGTCATACACCTATTAAATGGTTAATTCCCTATTCACTAAATGAGTATTATCAGTAAGCCATATGGAGAAGGGAACCTTTAGGGCAGTTAGACTGTGGTCTTTCTGGGCAAAGGGAAAATGTTTTGATGAGGCGCAATAGGAGAAAAAAAAAAGGAAAATAAAGACCGGCAATTTTGGCAACATGTAATCACTTGAGAAGTCCATACTCCATAAGTACAGGTCTGAGAACGATTATCCAACTCATTATGAATATAACAAAGAGGGTGCATAGCAAGATCTATAGTGTAGTAGTAGCATTTGATTACTTGAGAGTACTTTAGATAATATGCTGGCAACAGATGAGAACATTATCCATTTAAGATATGCAAATTTTTAAACATTTAAAATGCAAAGAGAATAAGTGAAAGAAATTAACATATGTTTCGCTGCATGATTTACTTCACAAAGTACAGCACACCTCTCTATTCAGGGAAGTGGAACTAAGAGGTGTCTCAGTGGATTGTTTGGTGGACTAGTTCCAGCATATCCAATGGCTGACATGTCATGTATGTATCTTTCGTGGCACCTGTTTGCTGGACGAAAGCCATTGAGTGCAAATGTTTGGAATGGTTTTCTTATACTAGGACACACCAAAGGGTTGTTTTGTCAATCCAGTTCCTCATATTGTTTCGTCGTGAACACAAGGCAATTCTTTAGAAAACACATTGCTAATAACGATTGATTGGCCTATCAAACCCCTCCAAAGAATGTATGTTGTGGGTCCCCATGGCTTTCTGTCACATCCGTTCAGTAATGCCCTCGGAGCGCCGCCACAGCCGTGGACCAGTGCTGTGAGGAGCTTCTTTCTGCTATCCCGCAGATGGTGGGATGTCCGGTGCATGTGGTCCATCATTGTCAGTTCTCCATGGGATCCATCAAGCCCTGCGGAACACCTCGAAGAGGGAAGCCACTGAGTGCATGCGGTAGAAAAGGTTCATGGGAACGGCAAAATTGAGAACTGTGGTCCATATGCTGAAGCCGAAGGCCTCCTGCTCCAGTCCGTTGTCGTACTGTGGTCGGCAGCCAAAGGCGGGAAGGATCCATAGCTTAGAGAGAGAACGGTCAAACGGTTAATAACTTAAACCAAACTTTGGTGAACCTTTTATAAAACAAATCCTTATTGTATGTTTTTCTCCTTTTCCTATGTGGACATGTATTGTTTCACAACCATGCAATTAGATTTAACATGCATACACTGCAATGACTCAATTGCTGCAACACTGTGAGCATGTCAGAAAACCTTACCGAGATATTGCACATCAAAAGGAATATAGCAATGTTCTTCAGGATCTGCCTCTTGGTGCACGGCGGTTCCACCACTGTCCCCTCGGTCAGGGGCACCTTGGAAGGCTTCCTTGGACTTCTGTACACCTGTCCACTTTCCACCTGCTCACTGTCCATGGTCACACAGTCCCTTTCTGGCGTCTCATACGCTCTGTTGAGGATGCCGTTATACGGCGGTGCAAGGGATGATGTCACAGAGAAGATCTTGGGCGTGGCTGGTAAATCTGGATCCTCCCTGTCATCTCGATGGCGGTACAGGGACTCGATGATGAACAGGTTCTGGACGCACTTCTCCAAGATGATGAAGAGAGAGTAGATGAGGTTGGTCCAGCGGTACGGCGGGCTGCTGGTGGAGCCCAGCACTGCCACCACACTGCACCAGGACATCAGCCAGGAGCCCACAGAGGATCCAAACAGGAGCTCCGTGTCTAGCTGCCTGGACGGGTTCTCAGAGGTGTCAGTCGGCATGTGGTCGGTGCGGTAGATGAGCAGACCCGAGGCTCCGGCAGAACACATGAAAACCAGCATGATTATACCGTAACAGTAGAACATGGAGATGGCCGACTGGCGCATCTGCAGGGATTCCTCCACGTGGATCACGTAGACCACCAGCACTCCGATGGTGCTGGCCAAGGCCACCAGACCCAGGATGGGGCCGAGGATCAGACCCTGGTTCTTGGTAGCCGACCTCTTGCGGTTGGAGGTGAGGTCGATCACCCTTCCGATGTTCTTCCACATGACATAGAGCATGGCGGAGACAAAGATGTGATACTCGATGTTGAAGGGATACAGATAGTAGAGGCTGTTGGAGAACATGGAGCAAGCGCTGGTGGTGCAGTTACAGTTAGGCTCTGAGTGAACTGCAACACAAATGGAGAAACAAATACAGTTAGATGGCAGAGAAACAGCTCCAGCAAAATCCAAAAAAGTCCAGCCTTACAAAACTCCAACATTAGTTGACACAACTCAAAGTTGTGCCAACTAAATCCTAAACATCCTTTTATATAATCATACTTATTCTTATACAAAATTATTATTATATAAACTTTTGTTAAAAAAATGTGACCATACAAGGTTATTGATATTTGGAAAAGACTGCCCAATTTTTTATTATTGTTCTTTATACACCCAGGTAGTAAGTTTGTCATACCGTAGGATATCGTACATAACTGTTAAAGACTACAGACAAAGAGTTCTGAGCATAAAACAATGACTTGAGTGGTTGAATCACTTCCTAATAAAATATATACTGTATATCAACATTTGTATTTGTCTTGTTAGCAAGAAAAGGAACTAACAGGGCTGACTTGTTAACAGGACCTATCACACCTTTTTCTATTTCTTCATAAGTTAATAATACTCATTCATACATTAATACATGAATACACTAATTCCCTGATGTTTTGGAGGCTGGCTATGTTGGAGGCCAGCCATTAACGAAAGTGTATACCCAAGAACAGCTTTTTGTGACCACTGCAGCACACGCACTAGAGTGAAACTGCTGTATTCCACTGCATCTTCTATATCTAAAACAACCACCCCCAACCCTTCTGACCCCGAAGGGAAGAGAAGCCACCACCATGCTCCTGCACTCTTTAATTAAAAATGGAACAACAGCCCGAGTGCAGCCAGCCTCACAGTCAGCCGGATATGAGGAGCAGCAGTCGAATCCCCCAACCCTTGGCTTAGATGTATCAGTTACTGTAATTGCAGCACCCTTGGGAGTAGCTTTCCTGAGACAAAGCCGTCTGAGGTCAAGCGGGAGGGGGGGGAGAGGGGGGAGGGAGTCGAGGGAGGAGGGTAGCGGAGGTTGGGGTGTGGGGAAAGGGTTGCTGTGTCCCTCTTGAAACCTAATAGAGAGGTGCTCAACACAAACAAGACCTGTTGGGGATGTCTGACCCGCCTCCCCTCCTCTGCCGTAACCCTCCCCTCTCTCCCCGTTCGTGTATCCATTGAGGTGAGTACTCAAGTGGACTATTGTATTTTCCTTGGAGGTACAAGCCAGCAATCGACCCCTTGGCCCTTACCGATGGTGAGGTTTCCATAGCCTAGTGCATACAGTCTTCTCTTGTGGTTGTCCAGGAAGTGTTCCGCTTCTGACATCACTCCGTTGCACCACAGGAGCAGGTTGGTGAATACGGCGTGGATTACACCGAATCTAAAGAGAATGTATAGATTTAGGGGATGAATATGTGAATGGAAAGGTCCAATTGAATTTATAGTATTATGTTAAACAGGGTAAACATGGGACTTTGAGTTTACATTTCTTTCAGGTTTCTGAAATAACACTTTGCGCTTACCTCTCAAATGTTTCAAAGTTCTTGATGACATCCTTGATGTGGAACCATAGAAAATGCACCTTAAGCACAAAACCCAAAAGACATGAACGCAACAATTATTTAGATGAATGAGGCCTATAAGTAAGTCCAACATGAAATGCTGAATATCTTTAACGTAGATAGAAATAAGGAAATAATTGATGAGAAAAAAATGTGACATCTCAACAAATCACATGACATTTTCCCGCAAAGAAATGGCAGACATACTTTAAATCAACAAAGTATAGTTAAAAAGAGTTGTCATTAAACGTATGCCTACCTGTGCTATTGTGTGGGTTGCATGGACAACAGGGTAGACTCCAAGCACATGCGACACACAGGAATTGAAGCCCACGTAATGACCAATACGGAACGCGTCCATGATCAATGATAGCAGTGCAAGAAGAGTCAGACCACCTATCAGCAAACAACCATCATAGTTAGAAGTGGTTTCACTAGAGTTTCCTCAAGTAATCACAATGAAATATTTTGAAAATATGTAGGCCTATATATGAATGGCATTTTTCTGTTTATAAGTGTACTCACCTTAAACATTTAGACTTACCTCTTATCCAGCAGGTCGTGGCGTGCACATCTTTCTCCGTCTGTAGCTCGCTCTTCCTGTCCCTGATCCAGATGTACCACATCATCCACATCAACTGGATAATCATAAGGCATGTGATGAACGACAACAGGTTCTCCTCCGTAACAGAGGGTCCATGGTGGGCAATGGCCAGCATCAGCGCCAACCCGATCAGTAGCACGTTGGTGCCATACTGGCCACTGAGGATCTCCGAGCTCTTCCTCGGATAGTCCGCCGACAAGTTGAGCTTGATCTTGGTGAATGTCTTCTTCTCGTGCTCGGAGCTGGATGACGAGGACGAACTATTGCAATACTTGTTCAAACACATGATATCCAGGCCACTGTGTTCCACCATGGTGGGCAAAATAGTACGACACCGTCAGTCCCGAGAGAAGAGCAGAGACGATCCTGTGCGCTATAAGTGCGTCCAGGGGAGGCCGAGTGCGTAACGCGCTGTTACAATGTGAGGATTCAGAGCCACAGCCGCCGTGCCAAACACGCTCATTCAATCTTCATGTGCCGGTTCAGTGGTCACACATAGATTCAATGTCCAGCCATAGAATGGATGCACTTGTTGTTTTCATATTTGAATCACTTTACCTCTTCAAATTAGGACTATCCGATTCGAAGAAAATACAAAATGTGAGATGTTATCAAAGATCCTCTCTTTAAACACCCATCTGTTTTCCTTGCCAACAGTTGATAAAAAAAAAACATGCATAGAACGCCGGATTATTCCGAATAAAAACGAGTTAATTCTGTTCAGATATTTGCCATTCAGTCTAATGGAAACGCGACCACCGTCCTTTTAAATCTCTGTTGAAGACCGTTCAGTGTGGATATCGGGTGTCAGGCCCACCACAAGGAGAAATTACTTGGAGAAAGGTGAGACTCCTTACAGGTGTGAGTTGGTGGCCGGTCGAAAGGTGCGCATCAATGCAATGCAATGGAACAGGTCTTATTTGTTTGAACCTGATAAAGACGAACGCTCCTTACTAACCAATTAAGTTAACCACAAATCAAATTGGGGTTTTTGAAAATCTTGCAACAAGGAAAGCTCCGTCCACCCGATTCCAGATCCTTACATGAGATCCCAGAGCTTTAAAAAATGCTTTGGGCCTTTGGATTAAGGAGCTATAACACATTTTGGGGTCGGTAAACACAAATAAAAAATAAATAGGTAAACAATTGAATTATTAAATAATTTGCGATTGAAGTCGTACAATTATACATTTAGTAGAACTTAACGAGTATAATTTTGAATTTGACCCCTTAAATATAGGTCGCCCTCCATGGATCCGTCTTAATAAAGACACATGCCGCATGCTATGAAGAAAACCTTTATTTGTAAGGTCTTGCTTGTCATGGTTGAGTACGAGGAAAAAGACAACAATGGATTCAGAAATATTCAAAGATGATTAAACGTTTGTAGGCTACTTGTCTTTGTGACACTGATGTTTTCCATTAATTGCCAGACCATCCGCATAGTATCGATTTGTCAATCAATTCGTGTTTGCATGACCATTACAATAGTTACAGACCTATCCTCCCGCGATCAAAGCATCCTAACAAGGGTTTGATCATCCAATAAACAGGTTGATTGGATTGGAAGTTTTTTGTGACATCACCATTAGCAATTGAATTTGTCCCTGTAATTTGTCTTTCTGTATGTAAGAAGGGCCTCCTGGATGTATGGGCCAACCAAAGTGAGGCTCAACCGTAGATAGACTGTAAGAAGGTTCAACATGTAGTCTAATGGCGCTACCATAAGGTCTATGGGCACCACCTAAGTAGTGTCAGCATAGGATGTTGCTTTTGCTGTTGAACAATAGATTGAGGACATTAGTCTGATCCATAATTGTCATGCTACAAGGTATCTGGTTATAGGACCTAGCAGTTCAGCTTCAACAAAATATGTGGCGATTGTCTCATTTGCTAAATGGGGTGACAAACCCTAGTCCGGTCACTGGCCTGTTTATTTATAATTGAGAAAACTGAAAGTGGTTCTATATTTTTCCCTCATCCTCATGTCATCTCCTTATGCAGGCCTACAAGTTGAATCTGTTATATTGAAAGCGTTTTCTACCATTTTCAACCAAGTCACTGTATGCTCCACCAAGTCACAAACTCTTACTTAGTTTTACCTGACAAGCATTTTATGATCCCATCAGGGATCAGGATCAAATCCATGTCAAATACAACTAAGTAAGAGTGTGTGTCATATTCACCCATAATGATATCAATGATAGTTGAATGTAGAAACTGTCACGATACATTGTTGGCCAAATCCATTGGTTAAAATTAAATACATTTAATCAAATAATAAATAAAAAAGGTTAAAGTAAAAAGTTACACAAATATTGTATGCGGTCATTATTCAAACTTTGTAAAAACAAGCACAAAATAAAACTTAAGTTAGACAGGTCAAACAAATGATTCTATAAAAAACGTAAACGTTAATCAATCTTGTAGAACTCAATGACATTTCCCACACAAATGGCAAATCCGATCATTATTAATCAATGTAACGTTTCAACAAAAACTATGACACATGTAGTCAAATGGAGTATTTATACACAACAAAGGAACATTATAATCTAATGGCAAAGTCCCTCTTCAATATCAAATAGTTCAATAGGTGGTTAAGCAATAGTTCAAGTGTAGGTTAAATTAGTCAAACTGCAATTGAGTTGTAGCAAGAACATTTTCTATCCATTCAAACACTGTTTGCTTTTGTGGGAGATTTATATGCTACTTAAATAAATAATTAGCATTTTTTTTTTTAAACCAACTGCTTATTTGGTGTTTTGTTATTTAAAATCAATGTATTAAAAATATTTTCATTGCGTTATTCTGCAGCAGAGCAGGTGGTGATTATTTTTAACAAATGTGATGCATTAGAGCATTTCAGAAATCAATCAATTATATACCTATCTATATCTTTTCTTCTCAGTCTCTGCTCTCTTCTCGAGTGCTATGCATAACCTCAAAGATAGAAAAGTCTCAAATCTTTTTTTCTGACACCTTCTTTGGCATACCATGTACTCGTTTGGTTTTAGCTTTGGATTTATAACCTCTCTGCACAGCTCTGGTACAAATATACATCAATAAAATCACAAATCACAAAAGTCAGTCTCTGGACTGACATTAAAAGGCTCTGAAACAAATGGAGTGGATTTTAAGTTATTGAGTACATTTTACAGAACTCTACTCAGAACTTTTTTTGATTTTGTACAGTTTCCTTTCAGAAATCTCCCTGGTTATTATCTTAGCCAAGTAGAGAGATGAGCATCACTATGCCCATGAACTGAGTGAACAGGATGAGCGGTGTGAAGAACGACCAGACTGGCCACAGTGCTATGTTCAAACTGTAAAGAAAAACAGAAAAATACATTGCTTCAGAATATTTGCACTTTGTTGCTGCAACCATTTCCAGTAAAGCAAGAAAGATCAGTCAAAGGCATGATGACATGTAAGCATTTCATTGTAATCCATTCATGAAAAACAAATTTGTTAAAAAAATAAGTTTATGGTCCAACTGTTTACGGACATGAGACATTTTACTTTAACTAGTTACAGAACAGAACAGATTCATGTATGTTTCCTATAACTGGTGATTTTACCTGCAAGATGCTGCAATGAAGGCTGCTGTGGTAAGGGGAGGGATGGCAGGGTATTCCTGGTCATAGTGTGTGATGCCTTTAAACCACTCCAGGTACACAATGCAAAACCCAGCCAGGGTAAGGCAGACACCAAGGAGTGTCAAACCCACATTAAACCACCAACTATGAAAGAGAGGGAGAGGGGAAAAAAACACTTACAACAGGTTTCTAACATAATAATGGCATGAATGCGCATAAGTGTTTAAATTATTGTTGATAGAAATGTTTGATGTGAATGAATGGGAATGTACTAAAACTGCAATCCTCACCTTTTGATGTCTTCGTTCTGCATGAGAACGCTCAGGAAGTCGACATAGTATGTGACAGCCATGGACGCCATTATCCAAAAGACAGAATGTCTGTTAAAGCGTGGGAGAGGTTTTGCCTCTTCTTCATTTCGACCTTAAAAGATAAAGAAACAAGACTGTTTAAAAGTCACCTCTTTGGTGTCCAAGATGCATTTTTCAATTTGGCAGCCTAAATTGCGTTATATAACTTGTATCAAGCATTTAGTCGTTTTTTGCATGAATGCACCCACAAGCCTATTTGATCGTGTTTTATTCCCATCTCCCAAACTGAGAAAGAACACAAGCTTTTTCTTCTTTACGTCATGCTTGACTTCACTCCCTTTCCTAGTTCCTTAGATATTCATCCTTTGGTCTCTTAACAAGCTTGTCCCCAATCCTGCATGCGTGGAGAGGTAGGAGTCCCCAGAGGAACATACGTGAATACAGGGAGAACATGTGAACTCTACACAGAGAAAGGGCCCTGTGTGTGAACCAAGGACCAGTGGGAACCTCCGTGGCAACACAAGGTTGCAGTAAAAAACCCACCTCTCCAATGACACTTTTTACGCTTTTCAGCCACTTCCGAGTGAGTTAGGGAACAATGCCTTTAAATGGACAATACCGCTCTGTGAAGAACCCATCATAACCTTCTTCCTTAAAACTTCTGCCATCAAAGACGTCTTTCAATTTGGTATTTTTGGTAACATTTTGTACCTGGGTGGTGATGCCGTGTTTTGTTTTTGGATGCAACGAACACTGAAAAGACGAAAGGGCTATTGTTTATATTTGTGGCAGGCATGCACACACTAAATGCTCTTTAGTGAGAATCAGTACCATGAAGTCATTTTTACTAATTATACTGGAATCTGATGTATTAGTAAAGAACGTAGTGACAGATATGATGGTTTGATCGCATACCAGCATTTTTCTTTAAAAAAATAAGAGATAAATCCATTGTATATTAAATGCATATTGTATATTAAATCACCATGAACATATGACTATAAGAGCTGCCATGTAGGCCATGAACCATTAAGGCCCTATGATTCACAGACAAAGAGGGGTCACAAAGACCTCTTGGCTCCTCCACTCATTCAGAACCAGATTCCCCTCGTACCAAAGGGCCCTCAGAAACCCTTGTGCACTTTTATACTAATTTTGTATTGTAGACCTTCATGTTGTATTTTTCATGATAGTGAAATATATAATATATTAGTGTATCTGCGATTGCTTTATGTAGGCAGACATCTTTTAGTGTAGACTTAAAAAAAAAAAAGAAGAAATGACAAATCAAATAAACAAGCTCATCTCACTTAATTAAAAGCCATGTTTAAAATGAAATAAAAACTAATATATATATATATATATATATATATATTCCTGCTATGGTCAATTATGACTGTGACCTCAAAAAACTTCCTCGATAGTCGTACAATGTTAAAAGGATCCACAAAAAAAATGTTACAGTAAAGTATTGGATTTCCTCCAGAATATGAGAAACATCTCAGTCACACATTTTTTCTGGTGAAACAGCATCTTTGTGATAAGGAGGGCTTTTAAGGAAGGCCATACTTTAGTGGTTAATTAAATGTATCAAAATCAGCTGTTTAAGTATCAAGGCAAGTAAGGCTGTCCCCTGAAATGTCCAGTACGAAATCCATGCCCTGAACAGACACTAGTAGAGTCAGCCTTACGCATTCCTATGTGCAGAAGAAAAAACTGCTGGGCATGCAAGAACCAAGACCAAGAAGAATCACACATAATACCTGACTCCATTTGGCAAAATCACTGCAACATGAATCATTCAAGAGTCAAACGAGGGGTGAGCGGTTTTGCTCTTTATTTTATCCATATTAATTAACCGTTAAGGCGGGACATGGTAGATGTCTTATCATGTTGCATCCCAGTGCTGACAGAGACGGCCTCCAATCAAAACAATTAAGAATTGCTGGAGCCCTTCCACAGGGCATTGAGTTTAGACCATTGCCCATCCTACCCGCTCACCAAGAGTCCTCTGTTTGAAGCCTTAAAAGCTTCAAAATGTAGATATGTACGCTTATCTTCATTTTCAAATAAAAAAAAACATAACTTTTGAATGAAACTGTTTGCATTAAAATCCAGCTAAGCGTCGTGCTGTGTCATCAACAGATATAACGTTACGTATATTCAGCCTGAAATCGTGAATTCTACGAACAGTAACTGCTAAAAGTTTAGGATATGGATTATATATATATGTCTACCAATCGATCATTTATATATGTGGTATCTGCTGCGTATCAGTGTTGAATCTGAAGAGCAATATAATGCTGATATTCAACACTTGATCACCCACACAAAAGTTACAGCTAACATTTATGACTTACCCTTTTCCTCATGGTCATCCAAGGTAGATCCTTGCAGAAGAAGTTCGGCATCTCTCCTGAATCTGTTTCGTAAAGTTGCAAGTTCACTGTTGTCGAGCATGTCTTTTTTTTATTGAATTGCTAGATACAGAGACCTTTTTTAAAGACGGTTCTAGCTTAGCCCCTCGGTTCTGCACTACTTCCTGGTTGGTGACGTATAGTTAAACGCAACGTTTGGCGTTTTGGAAACGACTTCATCCCGGGTTGCTACATTGTGTGCCTTGTAATGGTTCATGCATAATTTGCATGATTCATTACATTTAGACTATAGATTATTTACTGAAAATAGTAACCATGGTGGTATCAGGGCTCTGTAATGAAAACAACGTTTTGGGTCAATGAAAGCGATCTGGTTTAAATGATACAAACCAACAGACCTCAAAGAATAGGCTGTAAGAAAATAAGGCCTTAATATCGAATTGCTACATAAATATTTATTTCTAACAATAGGCGGAAGGATGCCACTGAAATATGATCAAACGTGTTCATAAAGTGCAACAGTACACCTGTAGATTAAACTGGAAAGGCGAGTAATTATACTCTATTCTCATTACTCAGAATGCATCTTTAATGTTAATGCATATAAGACATAGGGCTCGATAGATAAGGCCTCTGCTTTTTTACTATTGCTGTCAATATTAACATTTAGCAGGAAGATACTTTTAGATGTAATTCAAATTATTTTTACAACTTATATTTCAAATAAATTATTAATGCTTTTTTGTTCTGGTCCGTAGTTAGCATAGTTAACCTTGTTGCAATTTATTTTGAGTTATTAAACAAAACCCCTTCAAACCCTAGCCTTAGTGAATAAACACAACCGCATGCATTGCATGTATTATAAACAATGTTGTATTGTCTGCAAGTTTCAACTGAGCAAGTCTTTTTTTTTTTAATAGTCGAGTCCCAAAAAAGAAAAAAACTAGACATCTACTGTGGGCCAGCAAACCCCGTTTTAATACTAGCAAACTTGAGTAACAGTTTCACTAATACCCAAGTATGCAATATACTATTACAAGTAAGCAGAGTGATGAATGAGTATCAGTGTTAAACTTGCAAGGATTAGCAGAGCTTCATAAAGCTGGGCAGGTAGGAGTGTGTGTGTGTGTGTGTGATCGTGAGTGTGTGAGAGAGACACACATACAGGGTAGAGAGGCTGCTCATTCTAGTAGTGGGAAATCAGACAGCATTATAACCTCACCTGAGGCTGACACCAGGCATCCACCTTCTATGGAGCTTCTGTGTGCCTGGCCAAGTGAACCCCGTTCGGGGTGCCGAGGAATGTGCATTAGCTCTGTTCCGTGTGAGAGTCAAATTCACCTCAGGTGCACCTATTCCCCTTTCCTTTCCCCCATCCAACATCCAATCCCACAGATAAGGTGCCTTTTCCCAGCCTTACCTTGGGCCTCGGAATGCGCAATAGAGCATCTAAAACATCTCTCTCTCTCTCTCTCGCTCTGCCTCTCTCTCTCTCTCGCTCTGCCTCTCTCCCTCTATAGAGAATGCTCTATATATATATAAACATGGATGGCATCCATTTATGACACACAAGTTAAATAAATTTATGACACACAAGTTAAATAAATGAGGCCGAATTATATCAAATTACCATCTGTAAGAAAAACATAGATCACCAATTGACGACAAATAAGTAATAAGAAATGAGGCCATACAATATAAATTAAAGGTATTTTAAAATCCTCTCATTTCAAAACATGTACTGGTGGATAATTACCAATTGTCAATATGTATTAAAATGTTTTTAAATATTTGTCCTATATAACAAGAACCACACGCAACAATTTCGTACTAAAAGTATTTAATCTCTGAGACGCTTAACAAAGGCATCAAGATCATAGAGATCAGGAGAAACAGGGATGTAAAAATGGATTGTTTTGGAATTGCATAAGTGATGTGGATATTAATTTACAAGTTTAACTTTGTCTTTCAAAACCTTGAACTTTGGATTTCCTTTGATCTTCTTGTTGAAAAGGGCCATCAACTGCTCCTCTGATTTGAAATTTTTCTCACCACTGAAAGTGTAGTATGCTGCCAAAACCTGTATAAACAAAGCATCAGATTGAGCCTACTAACAAATGTATATTTTCCATGCTATGTTACGAGGTTGTTGGGTTTTAGGTCGTTGACAGACTGTATGGCGTCTGTGAAATAACATTTCTCACCTTCTTTTTGAGTTTTTTCACCGAAAGCTCTTGGTCAGGTGACTGTCTGATGACAGCCTTAATTGTGCCCTTCCAGTTGAATTTGCCTGGAGTCCGAGAACATGCATTAAACTCAACCATCAATACAAGGTTCTAAGGTCACCAGGCATCCAGCTACCACCCATTTGAATATCACATTAAACGTTATCACATTAAACATAAAAAGTAATAGATGAATAAATATATAAATAAAATTACATGAATTGAAATCCTCAACACTGACACATACTGACTCTTTCCTCACATACATATACCAAATCATAAAAAGGGATATAAAATACTGTCATGAAATCTGTTACCTTTGGAAGCTTCTCGCTCTTCAACCTCATCTGCCATTTGGCTTTCATCTTGGTCATCTAGGAAAAATCCAAACATGAGAAAATTATATTAAAGCTAGGGTAGGCAACTTGGAGGAACCAGCCAAAAAAAGATAAGCTAGGGTCAGAAAACATCCAACCGAAAAAACTCCCCGCCTCACTCCAAAGCAACTCCTGCAAAAACACATGACTAGCTTGCCAACTGTAGCAATAGGTCTGCCAAGCCTTGTCATTGAGCCTTGAGACTCTGGTCATGCGCAATTAGTGCATAGGCAGAGTGCGTGTAGAAAACTCGGTAAGTAGGTAGACAGACAGGCCACCCAATCCTTAAAAGATTTAATAACAAGAAAGATTACTCCAAGTAAAACATGTTATTGAACTGTAACTCCCCTGCAGCCAAGTCAAACATGTTATTAAACTGTATCTCATCTGCAGCAAGTCTTAATGCTCCTGAGCTACATAAAATGAAACATTTTTATAGATGTGCAATGTTTGAGTCTCCATTCAGATTAGATAGATGCAAAAAATTCCAAAGAGACAATTTTTCCAAAATGGTCATGTGCATGGTCTTACCTTCAGAGCAGTCCTTGCTTTTCTTCCTTCTCTTTGTAGACGTCTCATCTCCATCACTCTGTCCATTATTTTCTCCATTTTCTTCTACTTCTGAGGCGTGTTTTCTTTTCTTCACCTTTTCTCCATGTTCGACGACGGGGGCATTTTCAACACCCTTCTTGGTCTTCCCGTTCTTTTGCTGCCTGGCCTCCTTACGCTCCCTCTTGTTCAGCTTCTTCTTCTCCTCTTTAGGAGCCAGCTCCTCTAATGATCCATTCTGAAGCTTCACCTCAGCAGGAGTATCATCAGGTGTGGTATTCAGCTTGGAGGCTTCTGCTCCCTTTCAAATAAATGGACACAGATAGGTGATGGATGGATGTGAACACATACTTAGTATTCGTCACAGGAAAAAATATGCAGAGCTGCCAATGTTATGCAATTCAATCAACAATGTCTGTTCAATATAAAAATAACGCTTTACCATTGATACAGATTGTTTAGAGTAGACTAAAAGCCAGTAGCATGTTTGTTGAATGGATGCAATGCCTTACATTGGTTGTAGCTGCAGAAAAGATTTCCCAGACTTCGTCCTGTAGATTTGGATTGGTAATTCTCAAACTGTTTTTCATCCAGTTCTGATGAGCAGCCATATGGGAATAGGAACACAAACTGAGTTACCTCCTACAAGATTTCAGCATACAATATCAATACAAATATATACTTTTCACCAACCTGAAACTTGGCTTTCTTTCTTGGGACGTTATCATATGAACTGACTTGACTGAGGATTTCCTTCATCTTTGGACTTACTCCTGGTTTGTTCATGGCATCATGAATCCTCTTTTGAGGAGATAAAAAAATACCAAATTAAAATGCACTATTTATTATTATTTGCATGCTTTTTAATTCAGCTTTGATGATCAGAACGAATTATTCTTGTCCAACAGCATGGCCATAGTTTTTTTTTAATGTATGATACATATAAAATGTGGGTGTCGTTAAGACATCCATCTGCGTTGTCGTTTACCTGGATCCACTGCTGCTGTTTAACTTCGCCTTTGTTAGACTTCGCCTCAAAGCCCTTCCCTCCATACTTCTGGTCTTCAGTGATGCATTTTACGTGATTTCTGTAGTCATTGCCCCTGTTGTCAACCAATTGTAACAAACACAATGTCAGCAAACGATCATAGTGCACGGCGACGTTAATATCCACCCAGTGACGCTAGTGACATCAAAATAGTGTATTTAATTTATATTTAACTTACCAAAAGTCTTTCCCACAGTCTAGACAAGAGAGAACTTCGCATCCTCTACACATATTCACGTGTTTCTCAACTTGGACTTTCTTCAGCGATTCGCCACACGCATTGCAGGTGAAAAATACCATGTTGATAACTATCTCCCCTTAATACAATGAACTCAATAAAGAAAATGTACCTTAGGGAATGTATAACAGCAGATAAAATCACATCGACCACGTCTCAACAAAGAAAGCTTAAGTTAGCAAGCCGACGCTGACATGATGCTAACCATTAGCAGTAACACAACCAACTGCTGAATACAAATATATTAAATCGGAATAAAGCCCCTGTTCGTCAGACATTTGTTCTCTGCAGTTAGGGAGACGTGTAGTGAGAATACTCCAGTTGGAAAAAACTTTCCATAACACACGTGATCACAGTGAGGCCGGAGCGGTTGCTACACATTATTGCTCAGTAAGACAACACAGCCTGATAAAACGTTCCGAGGTGGATGGTTCCTGCTTGTGAAAAATACGCATTTAATAGTGTAGCTCTGGCAATTACTTCGATACGTGTTTTTAAATAATATAGAAGTCGTTTTAATTTTTTAGCCGATTATATTACGTGTAAATAATATTAGAGATACAAACAGTTATGTAAATAGTGCGAATTACATGATGGACCCGGAAGTGAGGTACGTAAAAAAGTGACCACTCAAGCAAAGAAAAGGTGAGTAGCTGACAACACATTGGTTTATGTATTTATTTTGCAAGTATGAGGCTTTGCAGTAGCTTCATTCAATGGGGATGAGGTATAGTTCCGCTAACCTATCCAAATAAATATTGTGGTTTCAAATCACTTGAAACCGTGCACAATTTCAATTCCTAGAAGCTTTGGAGGCATTTTCGAATTTCTTCATGATTGGTCTCTGAGCAAACCGAAACGGGTTTCCGACCGGATCTTATATTGTGTTTCTGTCTACGCCGTCTACGCCGATGTATTCAACAAAGTATTTATCGTTATCCTTTTAATGTTTCTTATTATATTTTAAATGTTGTTGGCATTCATCCATTAGTTGTTTTGATGGCTCCGTCGTTCAACAGTTCAGCGACCATGGATACGCTGTCCAGTCACAGTTCTCACCTTCTTCAGCAACTACAAGAGCAGAGGATCCAGGGTCTGCTCTGTGACTGCATGCTTGTGGTCAAAGGTGTCTGCTTCAAAGCTCACAAAAATGTCTTGGCTGCCTTCAGTTCTTATTTCAGGTGCCTTTGCATTATTTATATTATACATTGATAGCATGTTTTAAACCTAAATGATAATGATCATGATAATGAACTTAATATTTCTAGGTCCTTGTTCCAAAACTCTCCCAGTCAGAAGAATGATGTGTTTCACTTGGTTATTCAAGATGTCAGTGGCATCGGACAAGTTCTGGACTATATGTACACCTCCCACCTGGACATCAACCAGGATAATGTCCAGGCTCTTCTGGACATTGCCCAGTGTTTGCAGGTCCCAAATCTCCTGAGCATGTGCAATGCTTTCCTCAAGCCATGTCCTCCACCAGCAGATACCACGTCATTCTCTCTCCTAAACTCTGAACATGACTGTCTCTTGGGAGGGGGGCTTCCCCATCACGTCGACCTCCACTGCCCTACATCTGAAGCTCAAAGATCAGGCTGCAACAACAACTCAGACCCTAAAGGGCTGCACCTTCCAGCGCGCCATAGCAGCTCAAACTGTGATAGCACACAGGCTCCTGTGGAAAAGCAGTTGGTCCATGGCTACAAACTTCGCAACTTCTATAGCAAGCAGTACTTTAAAGAAAGCGCAGCACAGAACAACCAAGAATCAAATCAAGGCCCCAGCCCTTTGCTGGACATGGGCGAACAGCAACAGCAGAGTCAACTTGTGATCAGCCAAGGCACCCAGAGTCTCACCCCTGTGTGCTCCGCTAGCACGGCCCATCAAAGCCCTTCATGCGGGGCCACGATGGTGGAAAAGAATAGCACAGACACATCGTCACCATCCACGGCACCGTCGGCTGCAGCCCCCAGTTCAGTCCCTGAATCGGAAGACTCTTCGCTCAACAAGTTGGTGCGCCCCAAGAAGACCCTGTACCTGAAGAAGTACAACTACCTGCGGTCTCAGAAGGCCTTGGAAGAGATGTATGCTGAGTCGCTCAGCGAGCCAGTGCTGTGCTTTCCCAGTAGAGAGATCCACCAGGAGGAGCCTCCCACTCAGAGCCAAGAGCCGGAAGTTCCTTCCACAGATGGCCCATCACGGGACACAGAGGAGCTTCAGGAGGCCGTGCCCGAGACCCAGCTACCCAGTCCCCGCCCTGTGGACCACGAGGAAGACGACCCAAAGAAGTCCTCGGATCTCCTGAAGCAGACGGGACACAAGCAGTACTGCTGCACCGTATGTGGAAAGATCTTCAAACACCCGAGCAACCTGGAGCTTCACAAACGCTCTCATACCGGTATTTATACGGCATACACAATACATTGATTTTCACATAGTATTTTTAAATCAATGTATTGTTTTTTATACTGCAATTATTTTTTACACTATGTTGAAATCAATGTATTGTGTATGTGTACTACACGCACAATACAATGAGGTCTACATAATGTTACCATAGATGGAAAATGGAAAAACACAAATGGCAGAAGTGTTAAAGAGTTATTTACTACACATTTTTCCTCTCCAGGTGAAAAGCCCTTTCAGTGTAACATTTGCAGCAAAAACTTTTCACAGGTAACCCGACACTGCATTCTTCACTGTGTTGTTAAGTATTTGTTTACATTCCATGTGGAACTCTTCCAAAACACAGACTATTGCTCTCCTTTCCCCTTTAAATCCAGGCTGGAAACCTACAGACACACTTGCGCCGGCACTCTGGAGAAAAGCCGTACATTTGTGAGCTATGCGGGAAGAGGTAGGCTAACTGACATGTGGGCTGATAAGAGGTTGCATTGGTGCATTGTTAAGGATCGTCAATGATGCATAATAATTAAACCTCTGACTCCTGCAACACAGCTTTGCGGCAGCAGGAGATGTCCAGCGACATATTGTGGTCCACACCGGCCAGAAGCCACACCTGTGCGATATATGTGGGAGAGGTAGGTCACGTCTTTTTTTTAAGCATTTTAATTCAAACACAAATCTTCTTCTTAGACACATAGCTCAAAACTATAACACTCAATACTTTATACAAGTTTTTTTTACCAATAGTAATTTTACTTGCCACAAAATATTTGAGATCGCTGCTGTATTTACAAAACCAAACCAAATCGAAATCGACAAAGGCAACACAAGCCTGACTGTAGTTTTACCTCGGTGAGATTTTCTTTGCTTTCTTAACCAGGTTTCAGCAACTTCAGCAATCTCAAAGACCACAAAAAGACCCACACCACAGACAAGACGTTCACCTGTGACCAGTGTGGAAAGTCTTTCAACATGCAGAGGAAGCTGCTGAAGCACAAGGTGCGCCACGCTGGGGACAAAACGCACCACTGTGACACCTGCGGTAAGGAGCTTCCTGTCTTCACGTTTGGAAAGGTCATAGAGTCTGTGCGAGATAAAAAAAGACACAAGATGTCTGCGAGGAGGATGCCTGTGGTTCTGGGAACGAAGGTCAGCAGAACCGCCATCTAAACCCAGCTTTGCCGGATAGAAACACTACTGTCTGTAGATAAGGTAACACCATAGTGATTTAGCCTATGGCCCACTGATGAATTCCCTTGCATTTGCAGTATTATGAATGTAGGAAACAAGATTTGAACAAATTATATATTCAAAAAAGATATATACCTAATACTAAATACAATAACCTGAGTTTTGGTGTCTTAAGAGGAATCGCTATGCAGAGCCGGACTAAAGTTCTCCACAGCTTACTATTCGTTAATTCATATACTAATATAATTAATGTATTTAATTATAGGTTAATGTCATTGTTGCCGTTATTATGGTACCGCTGGTTGGGGGGGTCCTCAAGAGGTTGGCCCTCCCGTGCATGCACTGTTGAACACTGGTAGTTACTGGTAGCACTCTCGCACATTCAGTCCTCTCACGGATGAGTGACAACGGAGAAATACCTACGTCAATACTCCCACTTCACTTATGTTCTACACTACCTCTGGGATTTTTGTCTGTTGTAAGTGGTGTACAAATGGATCCATCTACTAGCGTTTGCTGGATGTTTACAAATAATGTTTCAATGTACTATTCCCAATGTTCCTTAAAATGTTAAAGTGTAATTCTGGCGAAAGTTGAACCCAGGGTCTTTTTTTTGGCATGTACACACATCAGATAAGCCCTCCAGAGCCTTTTTTTGTTGATAATCGAGTATAAGAGTTTAACCGGCGCAATGTTTGACTTCCATGTTATTGGCTTCCATGTTAGGCTAGGGGCACCATGGAACGCTTCCAAATTGGCATTTTCTAACCACTAATATAGCTCAAAATAGCACCAAACCTCTGCAGTAGCATGAAGCACATAGTCTGTGCTTTACCTGTAGGTCCATGTTTCCAGGAAGTCCACACAAGTCGATTATCGGCTACAGTAACCAATATAATAGAGGCGCCAACAAATTTAACTTAACAATCTCCCCTCTTGATACTTGCTGTTTTAAATTTGTTTGCGTCTCTATTATATTTGTGATGCTTTGTTTTATGTGTAGGGACCCTAATCATGCTACTGCAGAGGTTTGGTGCTTTTTTGAGCTATATGAGTGGTTAAAAATGCCGATTTGGAAGCGTTCCACGCTGCCCCTAGCAAATAACATGGAAACCAAACATTGCGCTGGTTAAACTCTTATACTTGATTATCAACGAAAAAAGGTTCTGGAGGGCTTATTTGATGTGTGTACAAAAGACCCTGGGTTAAATTTTCGCCGGAATTACACTTAAACGAGGGTACATGTCTGTGTAGGGAAGTCTTTCATCGGCTCGGGGGACCTGCGGCGCCACATGCGGTCCCACACTGGGGAGAGACCCTATGTTTGCGATGCGTGCGGCAAGAGTTTCACCCGCTCTGCCCTGGTGAGAAGACACAGCCGCATGCACTGCAAGGGGGCCCAAGAGACCAGCCCCGAATCCGAAACCCCGGAGCGGCCCTGTACCTCCGGCGGATCCGGCAGTGTGCTGTCCAAACCCCCAGCGTCTCCGTCTTCCGCGGGTCGGCCATTCTCCAGCCTGATGCCCCACGCGGGGGGAGGCAAGTCCTCGTCTCCGCATCAATCCAGAGACGTAGGGACTCCATCTCCCAGCGGGCACCTCCACTCCGCTTCCACCTCCACTTGCCTCCCTGAGCTGCGCTCGCTCGTCCCGCACCACCTCCTCGCCTCCAGCCACACGGAGAAGTGTCCACCGCCGCCCCCCGGCGCAGACCACCTTAAGCTGGCCAAACATGCCTTGCCCCAGGAGGCCCTCTATGGCCCCTATGTGGAAGGCGGCGTGGTGGCGATGGAGGAGGGTGGCGGTATAGTAGGGAGGGCGTACCTCCATCCAATAGGCAGTCACAGTCCGCTCACAGCGTCCACTAAGGCCGCTAGCGGCTCCTACAGGGCAGGGGAGGGTCAGTTAATCTCCAGTGTCACCTTATGGGGCCTGGCTATGAAGACACTGCAGAATGACAATGACATGGAGCCGTGAGGGACTGGAGCATGTAAAAGTCACAGAACACAATGAATACACAGAATACACCGTACAGGACATCTGCTCATCCCCACACAACACAATGTATACACTCGAGACACGCATGAGGGCTGTTGTAAGACCGTGATTGAACATGTGGCACTGTTCGGTGACGAAACAAAATTGATCTATTCTAAAAAATGTAATTCTAAATTAACATAAAAAGTGATTCCCTACATTTATCAACTACCACTATTTATTTATTTACCACTGTTTGATTTAAGCACCACATCAATTTCATATATTGCTCAGGTATTTTGTATACAAAATTCACTATGCTCGGTTATCAATAAAATTATCTAAAATAGATTTCAGGGTGTTATTTGAAATGGACTATTAACTAAATGTACAAGGCGGTACTGTTGGTGGCCTCTACACTTTATGTTCTTTAACCCTAGCGGAAAATCTTATTTAAGCACATTTATTCATGCTGTCAGTTATCCTACAGGGCGGGCTACATTGTAGAATTTGAAAATGTTAAGGCATGTCTAATAGAGTATTGTGAGATGTGCATTAATACTGTGGTGGAAGCTCCCAGTTCACATGAGTGCTTATGTTATATTTCCAGTTCAATGAGAACAAATGGACTCTTGGCCAGATAACTAGCTAATTATTGACCTCCGTGGTCTCAACATCCAAGCTGGTGTTTTGTGTCAATGGATTAGTTGCCTAGCAACTGTTTCTAGTATTCCTTTCTTCTCTTCTTTCTTCTGTTTAATCTTACTTGTGATGTGAGGGACAAGGATTGTGGTTAGAAGAGTTTATTAATCTATTTTGACAACAGACATGATTGAATATGGAGTGTGTTTTCAAATATGACCTTTTATAATGTTCCAATGCTGATTCCAAAATGATATGCAAGCCGTTATACTAAGCTAAAGGAAGCCAAAAGAAGAGTGGCAGTTCTCAGAGAGAACTCCCAGTCATCCAGAGATGTGTCTCTGTTGTGAGTGCACTAAGTAAGTGAAGCAGCACATATTCCTGTTGAGCTGTGACAAGCTCAGATGAACCCCCAGGGCAGACCCCTGTACATTCTGAAGTGGTTCCTAGCATGCTGGAGTGCTATGGGGGTGTTGAGAGAAAGCTGGAATAAGTTGCTTAAAGTATAAAGACTTCTGGTTTGCGATCCATACTGGCACTGCATCCAGCCAAACATAATTAACCTCATAATGGAAGAGCATGCACGTGATCTATGTGCCATTCAATTAGTTCCTTAAATTTGTCTCATTAACCTGGGACTAATTCAACAGCATATCAGCAGTTAGGTCATCCATGGGCATTTTGAGTGCTTTTTCACATTTCTGGCTTAGAAGAGAAAGAGGCAGAAAAACAATGAGAAATGATAGCATTGTCGTACTACGTACTACACATTATATCTTTCAGAATGAATGGCTCTACACTTTAAAGTTGTATCCTCTTTTTCCCTGTGACCCTCAATCCCTCTGATCCCTTTGTCTCCACCTCCCCCCTCTCTTCTGCCATTCTCTCCATCATACTGAAGTTAATCCAAATTATATACGCTGCCTAACTGCTGCAGAATGGGGAGGACTGGGGCTCATGCTTTCTTAACCCAGAACCATTTCCCAATGGATTATTTTTGTTTCAATGTCTAATCACGGTGCATTGCTTCTTTGTGCCGTCAGACTTGTGCAAAAGGTTTCATGAATGGATTGAAATATCAACGCCTCCTGTGACATGCCAATGCTGCTGATGAGGAGAATAACTCAACAAAGCACATAGGCTTGCAATTTTACGTTGTGTTTTTCTTTTACTTGGAGGAAATGGGAGAGCCTTTGGTTATCTTTTTAGTTTACTCCGCTGCTACATGTTTAACAAATACATTCAAATTCATAGGGTAGTGTTATTACTTTCATTCATCTTTCAAGATAACCTAGTATGAGTACTCCAAAATGCCCAAGAGCCACTCTGGAGACCCAGCCACTATACACATGTACTCCTCACAATCTCCAAGTGAGCAGTAATTGCTGTGAGAATTGTGGCATGTCTCACTGTTGGATGAAACAGATAAGTGGCTGACCCAGTCTGTGCTGTAATTCCTGACTGTGCAGCAATACAGAAGCTTAGACCAGGAGAGGAGAATCGTTTGTTGGCGTTGTGCCGCTGCCCGCTTCCTCAATTCCTCTTCTCTCCTCTTCTATCTTCCTCAGCAGTTGACCTATATTTATGATCATTAAGGGCATGTCACTCCATTGCGCAAACACACTGTTATAGATGAAGCATGATGCACATGTTAATTGGGTGTCAACCCTGCCTGTTGGAGGACACTGAATGAACACACACACACACACACACACACACACACACACACACACACACACACACACACACACAACATAAAAATACCTTCTGCACCCAATCATTACACACATACTAGCAACAGTACATACTGACTTATGGACTATTGGACCCACCTGGTGAACCTGCAGGGGCTTTACATTCTAACTCAGGTTATTTCTTATTTACAGAGAGCTGGGACAGTTTAACGTTGTTGATATTGTTTAAACAGCAGAGTTCATATGATATATCTTTGTAACCTACGATTGTGCTCCTAATGAATATGTCTGAAAATACACCTGTGTATTCTAAGGACTGCTCCCCTATTGTCACTGCATTCTTGATGTGCACTATTCAAGAAATGCAACTCATATTTGTGTCGATTAAAATGTTTAAACAAATCCCATCCTAACTAAGTGGAGGGAAGATATTGCCCTGGGTTTAGTGTGATGACAAAATCAGCCAATCACATCAATAAGTTCCTAATCGCACGGACAGAGCCCTTCAGGCTGCATACGTGTTGGGAGGAGAGAGCGAAAGGGAGAGAGACAGATAGTGGAGGGGGTGGGCAAAAGCAACCGAACGATGGAGGAGGATGTTGTGAAATTAGCCACGCTGTCAGAGCGGTTAGCTTCTCTTTCTCTCTTGCATGAGCCGATATATAAATAAAGAATTGCCTAATAATAACAGCAGCTACTCGAGCTTTCCAAACCCATTGTGCCTTCAGCGTAGGCCTATTGGTTACCTTTTCCGCAGAAAGTGATGACAATAACATAAACAGGCATTATTAGGCGGAATTCCCATTATATAGTGTGATTCAATTTGAAATAATAATATTGTTAACTATTAAAAATAATAAAACACAGGCCTACAGCATTAAAATGCTTAGTCTTACAATTTAAACATTTAGGTTTACATTTAATTTGTGTCTGTTTGACAACACACATGTTTATTTTCGTTTATTGTCATTTTAAAGCAAACTGATATTCAATCGCCAAAAAATAAAATAAGAAATGGGAGCAGATTGGCGCTCTTCGTAGAGCCAATCACTGAACGTCACCCTGGCATGTTTCCGTGTGGAACCTAGTCCGAGAGAGGGTCCTGAATGTTAGCGTTTTGCTGGTCTACCGCAATGCAACTTCCGGTTCAGTACTTCCTACGAACTATGTACGCCAGTTAACAGGCTTAGGAGGGAGTGACGAGTGAGGATAATAAGAACGTGACAAGAATTACAGCAACGACATGGACAATAAATATGGGGTTTTGACGAATAATTTGAAAAAGCAATATCTCAACTCTTGGCGTAACCCAATCTAACGGAAAGTCCCGCCCTTTCTTTCTTTCTTCAATAACACTCATTCGGAGCATCCCGTTCTAGGCGTTCCGTTGTGAGACGAGTACGCCTGGGACCGATCCGAGAAGATGTGGACGGGGCTCGGTGTTTTCCGTATGCAGGATTAATTAGGAGACTGTCCAGTGGAGGAAAAAGGACTGACGCGCTATACATCAACTGACGTTGGGTTGATTTCATTTTCGATTTTTATTTAAAACTGGACGTGAAATGGACACCGCTAACCAGGTTAGTGAAAATCAAGAAACACAATTTCAATGATTTTTCTATTTTGCAAGAAAATTCCATGAGATGATTACTTATTCCGTTTCTTTTCTGCAGCTTGCATCGGCGGCAACATTTCAAATCCTAAAATTACCTCTGGGGTTTATTCGTGTGTTGGAATGGGTAAGTTGAAAGTTTGTTTATAATTTATTTTATTATAGTAAAACATCAGACAAGATTATTTGCTTTTGTTTTTGCATCTTTGGTGATGGTCTCTATTAGCGCCGTGTTAAACAACATAACTAGTTAAATGGCTATTGTTTTTTTGTGACTATATGGTTTTTCATTTGAAAATCTCATGAAAATTATCCTATAAATGTATCTACGAACCTAATACAATACTGTTATTCCGTTATTGCATCCTTACATTTAAAATGTAGCTGTTTCCTTTTTGTCATTCACATTACAGTTCAAAATAGCCTAAGGGGAAGAGATAAGTAGTTTGCTTTGATGTGAGTTTAAAGAAATTGCTCTAACCATAGGGCATTCAGGCTTATTTACAGATGTTGTGAAGTGTGTGTGTGTATGTGTTTATATCTTGTGTTTGTATTTCCTAATTAAGTCCAAGTCTAGAGATATAAGCCTAAATCAAAGCATTTCTAGAGGAGTGAATCTCTCCTCAGCTCTGAAAGATGTGCATATGTTGGCGATGACGATAAGGCTGATGTCTATCATGTTAGTTAGATACTCACTGAAATTTGGTGGGTCAGACCTCAAACGGCTGATTAACCAAACCACCAGCTGCATGGTATAGATAACACCCCTGCATTTATGTGTGCAATGTGATAGTGTTTGTGTCTGTTTGTGTGTGTGTGTGTGTGTGTGTGTGTGTGTGTGTGTGTGTGTGTGTGTGTATGTGTGAAATGCGTTCAACCTATTGGTTGAGTCCGTATGCATAATTCTGTAGTTCTCTGCATTAATGATTCAAATGGTCTGTGGCTCTCCTGTCAGTAATGGCAGAGTCTGTACCCAGGCACAATAACAAGGATTTGCGATTGCCCGAGAGTTCAATCTTGATTTATTAAGCTTTTCTTCCAAAATAATATCAAAACAGTAATAACTGGGAAAAAAAACAAACTAATCTATCTTATTAAAAACTAAGGGTGCCAACTCAAATGTACTTGCTTGGTGAATAAAACATATCGACATCAATTGACTAGCTTTTTGAGAAAAGGACGACATCAGGGAAACTAGGGAGCAGGAACTGTTCAACTCTCTGTCCATCTTTGAGTATGGTCGGCTCTGTTTCAGCTTGAGGAGACCGAGGGTGGAGGATGGAGGATGTGATGTAATGGTCAACACGAGAATGGAGAATAATAATTATATTCTGTCTAGTCCGTCATTTTTTTCTACTGTTGACGGAGATGCTTTGTGAGATACACTTCAAAACATATGCTTACCATTGAGGTCTGTTGTTATACCGATGAGGTGTTAAAAGCACTTCTCTACAAACATTGTCAATCCATATTTTAATGATCATGATTTTACGATCACATGATATGACACACATACACACACACACACACACACACACACACACACACACACACACACACACACACACACACACACACAGCTGTAAGGTCCGCCAATATCCTCTTTTAGACAAGTGAGGCGGAAGCTGTCCTTTGAGATACGCCTAAACTCTTCACTGTGTGTGCTGTCATATGTTTGTATGCATGTGTGTCTGGAAGAGAGGGCAAGAGAGAGAACGAGAGGGGGCTAGAAATTACATGGTTGATTGAGCATATGATGCAATTTATGTACATGTACTGTATGTGTGTCAACTGTGTCATTACACACAGAAGAACTGCTCCATGAAGCTCAACTACAAAGTACACACTCAATG
This sequence comes from Micromesistius poutassou, assembly GCF_964030765.1. Taxonomy (NCBI): domain Eukaryota; kingdom Metazoa; phylum Chordata; class Actinopteri; order Gadiformes; family Gadidae; genus Micromesistius; species Micromesistius poutassou. The sequence goes on from NC_140272.1 coordinate 12,946,565, forward strand.
AATGGGCCCTGCTTGTGTCTGGGGTTTGTACACACAGGAGGAGCCTGTCATGTAGCACACATTGCTCAGGAGTCATGATTGACATCATTAGAAGTCAGGGATTTTTTGACTCATCCAGCTAACAAAAGAAGGTTTGGGGCTACCCTATCCTGGTACTTTAATATCAAAAGTCAAGTCTTAGATCCTTCCTTTTGCCAAGCAGGTCGTGTTTCAGAGCTTGTCAGAAACTATGCAATAACCATCTGTGAATCAGAGGCAAGGCCACCTGTCCCATAGGAAAACACAGGGCTTTAATGCTAGTTAACTACCCTCACATGACCATGTAGCAATATAATCTACTAATTAATGCAGAGGAGGGGGACGACCAAGAACATCATTCCCTATTTCAACCACTTGCAACTCTGTCGAAATGTATTCAGTGAGAAACATTTCAGATGTATTTCTCTATTTATTTATTCAAACAGATTTCCATTATCATTGTTGTCCATGCTTAACCACTATTCTATTCTATTCTGTTATTCAGTTATGTAAACGTTGAATATTACACTGTTTTAATGGAAGATTTGCCTGGGCTTATAGTATTGTTGGCCTCTGCTGCTCCTCTCCGATGGTCCCTTTGCGTTTTGTTTTGTGCTAACAGAAATAGCTGGCGGGAGAATTGCAGTGGCAGAAAGTGACATGTTGTTTGTGTGTTGATACTGGCAAACACTTCTGCTTGAGTGGAGAGAGAGAGAGAGAGAGAGAGAGAGAGAGAGAGAGAGAGAGAGAGAGAGAGGCAGAGCGAGAGAGAGACAGAGCGAGAGAACAAGGGAGCAAGAGAAATATTTTCACGCTATAGACACACACATACACACACTCGTATAGCTATATCAAACAAAATAAAACATACATATTAAAATAGAACATACACAGTAGTAATACAGATTCATATACAAAAATACAATAAAAAGCATGTTAATAAACCTTGTGTTCTGCACACTGAATCACAGCACACTGAATGGGTGTACCAATGGTTGTATGGAAGTACTGCCCCCTTGACACTAGACTGATCTCTAGAAGAGCAGGGAGTTGTGCAGGAGGTGAATTCTGAAAAATAAAACTCAAGTGTAGCTCTTCAGAGAAGGGTGCCCCTTATCCTGAGTCCTGCTACTCTTTGACACAACCTTCTCCTCAGCTGTAAGCATTTTCAACAGCTTGTGGTTGGAACGGTTCTCATCTCCATCTTCAAATGATCTCTGATCCCTGCGTATTCCTGCATGATATTAATCAACATCCCATTCTTCTCTGGTCTGGAATGGCAGTGCAGTTTAGAGGTTTCTGTCTTATGACTTGTGCTTACTGTCCTAACCTGGAGAGCAGCACCTAGCCAGCACTGAACCACAATGTTCTTCATCTCTGTATGCCCCTCAAGAGACTAGGGGACATGATGGTGTAGTGGTTAGGTTGCCCGACTCCCAGCCAAAAAACCCAAATCCACCCACTTCCCTCTTGCGCTTCCACCACCGTCACAAACACCACTTAACCCGAGACGGAAATCAAAGGGGGAAAAGGCAGCTGCAGGGTGGAGGGGGGGGGGAGAGAGAGAGCAAGAGAGAAAGAGAGATAGAGAAAGAGAGATAGTGAGTGAGAGAGAGGGCATAGGATGGAAAATGTAGAGAATGTTTATGTGTGTGTGTGTTTGCGGTTCTATGTGAGTGCATTCAATTATGTTTTATATTTGTCTGTTACTATCATTGTGTATTCATTTGAATATGAATATATGTGTGTCTGTATTTTCCCTACAACAAATAACACACCAGAGTACAGGGACACAGTCATCCATTGGTGTAACTTCAGCATCATTCACCATGATGGCTTTGATGAGGGCTACCCCACGCTATCCACACCTGTCGGGTCCACTATGACCTAGATTACCCCAGCCAAGCTAATGTACTGGTGATGAGCATGTCTTGATACCATATACTCTTTGTCTAGTATGACGGCTTTCTAGAGCATGCATGTGTCCTTCTGAATGCTGAATCATTTGTTGGGAAAGTCTCCTTAGTGGTAAATAGTACATCAATATGATGTGTGTGTTTGTATGTGAGAGAGAGAGAGACTAAAGAGAGAGCTTATCTGTGTCTGGTTTTACCCAGCGCCCTGTAATGGCTATCCTAATTTCTATAGCTCCACTTACTGTGACCGGCTACGACAAATTATGTTTTGACTTGAGATATATCTTAACTTTGACTGTGATCACTGTGACAGTACTAGTATGGTATTGGTGGCTGAAGAAGAAGAATTTTATACTGTTGTTATGTACATTTTTTAAAATACAGTTCAATATTTGCTCAATAAAATGTTTACTTTACAGTCCACAAATTAAATTAAATCAAACACAGACACTTCTTGGTTTGCGTTTTATTTAATCGAGTGTGTGGTGTACCATACGTGATATAACTTGCTATAGTTGCTTTTATCCACTAGGTGGCATACAAAACCTGATCATGTATATTGTTTTAGGGCTTAGCAGGTTCCAAAACTCCAACGCTGGTTGGATGATTAGAGGCCACAAATTGTAGCCTAGAATGATTATCTTATGGCTTCCTTAATCCTATTTCCCAGCTTTTTTCTGTGAGAGAAAAGAAACATTTCAGACCTCTAGGGTTCTAAAGCCATCTTAACTGAGAAGTGGCAACAATTCTAACGATAGCAGTTTAGTGTGTTCTGGAGTATTTGGTTCTAGAGCATCATTTTAATATCATTATCGATCTTCTTTATTTCCTGTTCAGTGACGTCAATAAAGAATAAATGCTGCCTTTGTGAGATGGGAAATACAGAAGAGTTGTAATGCCCTCTTTAATTAAGCTTTTCTGAAAGAAATAAGGAATCTGTAGTTACAAATAGCCAAGCGGCAAGGTCTACAAATAAGGCTGAACCAAAGCATAGTCCCCACTATAATAACCCTTTACTTTACTTTTTGTATTTAATAGTGATAATATAGATCATTTTGAATATAAACACACAAACAGAAAACTGTATGGATTCATTGCACACACCATGGGCATCTGTTCCACTTCCTTTCCCAGACACATCTTAGCAGGATAAGTGTGTGGTGTGAAGCGGACTGATGGCAGATAATAATGGATAACTACAGTGAATTAGGCTCCTAGTGGCCAGGAGGACCACTGAAAGCACAGCCGTGTACTCTCCTGCCGTCAGCCAATCACATACTCCGCTGCCTGGAATCCAGAGAGTGGGAGGTGTTTTATTTTTCTAACCAGAGGTCAGTTCTGGTTAAGGCGATGATAAGGGACCTGATTTGGTTACCTCTGGAGGGTGAAGCGGCTTTATATGGTAAAATTGAGCTTGAAGAGATGAGGATGGTGTGACGTGTGTGCACACGTGTCTCTGTACAAAAGTTTTCAGAACTGAAGGCCCTAATAAATGCCCCTGTGTTTGCCATGCCATAGTCTCCAGCAGACCCTGGGTCTGTAATGATATCGGGTTTGAGCGCAGCTGCTCTTGACATTGATGAATACTGGCGAAAAATGTGAGCTAATCTCTTTTAGCTAATACATGATAAAAGTTGTACAAAACCTGACCAAGGATGTTACAAGAAAAGGACATTTTTTTGGGGGGGGGGGGGGGGGGGGATATTTTAGCCCTGGTCCCACATTGTTCCTATAGCACTTACAAATGGAAAGTCATGTCATGTTGTCAAGTCATGACATGTTGCTTGACTCTGTGATGAAACATTTGAAATCCATTTTAGATTCTCCCTCAAAGTTTCTCCCTCAAAGAACATTATTTTTGCAACAAAAGACCCTTATATATAATATTTTGATTATAAATGAATAAAATATATTTATTTATAAATATGTAAGCCTTACAATCTAGTGTATAACAATATATTTCTAAGAACTGGTTTTCTGAGTCACTAGATTAATTAGACATTAATAACAAGCTTTACATTTCAGGCAGAGTGCTGTCTTTGCGTCTGTCTTGTGTTTGTGGAATGACATATTGCTATATAAGAAGCCACCACCTCTAAAATGCTTATTCTGTAGTTGTCATCCTTATGTCTAATACAACTTTTATATGCTCCATAAATATACTGATTGCAAGTACAATTTTGGACATTTTAGTATGCCTCCTGCTTTCTCTAATCCCCATCGCTTTTTCTCTAACTCACCCCCTGTGTAACTGTTTCTCCCAATCAATCTATCTCATGCGTCTCTCCTGTTCTACCCGTTTCATGCAGACTAAGGTAGCAGGAGGAAATGTGGGAAAATATGGCTGGACAGAACTAGCAACACACAGACAGACACACAACGCACAAACAAAACGCCTGCACCCACTTACACACACACCTCATGGTTTTCCTTCCTTCCCCTTTAGATAGTAGGAGCTCAGTGTGAGAATGGGAGTTAAGGTTTCTGGCAGCACTGATGCATAGCGGCCAGATAGGATATTATTTTCTTCAATGTGTATGGTCATATTTGCACCGGTAAGTTCCCTGATTGCTTATGTTTACATACAGATACTATGTGAAGAGATGGCAGCTGAGGATTATTTTACAAAGTTATAGATTTGGGATTTTAGGATCGTCACAAACCATCGCATTTCATTTTAAACATACTTATTATTCCATTATATTTCTTTAATGTGTTACTTTATCAAAATCTTCCATCATATAGCATAATCTGTATGTATTTAATTGTACAGTTTATTGCAGAGGTTGTATTATTTATTGTCGAAGTAGAATCCCAAAGACTGCATACGTTTTTGGTAAAATGGATCCTGTGTTTATTTAAGCTGGTTATTGTGGAAAACCTACCTCTAGATGAATATTGGTATATAACACAGCTCAGCTGCCTAGACAAGGCGATAGCTCTACCATGATATAAGATAATGAAACCATATTGATACCATGCATTAAATGTTGTTTTAGGACCTCACCACTAATGTGATTCTACTAATGGGTTGAGCACACAGGATCAATGAGGAGATTTTTGTGAATGTGATGGAGAAGTCAGAATCAACTACTGGCAAAAAGATGGCTGTCATGAGTGTTTGTGCGGTCTGGCTAATATGAACACCATTTCAGACCATGACTCTGCCATTGTTCCATTGTGACGATGGGACTCGTGGTCAGAACGATGTCCACGGATATGTATTGGGAAACACGGCTGGAACCTCATTCATTTGATTAGTTCAACTGAGAGACCATTTGTCCAAGTGTTTTGGTATCCTGGGCAATGGACATCCCAAACAAAAACAATATGAACTTGGTGTGACCAAAAACAATGACTAACCTATAACTATTTTTACTAACCTGCCAATCAAAGAGCTTCCAAACACAATGAAGTCAGTTGTATTGATGCTTGACCTGTCATTAAATATGTTGTCATAGTTGTACTGTTGCATGCAATGTCCCTTCAACCTATCCCAAAGTTAACTTATAGTGACTCTCGGATTCGATTAGGTCAAATTAGTTTAATTGATTCTCAATGCAAGATTAACTTATATTCCATCGATAACATTATCCATAACTGGACAGACCAGGTTTACTGAGTTTTATGATCAGAGGGGCTTCAGAGCTGATGTGGTCATCCTATCTTAACACTACAGCTCTGTGATTGGAGCAATAATCCTGGAGGGGGGAAATGTGTTTACATGTGGATGCATTGTAAACATTCAGAAATCCTTTGGTTGGCTTAATGGTACTCTAATCTTATTGATGCTGGGATGGATGGACCATTTTATGAAGCCATCAAAGTCCTCTATAACATTGTTATTGCTGTTGTTATTATTACTTTGGAATCATCAAACACCATCAAAGTACCTCAAAGTACCTCAGATATGTTTTCCCCAATTAAAAAGACAAAACAAATGTGAACTAAAACAATGCTACAGGTATGCTGCCATGTTTTGTGTTTAGCATTGCCTATTACTCTGTACGGAATGGTACCGATGCTGCAGATAATTGATAATGGAGCATTGAGTCAGACTCATGATGTGGCTGGTAATCAGATGGAGGGAGAGAAATAGAGAGAGAGACTCAAAATGCCTACTTCACCTCCATGCAACCGTCAGTTCTGCTCTGAAGGCTCCACTAATGCAATTCATTAAAGTGGATGCTCTCGCATGAGGCCCCTGTCAACAATATCTGTAGCTTTTCACAGGCAGAGAGAATGATAGAGGGAGTTCTTATAGCAACTATCACTTGTAAAGTCTCTTGTCATTGTCGCTTTGAGAGAAAGAGAGTGAATTGCTTGACTGTGTTTGTGGAGGCGGTCGCTGATATTTGAACAACAGTAACCAAAGTAATCCTTGCTTCTGTGTCCATACAGCTCTTTGCCATCTTTGCGTTTGCCACATGCGGTGGCTACACGGGGCAGCTGAGGGTTAGTGTTGACTGCATGGAGAAGGCTAGCAGCAACCTCAGCATCGCCATAGACTTCTCCTATCCTTTCAGGTAAGCGTTTGTGTTGAATTAAGAAGACACGTTTTAACAATGTGTTGTTAAACAATATGTGTTGTTGTAACGATATGTCGTTAACCTATGAAACATATACCTTACTTGAAAAACCATGAATTGGACACTTGCCAGCGCCTTTCTCCATTCAAAACACAACCAATGTTAATAAGTGTTACTCATTTTAAAGCCAATATAATCCTGTGTATTTGAAAACTTTCTTTCTTTCTTACAATTCCATATTCCATATTGATTTTGAGCCTTGAAATTTTTAAATAGACAATATGCACCCAGGGAGTTATTTATCATCTTTCAACCGATACAGGTTAAGAGACACAAATAGTCCATTTTTTAATTCCGCTGAAATGCGGTTGTGTGGAAACTGCTTGACCTGGACCCCCTGGACCTCCTCTGTGTGTGTCAGGCTGCACCAGGTGTCCTTTGAAGCCCCGCTGTGCGAAGAGATGAGGAGCGAGCGCCTTTTCCTGTCTGGAGACTACTCCTCCTCTGCCGAGTTCTTCGTCACCATATCGGTCTTCGCCTTCCTCTATTCCCTCATGGCCACCGTCGTGTACATCTTCTATCACAACAAGTACTGCGAGAACAACCGAGGGCCCCTCATTGTGAGTCCGGCACAGTTCTCTGTGACCTAAGACCTGTTGAGAGCATTCCATTCAGATTCAGGGTACTTTAATCCCCCAAAGGGGAATTATTTCCGCCACTAGTGTTCTTCTCAAAATAATAAAAATAGAAGTAAAAGATATAATCAGAGAAATGCGATATAGAAATGGAAAATAGAAAACAAATGCATATCTATAAAGGGAAAGTCTATCCAAATAAGTTATATTTGTTTGGTCCTGTCTACCTCAACCGGTAGGGGATAGCATCACTACCAGGGTTAGTGGTTTGATTCCCAGTGGGGCAACCATTGGAGTGTATGGACTGTAAGAATGTATCATGGTATTGTTGACACTTTGGATCCACCACATGGCATGTATTATATGTGTGTGATGAAATGTTTTAAAATGATTCCTTCTGCTTTACCACCAGGACTTCATTGTGACAGTAGTGTTCTCCTTCCTGTGGTTGGTGAGTTCGTCCGCCTGGGCCAAGGCTCTGTCTGACGTCAAGATGGCCACAGACCCGGACGAAGTGCAGCTGCTCGTCTCCGCTTGTAAAGATCAAAGAAACAAGTGTGGCTCTGTGCATGGCCCGCGCTGGTCTGGCCTCAACACCTCTGTGGTAGGTTGCTGTGCTGTTGTATATGTTTATTTCTCATCAGTTGTGGTGCAATGCCGAGATTGGTGAATGTCCAGCCGGAAGAAACTGGGTTCAATACCCAATGCCTGCACATGTAACCTGCAGCAAGATGCCTTTATGCTCCTTGATTAATGTATCTGAATTCACTGTAAGTCACTTTGCATGCCAAGTCACTAAATAGTACACCTTTTTTTGTACTTTTGTAGTTTCATTTTTTATTGTACTCATGTACATGTATCATTCTGGTTCTGTCTCTCTCTTTGATGTTATAGGTCTTTGGATTCCTCAACTTTGTGCTATGGGCTGGCAACATCTGGTTTGTGTTCAAGGAGACAGGGTGGCACAAAGGAGCTGTGAAGCAGCAAGGAGGCCCACCAGAGAAACAGTCCTGCTCTTTCGGTCAACAGGCCTACAACCCGAGCAGCTTTGACCAATCAGGTGTCCAGGGAGACCACCCCCCACCATCTGAATATAGCCAGGTTGGGGGCTCCACCTTATACCCCAATCCAATGTAGGTGCAGCTCTATACTTCAGCTAACAGAATCTCTGTACTTTAATTGAAAGGTTATTCAGGATAAGAGTTAAAAAAGAAAAAGGTCGGACCTCTCAATTCGGTTCATCCGTTTCTGATGGGGAGTTGAATAAGAGAAAAGCGTTATGCAAAATACTAATGTGAAGTGATAGGTTTGTAACTATTGTAACAGTAAAGGTATTGATAGCTATATTGTACCAAACATGGTCACACACAGTATTTTAGTTTTCAGTTAATTGTTGTAGCGTTTGTACTTTGTAGAAATGTGTTTTAATCTATCTTTCAGTGCTTGGTGCGTTTCCACCTTCATTTTTAGATAATATTTAATAACATGTGTTGACCACATGCATGACATGTTGGCGATAGTGTGCTCGCTCATTGCAAGTTTAAAAAAAAGACAGCAATGGTTCACTGAACTCAAGTTTTTTTTAAACAGATATTCTAAAGTGGATTTTAAGTCATATTTGTCTTATTTTTACTTCAAGAAATCATTAAAATGTTAATATCTGTTTATTTCCTATTCATCCATAACACAAACTATATAATGAAATGCTACCGCATGTCCATAGGGCAAACGTACAACATTAAGTTTAGCCAATAAGACATTTAAATTGTTAGCAAACAAAGGCAAAATTGACTTATCATAATATGATCCCCATGCATAACAATTATGTGTATATATTGTGGCTTTGTGTACTTTATTTATTTGGGTTTGACAAACTTTTGTTTTTGTTTAAATAATAACTTGTAACCTTGTTTTTTGACTTCCTTTAAGCATGTAGCTGGCATCCAAGGATATAAAATACGAACATTATGATTAAAAAGGATTTCATGGATAGGTTTTTAAACCTTTCCTCCAAGTGTTTAACAGGACTATGTGGACATGTCGATTAAATGGCACTTCTAACAACTAGCCTACTGTGTGGATAATATTGTACAGTGTTATGACTCATGCTCATAAAGAAAACAAACCCTTTTTCCTGGGTCTTTAACAGACCAGCAAACTACATATTTTCCCAAAGTCACCTTCATATTAAATACATTTTATTCAAAATAGTTGCTAACTTCCTTGGTTCCCTTAATGTTATTCATCATTAGTAGTCTTATTAAAAAATATATAATTTTTATTTAATTATTTAAAAAAAACCTTTAACTTAAGTCTTATTAAGGACGTAGAGATTGCATATTGTAAAAATTGCCTATAATCTGCATTTTCAATTAGTATTGACATTACTTTACATAACTGGTGTGATGAGGCCCTCATGTGGCTAAAGGTGTCATTGCATCGTTTCTTCGTTAATTTTGTGGTGGTCGGCTGTATGTTCCTCCAACCTAGCCTGGCTATTGCCAGACGAATTAAAATCGCCGGCAGAACGGGCTGGGGGTACCCAGTCTACCTCCACCCAGGACTGGAATCAGTCTGCCTAAACATTTACTCCCTGCAAACGCACTTAATATTTATAGAGCCGACTATGGCCCCCTGCGAGACAGGGGATATGAAAGGTAAGATAAACCATCTTTAGCCTAAAGAGAACAAAAAAAAATAACTGATGAACCTCCTAAAGCCAATATTCATTTAACAATTAACTTTATTATATTTACATACAGTAATATTGTAGTCTATATAAATAATGCAAATGCAAACACAAAACAAGACACATCGAAACTATGTAGAGAGATTAACAATGTCCTCTTTTTGCCAGGCGATGCAGACATCTGGCCTACAGATCCTTTTTAAGCTGGTGCTGGGGTTATTTAGGAAGAAAGGTCTGAGTTGTTGTTCCGGCTTATGTTGTCCTGCAGATCCGAAGGGAGTTCCGACACATAGTGCCAATATGTCGGCTTTAGAGCTGCCCTTGGCTAAAGCGAGATGTGTATGCAGCCCCAGCTTCTGTCAGTAGAGTCAGAACACTGGTCATCAGGAATATAGATCTTTTGGAGCTCCTCCAAGTAAGGCTGGGGGTTGGGGACTATCTCTTCAAACAACACAACAATCAGGCTGTAGACGTAGTCTGGAAGAAAATGTTCAATGTAAATATTTACATAATGTCACCTCAACATGTAACAATTTAAGTTGTCTTCCATACATAGCAATAAATAGTTTGTGTTAGTTACTTACAGTGTGTTGGTGGTGATTTTACTGGCTTCACAGTGTGTCCTCCCTTTTTGGCTGTGCGACCAGCGTTTTCATTGAAGTGCATTGCTGCCAGATATAGTCTGAAAAACAAAATAGGCTGTAATAACAAATCACTATCCTACCAATATTGGTCACATCCAAACTAACAATATCAATTTTGATAACATTTCAGTGCAGAAGATTACATTCTCTTAATTGTAAAATAATAATATTTTTTTTTGTAAAATCACAGTCAGTGCGTTTACATGACACTCAAGAAAATTCGACTTATTGGCTTAGTCCAACTATGATTGGATTACTAAGATGTATATATACACCTTAGTCGAGCTATACTCGAATCGAATTGGGTTACTCATAGTCGAATTAAGACCCCTAGATAATGCGATTCATAGTCGAGCTAAGTGTGCATGTAGCCAATCGAATTGGATTATGCGTTGATTCGCGTTCTGCGCATGCTCGAGATCTTTTCCCAGGGCCGTGAGCCGGAAGTAGAAGGAGACGATAGTCTTGTTGTTGTTGTCGCCTCCGTCGGATAAGGGATAACGAGAAACGGCGATTTATTTAAAAAGGTGACGCAGAAGATGGAGGAAGCCGGTGAATGTAGTTACCCCCTATAAGAATTGTGTCCCGGCCATGGGAGCGCGCATGGCATGCATTCATTAAAGGTGGAAGCACAAAGACACTACAATTCCATTTCCCCCAAGGCTGAATTAAAAGTACATGTTTTTCTAAATGTGGGTCATCAACAAGGTTGTAAAGTAGTAACTTCGGGCACATCTGTCAAAATAAATAATTTTTTTTCTCCCGACGTGTTTACGATCTTTATTCATTCATTGCGCCGCGGCGGGGAATGTATACGGACGGGCGGCGGAGGGGCTGCTCCGGTGGGAGAAAGATGTTTTAAGTAGACAGCTGTCAACTCACTTTGGGTCGGCGATTTATTTAAAAAGCTGGCGCAGAAGATGGAGGAAGCCGGTGTCGTGCCAATGTAGTTACCCCCTATAAGGAGTGTATCATCATCAACGTGCATTCAGTACACACTACACTTCGATTTAACCCAAGGCTGAATTAAAAGTCCGTGTTTTTCTAAATGTTGCTCATCAACGAGGTTGTAAAATAACTACGATCTTTATTCAATCATTGCGCTGCGGCCGAACTGACGGGGTATTCTCTGATATTATGAATCTTACAGACTGCGTCGGGTTCTCAGACTCTCTGGTACTTCCACAACAAGTAAAGACTCCTAGTCAGGTTTATCTCGCCCATGGGGGGAATTGGAAGGAATTGGGGGAAATTAACTTTGGCTTTGACTCTCTGAAGTCCAGATTGAAACGCGACATGGAGGAGAAAGCGATGTTTCAGCAGACAGCTGTCAGTTCACTTTGAGTCCATATAATTTCTCCGACGCTCCATTGTTCCGACCTCTCGGTCGTATGCGGACTGCTCCGCCGGCAGAGCAGCCGAAGGAGGCATACGACTGAGAGGTCGGAACAATGGAGTGTCGGAGAAATGATATAGACCTGAAGTGAACTGAGAGCTGTCTGCTGAAACATCGCTTTCTCGAATGACTTTGTTGTTGCTGGTGACGTAAAGAGGTCAACCGGTGGCTCTATTACCACTAGTTGAAATGGGCACAGCGCCACCTATCGTACTGGGGCATGACACGCTTCGGCCAATGAATCGACTTACTCACCGCCATGTATACGCAGACAATTGCATTTGTCCAATTGAGGAGCATAATCGAGCTATGGCTTTAATCAAATTAAGCTGTGCATGTAAACGTACTGAGTGTCACTACTTTACACATGGTGGCAAATGTAGATGTGACAAAACATACCTGCACAACATCCCAATGAATGGGAAGACCACACTTTTGGGTGTGAAGTCCAAGATTACACTGCGGAATGCCTCCAGCGTTGAGGTCTGGTACCGGGAGCTTAGCTTCTCAACATCACTGAGGACCCTCTTATTTGTAGGTATCTTCTCCACTTTGCAGAGGGCTATGGAACCTAGAGAGATGAAGCATAAAATAAATAAGGATTCAAAACTTATGTGGTCACAAAACATTGAGTAGACAGCTACACACCTGGTAGAAGCCACTTCTTGCGATCTCTGCTCTGGCAGACTGGATGTTGGCATTGTGAGAAGACAGGGTTGTCGTGGCTATGTCTGTTTTGCATATGGTTCACCAAAGATGTCCATTTGGGGACTTTCTCTGGCCCTGAGGATGAGGATGTTGCACACCGATACACATTGTTGCTGATTCCACGCTGCCACTTCTTGACCACCTCGCAGTCCTTCGCTTTAGCCACTTTTCCCAGTTTATTAGATAGACCTGGTGATCAGAAAAGGGGCTGATTTACTGTGATGAAAAACATGTGGATGTATGTGCATCTAAACATTCAATCCCAATATTGGTACAGGGATATCGTTGTTGCAATGTCAAATTGCAATGCAATGTTGAACCAAAGTAAGATACTAACCTTTTTCCAAAGGCCAGACATCATAGTAGTGTGTTATCTTTCGCTCACAGAGAAACTTCTGTATCTGGGGATGACGGTCAGTGACAATGTAGTCGACTGCCACACTCTTGGACTCTAAAAGCTGTAGGCTTCTTCTGAGTCCCTCTTTCTCCATGTTGTGGCTCCCTCCAACCTCATTGCTCTGTCAACAAAACACAAAGGGAATAAAAGTTGTAGTTCATGGTCAAGGAGTTGGTGAAAGTCGTGTGTGTGTGTGTGTGTGTGTGTGTGTGTGTGTGTGTGTGTGTGTGTGTGTGTGTGTGTGTGTGTGTGTGTGTGTGTGTGTGTGTGTGTGTGTGTGTGTACAGTTATTTGTCTGTGAGAGTGAAAGAAAAAGACACTGATAAGCTGTGCATTGTGTGACATTGATAACCATTTATCTTACATCTGTGAACCCACTCACATGGACTAGTTGAATGTCAATGATGCTGTTGGTCTCCAGATTCATCAAACTGTAACTTCCGTATTTGGCAGAGTGGCCTGCAAATATAAAATATTTTTATTAGAACTATGTCATATAACTTTTAAATTTTTTTAGCAAGCTATTTTCTGTGTTACAACACGGTCCGTCATAACATAAATTGTATGGTTATCTAAAAAAGGAAACATACTCGGTTGATCTGCTAGCATGTCCCCTCCAAGCTTGACTTTCCTCTGGCTCAGGATCTCAAATTCTGCTTCTTGGTTCTGGTGCCATTTGTGGATCACAGCTGGTTCCAGATAACTGTTTGCATGCCTACGGAATGCTGAGTAGCTGATGTTTTGCAGATGCATGGCTTGAAATACCTACAAATTAAAAAATGAGTACATTATATAGCACCGTATCAGCCAGGCATGTTGGTTGCCAATCATGTTTGTATAATAATCAGTTTTAATAATACAGGTGAGAACATTCAGATGTAAATTCGATTTGGGTAGTCATCTGAATTTATGTTGGCCTCCTCAATATACAGGGGAGTGGAGAGGTGTGAGTAGGGCCATGTAAAGTTGAGAAAGTGGGGGAGGGGAGAGGTGTCAGGAGCCCAACATCTAAAGTGAGCAGTCAATCAGCATGAGGGCCATTTCTTCAAACATCAAACAGACCCTGTGTCAGACCAGGAACTATAATGTATAAATATGCCAAAAGTTGGAGAAGATAAATACTGTTCAATCTGGTTGGATAGTAAACAGTCAAATGTGGAGTGTACCTTTACCTTTTGCACTTGAAAATATGAACAGCCGGTGAAATATATGGCAGCAGACAGTTGAATGTTGCCTACAGGGGAGCTTCCAATCACTGGCTGGCTCTTCCATTGCTTGGAAAACTGGCAGTGATTGCATTTTTGGTCGACCGATAAAAAGGTTCCTCGTCTGTAGGTCCTCACATCCGACATTCGGCGGCAGACTGGACACGTTTCAAAAAGTTCCATAAGGTTCTTCTCAAATACGATGTACTTGGACTCTTTGTATCCAGTTGAAGACGTATCACTGTTTGAGACAAATGGCATTATAGACATCCACAAGCTTAGTTTAACAAGCAAAGTATTAACAGTATAGTAATAGTCAAGTATATGTCAATCTTAACATTGTCGCTTAGATTAAATTACCCAAAACACATACGTAGGCTGTGATGATTCTGTCACATTGCTCATTGACTGCGCTGGATCATAGGTGGAGTCATGGGGTTCAGGTGTTATTGTGAAGATGTCGTTTTCATCCTCCTCTTCAACAACCCGAGGTCTTTTAGCTGGCCTTGGATGAACATGCTTGATGGGCATAGAGGTAGCAGGTCCCCATGGTGCATCCGAAGTACTCGTGGCAATACTCTTACTTTTCATGAAGGATTCAGTCTGGGAACCTAAAGTAAATTAATGTGTATTACTGTCAAGTTACAAGATATGAATACTACACAGTGAATTCGCTATTTCACACAAAACCGTAATGGCACAATGGAAACAAAAATATTTCAGTGACTGTGGTAAGGTGTATGAAGTACCAAGTAGCACACCCACAAAAAGAAGACATTCAGGAATATAAATTATAATGTTAGATCACAAACCTTTGCTTCTAACATGATGACCTAATGTACCCATAGAAAGCTGTGTAGCCCGACATGAAAGGCTAGGTGGATCTGTTTGTGTGCTGGTATGGCTGGGAGGTGTCACCAATGTCTGTGATGTGCTCTGGGAGACAAACAAAACACCAAGTAAACAGCTGGTAATCAAAGAAAACGTTAATACACAAAGGCCAATTTATGTATGAATGCAATTCGTGGTTTAACGCTTAGCTTAGGTTAGAAGATTCTAGGTTCAACAAGCTAAATCTCTGGGTATAGTGTGGTCATACGAGAGTGATAGGCTAGCTTGTGCCCATTGTATGAATGCTAACGTGGAGAATATGAACATGCTTCTTTGTAACAAAAACCTTAAGTGGAAAAGTTTAATTTTTTACTTACAGTTTGTGAGCTGGTGGTCGATCGTCGTGACGGCACAGATCCAGGTTTTATGAACAACCTCGAAGCAAAACCACTACTGTATGCACCGAAGTTGGAAAAGTCACTGTGGTCAAAATGATTAGAACACAGAACTAAGGTTGCGTTGTACCACGCTGGTGGTGTTCCGAAGATAAATTCCAACCATTTCTTCCTCAACTCTTCTTTCTTGGGCAAGAGATGCAACGTTAATTTGTTATCGCCACAAATAGCACAGGCACGAACTTGTTCCGCCATGTAAGCACCTTGCCGTTAGCTTATACCTACCGAGATGGTCTCTCTGTCATCTGGCCGCAACATACAAACAAAACATACTGTTTTTCCCCGTGGGCCATCTCAAGCCAAGGTGGGCGAGGCCATGAATACTAATTTACCAAATGACGTCGGTTGGCTCGTTAATGCGTCTATTTTCATTTGCTAATGCAGGGCAGGCAATGGAGGTAGAAGAGCATTTTCACGTTCAGCATGCATAGCGCATTTCAAAAGGAACTAAAGTACTAAATGGTTTCTCGGGGAATGACACCTTTAAAATGTAAGACTACTGTTTGAACCACAAATGCGATGGGATTTGAACCTTCAGACCTTTGGTATTTTCGCTACATTACAAGTTACTTTTCACGTAAAGGTTGCCTAGGAGGTAATGCCGAATCGATTAGCCTAAAGATATGTTAAGTATAATTTCCGAGCTTACTTGACTTCCGACTTGCCGTCGGTAGCAATATCAGACCTGGCTGCATCGTTGTTAACGGGTATACCTTTATTAAAGTGTTCGTTCACGTTTTTACCTTCTTCATAGGTCCATGGTTTTAACACTTCATTTGATGTGTAATTGTGCAATATAAATAATTTATATTTCACTTTAAGAGTACATCGTGTACCTCCAGTCACGCCTTTGCACAGATAATCCGTCATGACATCACAGTGACCTGTTTTCATCCAGGTCTGCAGCAAACTTAATTTGTAATTTATTTGTGGTTTTGGTACTTGTTGTAAACAGCTTTTCAGGTAAACAATTATACAAATTGATGCTGTAAATGGGGTTAAAAAACCTGAAATGACCTTGTCAATTGGTAGCTTTAATAAAATATACAAAAAGAATCAGGTAATAACAAAACAAGTTATACAAATTGAGAAAAACACAATCATTCTCCGTTCTCCATGGGGCTCTCCTGGTTGTTTCCATCAGTCTCCAATTTATCGTCATCTAAGGGAAAATGATAGGTCAATAATGATACTGTGGGGTAGCCCATATAGTAATCTCTTTGTGGTTCCACCTACTATCAAGTGTCTGCTGTAGTTCCTGGATGGTGCTGAGAAGAACATGAAACTGCTTCTTCCTCAGTTCGAGCTAATTAGGGAGACATCACACCTCATTATATGTACAATTAGAAAACTAAAATGAAAAATATGAAATTGATGCCACACTTTACCTTTGCATCCACATTTTCTTTTATGTCAGACAGCTGTTGAAGTTCTTTGTCGAGTGCCTCCAACTGCCTGAAGAGCAGAAAGATAGAAGTAGTGTTACTTTCATTGAGCGCACACACACACACACACACACACACACACACACACACACACACACACACACACACACACACACACACACACACACACACACACACACACACACACACACACACACACACACACACACACACACACACACACACAACTCACTTTAGTGTCTCATGTCGATCTGGGTGTTGCTGGATAACTTTGGCCAGAGCATCATACTCTGCAAAGATAAAGATAAATATAGAATGAGTTTGACAGCAACCAATGCAGTATTGATACAACAATGGCTCAGTAATTAAGTAAGCATTTGCTTAAGCAGCGCAGAATCCACATTGTCCACTCGTATTGTACCTAACGTCCACCCCTGCTGTGAAGCTGCTGTCCAGCATAGCATTGTTAGCAAACATACTTACTTGAACTAATGTCTGTTTATGACAGGCAAGAATTATTTAAATCAAGTCACACTATTTACGGAACAAAGATAATGCCAAAGGCGGAGAGATCATCCACCGTGTGACATTGTTGGCCGCTCTTCTTAGCATATCTGCTATGGAATACATGATTTGATTGACTCATCTTTCTGGGAGCAGCAAATGAAATGGAACATGGTTACATTAAGGTTGGAGGCTGAATATTGTACTATTTACTTTCATTGTTGATCTCTTTAGAGATTACACCATACTCTGCATAGAATTAAGTTGGCCAAGGAAAATCCCAAACCATTTACTATTCCCTGAAGTGGAAAAAGGACAGAATATAACATACCTTGTCGATTTTTACGTATTCTCTTTGCCCGCTGAATCTCCTTCTTACATTCAGATATCTTCTCGTGGGCAGATGTGATGTTTTCTTCTACATTGTCAAAGGGAAGATGAGCAAATCATTTATTTTCCAAACAACATTGCATTGTCACAATTTTCAAGTCAAAAGGGGTTGGTTAACTTGCATACCTATGTTGGAGTATATCTTCTCATAATTCTCCATCTCCCGAATGTTCATGTCATAAACCATCAATGTTTTAAGCATTGAGAATTCACACTGAGCCAATGTTCCATGCATCCTCTGGTACTGTGTAAACCTGCAGGAGAAGAGAAAACGATCCGTAAGTTAAAGTAAATCTTAGGTTCATGATCATAACGGGTTTCATTGTGGACAACTCTATTGAAATATCCAAACACTTGCTTACCCCTCCTCGGGTGTAGCAGGGGAGTTGCACCATTTAGTAAAACTCTTCAGGAGCACATTGATTCGGCGATCATCCCCGGCTCCGTCTCCATCAATAAGAAGACGTTTCCGAATCACTTCATCTAAGGTTAAGGAAAATAAGGGTTCAGCACGATGCAAAGTGCATGTGATGTTGCTAGCTAGCTTTTTAGCCCCGCGACAATCGCTTGTTTATGAATGGTATCTAAATGCTTTTCACTATCGTTACTATCCTGTACTACAAATTAATTTGCGAACAACATACTGACGGGTGAGATAACGTTTAATCAGAATGTGTGGTAAAAAAAAGTACAAAAGAGCGGAGGCTTACCGTCTGTTACAGCTCCCATGTCTACTCGCATCAAATCAAACTTTATTAAACCGGAAACGAACAAAGCGCTCCTCCTCTTAAAAGGGACAGTAGCGATTGGCCGGTGGGAAGCATGGTTCTTTTTAACCTGACAGCAAAGTGGTGCTTCTGATTATCTGCTTGTCAGATATTAACATACAGTTATTGGCATTAATGAAATTATTTTACTTTTACATGTGTAATTAAAGGCCAGGTTGTGTATGTGTCAGCAGTTATTGATAACATGCGTTGTAGTGGAACGGTGACGTTCGTCCCCCAGAATGCAGTCTGGTAAACAGACATGGAAGCACCTGGTGAAGACCTCCACAGCCAGCAGTGAACACTGCATTCGCTCTTTTTCACGATCTTCCTTCTTCTTTACTTCATACATCCAGCAGATTTGCGTCAGTCCGAAGTCACGCTTGCATATACAGCGTG
Source organism: Micromesistius poutassou (assembly GCF_964030765.1). Taxonomy (NCBI): domain Eukaryota; kingdom Metazoa; phylum Chordata; class Actinopteri; order Gadiformes; family Gadidae; genus Micromesistius; species Micromesistius poutassou. The sequence continues at coordinate 12,965,454 of NC_140272.1, forward strand.
TATAGCCTCGGTAAGACCAAAGTGGTTGTTAGTCGAAGACGGTTAGCAATGACTTCTGCTGTGTTGCCAAGCTTTTGCCAGCTTTATTGCTAAGGCTAGTCATGGCTGGCCACAAGCTTGAGCTAGCGAGCTAATTTAGCCACTCCTCTCAAGGAGTACTTGTAGGAGACCTGGTAATGTCTTGGCCAGACTAGAAGGAGCCTTTATCCATGTCACTGTACTTTATGTAAATGTGGGCTTTCAATGATTTCTAATCGCATCAATCGATCTACATTTCGACACGATGTACTGTTTTCCTCACAACGTCGTGGTGTATGGGTGGCGACAGTAATGGGAATGAAACTTTTACTGTGGATGGTAGGTTAACAACTGCTGAATAGTTCATGTTTGTTGTTTCTGTCAAGCAGTGTATTTGGTTTCAAAGTGCTTGTGGTGAAGTTGACTTACTAGTGGTTGTTGGCTCACTAACCGATCTGTAAATTTTGGAAATATTGTAAATTAGAACAATGTATGACAGCCACATTGACTAGCGAAATTGGATGACCATGATACATGTATTGGTAAAAGCTATTTTGCAGTGATTGTGTACTCACATTTTGAAGTGAACTTTAAACTCGATGCACCAGTCTTAATTATTAGAACATGGGTTTGAGTATGCACATTCCTCTGTCTAAGAGATAGCATAACTTGTTTATTTACTTGTTTATAACATTTATTTCTATCTAGTAGCAGTAAGAAAATCACTATAGCACGATTAAATTATAACAAACCCACAAGTGATCATGTATGTATGTATGTATGTATGTAGTGTTTTAATCGGGTTTCAAACTACTCCATATTAACATGTATACATTTCTTTTTTTATGGGTATTGGGCCTGTCTGGCAAAGGCATTGACTCAGGACTAAGCCCAGAGTTTGGTAAGTATTATGTTGTTGTTGATGATGTTCTGTACAATTATTTGAAAGGTGTGATTGAGCTCAAGATTTTTGCATAAATGTGTAAGTAAGTCAAGTCCAATTATTCCAGATATGGAAGTGAGCTACATACATTCATAGTGTCCCTACCTGTTTTTTTCATTTACTGTGAGGAAAGTATGTATATACAAGATAGTAATACAGAAATATGAATCATTGGGAACCTATATTCATTGGGAGCCTGGACCCTAAAAATAAAAAACAAAAAACAAGAACTTGTGTAATGAATAACACATAGGCCTACATGTATTGCTGGTTCAGTTTCAAAACAATTGATTTGTTTGAGATAAAGAAATAGTAAAATCAAGGGAAAGTTGATTTGATTACTCTGCAGTGGAAAGTAACTTAAGTAGTGAACAGAGAAGCAGCTCACCAAGATACATAAGTGGTAATACATTGTTATCTTCCTGGCAGGCACTTTATTCCCTAACCAATAATTCGTTCCCGTCAACTAGCCACAAATAAGTAATAAACAATTAATCTGATCAACAATTTCAAATCTTCACTATTTCCCTTTCAGCTCTTGTGGAAGGCAACAATCACCAAAACTGATGACGATCGACTAGTTAAATTAAGACGGAGAAACTTTTTCACGTTTGACACGGTAAGAATTTATTTTCAACCAAAGCCAACTATATGTATGTATAATTTTGTAAAACTACAACTAGCAGAATGTGCAGTTAAATTAAGTAATATATTATATATTTTATACTATAATATTTCTTTGTATGTTTGGACCTCAGTGGATAGTGTCAGTTTAATGGAAGATAGTCTGAAGGATTCATTTAGTTATCAATTTGAAATGGATGCTATGAAAACACAATGTTAAGATTTTAGAAGTCTATCATCATCAAAATAATTCAAAGCTAAAGAATCAGTGGAGGTGGCAGTCTACTTCCCTAATTGTATCTATTTATACTGATCTTGGCATACTCATTGGCTCATATTAGCAAGCCATTTGTATAAAATGTCCTTTTTAGCATACCATTTAGCTTTTTCTCAAATATTAAATTAATTATTCCCCACTTTTGACACAACAATCAGACACATGGATGTTTTAACATTGTAGCCTGAAGATGCACAGATTGATCAATGATGGAACCTGAGTATCGACACATATGCTCTGAGTTACTCATGCCTTCAACTACAATATAGTGCAGTTCCATCCGTTACAGAAGCTACAATATGCCATTTACATGGTGTCTTGAATATGCTTACTGGTGTTTATGTGGTGATGGGGAAGTGAGTAAAAGTGTTCATCCTGTTACCTTGATGACATTTCTGTTGTGTTTATCAGAGCATTGTTTTCAAGTTGTGGAACACGTGCATGTGTTGACCTGGACCTGCTTCCTTGGATTTGTGTTTTGAAAGCATCCTCTGGCATCCTACTATCCCAGTGTAGTGGAGGTGGAGTAAAATGTGATGGATGACATATGATGTTGTACCCATTGCTCGAGGGGGCTCACTGGCATTGTGTGTTTGCTCTCAATCAAAGTGTTTTTCAACGTTCTTAGGCTACAGTCAAGGACAATAGGTGTCAGCCAGAGACGGCAAGGAATGTCAACTCATGCACACGACACAGCCCAAAAGTGACAGGCAGAGTTGATGCATCGTGAGGTACAACAAGGTGTATCATAGTGGGGGAAATCTAGCCATTAATCAGTTTGCTGCAGTAAACAATCTACCACTAAGTTGACTGTTCATGAAGAGCTAAAAAGCACCGCTGTCGTTTTAAGTATAGTTTTGATGCAATCGCAAGCTTAAAGAAATTAGAGGCCTTCTCTGGAAGAACAGTGTGCCACTAAGTGGTGGTAAGGTAATACAAGTATGATGATCATCTCACCTCTCAGAGGTTATCACATTAAACCAGAGGGAATGAGGAAAGCTAAACATGCGAGAGTCTGCATCTGACATGTATGAAGACTTTTGGGTTCATAAATATTCATAGACTACAAAAATGTTCGATATTGAAAGCATAGCATTCATAGAATGTTCAGATTTCATTGAATCTCAAAGCGTTGTTGGTGGTTCTGTGGATACATTCTTATGTGTATATATGTGGTTAACAATAATAACGGAATCATAAACTAAAGAGTTTCCTTTTTGAATGTTGGGTTTAATCTCAAGCAGTACTTAAAGCGATTGGTGACCATGTATATCACCATGAAATGACCATGAAATTCATATAGATTATTTGTCCAGGTTAAAAGCCTCCAGCCACATTGTTTTAACCGATTGGCTAAGATAATTGAGTTCATTACAGGGCACAGCAAATTATAGGAGGAGACGACAGACCAGAGCAAACTGTTCCAGGAACCACACATTAACTATATAATCCTACTTGGCGATTGAGCTGATTATTTTATGATTTACAGTGAATTGATATGCCAATATTTGGTTTGGGCTGTGGGTCCAGAACTATACCAATATCTTTATTGTAGCGCAGTTTGTTAAATGGTTCAGATAGAGCGCAGGGGACACATATGGGACTAATCCTGCCTGGATGGAGAACTACCAGTCAACACAGAACAATAAATAATAATTAAACAGTTTTATAATTGAAGATTTAGAACCATCACAAGGGTGCTGATTCATTTTCTTGTCCATAGAGAATTTGCCAGTTCCCTAGCCGTTCCAAGATGCAATGTCTTAATGTGCTCCTATGACGACAGTCCCCTATTCTACAACTGGGCAATTATAAAAAATAAAAATATATAGGTTATATAATATAATTATTTGGATTATTATATTCTCATGGACAATGATAGTTGTATTCATCTTTAAAAAATTACAACTACAAATGTGTGTATCCACAATTAACGATTTCAGAGTACTTTCTGTGTAATGTCAGCATGAAGCCTGATTTAGATTTGTTTTGATAAACATTAGTTTGGCATAATCCTGACAATATCTCCCACATTAGTACGCTGCAGTGCTTTGACAAGGTACCAGAAGGCACTGTCTCTTTAATTGCTTGAATTTATGTATTTATTTACTGGTAGAGACACCTTACACAGAATACAACTCATCCATAAACTGAAAGTGGTGTGAAAATTTGGAAAGGTGTTTGTTGGTTGGGATCAGACATAATACATGCCTAGTCTAGTAATCTGAGGAGATCCCACGACTGCACACAGCAAATCATGGTTATCTTACTTTGTTTAAAAGATGCACGACCAGTTGTCAATATTAGATCCTAGATCCTGAAATAATTGTATTTATCACTACCCAGGAAAATCACCAACCAGCTAACACACTCCCTCTAGTGGTGTAAATTGGGACTACAGTAGGCCTATTATTACTTTAGATACTATACCATTTGGAGCTTGGACAAAAAGGATTTAACTGTAATGTTACAAAAGCTGTATTAAGTGTGTGTCAATAGATGGACCTCAGCTTGGAATAAATATTTAATGAAAACAAACAAGAATAAGTGTAGCAAAAAATATGTGTTAGCAAGCAAAACATTACTGCAGCAATAATGTCAACAATGAATAAAATGTAATTTTAGGCAAGGCAATACGGAGAACTATAGTATTGCTAATTATTTGATAAATATGATGCAAACATCCATGGATGAACATAAAACTTACTGGCTCTGTAAAAGTGCAGTATGTAGGAATTAGTGGTGAGGTTGCAGAGCCATGATTCCATTCTGGGCTACTGTAGAAACATGGCCGTGCAACATGGCCGGCATCATAAGAGGAGACGTTCCCTATATCGATATGTAAAGGGCTCTTTCTAAGATAACGATTCTTATTTTTATGGGATATACACTTGTTAGAAAATACGGATGAATACTATGCTACCATTCTGCTAAGCCTGTTCTGAAAGATTCCCCTAAATTCTACACACTCCACCTTTTAAGCAAGAATCCAATTAAATTGATGCTGCTGCCCCCGCGACCCGACCCCGGATAAGCGGGATGAGGATGATTGCATACAATTTTTTGAATTATCAGAAATAACATTCAGCCATTTCATGCAGTCTCTAGAATGCAGGTAGGGCATTTTCAAGTATTGAATAAATGAAAGGGCTCAAAGTTAAAGGTAGGCCCCCCTTCATACCTCTCCTGTTTGACTGAACCAGCACCATCATGTTAAACAGTATATTCAGGTCCATGTCACATTGCAAAAAAAAAAAGGAGGCTTAAGAGAAATGCTTATTACAGAGAAACGTGTATAGATACATGTATTTCTGAGATCGGTTGGAATTCTAACGTTTTACAATTGCTAATTTGTGTATTTACTGGGCAGGTTAGGGGGTCCACTGGGTTGAGGGGCCCCCCTAATCAAGCTGGGGCCCTAAGCGTCCTGTCATAACGGACGGGCCGTCAACCGACTAACGATTAATAACTCGGGCTATGTGGTGTTCATTGATAGACCGTAGCAGCCTATTAATTTGAACATTTTTTTTAGAGCTTTCCTAATTTAAACTTTGGAAAAGTGAGAACTTGAATTGCTTGCCCGCCAACTTTTACGTCAATACATGTCTGCCTCAAGATGTATAGATGTACACGGAAACAACCGAGTTCGAACCACAGGGGCTCAGCGAGCATTAGTACGCGAAACGGACCAAAACAACACGCTCGCCTAATCACGAATAGAAGATGTATGCATAAAGCCACGCACGCTGGTGTCCATCAGCGGGCTATAGGAATTCTCTCACGAGCGACCATGTACGTTAAGATGACTCCCGTTTTGTTACATTGTAGCGGAAAGAATGTCGGAAAGGGCCGATGATGACGTCAGGGGCGAACAGCGCAGAGTGGCCAGGCAGCTGAAGCAGCAACAGCAGCAGCATATCCAGCGGGGAGAAAGCTCCACAGCAATGGCGACTGTTGCGGAGCGGAGATCCCTGCCTAGTCCAGAAATAATGTTCGGACAGCCTTGGAGCAACTGGGTCGATGCTTCCAAACTTCACGGCAACGACGGTAAGTCGCGGGCCGTCCAGAATGGGCGTATCGGCGAAATATTAACATGAGGGCTGCCAGTGTTTTTGGTCGATTGCATGCAGTTTGGGGAATATGAAGAAACGCTACTGGTAGCAACAGCATGAGCAAGCAAGCAAGTGCAACTATTTATTTGTATGTATCGGATTGACTTGATTCAGGTGCAGATTCGGAGGAAAGTTTAAAAGACTTCGGGAGGAACCGAGAAGCCATGCGCTTGTGCAAAGAAGGTAAGCGTTTGTTTTTGGCCATAGGTGTGTTTTGATTCTGAGGCTTTGCACACACATACACAAAAAAGATTGTTACACTTCACATGCGCGTACATATTTGAAGATACGCTTACATCGACCGTACCACAGAACAAAAAGTAACGAATAGGATTATGTAGGCCTGTTTTTATAGACGTTAAGATTTATAGGTTCAAATAACTTCATATGTGGGTCATCCACAACTTGATCCATCTAGTGTTTGTCATAGTAATATAGCCCAAGTGTACTTAAGACTAACATGCTGTCATATTACTATTTCATTGTTTAGTATTTAGAAACCTTGTGATTAATAGGCTCATTGGGATTCTTGGAGTTCTGCTGTGTTGTAGAACTCTCAAAGAATATAATTATGCGGTGGAGAAATGCACGTTTTTAGCATTAGCTCATTTTGACTGAAAAAGCCTTAATTCTTTTGGTGAAAAAGGAAATTGCACAAGGGTACACTTTATGCTAATCAAAGATGCAATATATAATCTGATCTTATACAATTGCAAAATTCAAGCAATTTTCTCCTGTCTCAAGCTTCAATATTAGACTTGTATGGTATGAAACGGTTAAGCACAATGCTGCTAGGCTACTTACAAATAGGTTGTCTATTCTTGTCCGCGTATGCTTTCTACACATATATTTAGTAAGGTTTATCTTAAAAATAGAGTCATTAAACTGTTGGTGTGGCGTAGCTCCCTTCTAGTATGAAGACAAATAGCTGGCAAACATAAACAAGTACCTCTCAACTGCAAAGCACATGCGCCAACAGGTTATATATACTATATCTACAAGCACTTGAGCAAAGCATGTGGACAAAGACTCTTCTGTGGGCTCATTCATTAATGTTGATATACATTTACATTTGATGGAAAGTGTCTGAATATTATTGATAACCTCTGATCCATGCTTATGAACATCATTCATACGGACAACGATTCACATTCAACGTTTCTAGCAACGGCAGTGTTACCAGTGTTAAAAGCCTACCCAATAATGTTTTAAACTCCATTCATCCAAAATCGAATTCTGTTCTAGGGTATTACATGTTCACGGGACACCTGGGGGGTTTAAGGGACACCACCCGGGGGTTCACGGGACACCCAGGGGCTTAGGGGATACTCAGGGGGTTCACGGGGCACCCGTGGGTGCACGGGACACCACCCAGGGGTTCACGGGACACCCAGGGGCTTAGGGGCTTACCCAGGGCGTTCCCGGGACACCTGGGTGTTCTCACTCCAGTAGAACATATCTTGCTCAAATACATCCATATTGTCCCATGTTTAGATAGTTAGGTTGATTGTTGTGAGACCTTCTTGCCCTTTTATTGTATGTTGATCTGGGCTTCATCCCTTGCACATTGTCCTTAAACGTATTTGACATGCACCGGCACATTTGCACACACTACCATACTCGCTGAAATTGCTTTTTTTGTTTGTGTCACCACGCATAATCTCAACCACTGGAATAACGACTAGAATGGCAGGGCAAGTGTTAAGAGCCCTGGCGTGCATGTTGATGCCTTGCAAAATAAATCGACATTGTATACCAGAGACTTGACACCATATCTACCTTTCAACATACACATAATTTTAATTCATCGTGCACATTAAAGCATTAGGGGTAATATATAAAGTCATGTTTAAAGTATCTTACGACAACATCATTTAATATTAAGACTACAGACAGCATAGCCTACAGACAGAATATTCATTAAGTTAAAAGCATTTGATTACACAAGCATTGACAGGCTAGAACACACTTATGTCATATTTATTTATTAGATGTTTGACACCAGAATTCTAGTGTATAGCATAATGTGTTTCTTGCGGTGAATTCAGATTCAGGGACACACAAGAGCAGTGCACTTGCAGATTTAGATACATAATTCTGTTAAGTTGTGTTTAGAGAAAAATCAAGTTCTGTTAGTTTGAAAATGTGGTCTGGGCCAATAAATAATCTTCCATGGACTCCAGCGAGCCCCATAGTATTCTGGTCAGAAATGAACATACAAGGCTTTAAAAACGTAATTGATCATAAAAGTTGCAGTCATTATTCGACAGTCAGTTTGTTGTTTACAGTCTCTGTTGTGTACCTTTTGTAGGTATGTATCAAAATGCACATAGCCAGACCTGCAGCAACTTTAAGTCTCTCAAAAGGACATGAGTCAGGACGCAACATCTCATCTAGTCATTTATTATTTATTTTTTTACTCAGTATCCCAGTCGTATCTACTTGACGGCCTCTCAACAACTGGCACAAATGATAACCCCAGTGTGTGTGTGTGTGTGTGTGTGTGTGTGTGTGTGTGTGTGTGTGTGTGTGTGTGTGTGTGTGTGTGTGTGTGTGTGTGTGTGTGTGTGTGTGTGTGTGTGTGTGTGTGTGTGTGTGTGGCAGATGGAATGGGGTGGGCCTAAAGTTAAAGTTGCGTTAACTGTATGCAAATGCACACATTGTTTGAAGTTCTTTGCCATTCATCGCACAGCTTCAGTTGGGCACAGTAGGAATGACTACAAACCTTTTAAGCAGACTGTGGTGGTCCTGCTTAAGGCTATTGAAACTCAACATTCATAAAAGAATCGTTATCTATTTTTTCAATATATTTATGTAATTTGCAGCTTCTATCCGGATGAGATCTACCGGAAAAGTTGAGGTGGAAATTCGACACTCTTGCCCTGTAAGCTATTTATCCTGATGTTTTCTTTCAAAGTTTAAATTGGCACATCTGCAAAATGATCGTTGATGGTCTTTCTGTCTGATGAGAATTCTTTCTGTTCAATATCAGAACCAAAGCTTAACATACTATATGCACTAGAGCTTTGCGGTTATACGGCATAGTTCAAATGTATACCATTAGAGAAACACAATAAGGCTTTTGTCTGTCCAAGAATGTTTTCCTTGTATGGTTTTCCGTTAGGTTCCTTCTGTTGAGTTCTTGGCAGCCGTATACTCCACCCATCCAGGATGGATGGAGATAATTAGTGGTGTATTTGTAAAGGCATTGGTCCAACATGTAAAATAGTCAATTAACATTGTCTCACTATGTGGTCTGTACCTTCTGAGGCAATTGCACAATTTAGTTAGCAACTCCTTGGCCTTAGCAGGGGATCACATTATTTAACATCATACCTTATTGACTAGTGTAATGACCCACTAAACATATAATTTGCGATTGTTTTGGAGATGACGATCACATTTATAAAGCACCTTATTGTATATGATGGCGGCAAATTAATTCATTAAAAATGAATGAATTTGTCTAAAGCAGTTTGGCTGCTTTACGGGGGAGGCTGACCTAAATAGATATTGTCTGTGTGCTGAGGTTATGCTGTTTAGAAATAGACAGGATGGTTGGCCTGCAAGGTTGGGGAGAATGCTTGGGGAGCAGGGCATGCACCCATTGGTTACTTACATTCTAATTGAAGGGAACCCAGTCTGGTAGAAATTATTGAACAATTCAGAAAAAGCCATTCCCTTCTGCCTGCTTAGTATTACCGTTGTCATCCAGTTTTGTCATGTTTACCAACTCTATGGCTTTCCTCATGAGATGCGTATTAGGCCTCCATTCTCTGTGTTTATCTGTGTGAATGAGATGGGGGGGGGGGGGTTACAAGTGCATGACTACACCTCTCTTCCGTGACTCACCACCATGTTTCTCCCATGGTGGGATGGCGTGTTAACACACAGGCATGCCACACACACGCACATCACACCCTGGAGATTATAATTTTGACATGCATGATGAACGTCATCCCAGAGATCCCATTTCAGTTTCTTTATGTGTGGGAGGGAGTGAAAGTCGGGATAACTGGGAAATGTAGCATTGAATGTCAGCTGCAGGTCAGGCTCTGCATTGCTGTGTGTCTGTCTGTGCATGTGTGTGTGTCTGACTGTGTGTGTGTGTGTGTGTGTGTGTGTAGATGGCTCAGTGGTGCTTAAAGCCAGCCTGAGCTGATACTGCTCCTCCACCTAGATCATTCATCACTGCCATGGAAGAGGGCGCTGAAATGAACTGGACTCTCATTCCCTCATTTGGTGTAGTGCTCACACACGCCTGTCCCCCTCCCCGCTCCTTCCGTTTCATGGCGTCTCTGTTCTCTTTGTCTCACTCACGCCTGGGCGTGAGTCTGGACACCGCTTTTCATTTTCCACCTCCACCTCTTTTTAAGCATTCCTCTATCTTGTTTCGCCTCTCAATCGCGTCGTCCCTCCCCGCGATCATGTTCCCCGCATCTCCCGCCTCAGTTGCTGACTTTCTCTTTCACCCATTTTTATCTTCGTCTTGTCCTTGCGTACGGGAACAGAAAAAAGGAGAGGCAGAACGAGGCTGACACAATGGTGCTCTACCACTTTTCAAGTCGGGCCATTTCAGCGGTACAGTCGGTGCCAGTGAACTGCATGCAGAGTAGCACAGCAATCCAGCCAGGCAGCTTCTCTTTTTTTTTTCAGACGAGCAAGTGGAACACTTCATGGAGAACACCGTCTGATTCAGAGTGGGTTCTGTTTGATCCTGCCAGTAGAAAAAGGCATGTGCTTGTTTGGACTCTAATGTATTCCTGCTGGGAGCAGCTTATTGAAACTGAGGATACAAATAACGAATATTACACAAACGATCCGGAAAAAGACACGTTTGACTAGACTGTACTGGGCACTGCATTGTTGACGCAGATAAAATACACAAGAAGACAGGCCACAAGTTCCTCAGTTTGGCATATGCGCTGCTTAGATTGGCACTGTTTATGAGCAATGATTGGTGTCTTTGCATACTGGTAGTCCCTTTTGCAACAAAGTAAAGCCCTTAGCGATGCATGTTGGCAAAGCAATTTACCACTCAAATTCTATATTGTTCACAAGCCTCTCCGTAACAAGACTGCTGTTACCGTTCCCCATGGCAATCCCCAAAAAAAGAAGGCTTTTTACTGCATGGCAGTTGAAGTAGACACTTGACACTTGATGTGCCATCTTAGATAAGTAGTGGCTTGTTGATTCATCCACATCAGACGGCAAATGGTCTCCAAGCTGAGGAAACCGGCTAGGTAGGCCCTTCTTCAAGTGGCTTCATAATGGCTCTCATCACTTGCAGACTCCACCAACAGCGAGGTTGAGACTAGAGGACCCTTGACGGTCTTGACGGAGTGTGTACTGGAGATCAACTCCAATTCTGCCCTCCACGCGTCTCATTGCCATGCCCCAGGCGATATCTCAATTAGCCTCCTTAATTTGGCGGTTTCCAGTTCTCTGGACTGCGATGAGAGTAATGCTGTTTAGAAAGGAAATTCAGATGATCTATCTGCACCCTGTTTGGCTGATTTAATTTGCCGTAGTGGGCCCTGCTGAGTTCATTATTCATATTTAGTTTCAATGGTGTCAGGAATGGGTCATTTATGCAATGTGTAACTGTATTTCTTTTTTCCACAACAACTAATCTAAAACTCTTTCTCAGAATAGCATCCAAGTGTGGATTTTGCACTTTGTTAGAAAATTCAACCATTGCCTGAACATTCTGTCCAAGTTGGCATTAAATACACCTAAATTCTTGATGACTGTGCTACATTTAGAACTGCATCCTGTCTACGTGTATGTCTGGACATTTCTGTAGACTAGTTCAATTACTTTTGTGCAAAGGCACATGAATATTTCCCTTTTCTTTATTCTCTTTTTTGGTAACCATAACTCATAGGGCTTGTAGACGTTAAAAACAGTTCAAACCAGGAATCAAACTGCATCCTAAGCAGAACATCATTACGTATATAGAATTGATATATACTGTACCCACTTGTATTTTTTTTATGTACTTTGCAAAGCATGTTTTTTCTTAAAGAGGCATTGAATATTGGTATGCCATGCAAAATATAAAAAAATAGAAAATTAGGATTGCTTATCTGATTCTCTTCAAGTGTATTTATTTTGCATGTTTTCTGGTGTCGCCTTGTAGTTTAGTTCCCATTTGGATCAATAGAAATAAAAGTAAGATAATGTCTTGGTTCTTTGGGTTGCTGTATCTAGATAGATTATTTACAAATGGACATCATTTAATTCTGCTCTGACCGTGTTGAACTAAACCTTCAGTCTGGGATCATTTATTTTGAACTATACTGTTGCATTGTAAGTACCTCTTTATAGGGGTGAAGATTTGCTCCCTGCTGGGCCACTGTATTAATGCTGCCCTAGTTTATTTACCTCATCCTGACTTCTCCATCTCTGCTACTTCTACAGACATGCCCATATTTGGCCAGTGTCCCGCGCAGGACGACTTCTACCTGGTGATGTGCAGCCACTGCAGTCAGGTAGTCAAGCCGCAGGCCTTCCAAGCACATTACGGTAAGTCTCCGGCTCTCCCTCTCTTACTCTAAAGGAGTTTCATAGTGGAGGGCATAGTGAATGGCCCATTTAACAGCCTGTAACAACAATCTCTTTTCATCAATGTGCTGGCTCCCATGGAAAACGATTGAAAGGATATCTGTACGAACACACAGTATGAATACCTTCTAGGGATGTCCCCAAGAATCACCATTGCCATACCATCGGCTTCAAGAAAACCAAAATAAAAAGTTAGTTTGAAAGGCAGTTATTCTAAAATAGTCAGTACATCGTAATATCATGCTAGGAAGGAAGGCATTATGGGTATAACTACCCTTTCAGAACCCCATGAAGCTTAAATGAAGGGATCCTTTATTTAAACTCTCTACAATTAATTAAATCCTTAACCGGGAGGCTCACAATAATAGCAGGCTCTTTGCATTGATTCTGTGAATCTGTTTCTGCCGTTAATGCGAACACCATCCCTCCCTGCGATTTGATGCTGAGAGTGGTTTGAATGGTGAAGGGTTTTAAAGCGAGTGCTGGGTTAAGCAAATCTGTGCTAGGCCAGGGCTGATGTGTGGGAACATAAGACCAGCAGAGATCAGCAGATGGGAAGTTACAGTATGGTTCCTGGCACCTCTGGGATCCCTGCAAGAAACCTGCTTGGGGCTTCAGAGATCCAGTGGAGGTAGTTCACACATACTCCCGGGTATCAACCCCATGTTCTCCCAGCATGCTGCTTACCCGTTCGCTCTATTCTTCTCATCAACGCAACCTGAGATGATAAAATTCTCGCCTCCAGCCTTTGTTGCATCATGCTTACAATTCCTAAGTAAAGGGTTGGGGTTAGGGTTGGTGTCTTGTGTTCTCCAAGATGTGTGTGTATATGGCCTCGGTTGGATGCGTGTCTTCTACTCCTGCATTATCCAATTCCAAAGTCAAGATTAGGGTGGCAGGTTGTGTTTGTGCATAGGCATGTGGGTGTTTTAACTTCCCGTTCTACATAGCTAGTTAAACTGGTTTCTTTCACCAGTATGCCACGGAAAAGTACTTGAATAAGCCTCTAGAACAAATAGAAAAGTATCATAGCAATATCCTGGCTTGTTACTATTGGGGAATTCACGTACAGCGTTAAACAGTGGTCAATCTATTGTCATTGTAAGGGAAAGGCTGGCAAATATTTTTGCTAGTGACACACATTTCAAAACAGACAATGTGTCCCATTTGTTGAGTTTTGGTGCCGTGAACTTCCATTGTTGTCCAAAAGCACATTAAAACCAGGGTCTCAGCGCAGAGGACCAGTCGCCGTATCCATCCATGGGACTAATTTAGCCAATCACATTGTTTTTTCAACAGTTTTTTTAAGTAACAAAAAGGCAGCCTTTTTAAAGAAGCTGCTCATGGTTTATTTCCAACCCCTGTCTCACCGTCTGCTGAGAGGCTGTCTGGCAGTACATGTGAGAAGGAGGGTCTTTTCAACAGTTATTAATCCTTTCATTGGGCAGGGCAGTTATAAGAAATTACGCTGGCCTTGTACTTAATAGAATAGAATATTAATTGAATATTTCATGTGGTGGATTGGGAATAATTTAGCGGCCTGTTCCACTTAATTAAGACGTTATATCATTATGCTTGTACTACCACATTTTTTAAGGAGGAACTATTTCCAATATCGGGGTGGTTTGTACACTTGGGGATTAGTGCTGGGCGGTATGACCAAAAATTGATATCACGGTATTTTTCTAAATTCTAACGGTTTCACGGTATATGACAGTATTTTTTTTTTCATGTATAATCAGGTGTTCACTAATGCTGCCACTAAGGACTAATTTTATAACGACTAATCTTCAAAAAAAAAAAAAGAAGTAAAATATGCACTGAATGCAGGCAGTCACGCAGCTATGTTAGAGTTTACACTTGTGTGCATGGCGGCTTTAAAACATAACTTCCAACGTAATATTAAGTAATATAACGCTGGTGCGCAAGGCAGCCACAGGAGACGCAACATTGTTTTCAACCGCTCGGTACTGTGCCGTATTAATTCCCAAGATATAAAAAGAAAAAGTATTTGAAGCGAATACGCAACACTGTTTTTGATTTGTTTATTTGGTTTTGAACGAATCGTTTTGGATGCATGCATCGGCTTTGAGTTGGCTTGTTACTTTGAAAACACACACACACACACACACACACACACACACACACACACACACACACACACACACACACACACACCGTTCATTTATTCACGGCCGCACCCACTACAACCTGCCGATCTTCAATCAAAACAACATAAAGTAAGTGATGCCACACGCAGTCGTACCATGCGTGTTTAGAAGCACAACATTGAAAAGGGTCCCGTCTGAAACAGTCGTGAGGCGCAGCGTTCCAAACGTTGTGTAATCAAATGGCGGTACATTAAAAATTCATATCATAATGAAAATACACACCGGTATTCGGTGTGAACCGGTATACCGCCCAGCACTAATGGGGATGCAAGATGGTTCTTACGGCAAGGGTGCGTCGAGCATGGTTGACTCTGCTCACCTAGGGTTATCCCTGGAACCATCATTTGGTTCCAGGTGAATGCTAAATAGAAATAGTCTTACTGTGCTACGTGTTCTGCAATACTGAAATTGAGATTTAGACGTGGAGGAAGAATTCAAATAAGTGAAAAGCTTCCTGTAGTATTGGATGTTGAGAATCCTTGCAGTTAGAATGGTCTGTTGTATGGGAAGAATACAACAGGCTGCACGTTGATCCTGTATATGTGATGGTATTTTCCTGTGAGTTATTATGCACTATATGATTTATCTTCACTTGCAGTGAAGTTGTTTTGCAATGAAAAATGACCAAACTGACAGTTCTCAAGGTCAACCATGAGGGGGGCTATACCATCACATGCCTCCCCGTGGGCCTGTCAGCAAACAGTCCAGATAAATGGTACGATGAAGGCATACCTGGACAAGACCCAGGGCCCTTCTGTTCTTTCTGCATACATGGGATTTACACAGTAAATTTGCACAGTGAGCCAAAAATAAGTCAAATATCAAACATCAAATCATTTCTCATGCATTTTGCCACCTGAGCCCACCCCTCTTTTGTATTGTATGATGCTGACATATGGCAGGGACGTGATTATAATAATTAGTACTCTCATTAGCGAGAAAGAAAATGTCTTCTAAATATTTTAGTTGGGATGGATCTCGCAAGTGCTAAAAAAAAAACATTTTATCGGCCTACATCTCGCAAGCTGCACTGTCCTAGGTAGCTTTGACACACACACACACACACACACACACACACACACACACACACACACACACACACACACACACACACACACACACACACACACACACACACACACACTTGTTTGAAAGCCCCCCCCTTATTTCTCTCTGTCACTTGGGGAGGCCCTCCCACTGTGCTAACGCGCTGTGCAGCCACTGATGCGGTTGCCGTGGAGGTGGTCTCCATATGATTGCCGCGAGTTCATCCATGCCCATCTGTCTCCTCTTCAGTGTTTCTATTTTTTTTTGCTCTTCTCCCAAGGATGCTCCCAGCAGGGAGAGCAGTCTTGCAAGCTCTGCTGCTTCCTCTCTCTGCGATGAACATAGCAGCAGTCGCTCTTAACACTACAGCGTCATTGAATACTTAATTCTGATTGGTCAATAACATTCATTTTCAATAGAGGAATACCTCTGCCTTTTAACAGTTCCACGTCATGACACTCTTGACGTTAATATTGGTTCATCTTCCCTTGACGACCTAAAAGAAAATGCTCAAAGCACCATAGAATAATATAATTTCTCCGCTGCTAAAGTCGATAATAAACCAATAACTTGAAAAAAATAAAGTAACTACCTGTTATATCTAATTATCATGGGACATTTTGTTATAGGCGGACTAAACCACTCTGTCATCTCGGCCATTATTGAAAATGATGCACTTTGGTTACCACCACCATACAATATTTGCCAGTAATGGGACTCAGAGGTTTATTCCTTACATCACCCCTACCTACACACATACACCCCTTCAACATCTGGTGTGCCACAAGGGAATTAAAAGACACACATTTTTATTTTGAAATGGGAATATGCCTTGTTATGTCAACATAGTAATCTATGGCATTTTGTCTCTGTCCCTAAAATAAGCCCTTCATTAAGAGAAAACAGGAGTACCATCCTATTTGGAGCAGAACATTCTGCTCTGCTCCAAATGCAGGTAGCGTTCTTTTACGCTGCGTCTGAGGGCCTTTTAGTATAATCTCCAGGAGACTGGCGACGAGATGCATGTGGATGTGTGGAGCAGCGTCTGTGCAGCGGTGGATGTGGACGGGGTTAAGCTTCTCTGACACGTTTAGTATAACGCCATGGTGTTGCACATTTGATCGTTACAACACTTGTATACAATGACCGTAGGCTACGTAAGTATCACAACGTTGGTGTGGGGGTAACCATGGGGATACCCCCGCCCCCACACCCTCCTAGAACCCTCAGCCCCAACCTTTTTTTTTTATAGTGTTTGAATGTGAGCTGAAACAGGGGGTTCCCTGACACTCCGTGCAGCCTGTATGAGCCTGTACGCGAGTGGTGTCTCCTAAAATAGGAGCCACTTACGGCACAATGAAGTTTCAGACTGGTTTATATTTAACCAGCCAGACTGGTATTGTAATGTATCCTTTACTAGAGAGCCCCTGTTGCTGTTCACAGTCCCTCTCTCTCACTCTTTCTCCGCCTCTCAAAGCTAGGTATTTTTCTTTAGCACCGAACCAACTGTTTGTTGACATTGGACGAAGAGGCTCCTCCTGTTTTTTTTTAGTGCAGTGCACTGTGGCACTGTCCTTGTGTGGCCTCTTAGTGTGAGCTTGCGTGCGGGTTAGGCTGGGGTTGGGTGTTCTGCTGCTGAGGAAAGGGTAGACAGAGGGCTGCATGTGTCAAATGAGGTTGTTGAAACAAAAAGATTTGGATAGGATTAATGGTCTGATATCGACCTTGCGAGAGGGGTGTGTGTCTGTGTGGCCCCTTCGTTATTTCGGTAGCATCACAGTTGCTTGCTTGTCTGCAGCTCACCTGCTGAGACGGTGCTGGAGCCTGACAGCCCAGCGTGCTGCAGCTAGGCCCTTGTCACTGTGCTACTCTTCTCACAACCAGACCTGTTCTCTCCGTGGAGGGCTTCGATTCTGATCATCTTCATATGCATGCCGTGGCAAAAGGCTCTTTTATGGCTCTTCTGGTATCATTTGATTGGTGTGTGTGTGTGTTCTTCAACTGAGGGGTCATGTGGACCTTCTTGTTGGCTATTTAATCTTCTTCCTCTCTCCATCTCAGTCTTGCTATGTCTCTCTTTCTCTGCCTTCTCATTCACTCCCTCACTCCACTCATGTTCCAACCTGGGACTTGTAGTGGTGTCTGAATTCAAAGGGAGACGTGTTGCTACCATATAAAAAGGGCAGAGACAGACTGGTCTGTGGCTGGTATTTGATATTATACTGCTAGTTTTAACATTGCTGTTTCCTTTTTCCTTTTACAAATGACAATGACAGGTATTTGAATCTGTTTCAAAGACTTCGTCCTCGCCTCTACCCCTCTCATAATTTAGCTTAAAACTTTGCAGTGTATTGGAGTAGTTCGTTTTTGCAGGACCCTCTGGTCATGCACCCCCTATCATCTGACGGCTAACACACACGCACACTGATAGGTCAATTTAAGACCTTCCATCTCAAACACACACTGTGTTTGAGATGGTGAAGTGTGCTGAGCAGAATGTCGCCCACCACCAACCCAGCCTCCACCTGTGTTGGTTCTGCTCTGTTTTGTATGTAACCTACACAATGGGTTAAGATATCTGATGGGGGATTGTATAGTGCTCCCTGTTGTCATACTGTATGTGGGTATGATGTTGGTATTCTGTATCATCATGCTTTAAATCCTACAGCAAGGAGCACCGGAAAAGAGTGGAAACATACCGCCAAACTAAATTGTAGTACGATTTCATGCAATAAATGGTATGTGATGAATGATTCATGATGGAAATTAACCTTAGGCAGAAAGATATATTTACAGTTGTTTGAATTTCCAAGTTGGCCTCCTGATGCGTTTTATTTTAAAAGCTTTATTAAAAAAAACTGCTTAATTTGTTATGTTGATGGTGTAATATATCATTTCTGTCGCTAGAGGACACGTAATCCAAATAATAACAAAATACGTATTTTGATGACGTCATAAAGTAGTAGCGTGGGAACATGGGAGTGGTTGTCTTCACCACCATTGCCGATAGAAATCGATGTGAAATCATGTTAATTTAATGTAAAGTATATATGTACATGCTAAAATGACCTGCCCATGTGTGGGAAACAATGCATTAGCTTGGTGGCTGCCATGAGCCATCATATCAATACAAGATGACTCTACTGGACTACCTTTTGAGGGGTGTTTCCGCAGGAGTTGGGGTGTAAAGGGCATATGACGCCATTGACATGCAACTTCACTAAATGTAAAGGGCCGTTATTGTATAAAAAATAGATTTTTTTCCGGGTTTGAACATTGTTGGAAAGAATTAGCTTAATGTGAGTACACAACTCAACCAAATCCATGACATAGGTCTAGTCGTTTTGAGATATTTGAATGTGGAAATGTTCAATGTTACACGTGTAACAGTGTGGTGAACTGCGTGGATTATAATGATGTTCTGAGGAAGCATGACCCCACCACAAGCCTTGGAACTCCTGAAGCCATTTGGGCTTTTGTCCAGTTGTTGTATTATGAGCGGATGTAAACAAGTGAATCCATTCAAATTGATTCACTTGTTTACTTGTTGGGTCACTTGTTCATCGCTGTGAATTGATTATTCAAATCTTGCTTTGGTGTGCGGGGAAAACATGCTGAATGCTGGCTTGTCGCCCCAGGGCTGGTCACCTTGTTCCTGTCAAACAGCCGCGTTCACACCGTGCTTCAACTCTTGTTGTGCCCTCTCTTGCAGAGAGAAGACACAGCTTGGCCAGCAAGCCGCCTCCCATCCTGGGACGACCCTCTGCAGTGGGCCCCAGCGTCTCCTCCTCCAACTTCAAACTCCTTAAACCAGCCAAAGAAAAGAGAAAACCCCCCTTCATACCATTCAGGGAGCTGCAGCCAGACAAAATGTAAGTCTCACTTCAGGATTATGTGTTCACATACGCCCATATAAGATTATTGAATGTTGGGACCAAATAGGATCGGGTAGTGGCTAGGGTGTTCAACGTTTTTATCAATATCGATGCCATTGTCGATTCTGCCTATCGATCCAATTCCTTATCAATTCTCTTACCGATTCCTGAGTAGTTCATTGAGAAAAAGGAGTTCTACACTGTCTTCTGTACCAAAAGCAACCATTTCATTTTTTTTACATACTGAACAACACCATGACAGGATATAGAGTAGAAAAGAAAATATAGGGGTAAATTGAGCCGATGTCGAGGGGCCAGCTGCCTGAGAGCTATCGGTGTCATCAGCTAAAATGCATGAAACCGGTAAATCCGTTATCCATTTTCAAATCAGAATATATTATTCACTTGATTAGAGCACTTGACTCGTACGCAAGCTTTTGAACACATGGCACTCGACGAGAAAACCAGAAAACATCGAGCAGGGATCGTTAAGAAGAATCGATAACGTTGGAGGTGTACAATTCCGATGGAATTGGTTAGTTGGAACCGGTTCTGAGAAGGAACCGGTTCTCGATTCCCACCCCTAGTCCTGGGTTTGATCCCCAATATCCGCAGCCTACATGTAGGCATTCCTTGAGTAAGATCCCATCCCCTAGCTCCTCCTTAATGAAATGTTTCTGAATTATAGTGAACTGGAAGTCACTTTGGCCCAAAGCATCTGCTAAATTAACTGTGAGGCCCGTAAATGAATACTATAGATAACATGGTCTTAACAGTGCATGTGACATGTACTCATTTACTAACTCATTGGAATTATTCATTCTAGATAATTCCTCACTTCTCTATTTCCTATATTTTATAGGAATTACTTCCTACTGATTACGTACATAAAGATACTCCATCAAAAGGAGCCCAGTGTCAGTTTAAAATGATGGTTGATATTTACAAGACCGTACCAATTTTTCAGACCATTGATTCTGCTCATACCCCACCATTATGTATCCGCCTTTTGCTGGTTAATGCATCCCTCTGACATCTCCCTGGCTCTTTCCTGGTTTTCCTCCCTCCATCTCATCTAGACTTACTGCAGCCGTCAAGGTGGACCCATCGGCCAAGCTAGCCCAGGCCCCCTCTGCCATGGCCACCGCCTCCACCACCACCTCCTCCTCTGGCACCACTGTGAGCTCCAATACCGCAACAGTCACCTCCTCATCCTCCTCCTCGTCATCGGCCCTCAAGCCAGGCCTTAACTCGCCCTCCATACCAAAGCCCCCCTTGCTGGCCCCCGGGCAGATCCCGAACGGCAAGGGCCACACGTCTGTCCTGTCGGAGAAGAAGCAGGAGAGCAGCAGTGCCAGTAGCAGACGACACCTGTACAAGAGATTGTCAGGTCGGTGTCTTCTGCACATACATCAGCGTTATGTGTGAATGTTGTGTTTTTAAAGGCCTAATGTAGAGGTATATTTTCATAGTGCACAGGGCTTTGATGGCTATGTTTGTGCCTTGTTGTGCATATTGCAAAATATCACTGCATAGGATAGATTTTAAGTTAATAAGGAATGGAAGCCTGTCATTGAGAGCTGCTTCCATTCCATAGCAATCACTGAGTAACCAAGTTACATGAAGAGGGGGAAGCGCAGTTCCTTTGGTTGAGTTTTAAAGCTTATCAGGGTTTTCTCTACATTGAATATTATTTGGCGGGTGCCAAAGCGATTTCACGGTGCCACTCGAGACATCAATGTGTTTGTCTTTCAATCTGCAAATAACTGATTGCGATTGCATTCCCATCGTCTGATAAAACATTAAATACGTGGAAATATCAAAGGTACACGGTATAGCCACAGTAGCCTATGCAATGAGTACAAATAGGTAAAATACACATTGTCAGAAATGGTCAAACTCAATTTAACTGTCTGGCGGACACAACAAAACAATTCCGTTCTAACTCAACACCATCATTCGTTTATGGATGGAATATCTTGGGTTGTACAAACTTTTATCGGCTGTAACATTTTATTATACATTTTTTAACATGCAGAAAAGGAGAGTGTGATTAAGCTGAATATTATCAGTGGGCATTAGACAAGATTCAAAGCCCCATATGTGGCTACTTGCACAGATAACTCAACTCTTACTTTTATAGGGCTGTATATTTATGCATTTGATTGAAATGCATAAATGAGATGGAGGGAGATAGATGGCGAACAGGAGGGATTGGGGATAGTTGGGATAGCAGTCATTTTTTACTTATTTTTCTATTTGTGCTTTTGAAATTATGGTCTCATGACTAAACTTCAAGGACCTTTTTTGATTTTGAGATACCTAACCCATGGGGATCTAATGGAGCCTGGATCCCAGATTAAAACCTTTTTATGTGAATTAAATGATTGTTAATGAATCAAATTAATGATAACTTTTACAGAAATATATGTCCACAATTGAGTGCCTAAAATAATATGGTTTTATTCAATACATAACATCTATTTAAAATTTGGATAATTTCCTTTTTACTCATTTCTAATAGAGTTGTTGACGTAGAATTTATGGTTTCTTTTGTTTCTCTTCTCATCAACCTTTCAGACCGAGAATTCAATCCAGATATTCATTGTGGTGTCGTGGACATGACTGCCCGGAAACCATGCACAAGGTCACTTACATGCAAGGTACTGGGATGCTTCTTTTGTTCTTCTTTACTCCCCTGTAAAGGCTCCTTGCATTGTCATTGATGGAACTGTTACATTAACCTCCTTCGGCATACAATTCCTGCATACATAAGAGTGATCATTTTGTCTAGTATTTACGCCAAACTTTAAGGTTGTAAATTAACCTACAAAGCTGAGGTTTTTCAAGGTACTTCAGGGTCAACACATACACATTTTTGTTCTTATGAAATTCATCCTTCAATTACTGACTAACATTTTGCTCCCAAGTAGTTAGAAAAGAAACACTAATGAAATCTATTGGAGTGAGAGCGATTGGGGGGGGGGGGGGGGGGCACATGTCACAGGGACCTCAGGTGTGACCACCTGCATTGTGACCCCCCCCCCATCCAGACACATTCCTTAAGCCAGCGGCGAGCGGTGACCGGGCGCAGGAAACGCTTCGACACGCTGCTGGCGGAGCACAAGAACAGGGCCAGGGACCGGGAGAGGGAGCTCCACCACCCTCACTCCCAGCAGACTCCCCCTCTCAGGGAACCCCACCCCTCCTCACGCCTCCCCGCCGCCACCAGCCACGACCCCCACCAGGCGGTCCACGGCAACGGCCCCGCCGCCGCCGAGGTCACCACCAAGTCTCCTGCCAAGCCCCGACCCTACAACTCTGGTGTCCCCCGGTACGTGGCTCAGGTCCCCTCCGGGGTTCATAGTTGAACACGGGGCTCCACATTCAGTGTCTTGCTTGGTAGCCCTGGGGCTTCCAACTTGAAGAGATAGGAGCACCAGACAAACGTTATGGCACCCGCCATGTTGTAAGGAGCACCGGACATGTATCAAAATCATATCTATAAAATAATGTTATTGATACTAAAAGATTCAGTAACCACAATAGTTAGTAGGGGTAGGAAAAATAATTAAGTTAATCAAAATTTACAAAAAAAAGTGTATATATTTATTTGTTTATTTATATATATATATATATATAATTTTTTTGTTTGCCTGCTGCAACATTATAGCACAAAAGTGCTATCAAAAAATCGGTACATACAAAACCCCAATTTTCATGTTCATCTACTCATTTAAAATGTTAATTTCATATTACCTCTAACAAACCTTTTCAGACTGAACAGTAGCCATGGAGCCGGGGTCCCCCCCGGGGAGCCCGCGGTGGTCCACGACGCCCCCCACCAGCCGCCAAGTGCCCCGGACGGCGTGTCCCGCCCCTCCAGCGACGAGGGCGAGAACGAGGTCGGCGAGGAGAATGCAGACCGACTGGACTGTCACTATTCAGGTTCCCACCCTCGACCGGCGGCTGTAAGTCCACACACCCGGCCTCCGTTCAGCACTATACGTCTGCTCCCTTTTGATCGCAGCACTTTCAGTTTATGTTCTTTCTTGGCTGTGGGAAAATGAGTGCTGTGTGGTTCTGATCATTCTCTGCTGTAGATATGTGAATCCAAACAGTTTATGTACAAAGTTGTCTGAAGAATGTAAGGTATAGTAGTCTCTGAACTGACCGGCTTTCTCCGTTCCCAGTATTGTACTTTTGGAAGTCGGCTGTTTGGCAGAGGCTCCCACACGTTCGACCGGCGCTGGGACCGCATGCGGTGTGCGTTGACTGCCATGATGGACAGGCATGTCAACTCTCAAATGTGGAAGTAAGTCTATTTGACCGGAGCGTGGGCCGTGTAACATTTCCCCTGCAGCAAATCTCTTTTAGTTCAAGGTGTTCTCCCACATCTGAGGTAAGTACACTGTGTTGACTTTCACACGAGTGTTCAGGGATGGATCCCTGTCTGCGAATTCAGTGTTGCATACTGGGCATGTACACTAGTCTGGGAACCAGACGAATCTGCGAGCTCGCGTTTTATTTGCTCTGGCAGATCGTCTGGCCCCCTTCCCGTTCAGACAGATTTACAGCCACCCTGGCCCGGGTCGTGTCAATCACAGGATGATTGGGAGGAGCATGTTAAGGCATTTTCAACATCTGTTAAATCCACTATCGTGACAGTAATAAACAGAGTGGACGGTATATCTTCTCTGAAAGAATAACAATCTACTGCACTGGCTTTTGTTGATAGAAATGTTATTTACCAACTGTCACTCAGCACTATGTGTTGCACTGCTGTGCATATCATCCAGAGGCATTTTGCTCTGCAGCCATTGACTACCCCTCTTGCAAATCTAAATAATCAGAGAGGTTTTAGACTAATACGCATTTTCAAATTGGTCAGACGATGTCCGGCTGCATGTCTACAACTCAGACCCTGACATTTTCTTTGGAACGGATATTTCATCTGTATTATTATTCCCACAAATCAGTCTTAATATCTAGAATCTGATGGCCAACTAGCTGAAATCTTGGTAAATGGGATGGGGTGTTTCAACCAATCATGTTGCTTAATTGGCTATGAACGGCAAACACATAATCGGCCAGGAGGAGTTAACGGTTAAGTGTCTGTGAAGGCAGACGTGCACGCTTCAAAATCAAAAAGCTTCAAAATCCCCTGCAGAATGCTTCATCCCCTCGCTCAAATCAGTTTCTCTTCAGTAGAATATCTCGGTTACAAAACGGGAAACAAGGTTGTGACGTCTCCCATTGCAGTTGTTTTGCTTCATCTGCAGTTGTTTGTGACAGTCCTGGTGTTTGACGCGGCTCCCTGATTTGTTCCAGGAAAATCCCAATGGCCTTGGAGAACTCCTCTTCCTCGTCCTCCGTCACACCCGCCCACAGGACAAGCACAAACTCCCACGGTAGCACTTCCTCCTCCTCCTCGGGCTTCCTGAGCCCCTCCGGCACGCAGCCGCCCTACGGCCAGTCGTACGAGGGCCGCTCGGCGCTCTCCTACGGCACGGCGCCCAGCGCCCGCGCCTCGCCACAGGGCGGGGCCGAGCACCCGGCCTACGGCACCACGCAGGCCCGACAAGTGTCTTCGTTGCCGCAGATGCCTTCAGCCCACTCCTCCTCCCCCCTGGCGCCTCCCCCCGTCTCAGGCCGGGCGTTCAAGTCCCGCTCCTCCTCTTCCTCCGGCGGCGGCGGCAACGGCGGCGCGGGCAAGGCGGCATCCTTCAGGCCCCGGGAGAGCTCGTCAGGCTCCTCCTCCTCCTCCTCCTCCACACCGGTCACGCCCAGCTCCCTGAGCGGGGCGGCGGGCGGGGGCGGGGGCGTCAACAGCACCAGTAGCAACGCTAGCTTCAGCTCGGGGAAGAAACGGAAGAACAGCTCCTTCCTGGCCTCGTCCCACGGCCCCTCCTCCGACTCCCCCTCGTCGAACGCCAACTACTCCTCCTCCTCGTCCTCCTCCTCCACCACCACCTCCGCCTCCTTCAAGAAAAACTGTGCCAACGCCCAGGGCAGCTCAGGTAGCACCTACCACCACGGCTCGTTGGCGCTCTCCTCCTCGGCGTCGCACAGCGGCGTCCACAGCATGGGCCTGAACTGTGGCCCCACGGTGCGCACCAACTCCCTCAGCCTGAAGGCG
Organism: Micromesistius poutassou; assembly: GCF_964030765.1. NCBI lineage: Eukaryota > Metazoa > Chordata > Actinopteri > Gadiformes > Gadidae > Micromesistius > Micromesistius poutassou. The sequence goes on from NC_140272.1 coordinate 12,991,227, forward strand.
GAGCCCAGCGGGGGGCCGGCGGGCGGCTCCTCCTCGGGGCCCTCGCCGCGGGGCCCGCCGTCGGGCAGCCCCGCCGAGTCCATCAAGCGCATGAGCGTGGTGATGAACAGCAGCGACTCCACGCTGTCGCTGGGGCCCTTCGTCCACCACCACCACCACCACCACCACCACAACCACCACCACCAGTCCTCCTCGGAGCACCACGCCGGCTTCGGCCACCACGCGTCCGACGGCCGCCTGGACGGCAAGAAGCGCAAGAGCTCCCCGGCCTCCAGCGGGGGCGGTGGGGGTGGGGGTGGGGGTGGAGGCGGGGTCGGAGGCCTGGGCGTTCCCGGAGGTGGAGCGGGTGGAGGCCCGGGCAGACCCAAGGTGGCCAAGTCGCCCTCCATTAACAACATCCACGGGAAGCACGGGCGCAGCGTGGCGGGCGGCCCGGGGCTGCCCAACAACTCTCACCTCCATCAGGTGGGTTCCTCTGCTGCACCAGCACCAGACTGCCAGCGTTCCTCCTGCAGCTCTAGCTCGTTTACAGATGAATGGTCCTAGGGCACACCGGGGCTCGCACCGAAAGGAATTGTTGGAATGTTTTTATGTCCTTTATTGGCCCATTCAGTTTTTCAATATTGCAGTTGTGTCAAACAATATGCATTTCTGAATTGCTTTATGGCCCAATTACATTTGAAGACAATCATACGTTTATGGCGGCAACTATATCTTCATCAGCGCTCCTCAGGATTTCTCCCTTGGCAGCTGAGCTACAGTATTGGCTCCTACTCTAGCATCTTGCATTCTGAATGTTTAGGAATAGCGTACATTATATATGGCCTCATGTGATAATGGGTCAAATCCTGATTAACAATATCTGAGGATCAAAACTGGGAAAGTATGTCTTTTAACCCTTTCCCCATCTCCTTCCTCCTCCTCTTCCTCAGCCGAAGGCTCGCCCCTGACAGCGGTGCCCGGGTTCTATGTATGGAACCGGCAGGCGGAGGGGGCGGAGTCCAGAGCCGTCGGTGCTCGGCTTCAGACTGCACAAGGCCTTCTAAAAGACAAGTAAACAAGCGGAACCCAAACAACCTCCCCCCCCCCCCCCACGAGTCTCATACTTCTACTTTCAGCTTCCCACAATCCTCAGGGTGGAGATGACGGAGAGACCGGTGACGTTAACGTAAACCTCAACATTGGCACGGCCATTTAGTGAACACACCAGTTCTCCCAAAGCCATGTGCGTTGGGGAGGGGGGAGGGCAAGGGGGTGGGAAAGAAACGAGGGAGGGGAGGAGAGGAGGAGGAGGAGGAGGAAGGCGAGGTCTCCTCCTGCCAGCAATTTCAGTGTTGTCTCAGTGACCCGAGAAGGTCTTCCGCTCCGGGGAGCAGCAGTGGCAGTGGCGGCGGGCTCCTCTGGGCCTCTGTTCAGTGGCCCCCCCAGTTGGACTTCAGGTTAGGGGGCCGCCGGCGGACGGGCGCGCTGTGAAGGCGCAGGGCCGGGGGCCGCAGTGGAGCTGGCGGGGCCGAATTGCTTCCGTATTTAAAGTGTGAACGCGTGCGCCTGTGTGAATGTGTGGGGGTGTGCGCACACTTTTGACTGTTTAGTGACTGTTTTTACGCTGGTCAGATATTTTACTGGAAATATCCGACTATTAAACACCCACATCGCCTGATCTCAGAAGCCTTCGAAGGAGAGGGAGCAGGGGCCCCGCGGAGAGGGTGGCTACGCTCTGGAACACCGGCCCAGAATCCCTTTGACGTTTTCTGTTTCTGTTCTGGGGGACATCTCGAGTCACTTTGACGTTACGCAGAGTTTAGCCACGGGCGAGATGGTAGGGGCGGTTTGAGTCGACTCTTTTTGTTATTCAAAAAATAATTATGCAAGTGTGACCTGGTTTCATGTTTTCTTACTTTTCTTTTATTTTCTTTTACACAGATCTACAAAGAGTCTTTGTAGGTGTGTGACAAAGACAGATAATTTTGCATGCAAATGTCAAAGAAGGACACCTGATGTGCCCATTCAAATGTATTCTCTATCAGGGGTAAAGGTTGGATTCAAGGACTCTGTTATTTGGTCTGTTAATGGCTGGAATAGGAGCAGAATCGCGGCAACAACCTTTCTCCAGCTCTGAATAGCACTAAATGTAGTTGCTTCACAGGCAGCGCATCTTCCCAACAATATCAGTTTGCATTGGTACCCCCTTCTCCCTTTTTAGTTTTGTTTTTGTTTCTCAAAAGGTGGACAACCTTGTGGTAGTGGTCTGTGTGGGAAACCCAACTACCAAATCAGTGGCTTCCTCAAATGTGAACACGCTGTTCCCAGTAGATGGATGATTTATATATGTATGTATATAGGGAGGGGTTTGGACATGGTTGCCAAACTTTATTTTGGTTATTAACCACTGAATGTGGTTGTGATTTGGTAGAAGCCCCTGTAGCAACAGACATGAGTACAAAGGAATGGCCGTGTCGGCTCGTGTTCCTGTTACGGTCACACTCGGCCGAGCACAGTGTCGACTCACTTCTTCACTGATCATCAATAACACTACCACTTGTCCTTGGTGCCGGCGGGCCCAGTCTGGAGCCTGGTCAATTCGATTTATCAACAAAAGACGTGAGGTACGGTTCAAAAGATCAATTGGGGAAAAGTCAGCCTGAAAGGAATTCATATTTAATCAAACAATTTATGTATTGTAATTGAGACCTCTGGCTGCAGGCAAACACGGTCAAACCCAATCTGCTCTCATTGACTAAAATACACCATGAGTCGCTCTCATTAGTTGTTGGCTTTGCAGGAAAGGAAAACTAAACCGGGAATTATTTGATGTCTTTTTGATGTCTCAAAATGGAGCCATCAGTGGTCCTGGGGCCTATATTATAACCCTGATGTAGAGTTCAATTACGTTAGCCTTTGGTTTAAAGAGCAACGGCAGCCCACTCTGGAAACTGCCAGCAGGTCTGTAGAACTTTATACTGTAGCCTCCTCAACTTCAAACTTCCAAAACATGTAGAACATTATTTCTAGAAAAAAGCATTTATTTGAGGAACCGATTGTATCAAGGCTTCTAAAAATGACACTATTCTAAAAGCCATACCGGTGTTCACTACCCAGCCACACACCGTGGCAAGATTGTCCACCTTTGTAACCACTAATCGTTTGGCTACTGATCTGTCCTTCTTTATGATGGTGTTGGAAACTGGACCGTTCTCCAGCCAGGCTTTAAATAGGCTCGTCGACACAGAGCCAAAATATGTCGATATTCCCCATTCGTGACAGGATGCAACGTGTTGGCAGTGTTAAAACAAGGCTGTGGAGGGAAGGGGGATTCATTGAGATGGCTTCAAGGGGGGGGGGGGGGGGGGGGTGGTGGTGTTGAAACGGTCGGATAAAGCTGGTTTCATCCGTCGTCCACTGATGTCAGATAGCATTGTGAGCAGAAGAAACAATTTTCTTTTTCAATCTTTACCTAGCTTTTGTTTCATAGCCGATGTATCAAAACAAGTATTGAAGTATCCCTATTTGAGAATACATATTTTGTTAACAAATTGTACATATTGAAATATGTATTTTTGCACAATATTTGTCATTTTTCGTACACGCGGATGATTTTTTGCTACAACGGAAAGCCCTTATTTATTGAGTAAGCAAGAATAAAGTTGATGAGGACTTGCTCATTCGAAGTGGTTCACTGCCAAAATGCAATACGCCTACAAAGCCGAAGCATCTCATGAATCATGTACTGGGGTTATCCTCTCAAGGGACAACGGGTGAAGTGTGGCCACTGTAGCATGTGTCTGTATGACCAGGAAACCTTTATTATTGTTCAAGGTCTCATTCACATGTGCTTTTAGCTGTAGGGGTTCTGTTTCTTTTTAGATGTTGCCTATGAATCAACGTAACAAAAGGAAAGAAAGTCAGACTTGTGGCACAATAAGCCTGTGATTCTTAAACGCCCTGCGGGCCTGCGACTCTGACCAATTTTGCTAACCCTTTTAAAAAAAAAAATCAGTTTTTAAGACTGAAGACCTTAAACCTCATTTCACGATTTGAATCCCTGATGATTTGACTGGCTTTGTATCATTCGAATGTGGCTAGTGTATGCAAATTGACAACGGTTAACTTTCCTCCATGTTGCCTATTTGCCAGCAAAGATCTGGGCGCTGGCAACATGGAGGATATTAACCATTGGGCAGTGTCATATTGTACCGACATTTTAATGATACTGTAGGTTGAAAAATCGGTGTAGTAGTCCTTAAAGCAATCATGATTTCAAGGCAGGACAACACTATGAAAAAAAAATGCTTGCGTCGTTGTTGCCAAACAAGTCATTTGAATCACAGCTTTTAAAGGACATTGTTTGCAGCTTTTTAAAAGATATTGAAATGAGAAAGTGCCTGAATTTGTCTCACCCTGACTGTTTAAAAGGACAGTATTTATTTGGGGTTAAATGTATCTTACTTGAATGTTCAGTGTTTAGGAGCTCGCTTATAAAAAATATCTGCCTATTGAACCCTAAACATGATCAAACAGTTTGTCAGTCGCCCTGTACAAAAACACTCAACAACTTTTGAATTATCAAACTTTTCCAGAGAACTCTTCACATGAGTCCCTTTGAGCCACTCTAGTTTGTAAGGATTATGTGGAGCGTTCAATCACGTATTGTTTCCAGTATATGGAAACGGCAATGAGGTTTTAGTTTTTTTTTATAACATCACACCATAGACTTGGAATGTGAAAGTGAGGATACGGCTTACTTTTGGAAGGAAAATGTCTCCATTCATTTGTAAAAGCGTGGGTTTTTTGTATACTTTATCAAAATCAATTTGATCAGCTGGACTTTTATGTATTGGCTGCTATGTAATTCATGAACAAAATGATAGGCTAGAATTACTTAATATTTAAATAAGATTGTATAGTCTATTTGTTTTGTAACAAGTTTCTGTAAATAAAATAATTTATACTGCTATTTATATGAAAATCCTGTCTCCGGCTGATTTCTCCAGTGAATGCCAACAGATTCATTAAACGGGGTTGAGAAAACATTTTATTATATACATAAGGATCACCTTTTTCCAAAGTTTGGGTCGAAAACAAGTTACACAAAATGGACATGGGTGTCATTTGCGATGCAGACAAAATAAGGCACGTGCGCCAGCGTTACATGTTGATGACTCTGGACAGCTTCTGGACTCTGTTGAGCAGCAGGTCCCCCTTCTTGATGGTCTCCTGGTACTGCCAGTTCTTACTGTCAGGCCTGTGAACAAGTAGAGAAGGTTCATAAGACAGGCCTAAAAAAAAAAAAAGTCAAGGATTCGCTGTTCTTTGGGTTGGATGTGTACGAAAGTGAATTTGTACCTGTTGGTTTCCACTATCTCATTTACTTTGTCAATTTTGCAGTGAAGGCGGCCGGCAGCAATGAACCTAGAGAGTTCCCTGTGGGGAAGAAGGAGAGTAAAGGAATCTATGGTGAACTGGAGGGGCAATGCTATGGGGATTGCCTTGGGTCCCAAACAGTGAATAAAAAAAAGAATGGAAAAGCACTTAAAGTTGGGCTGATAGAAGCATCGGCTAAATGTAAAGTAATGTGGGGCTCACTGGTCTATGAACTCGTTGCTGACGCCGAAGGCCTCTGCCATGTAGCCCAGGGTCAGGGAGCGGTAGGACTCTAGCAGCTGGCTGTAGGCCTGGATCCTCATCTCCCTCACATAGTAGCGGTAATGGGGGGCAAACAGCCAGTCCTTCTTCATCTCCTGTTCCACCGTAGCTGTGGGGAGGGTCATGCGATTAGCAACATGCCGCTATGGCCATCTTTAGATAACATGCCATAGTCAATTTGAGTTATCTTTTAATGCAAAAGCCAGGAAAATTGTATATCTATCTATAGATATATATCTAGATTGAAGCATTTGGCCAAAATATTCAGAAATAGTATATTGTACACGGCAACTCATGACCCGTATCTTAGCTGGCAATCTTGGATAAATCAAAATAAAATAAAAACCAGAGGTTTACCCAGAGACTGGAAGAAGACAGAGTAGCGGCACTCGTAGAGGGAGAACAGGTATTGGCGAATGGGTGGAAGGCCGTGGAGAACCTCCAGGATCTCTGCTCCCTTTATCACCTAGTGATGCATGAGAAGGACAAATCCCATTAAGAGACAACCGCTTAATACAATATTGGGGGATAAGTCTGTATGTTCATGTCTATTGGTCTGGGCTTTGACTATTTCAAAAATGCCCATTTTCACATTTACAGAAGTCTACTTAAAAACTGATTAATCAAACAAAAGATTTAGGGACAAAAAAAAGTGCATTAAATTTTAGTTTCTCAACTACAGTTGCCATTTTGGATCCGCTACCTTCATGCACGTGCCGGGGGTTGCGCTTCCTACCTTTTCCCGCAGGTCGGGCCTCTTCAGGGCGATCATGCAAACGTAGACCGTGTATGTGACGAAGGTCTTGTAGTCCATGAGCTCGTAGGAGGTGAAGGTAGACACCGTGTCCAGGAAGAGCTCAGCAGCCTGCTTGAAGTCTCGGATGGCCACGCAGTACAGGCCCTGGTACACCTTGAGACGATTCCTGCGATCCCAGTCTCCACCTTCCTCGATCAGACTGAACAATCACACGGTGAGTGAAGGAACATGAGAAGCAGTACGCCTTGGACTCCATGAGCAGGCTTCGACACCGAAGAATGGACTAAACATAAATGTTGGACATTACAAATGGTGTGTTGTGGAAGTGGATTCTGTGCTCAGTGTGTTCACTACCTTTTGGCTTTCTCCGAGTTGCGTGTGATGAGGTCACTGTCCATGTAAAACAGGCCGATCCTCAGGAGGTAGAAGACGATGTCTAGTCTGTGACCCAGTGCCACTGTCTTATCGTAGGTCTTCCTGAAGGCAGTCAGGGCTCCCTCCTGTGGAAGCACAGGGGAGACAAGTCCGTAAAGAGGTAATGGTGTTAATGCACTTGACCGTTGATATATTAACTCAATTATGACTAAAGGACGAGACATATGGATGATCAGATCTTTGTATCAAACATTGTATCAAACAAATACTGTACTATGTAATCTAACCGAGTAGTCAATCTCAAATGATGCATACATTTCAGTTGACTCCGGGACTAGTTCTTTCTGTGCACATCTTTAAAGAGAGACATTGATCTTACCTTGTCCCCAATTCTGATGAGATATTCGGCTCTGGCCATCATTGCATCACGGATCTCACTTTCTCCCAAGTTATTCTCTGCATCTTCGAGGACGTCATCCAGGCGTTTGAGCTCGTCCTCGTTGGCTTTCTTCATTTTACTCAGAAGGTCGGCGTCTTGCTGCCACTTGAGTTCCTTGCAGAGGCCCTCGTAGTATGGAGCCATGTCTACAACACATCACATACTCAGTTACATGTTGTAAAATCACAATTCCAGTTGAACCTAAAATGACTCATGACTTATTGCTGTGCGCTGTAAATGTGTTCAATAAAATAAAAAAAAGGTTGTTTGAGGAAAGTACATTATTAATTACGCAGGACATTCCCTGAAACTAAAACGTGAGTGGTAGCGCAGAAGAGCGGTTTCTTGATTGTTCCTGATGTACCTTGAAGGGAGCTCCGTGGTTGACACATTTACACACCAAGTTTGACCAACTAACGCTAGCTCTACGTTACAGTGGGACTGTATTTTTTTAACCAACATGAAGGTCCACTGAGGAAAGTGTGGAACTGGTTATGAATCCGGTACTTTTTACAATATTGTGGATTTATTGATTCATACAAATAAATGACAACTCACTGTTAGCCTTAATCGCGTCCATGAGCTCCGTCTTCACTTTGGCGTCCTGTCGGTGCCCCTCCATTGTGAGCAGAAACTTCAGCTGGGCAATCCTCAGATCGGGGTTCTTGGGCAGACCCTCTTCTTCCAGATTCTCCAAAGGCATTTTGAGATTTGTACAAGAAATCCAGCAACGTGTTAATGTTGTTCAGGTTGTAATGTGTCGGATAGTCAAATGTGCAAGCTAACCAACAATGACTACGGAAAACATTGAACGGCTGCTTCCGGTGGATGTTGAGTCAACGAGTAGAGAGAGGAAGGGTTTAGGGAATATACTTCATGACTACCACCTTCTGGTGGGAGTGGGTGTTGACACGTCTGTCTTTCTGTAAAACCTGGAGTTTGACAGAAAGAAAATCCGACAAAATCATGGTCTATAGTCCATTTCCCTTAAAAGGAGAGCGAGAGGAGCATGACTGTGAGAATTTCTAACGCAAGTTACTCGTTGACTTGTTTTTGGTTTTGTCAAAGAATTAACTGGTCTGTAGTCAGGCTTTTCTTTGACAGCAGTTCAGTTCCAGCAAACGCAATCACATGGAAAAATGGAAAACATGTTTAGGAAACTGGTAGGTTAATCTATACAAATGATGCTATATTGTTTATTAGAATTTCAGAGTTGCAGCCTGATTATTATAATCAACAAGTAATATATATTTCTTCAATTTAATATAATGTAAAAATACTTACATTTTGCTAAAAACTATGTATAATGGAGAGTGGAAATGTATAGTGTAATGTATATGTAATGTAATGTAATGTATATATACATTACATGTAATGTAATGTATAGTGTAATGTAAAATCAGTGACTCAGCTAAATTAGTATGTAATTAGTATATACACTGATACAATGATCACAGAAGCTATTCTTGGTGTTTTTGTCAAACCTTAGACCCGTGGGAAAGTGCTGTTATTCATTTGGATTTTGGGCATCGGGGGAACCTTTCAAACTGGCTTCAACAACACTGGGATAAGCTCTCCCGCGCCGGTAAGAAAGATACATTTCTCATAGATTGAACCCTAATTACTCTACTGTGTGTGTGTGTGTGTGTGTGTGTGTGTGTGTGTGTGTGTGTGTGTGTGTGTGTGTGTGTGTGTGTGTGTGTGTGTGTGTGTGTGTGTGTGTGTGTGTGTGTGTGTGTGTGTGTGTGAGAGAGAGAGAGAGAGTTAAACCATCTGCCTGGCTTTACAGTACATCCAGAGTTAAACCCTCTGCCTGGCTTTACAGTACATCCAGAGTTAAACTCTTTGCCTGGCTTTACAGTTCATCCGGAATTTTATCAACAGCAGTTGGAATCACAGATATGAGGAGTACCCCCCTTCAGAAACAGTCACCCTCATCTGGTCCCTCATTATCGCTGCATATGCGATTGGTGGGTTGTTTGGCGCGGCCAGTGTCAAGTTCGTCACTGGAAAGTTTGGAAGGTAAAAAGACCATATTGTATTCTCAATAATCCTGATGAGCTAAACAAAGGTTTGATTCACCACCGTACCTTTCCCTATAGGAAGAAAATTGTGATTGGGAACGGCCTCTTCATAGTCGTTGGAGGAGTACTCATGCTGACCAGTAAAGATTCAAACTCCTTTGAAATGATCGTGGTTGCACGGTTTATGATTGGCTTTGGAGCAGGTAAGGCAGACGAATGGATTCAGTTGGAAGTCATCCTGTAAAATGCAATCAGCCCGTTGCTATTTCAGTGAGAGGCAATGCACTGTGGGCTGGGGATGAATAATAATCAGTCATATGTGCATGTGCTTACTTTGAAGGCCTGGGTGGAAGCGTACAGATGATTTACCTGGCGGAGTGCTCCCCCAAACAGCTTAGAGGCACATTGATGCTCAGCAATGTATTTTTCCTCTCCCTGGGAAAACTCTCCGGACAAATCTTCGGACTAAGGCATTGATATTAAAAAGTCATCTTTGAAAATCAATGCATAATGTTTTTGCAAACCATTTCCTATATATATATTTAAGCAATAGATCACGACAGGCCGTGGTATACGCTCATTATACCACAGTTAAGGGGCGTTGTCCGTCCCGACGCGCAGCGGAGGGGCGGCGACCCCCTTCACTGTGGTATAATGACCGTATATCACGGCCTGTCGTGATCTATTGCTTTTATAAAACGGTTACGTAAATATGGCGAAATTAAAGTCATAGACACCCTCAATTTTGAAAAAGCGAGAAAGTCGGAAAAGCATTTTTTTTTAACGAATACAGAAAAGTAGTCCCTCCTGGCTGCCGGCAAAGTGTACGGCGGTTGCTATGCAACACACTGTAGCGTCCTTCAGAGAGAAGGCTAGAGACGGTAGCTTGGTTCGCCGGCAATTTAGCAATTTAGAAGGCTAAATTGCCGGCGACCGTGTGCCTATTGCTTTACAGGCTTTTTTTTAGGCTTCAGTGAACTATGCTATCGCTTTTATATATAAATAAACAACAGTTCAAGTTAGGCGCGGAGTGATACTGGACTCTGTAAACTGAACGGGCGTCATAGCTGTGTGTATACGCTCAATATACAACGGTTGGGAACCAATCAGATCGCTTGATTTAGGCCCCCCGTTTTATAAATTATAATATATTATTATCATGGTAATGGAACAAATTACGTTTGTTAGACCAGGTTGTGCTGTTCTTACAAAGCCTCTCTGTCTCTCTCTCTGTCTCTTTCTCTCTCTCTCTCCCCCTCTCTCTCCATCTTCCTATCCCTCTCTCTGACGCGGTGCTGTAGTGAGCTGTTGGGTCGTGAACACCTGTGGAACATCCTGCTCTTTGCTCCTACGTGTTTCGTCGTCGCCCAGTTGCTCACCCTGCCTCTCTTCCCCGAGGCTCCCAGATATCTGCTGATGGATACAGGGGACATCAGCGCCTGCAGGAAAGGTTGGCCATAACTTGGCATATATAGAACAACCAAAGAAATATGACTTGGCCACACATACACATAACCAAAACTCCTAGAATCAAAGCAAAATGCCACCATCACTAGCCAATGCACCACAATGACACCTGCTGGCATATACAGTATGTGTTATTCAATATTGAGTACTACTCATTTAGCAGGCAATTTGATCCAAAGCAACTTACATTGAATTGAAATACATTTAATTAAGTAGCAGATTGAGATCTGTTTGGAATCAAACACAGTATATTTTGGCTGGGTATGGAACATCTGAGCTTCTGCACCCTTACTCTTAACTGTGCGTGGTCTCTGTTAAATGCAGAATGCATTGCGCCTTACAGTGAACTGTCTTTCTACCAAGCACTGCAGATACTATGGGGCCCTGGCGAGTATAAAGTGGAGATAGACGAGATGTTGGCGGAAAGAGCGGCCTCTAAAGGGGTCCAAGTTAAAGGCCTGCTGGAGTTTCTTCAAGACAGGAGCATCAAAGGTCAAATCATGGCCATTGTGATCATCTCAGCCTGCATCCAGTTGTCAGGGATGTCTGCAGTGAGAAGGGAACCCCTTACCTATCTGTCCTATAGGGTCCTTCATTGGACCAGATATATACCTCAAACAATCTGCAACTGAGCTACTTATTCAGTGGAAAACTAAAGAGTATTATATCATCAAAGTAAGTGTGTTAATGACACTAAAGACACTGTTCCAAGCATTATATCTTCTTACTCTTTCTCACCCACCCAGATCAGTATCTTCTCATTTGACATTTTAAATAAGGCAGAAGTTCCGGTTGACCAAATCCGTTACATCACACTGGGTTTTGGAGGATCAGAAGTTCTTGCCACCATCACCGCTGTAAGATTTATTCTGCAACTGTAATCGTCAATCTTTGCATGTTAAAGAGATTTTCAAGAGAAACGGTTTGTGGCTTTACAATGTGCCTTAGTTTTCCTTCTTTCTTTCTCTCTTTCTCTTTCTCTCTCTTTCTCTCTCTCAGACCCTGATTGTTGAGCGCAGCGGACGCAAGCCCCTTCTGCTTGGAGGTTTCAGTATCATGTTCACTATGCTGCTGTTGATTACCATCATGCTCAACCTTCAGGTGAGGCTCCAGTTTACCTCCCCCCAGCTGAGACACAGAAGATCACAGCCTTACAGCACATATTCTAATTTTTTATTTTACTTTATTGTCTATTGTGTATTCCTATTCCTATATTTTTTTCCCCTTGTGTATGCACACTGCTCTGCTATTGCCGGGGTTCTACACTCTAAATAGAAAAAATAGAAACAAATACAAATACAATGGTTTGGGTTGGATGTTTGATGTTGAATGTTTGCGTTGGATGTGAATACAACATTGATTTGGGGATGTCATACCTGGTTGCACTCTTTCAGAATCCTAACCCATGGGTTGCATACTGCACTGCTGCATTGTTCATGATCTTCATCATGTGTGTCAGTGGAGGACCTAGTATGTAATAACACACACACGCACACAAACTTAAACGTTGAAGTGTAGTTGATGGAGGATGTCAAAGCTTTTCTGGGGTTCTTCAGGTGGAGTGAGCATGGCCCTCATCAACGACAGCTTTGAACAGTCGCATCATCCGGCTGCCATGACCCTCATTGGGTTACAGCGCTGGGGCCAGTTTGCTGTCTTAGGCTTCATCTTCCCCTTCATCATTGTATGTACACGCCAACGAACATAAACTAACTTCATAGCTCATATAGATGACCTTGTTCACTAGTCAATCATTTGTTGGTGCTTTGGCAACTGAAACCGTTGTGTCCTACAATGACTGACAAACAATCAAGAGACCCACCGTTGAGGTAATGAAAAGGGAATGAGAATCACAACCTTTGCTTTCTAGGTTAGTTTAAACTGTGTCATGAAGTAATGTGTGAAACGGTATTGTCTGTATTTAAAATATATTTAACAAATAAGATCTAAATAATTTTAGTAAAACACTATTGATTCCTCTTCTCAAGTTCTTCCCTCGTCTTCCCCCGTCTGTCACAGGAAGGCCTGGGCTCCTACTGCTTCCTGCTGTTTGCCTGCTTCTGCCTGCTGGGGGCGCTGTACAGCTTCTTCCTGGTTCCCGAAACCAAGGGCAAGTCCCCAAAGGAGATCTCCCAGCAGTTCAACACACTTGCTGTGTGTGGGAAGTTCTTTGGACGGAATGAATTCATGGAGACCAGGTTGTGAAGTGTTAGCCTGGAAATCCTGACCCACATCTAGAAAGCTGTAGGGTCTGGCAACAAGTAATGAAAATGGCCCAACTCGAGGGGCGGCACCAAGCGTGCATTTGAACATATCACTGCACGCAATTGGATAACACTACGACTAATCAGAAGAATACAAGGGGTGGCGTATCCAGACCAGCGGAGCTAACCAATAGACCTCTGAAGAATAAGTCCCGCCTCCGAGGCTCCGGTTCCCTCGGTCAAATGTCTATGGGAAATAACATGGGGTTTGAATGATTGCACATAACAAACTCTGTAGGTGGCGAAGAAGTAAAAGCTGCGTCACGTTTTGAACTACACACTTTTCCCATCTAGTTTCGACTGGCTTTTTGGATTGTCGGTGCCGTTAAAATAGCATTTATAATCTTTTACTACTTTAACGGCACCGACAATCCAAAAAGCCAGTCGAAACTAGATGGAAAAAGTGTAGCTTTTACTTCTTCGCCACCTACAGAGTTTGTTATGTGCAATCATTCATAAACCCCATGTTATTTCCCACAGACATTTGACCGAGGGAACCGGAGCCTTGGAGGCGGGACTTATTCTTCAGAGGTCTATATTTAAGACCCTTGCCGTGTCCAGTCTGTGATATTTTTTTTCCTACTATATATCAGATACACCGATGTGATTGGTTAATGTTTGGATCCAGGGGAATCAGGGAGTGAGTAGGCTATATTGCTTGTTCCCAGAGTGAGCAAATCGCTGAGCAAATTCAAATTGTCCTCTCGGGAGAACTCTGGATTTCCAGTGTAGTGAAGTGTGCAGATTTTTGATAATTTGAATTATTTTATAATCGGATTTAAGAATTTTACATTCCACTTTTGTTTAATTAAAATAAAAGCAAAATGTGGATCTTTCTTTTTGTTATCTTCACTGTACTCCATTCTCCCTATACTCTCATTTAAATGCTGCTAATGCTGTAGGACTATAACAAGACTACAATGGACTAATGCTGTAGGCTTATAACAAGACTACAATGGATTTATTATGTAGGCCTATAACAAACTGCAATGGATTAATTATGTAGGCTTATAACAAACTACAATGGATGAATTATGTTGGCATATAACAATAATACAATGGAGTAATGGTGTAGGTCTATAAGAAGTCTACAATGGATGACTGCTGTGGCCCACTGTTCCTCTATATCAGCCCCTATAGAGCAGGATGATGATTAACAAAGGGTGTTTAGGAACATTTAACCTCACACTCTCTCTCTTGCTTATTTTGGGTTTCCTTCTTTGTTATCATAGGTAGGCCTACTAGTTAGGAGTTACAAGTGATGAGTCCAGTGTGTTTGACTCCCAGCAGAACGATAGGTTAAAATGTCTCATGACATGGTTAAAATGTCCCCCCTCTTTTTTTTGAGAAATCGCAAAATTGTTGTGTTGTACTATACAACATATGAAGTTGAACATTAAACAAAGCTGTAACTTACTTGTGTGTGGCTAGTGTGTTTGACTCCCAGCCCCACTTTATTTATATGGCACTGTAAAAAACAATTGAAAATTGCTTTGATATGCACAATAAAAGCAAATCACTTTAAGATTCTCAGAATATAGATATGTACCAAGAGGAGCAGGGAATGCTCACAGACTGGAGGGACAGCGGTGAAGGGAGAGCAGCAATCAACAAATACAACAATTATACAACGGCATAATGATGAAGTAGTAGTAAATAATAAATAAATCAAAGGATCTATTAAAAACATCCTTGTCCTGGGAATGTGGGCCCTTTCCTTGGACCGTTCCCCTTAACCAAACTCTAAAACCTGAACCCTACCCTAAAACCAACCCCTACCCACCAAACCCTTACCCTAAAACAAACCCCTAAAGCAGGGCTATTCAACCTCCTTAACAAGTGGGCAAAAAAGGAAAACCACTGGGGGTTCATGGGCCACATATAGAGTAAAACTATGTCAATGAATTGCTACAAATAAATCATACTTAAAGTAGTGTTAACTTAATAGATATAGTAGGCCTACTACTACATGGAAAAAACTTGTCAGACGCATTCCTTTCTTCTTCACTTTTAATCTTGCTTGGAGAGAGACATCTTGAAGCGTGTTGTTAGCCTAGCTAAAGTGAGTTTAGAAAAAAACAAACGTGTTTTTTTTAATATAATTTCTTTTTTTTTGGTTTGCAGACAACCTCTTGCGGGCCAGAAAAAAAAGAAGGGCCCACGGGCCGCAAGTTGAATAGGCCTGCCCTAAAGCAAACCCTAATCCTAAAACCAACCACTTAAACCAAACCATAACCCTTAAAGAATCCCTCATGCGAAACCCTAACCCCAAAACACACCCTACCTACAGTAACCCCTATTACAAACCATATTTGTAAAACTAACACTATATTTTCTTTCTAACTACCTCGTGGAGATTAGTTTTGCATTCGTTTTTATAGAGGCGCGTTTGAGTGGTTTTCCCCTGGCGCCACAAGATGGCGCCAAGGATCCTTGAGCCCTAACCTAACGCTAGACTAGAAACAAAAACTAAACCCTGAAACCCAATAGGAAAAGCTAAACCTTAAAGCCGTATCTTTATTAACCCTAACCCTTAAGTGACCCCTTAAACCAAAACCCTAAAACCCTATCCCTAAGACCGAATGCCTGCCTACACTACCCAACATGTGTCTAACACTATATTCTGCATTATGATATTCGTAAAATTATTCATATTCATGTTGTGGACTATGGAAATGATTCTGCCCAAATCATTCAAATTGAAATGTCTGTGCTGCCTTAAATGTGAGTAAATATGAAAAATGGCTTTTAGTGTGAATACGGACCTGGCCACTAGATTGACTTGTCTTGTCGTGCGTTTCTAGGATTAATCGACTTTGTGTGAGTGGAATTAACCCCAGATGCCAGGTGGATTATCTAGTTAGGTGGACACCAGTAGCACCATCGAAGGCCATTGCTACCCTAGAAAATGCATTTCCTGGAGAAAATGTAGTGCAAAGTGAGGTTAAAAATATGATTTAATAAGTGTCAGAGAGTTCAAAAGTCTAAATGGAGGAAACAATGTAAACATCCACACCATTTAAAAAATGTAGCATGGTTGGAAACAAATAAAGTGAAGAGTTAAACAAATAGCTAAAGCAATACATTTTAAATAATTTTGAGATAAAATATAGAATAGCTGAGCTGATAAAGTTTGAAATGGTTGAATCAAGTGTGAATGTGTGTGTGTGTGTGTGTGTGTGTGTGTGTGTGTGTGTGTGTGTGTGTGTGTGTGCCACGCCATGGTGGGCCCATCTACGGCCGAATTCACCAAGAATGTTGGACAGAACCAGAATACAGCAAAGTAGCCTACACAAATCAGATCCCAATACACCAATCAGATTGCTCGAAAAAATATTTTGGCTAAAAAAAGGAAATATATTTCGAGCGATCAGATTTTTTTTGCAATCTTAAGCGATCTCTGATGGCAAAAAAAATTGTCGGTGCCGTTAAAATAGCATTTATAATAGTTTACTACTTTAACGGCACCGACAATCCAAAAAGCCAGTCGAAACTAGATGGAAAATGTGTGTAGTTCAAACGTAGGCCTATGTGACGCAGCTTTTACTTCTTCCAGAGTTTGTTATACAGGCTACGGTCATTCATAAACCCCATGTTGACCGAGGGAACCGGAGGCGGGACTTATTCTTCAGAGGTCTATAGGAGAGGATGATAAACCATTCCTAATTCAGAATTCTGGTTGTCATTTCTGTCTCTGATTTTCACCACTTCAAATTCCCCTTACCGTGTTTAAGGCTTTCTGTCTCAAACAAAATACACATTGAGGAATGAAGCATTTAAACTTAAATCAAGCATGTGTAATGTAATGACTTCATTTTATAATAACTGTCCAGAATGACCAGCCGATAAGATGTCCTAATGCTGTGATGTTAACATTAGCCTACTGGCCATCTCTACTTCACACAGCTGCTAGCGTTTATTAGGCCCATCCATCTTGCGAACGAAACCATAGTGGAGAAGGTGAGACAGACAGCCACAGCACGCTGTGTCCGCCACTGATTATGTATGTGTGTGTGTGTGTGTGTGTGTATAGTATGTGTGTATGTCTGTCTGTGTGTGTGTGTGTGTGTGTGTGTGTGTGTGTGTGTGTGTGTGTGTGTATGTATGTGTGTGTGTATGTAAGAATGAAATGATAAAGTAACACAAAAGGGAGTCAAGAGTGGTGATGGTGGGTTGGCAGGCAGGAGGTGACACGTGTGTG
The DNA here is from genome assembly GCF_964030765.1 of Micromesistius poutassou. Classification (NCBI taxonomy): domain Eukaryota; kingdom Metazoa; phylum Chordata; class Actinopteri; order Gadiformes; family Gadidae; genus Micromesistius; species Micromesistius poutassou. The sequence continues at coordinate 13,008,397 of NC_140272.1, forward strand.
TGTGTGTGTGTGTGTGTGTTTGTGTGTGTGTGTGAGCGTGTGCGTGTGCACGTGGGAGAGGAAGATAGTGCACGTGCCTACTGAACAGGGCTAGTACTGCGGTGTAGTACTACAGGTGGTACACAGATGGGGACCCACTCCAGGACCCTGGAGCCCATTAATGACTCATTGGAAGGGGGGGGGGGAGTAGACATCACAGCGTGGCATCGAGGTACCCAGCATGCCACTCTATCAATTATGGGATGGTTCCCACCCCAGCCGGTTGATCTGCGGATTAGCCTGGACCTTGGCAAAGTTTTGGCGCACCACTTGTCTCATTAAATAAATGCTGGAAATGAATCAATTTTGGAATTGTGGTTCCGCTGGAGCGTAACAGAGAAAGCTCTTTATTAGACTATTTTAATGGCTGTGGTGGTACATTGTGTGTTTGATTGTGTGTGTGTGTGTGTGTGTGTGTGTGTGTGTGTGTGTGTGTAATGCCTCCGCCCCTCATCACATAATAGCTAGTAATCCCTTCGCTTTTTCTCATAACTTTGCTGCCACTTAAAGCCCCTTAAACATGGGTTAAGACATGGGTTGGAAAGCAAGATTAGAGGGAGGGGTGAAGGGGTGGAGGAGGATTCTACAGGGGCGATGACAGGTCGCACTCAGGCTCAGTCGGAGTGAAAGGCCAGCGAATAAATTCTACCGGTACATTACATGTTACATACCGCCTGTTTAGCTCAAAGGATTGGAACTCAACATTATGCCACCATAGTTTATGAAAGTTATGATTGACGCGATGAAGAGTTGACAGGAAGAAGGTGGAGGGTGGTGCGGGGAGTGACGGGGGAGAGAAAAGGAAAAGGGTGGAGCAGATGGGTCTGGTTGTGTGTGTGAGGGGGGGGGGGGAGGGGGGCGTCTGTGTGAGTAACTGTCAAATGGTATTATCTGATGCACTTGAGGAGCAGGGAGAGCTTAAGGACACCCACAGTATCTCAGGGATGGAAGGAGAAACGACTTAGCAGCTCCTGCCAGCCCCACAGCCAGTGAGCGGCTCAGCTCAGAGGGGGGAGATCCCGGGCCGGGCTCCTCTGCTCTGACTGCAGCTTTCCAAATGGGAAGATTATCATGCGGGCCGCTGCAGACGAATGACACCCAGAGGCGGTCGTCTGTTGGGGAAAACAAGCCCAAACAAATACATATCCAGTGGAGAACACACCCATGAAAAATTATTTTTGAACATAACCAAGAACCCAGGTCACCTGGAAGCAAGGCTTCTGGATTCACTGTCAGGAGGCTTGCTGTTACTGAGGCTTTTTCCCCGTGTCAGCAGTGGTGACGCTTCGACATTTTGGCAGGATAATTATGTGTTTTTTTTTTTATTGTGCTTACATTGTTGAACTTGTGCATTGTTTGGATGGATAACGAGACTCGCATGATGAGGTGGAAGAGGAAGAGGAGGAGGAGGGAGGCAAGGGAGAGAGATGCAGACCAAGGGTTCAACCCTGTCCGGTCATGCGTCTTCCATTAACAAGCCCGTTGTATACAATTACGTGTGTGTGTGTGTGTGTGTGTGTGTGTGTGTGTGTGTGTGTGTGTGTGCATGTGTATGCACGTGTGTGTAGGGCGAGTAAACAATAAAGCTCCCTGAAATGTTTTTGTACATTTTAACAGTGCAGTTCTCTAGCCTGTTCAATCCCTGGTCTGCAGTACATCATTCCATGCTAATTGAATCAGGCTATTTTAGTTTGCTTTGAGCACAGTTGTAATTTGTAGCCGTTCTGCTTTTGAGGGGCCAGTAATTATGCTTTTAAGAGAATTCCAAGATAGCTCCAAAAGCCTCAACTCTTCACAGCCATGCATGCGATGCAGACAGACCATAGTCCAGTTGATTAATCAATCACATTTAGTGCTAAAACTGTCACTAATACTGTAAGTGTCATGGAGGGAGCAACAATGCATGTACAATGCAAGTATGCATGACTAACAGGCATACCAAGTACAACGAATGAAAAACAAATCTCCAAACTAACCTATTGGTCTCCTGCGAAGCCTTCTAAAACATTTGAAAACAGAGAGAATTGTTGGACCCAGATGGAAATATTTTTTTGTTATTGTTACGTGCAGTTGTTTATTAAAGATAGAAAAAACTCCCCACACACAACCTTTAAAGTCAGTAATTTCAGAGTTATTTCACGATAATATGTAAGAACAACAAACAACAGTTAAAAACATTGTCGTTGTCATTGTCCTCAACCAGTTGGTGCAATCTGTAATAAAGGCAGTGTTCGAAATACGGGGGGGTCCGGGGGGCTGTGCCCCCCCCCGATTAACCCATGAGACCACCTGAAAGCCTCAAAAGCAAAATTTGAAGGGGGTCTCAAATTTCGTCAAAAAAATAAATAATATATATATATTTTATTGTCACTAATGGTCATTTAAATGTGTTAAAGCTCACCATGTCCAGTATTCAGAATTTGAAACATTTATTCACAAATAGTTCTATTTTTTGCCAAGCGGAGCCAGCCAGTCCTGTGCGCGTATGCAAATTAGCCATGTGCGCCAAACAGAAGAAGGGCCCTATCTTGCGCCTGGTGCAATTGACTTTCTACACCGACGCACGTGTCGTTGCTAGTTTGCACCCGGCACGATTTGGGAAGCGATCCAATCAGAACTAAGCTCTTTATGTGGGGAAGTACTGATCGTCCCGCCCGGCAGGTCAACTAGCAGCCGCTTGCTGCGTCGCAAGCAAGTGTCGCTTTGTAAACAGTTTGGCGCAACAATCACCGGTTAAAACACAACCAACTTGAAGTCATTGGCAGACGAGTCATCCCGAAATTCACGCAAAGATAAGCATACTTAAACTGTTTTTTTCTTTCAAGCTAATGTTATGTGTGTTTTCGCTAAAATTGGAATACAGGAACAAACTCACTACCAGCGCCAAGCAGAGGTATGAGGAGAAGCTGTCAGACTTAAACATCGTCGACCCATACGAGCTACCTGCAGCAGAATGGGACAGAGACCTGGACCTTTAACCACCTTGCACATATATGGACATAGTGAACTACTTGTTTTTTGGCATCAGTCAATATACGATGCAAGAATTTAAAAGCCATAAATCACTAGAAAGCTATGAGACATTCTGCTGTGGTTGGGTGCAAGACCTGGCCATCTACAAGCCTCCAAACGCTCAAAACACTGTTGTACTGGCAAAGGTAAGTTGCTTCACCTTTTGAGTTTTATGCTAATACTAATGTGTTGTGAATACATTGCGTTAACCAAAGTGACAAAGTAATTTACCGCGATTGTTTCGTAAACACTAGATTGTAACGAGGTGTTCCATGCACACAAACGTTAGATTAACTTCCCACATGTTTTGCAGCTTGTTATGCTAATTTGATTTTAGCCCAATGAAACATACTAGGCATTGTGTGTTGGGGGCTTCGAAGTAGACAAACCAGTTCTGGTTAGGCTAGGGTAGTTAATGGTCTGGTTAGACTAAAGCAAGCCATTAACGGTGTGAATGAAAGGTCTGTGAGATTCAGGCTGCAGACAAATGTAAATCTGGAAAGCTGCATACAAATGGAAATGGGGGTCTAGACTAGGCTGTAACTTGAAATAAAATGTGTCCCTTGTCTTCAAGGCTTTTTACTGTTTATTTAATTTATTTACCTCTTGTATCTAACAGGTAATGCATTCACGACGGCTCTGCGAGCCTCCACTCACCCCATGGGTCATCCTCACACCATCGGGGCAAGTGTGTTCGGCCCACTGTACATGCATGGCTGGTGTAGCGGAGTCGTGCACCCATGTCGGAGCCCTGCTGTTTATGGTCGATGCCTGTGTACGGTTAAAGGAGAAGGCCACAGTCACAGACGAACCGGCCTACTGGAAGCTGCCAAGCAGCATCAACAAGGTCCTGCCAGAGGTTACGCATCAATTTCATATCTGCTGCAGCTACACGGAGGTCTCTAAACAGACGAATAGACGGTGAGACCCACAATAGTCCTGCGCTGAGAACACGTCCAGCCAAAACAGCCAATGACACACTGACACCAACACCGGAAGAGCTAGCAGTATTCTACCGGGAAATCAGCACGACAGGGACAAGATCAGCAATTTTGAGTGTGCTACCCGAATACTGCGATGAGTTCAGAGACCCTATTCGGCCCATCCGCAGCTTACAGTCTCTGGCTAATGGAAGCGGCCTTAATAGGAGTGACTTGCCTGCGCTGCAGAAGCACTGCCAGACCATAGGGAGCATTGCTGATGTGTCTGAGGAACAGGCAGTGCAGATAGAGAGAAGGACGCGGGGACAGCACAACTCACTTTGGTTTGCTGCACGGGCTGGAAGAATCACAGCCTCCTCAATGCATTGTGTTTATGCAACAGACATTAGTTTACCAGCACCCTCCACCATAAAGAGGGTTTGTTATCCTACACGTGGGCCGGGAACAGCAGCCACCAGTTGGGGCATCAAACATGAGGAGACAGCGAGGCAGGCATACACTGCCCAAACAAAGGATCAGCACACCGATCAACAAGTGGAAACTTGTGGGTTTTTTGTCAACCCGGCCTTCCCACAGGTAGGAGCATCGCCAGATGCCATTGTTACTTGCACTTGTAGTGGGAAAGGCTGCATAGAAGTGAAATGCCCCGCGAAGTACAAGGGCAGCACAATCCTTGGTGCGTACTCATCAGATGACCGCAACTTCTGTCTGCATGCTGTTGATGGTCAGGTGCACCTCAAGAAGAACCACCAGTACTACACCCAGGTCCAGACCCAACTGTTTGTAACAGAGAGTGCCTACTGTGACTGTGTAGTGTGGACATTGAAGGACTGTGTGATTCTGCACATAGCTCCAGACAAAACATTTTGGAATGCACGGCTTCAGAAGGCACAGGACTTCTTTGTGAAGGTGGCTCTCCCTGAACTTGCGGTGCAATATTTCTCGATACCACCTACCTCCCAAGCATCACCTGGCCCCAGTGTGCTTCGTGAACTACAGCCACAGGCCGTGGTGAAGAGGCCAAGGAATTGTACATCCATGCACATTTCTTTTTGATTTCTTTATTGCTATTTTTAAATGTTTATTTTTAAATGCACATTGTTCTTTTGCACTGTTTACTGTTTCAACCTTTTGAAATGTTGCACTGTCAATTTCTATTTATTCAATTTATAGTTCTATTTCTATTCTAACAGTTCTCAATAAATAATGTTACGCCATATCATGTTGTTTCAAGAATTTATTTCAACACGAAACAGTAAGGAGGCACTCAAACAACACTTTTACACATTTGTTAAGGCACAGCAAACTGTGACAATCTTATCCAACGGCATTAGGTTTTCACGCTCACATTTGATGAGCATGTTCACAGGTACAGTGGAGTGTAAGAATTTAAATTTGTTGCGCACAACACCAATCACCCTCTCAACATGAATCCTGAGATGTGCTATGGCCCTAGTCTCCTCCACATCTTTCGCATCCAGTTGTGCACGACCCCTTGTGAACGTAGGTACCTTAACTTCAGCACACATCATACCCACACTTTCCCTGATATTAAAGCCCCTATCTGCCAGCACAATGTCACCTAGCAACAGTTTGTTGAGGAAACCACTTTGCTCTGTTATACGTTTGTCACTAGTGCGCCCACCCCACCCTTGGGATATGAAAGAAATTACACCCTTTAGGTGTAAGGGTGTAATTAGGTACTTCATGGTGTATGCATGTTTATACTGAGAGAAAGTCTGTGCCCTTGCCAGTACATTTGAGGGTTTTTCAATAAACACCTCGAAACAATCCACAATGGCGGCTACATTTTTCCCGAACGATTCCACGAACTGGTGTGGCATACTCGTCAATAAACAGTCTCTGCTTGGCCAGTGCACTAATGGACACAGCCGTGCATAGCATACATCACTCCAAGGGTATGGTGAAAGGCATCACTGACTGTTGTCCTGTGTACCCGAAACAGATGGCTGATGTGCTTTACTGGCAGGTCTAGTCTGAGGCGCATTAGAGTCAACAGGACAAGCTGGAAGGGTGAGAGTTTCTTCATCCTACCTTGAGGCAGATATGGGGTGAGACTGCATAGAAGTGTCTGAAACATTACATAGCTTGCAAGTCCTGTGTAATACTTCACTATGTTATCATCACCACTCAGAAAGTTCTCATTCATCCGGTACTCATCAAGCTCCTCCTTCAGCTTTCTGTTTTCCTCCAAAAGACTGTTGATTACATCTCCTCTAGATGTGCAGAGTCCACATTCCAGGTCCTGTGCTGGGGATGGCGGTCGCTGGTCCTGTGCTGGGGATGGCGGCCGCTGCTCCTCTGTCGGGGATGGAGGCCGCTGCTCCTGTGCTGGGGATGGCGGCCGCTGCTCCTCTGTCGGGGATGGCGGCCGCTGCTCCTCTGTCGGGGATGGAGGCCGCTGCTCCTCTGTCGGGGATGGAGGCCGCTGCTCCTCTGTCGGGGATGGAGGCCGCTGCTCCTCATGCTCTGCCAGCGGTGGCACTTGCTCCTGGCGCTGGGTCCTGCTGCGCATTACATGCCGCTGATATCTCGCTCCATCTGTTGGCTTGACATCACTGTGGCCTAACCGCAAAGATGGTGTCCAGTCAGGGTGGTTCTCCACCATCTCATATGATGGTTTACCTAGAACAGAATAATTAGATTATGAAAACTCAATGTAATCAATGCTTTAATTACAATCAATGCTTTAATGCAATGTACAATGTACAATCAATGCTTCAATCAATGCTTTAATGCAATGTAATCAATGCTTTAAGCTTTTACAGCAAATGTGTTAGTTAAGCTCAAAACAATCATGGGAAACACTAATGCCATGAACTGAATCTCAACTAGTTTTGTTTAAAACAACATTAATGGTTGGGCCATCGAGCATTTTCTAAGAAGCAACAGTTTGTTAGGTAGCTAGCTAGCTGCTAGAAAACAACTTCAGATGCACTTCAGGGTTCGCACCAACATAAGGTACACTTCGTGGCTTTAAGAGACGACAACATAAACAAATTTAAAGACATTTTTAGAGAACGTACCTGAGTGAAAATGCAGAGAACACACTCTTATCGACTGGGGAATGTTATCGAAAGTAAGGTCCTTTCTTCTGATTGCAGCCACCCAAGAAATCCGACGTCTCCTCGTGATGTCGGATACTTGCTCTCCTAAGTGCGTTCTCCATTTAGGGAACCTAAAAAACTAGCCCACTGTTCTTACGGTTTCCTCGGCGATCGTGTGAGGCATTGGAGCAGTTTTTAACGCAGCAGTTGCTTCCAGGCATTGTTAAAACAGTAAAGAATTTCAACAACCTCCTCTGCTAGCAGCTACCGTGTCAACAATAACGCAAGGCTCAGCTGCACTCGGAGGGGCGTACCTACCAACATGGCGGAAAGGGGGGGGGGGGGCTTACACGGCTTACTGTGCCGTGACGTCAACTCCTCATTCCTAAATGAGAACACAATTCGGTGTTTAGCTAGGCTAGTTGCACACGTCTTTTTTTATGTAGACTAGCCTAGTCAAGGCCTGCGGTTCGATGAATACTTTTCTATTAGATGTAGGTACCCAATGTGTTCGCGTTATCCATACAGCATGGCCTTTTCATGCATTTTAATTGCCCATAGATAGGCTACACCAGCGGTCCCCAACCACCGGGCCATTCAGCTCTTAGCAGATCTTAGCTAGATTCCTGACCGGGCCTATGGCCGGCGGCGGAACCCCGACCGCGAAGCCCCCCGGCGGCGGAGCTAAGATCTGAATATTAGCCCCAGCTTGATGATTCGGATCTTAGATTATGGTAGGTGAAAAGTTTGGACCCCTGGGCTACACTATCCATTGGAAATTGACACAGTTTCTCGTCGGTGAGTTCGCCTTAGCACTACAGGCATCATGCACTTAGCACATTGAGACTAGTGCCGCGGTCAGTCGACCGCCTATTTATTTTTGTTCTCCCGTCAAACGGCTCACTGTAAATTCACCTCCGCACAAGTCTGTGCGCTGTGCGCGCCCTGCTGGTTAATCTGCTATCCTCTTTCTTCCCCCTCCCCCCGCCTTCACTGCTTTGATATGAAAAATGGCTGAGGCAGGTGAGTCCTCCGAATCAAGTCGAGTATTTCAGGCCAACTGGTAAAGGAGTGTCACGGCTTTCAAACACACAAACCATAAAGCCTATGGACGCCTCAGAACGGACTAGTCAACGCGCTGCGGCATCACTCGGGCAGGTTGGTGTGTGTGTGTGTGTGTGATTTCAAAGTAACAAACTCAAAGCCGATGCATGCGTCCAAAACCAAATAAACAACAAAAACAGCGTCCCTTATTCGCTTTAAATACTTTATTTACCGCGCCGTATTAATTCCCAAGTTTTGAAAAGAAAAGAAAGTATTTGAAGCGACGGCACGAACACACGTGCACGCACGTTCATTCACGCAAGCAGGCACCCACTACATCCTGGAGAGGCTGTAAATGCTTTTCAAAATGATAATGGCTATAGACAATTTTTGACAGGTTACAAATTCTCCCAATTTACTTACTATTCCTCTGTACATATTTGTTTTTTCCTGCATTTTACAGATTTGTGAGGAGTTTTTCTGTATTACAAACAAAGATCTACTCGGAACATTCAGAGCTGCTGTAGAAAAATATGCGCCCCTACTGCTGAGTTTGTACCGCGCCCGAAAAACCGAGTTTGGCAAGGATCTGAAGGCGATGCTGAGAAAGCTTGATGATGAGGTGTGTGCACTGTACAGTACCAAACAATACTTTTGCCCAGATGAAATTCAATCTGTTGAATTACAATTAGTCTTGCTATTATTAGAGCTATCTTTCTGTTTTTTCTTTTTTTCTTTGAGACCACCAACATCGTCAGACACGGCAAGGAAGCAGCCATGAAAGGACTTCCTGTGTTCCTGCGTGAAGATCCTAATCTACTTTTCAAGCAGTGTCTTGTAAGTATTAATGGTCATTAATATAAATTTTACAAGCATAGAGATACAATTGTAAAATGAAGATACTGTAATTTAAAATACTAGAAAATCTGAAAGTTTATTTCTGTTTCGCCCTCGGACTGCTTGAGAGAGGGAAGGGAAGTTAATTTCCTGTCTTATATAAAAGCTTATTGGTTGTGAAGTGAGTCCCTCTAGCACATTTGACAGGGGTTTCAGATTATACCATGAGGAAGATGCTGCTTTGATATACAGGTTGTTGTCGGCAGATGTTAGACCGAGGCTACCTGCTTTGGCTAGAACTAGGGGGCTAGATCACAGCCATATCACTCACCACCTGTCAGGTCATTCTTTTGATACTAGTGATTAGGTCTAGGCCTCTACAGGCTACAAGCTATTATTTTTCTTACAGTCCGAGTCAAATGTTCTGGGCCACATAACTACAAGGGTGATATACTCTTCTACATTGGGTTGGAACCATATCCTTGGTTTTGTGGACATTGCAGGTTATGCTGGTGAGCTGGCACGCATCTCACAGGGGTGAATTATACCATAGATTATAGATAGATAGATTATACCATGAGGGAAGATGCTTTTATTGAGCTGGCTCCTCTTTGCTCTTTTATCTGTTTAAATGTGCGCTATGCATGATGGTGGAAGTTCAGTTTGTATTATTTGTTTAAATTTCTTGGTTGATGCTTTTGCCCAACAGAACGTAGAGTAGGTTTAAAGTTTAGGATCACTTTGAATGTTCTTGTTTTCAATGGAAACACACATGAGTTATCCTGCATAGGAAATATAGGAGACCAAATCCTGTCTTTATTCATTTTTTCCAGATTCATATGGCGGTCTTATCATGGTAAACTAGCTCATTGTCAGGTGTTTAACAGCGACACACACTCGGAGACAGTAAAGAAAGACGGGTCCGAGCTGCTACGCGCGTTTGATGTGCTCTCACCGTTCTCATGCACACAATTGTTTTTTTAATACATAAATTAAAGGCTTGCGGTTTGTCCACGATGCGGCCTATATGCGGGAAATTACGGTAGTGTAGTTTACATAGTTTTCATAGTTATCAGCCTACGTGCTGCTGAGAAGACCAGAGTTTTTTTACAACACCCTCAGGGGTCGCATAGCTATTGGATCATGAGGAGATATTAGCTGAATGCTAGGAAATGTTATTTGTTTAAAGGTCCCATGGCATGCTATTTTATGGATGCTTTAATAAAGGTGTTAGTGGGCCCCTAATACAGTACTTGAAGACGTTTAAGAAATTCAGCCATGGTGCAGAGTTACAGCCACTACAAGCCAGTCCCACAATGAGCTCTCCACAAACGTGCCGTTTTTAGAGGCGGGTCAAGGTGGAGGGTGGGGGTGTGGCCCTGAGCAGCTTGCAGCCACGGTACCATGCGCTAGTGTTTACAGTGGAACACTGAACACTCCGGGTGCTCCGGCGGGAGTCCTGGAGCTCTATATCTAAATAATATCATTATATTTAGATATCTATATAATATATATTATCATGGTCAAAAGCTGTTTGCGCCTCCGTATGATATTATGAATCTCAAACGACTGCGACGGGCTCTCAGACGCCTCTGGTTCTTCCACTTCCACGTCAATATTAAGTAGGCTACAGACTCAACGGAGAAATGAAATGGAGGAGAAGGGGATTGTTGCCCGCGATTGTTGCACGGGGTTGTCTGCGTCGGGTTGGTTGAGAAGGAATTGGGAACCGCGACATGGAGGAGAAAAGGATTGTTGCCCAGGATTGTCCGTCGGAGCCCCGCGGAACGCTGGCCACCCCCGGGGCTGCCCGCCCAGCCCTGCTGCCACGGCAGCGGTCTGTCTGAGCCCCGCTGCCCGCTGGCCACCCCCGGGGCTACCTGCTGAACGCTGGCCAACCCCGGGGCTGCCCGCCCAGCCCCACTGCCCGCTACAGCGGGGCTCCGACGGACAATCCTAGGAAACAATCCTTTTTTCCTCCATGTCGCGGTTTCCAATTCCTTCTCAACCAACCCGACGCAGTCTAGTCTTATCACAAAATGGGAGCTACATGCAAGCTTGCGTTATTGTGTTGCATGTTATGCGCCATGAAGGCCGCCTCATACCTCCGGATCCGGACGAAATTTGTCCGTCCGTACTAAACGTTGTCTCCGGGACTACCCTTCATACCTCCGTCCGGTTTCAGTGTTATGGATGTTACGCAAAACAACCTCTAGAGGGCAGTGACTGTCGTGTATAAAATGGCCGGCATCGACAATCGCAAACATGGTATCTGTAGAGGAGATGATTATGCTCTGTCATCCGGCACAAAGTGTACGTGGAGGTGGCATGTGGCACCCCTCACCAACCTGCAGATTCTCTGCTCAAAATTTAAATTCAAAAAAGTTTTATTGGCATAAAAAATATACATTTGCATTGCCAAAGCAGGTGTACAATAAAATTATAAGGTCAAGTATATAGTATAATATAAGTATAAAACGTTAAATACAAAATATATATACATATCAGTTATTATAGGCCTACTACTCTCGTGGTTGGGACTTCTGCCTCTACTGCCGCCTCGATCTCCGGTGGCAGTGCTCCGGTTTGTCCGGAGCACTCCGGATTCGTAAGCTCAGAGGCAACGGACCCACTGACGGACGACCTCCAGGACCAGACAAAAGCGTCCGTATCCGTATTTACCGTAGGGTGTGAATGGGCCTTTACACCAACAGCGGAACGGTTATCCAAATAACAAAGAACACTTGCGTTACAGTGTGTATTCACACACACACATGTGGCGCTCGCACGGTCCTAGCTCATTGTCTCATTGGCGGGCCAAATTCTCTGGGCGGGCCAAGCAGAGAAAGGGGAGGTAACATGGCTCCATATGACGTCATATGGGGCCGGAAGCCAAATCGAAGCGTTTCAGCGATCCTTTTTTCAAAGACGGCGCAAGATAGCTACTTCTCGGTTTACACAATTTTTAGCTACTGGGGGACCATAGGGAGGCTAGGGGAACTCGACTTAATGTTAGAAAACCTCAAAGTGAAATTTTTTAAATGGCTTATAATTCATAGGGCTCCTTTTTAGGTATAGGCCCATTTGATTGTTGTTTCTGCTGATCAGGTGCACCAACCCATTGCAGCAGCAAATTTGATGATGGAGGTGTGATTGCTGCTCTGCAGCGGGTGCATCACATAGCCCTGGGCAGAGCCGTATATAGAGAGTTCTGCCAACTGAAATCATGGGTGCCATCTTGTAGACCCAAGTCAGCTCACTGTACAACGTCTGCCAATGGAACGAAGATGGGATGTTGCAACAAATCGCTCATTATCATCATAAACTGTTTGAGAATGTTAAAAGGTTTCTCATACTTTGCTAAAATATTAACGCTTTTACAAATATATCACGTTGAACGTCTCGAGAAGACAGACAATTATGCCTACATCACCTACAGGGCTCCAGACTAACTTTTTGACAGGTAGCACTGGTGCCACCTAGCTTTTCATTTAGTAGCACCAAAACAAATTAGGTAGCACCATATTTTTCTTTGTAAAGCGTGTTATTAATACATGACCTTATGTTTATGAAAGATTGACAAATAAATAGATAAAGAATAAAAATAAAGATAGATAAACGCCTTAAATTAAGCACATAACATGGAATATTTATATTTACACACACACAATTCTGTGTGTTTTTATAAGATACCTGGGCATGATGGCATTAAATAATTCTACCTTAATTCTACCATAATTAACCTATAGAGCATTTTTCCATATAGTTATTATCATTTGGCTATATGAGACACACTCTTTACCTTCTGCATGGCCATGTTCAACCACAATATGGCCAATAAGAATATTGTTTTTCCATCTTCAACGATACGGGCATATATAATCTCGCACTCTTTGGTGGATTTGTCAGTGGAACCGTCAAGCATGAACGAGAGGTAGGGGGCGGATGCGACTTTGTCAGCGGTCTTTCCCTTGAGTGTGTCTGCTATAAAGGTGTGTTCACACCGCACTTCGCCCCGCGACACGTTTCAATGCAAAGTGAACGTGGAGACGCGAATCGGGCAAATTTTTTTGTCGCCAATTCGCGTGACAAGATTTGATCCACGTCGCACCGCGCCGCGACAAATTCGCTGAAGTTGAAATATTTCAACTTCTTCGCGGCATTCGCGTTGAAACAGCCAATCAGCGTTCACTCCCTGTGTGACGTCACGTAACAGCCAATCAGTTCACTCCCTGGGTGAATTAACGTAAAACAGCCAATCACCGTTCAACCGTTCAACTGAAATTAGGTCGCATATGCGACCTAATAGGTCGTACTCTGGAGCCCTGATCGCCTATCAGTGGAGCCGCGTTCACCTTCTCCGATAGCCGTCGCCGTGTAGCCTACGATTACTTATTGAGACATTGGCTAAAAATTACAACTTCTTGGTTATTTATTTTAATCTAGACTATAAATATTTCCCCTAAACATCAAATTAACCCTTCTCGTAGCCTACTTAGGTCATGATCAGACTGTGTCTATTGTTAAAAGTCTGACTGATGACTAATGCCCAAGGGAAAAAAGACCATACACGTATGATTTTGTTTATCAATTAAAGAGTTTTCTCTGTCATAAAAAATTAATCAGACGTTAGCAATATAACTTCTTAGACTATAACTTATAATACATTCTGAATGTTTGCATTAAAATCCTAGCAGTACGCAATAATTTGTACAACATTTAAACAACAGACTCTCAGGAAGATCCTCCAACAGGAAAATTCATATTCAATATTCATATTAAAATATCAACAGTGAAATCAGGGAAGAGCCATTAAAACATCTCAAATATTACGGTAAAAGTATACATTTTGTATTAGACAATCTTTAATATCTTTACTTCTTACACTATATAGCGTATAATACATTCTGAATACATTCTGAATGTTTGCATTCAGAGATGGTTCATCTTCAGTCCGTTTCGTTTGGTGGGTCTGCTGGGCGGTGTCGGTGGGGTAAAGACGAACAGTGTTGGGATGGAATTTGGCTTGAGCTTCCTAACACCATCAGCTCTGTGACTCTAACTGTGTCTCATCGAAGTGGTCCTACAAACAGAGTCAGACATTTTAATGCAATTTCAAAGAGAAAGTAAATGATGGTAATGGATTTTCACAGAATGGCATCTAACCAATGCATAGTTATTGCATGGATTACATAAGCGCTTTGGCACTAGACTCTAGACAAGAGTAACATAAATCTCTCCAGCAAACATGAACTGACCATGTATTATCTGTAACTCGAGAAATAGCTGACCAAGCAATGCTGCAAAAGGGCATTTGTTTGCAATATATCCACATGATTTCCGTGCAAAGTTAATCACAATCTTTCTGACATGCATGAACATAAACAAAGACAAAGGGTAAAATGCGGCAGTGCAGAAAGATAGCACGTCAAGTAGGCTAGCCTTGCAATGTTCTATGCAAAAATTGCATAGATTTTCACAGAATGGCATCTAACCAGTGCATACTTATGCATAAAAGAGCCTGGTGGAAAAATACAGACGGCAGATGCAGGTTGTTTGTCCCGGAGTTCAGTGCTAGCATTAGCATAAAAAAGGCACAAAGAGCTAGCGAGCATCGTGTAGCTTAACACTACTAGGCTAAGTTCAAATCAAATTCACTTTGGTTAGTACTTTTTTCGAAGCATGCCATGAATTGATGGGGTACAATAATATTTTCCAAATGTGTTTTCTTTACAAAGTCCATGTTAGAAATGTTCTTACCTCACACAACAAGGAAAAATTATTCGGCTTCCAGTTCATCCTTCTGACCCTCTGCTCCCACAATTTCCTCCTAGTAGGGTCCTGAGGGAAATGATGCAGACGTTTACCACGTCCGGGCCTTAGAGAGCAACCATAGGCTACACAACACAACATTTTCTTTCGAAAAGTAACGATATTACAGATATATATTCCTCTCTTGTAAGTTGTCGCACTTGCCTTGATAGCATGGTAATGACGATTGATTAATGTTTGGTCTGTAAGATGGCGTACACAAAACACGTGACTACCTTTGAACCAATCCATGACAGAATTGTCCTGAACGTTCTAAACAGAGTTGGCGGAACTCTCTCTATATACGGCTCTGGCCCTGGGAAGCACTTGTGCTGAGGGATAGTGGATGTCACATTTCCTACTCTGGCCACCTGTGATCGGTTCTTTTAAGCAATCTTACACAAGATGGCGTTCTTGAATGTCATTGGTACGCAAAGCACAGCCGTAGGAACGAGGCGCTTGCGCCGAGTTCCGAAGTCCTGTGCTTCAAGTACCAATAATGACATTCAAGAACACCATCGAGTGTAAGATTGCAAATCAATAACACAAACCATCTTCATTATCAACAATATTGTAAAATGTTTTCATATTGTGGGTTAATTTGCCCTCAAATTCAAGCTTTCTGCCCGAGTTCATCTCCATCAGAAAATAGTTCCTATAGTAAAAGCGCCTCGTTCCTACTGCGCAAGTGAAACAATGTAACAGTTGAACGTTGTTATGGAAACTAGGCTCATGAAAGTAGTTTCAGCTAGTTAGCGTAGCGATACTTTCTGTAATTAGGCACATTATTTTTGTCTGTTCTTTCACCAGGCATTTAAACACACTCTAGAATGGGAATTGACCAATCGGAGTGCTTGTTTAAACTTGTGTGTTATTGAATACCACATTAAGTCAGCTTTACAAATTTTCTCATTTTTCCCATGGACAGCACCAGATAGGCTTGAATGACGGGGATATGGATCAGTATACACCGGAATGGTCCTTCAACAACAAAGCTAAAATGACAGACAACTTCATATTGGATATGACAATCCAATTTGAGATGCCTGGCTCCCTACAAGACATGTAGTATGTGATGTGAGTTTGAATTGAAAATCATATTTCTTAATGTCCTCAAACAGGAAACTGATCCAGATGACGTGGCTGCCAAGGGAGTCACTGTGGGAATTCTGTATGTCCTGTGTGGCTGAAGCCTCATCCCCCAAGATCCAAAACATCGCACTCATCTTAGAGGAATCCATAGTAGTAAAGGACCTTCCGGATACTCCCATGGCCTACCTTCTCGGCCTCCTTTATGCACTCAATATTTCCTATCCGGAGGACCTTAAGTACACCTTTGAAACACGTGTTCCTGGATAATGGCCCAAAATGCTCTGTGTGCGATCATTAAAGAAAAAGCTTTGTCTTGTCTAAACATTGCAAAAAGAAAAGTGAAATAAAGAAACAGGTTTTCCCTCTTGGAGTCAGCTCTGATTAGCAGCTGTGAAATTTGACAAGTTCACATAATTGTTTTGTGTTGTGTTCTCAGACTAATTGCTGGTTAATAACTCAAAAGTTTGTAAAATGTGTGTTACACCCATTTGTAAGTTATGTAGTTATTGCTAATAAGGCAACGTGAAATTTGACTGATTGATTTATTTTATTTATATTTTTCTACATTGTTACATTGCTACATTGATTGTTATAGCAAAATGTTAATGCAGAATGTATTTTCAAGTTAGACCTGTGAAGCCATACGTGTCAAGACAGCTGTGAATGACATGTTATGTGAATTTTAACAGAACTTTTTCATGTTAATTCTCTTGATGCCCATAGTCATCTCTGACCAGCAGCTGGCAAACTAATGTTTTAAGTGTTTATCACACATTTTATTGTCTTAAATTGTATTTTAGATGCATCTGAGCAGGGATTATTGTTCTAGCATAAGTGTAACTGCAGAATGTTTTTCAAGTTATACCTGAATATTTGGCCATATTGTTGAATTTGAAATTCACACTTTGATCACTGACTAGCAGCTGTGAGTGACATGTCATGTGAAATTTAACACTGAACTTTTTCATGTTAATTCTCTTGATGCCCATAGTCATCTCTGACCAGCAGCTGGCAAACTAATGTTTTAAGTGTTTACCAAGTGAAGAATGGGGAGATCGCACACTAGGGCTGAGAAGTTCCAAAAGTATTTTAAAAGCCGAAACAACAATTACAGGACACATAAACAAGGGGAAACGTTTCGGGTCTAGCCCTTCATCCGTGTTCCTTGTACGTGATGCGTCACAGGGCGCAGCGGCCTTTTATAGGCTCGCCTGCCGATCACCCAATCACCCCAAGACACGAGTGTGTTTGGGGTCACAGTGTATCCAAATCACCAAAGTTACACCACAGGTACTATAATATAATTATATACAAACATGTACAGGAGATATAACATTTGTATACAGAAACATATAGTCACATTTTAATAGTGAAACCATATTTAAATTTAAATTTAAAAAAAAAATTATATATATAAAACATTTAGAAAAAGGTACACATCACCCTTATCAAAAGCAATATCATCATAGCACATTAGGTTATCTTGCGTCCATGTTGGCCTAGTCCATTATTCAAACAACTATTCTAATTACAACAGTTACAGCGAACATGTTAAGGTAAATTCATCATTGATACCACATAGACTGTCTCCTAAGACCAGTTCAGACCAAAGATTCGCGACGCAACGAGACTCTTTTGGGACGTCGCAGGGGAAAAGTTGCTGCAGTGGGAACTGGTCGTCGCAAGGCGGCTGATGCCGTTGCAAAGAGTCCACAAAGATTGAACATGTCAAATCGCCAGGTCCAGTTTTAGAACGCAACGATGTGGCTATTTCTCTTTAGCAAATCAGGACACAGCACAACAATTTAGGCTTATTAAATACAAGTTGTAGATGCTAACGGTATTATCTTTGGTTTTACACCGCACTTATGCTCATACTCATGCCCTGCAAATGTATAAATCAGTGTTCGAATTACGTGGGAGCCAGAGGGAACCGAGCTTCCAAAAAGGCAAAGTCAAAAAACTGAGGGGTCTCATATCTGAAGGTGTCTGCCATATTTGGCATTGTAATTTCATCTTAAACAACACTCATCCATCCCCGTGCAGTCTCTTACCATTAAAGATTAAAATTAAAATATAGGCTAGCCTACTATACGTCACGTAGACTGACTCATTTCACGGATTCCTGTGAGACCGGGTTGCCTTAATTACATCGGTCGCATTTGTCAGGTGAAAACTAAATGTCAAGGGAAAGAGGCGGTGGTTGAAAAAAGTATTTCGATCGCTTATTAAGTTCACTCGTGGCGTGTAATGATTTATTCGTTTCCCTGTATCATTTCCTTAATTTAGAAGACAGTTAAAAAATAATTATAAAAAAAAAATTTCTATATAAAAAAAAAATTCTATAAAAAAAATTTATGAAAAAAAAATTCTATAAAAAAAAGTTATGAAAAAAAAATTATCTAAAAAAAATTATAAAAAAAAAAGTATAAATTAAAAAAATAATAAAAAAAAATTGGGCCTGCGCACAAATGTTTTTTTTTGGACCTGCGCGCGCATCTTTTTTTGGACATGCGCACGCGCATCTTTTTTCGGATCTGCGCGCATCTTTTTTTTGGACATGCGCACGCGCATCTTTTTTTGGATCTGCGCGCGCATCTTTTTTTTGGACATGCGCACGCGCATCTTTTTTTGACATGCGCGCGCATGTCCAAAAAAAGATGCGCGTGCGCATGTCCAAAAAAAGATGCGCGCGCGTCCAATTTTTTTTAATTAGTATTTTTTTAATTTATAAAAAAAAAAATATAATTTTTTTTATAGGGGGAAAAAAAAAAATTATAATTTTTTTTATAGAATTTTTTTTTTAATAATAATTTTTTTTAGATAATTTTTTTTGATAATTTTTTTTTCACAATTTTTTTTTATAATTTTTTTTTCCATATTTTTTTAAATCTGTTTTTATATATAGATTTTTATAATTATTATTTTTTTTATTATTTAATAATAGCCCGCACGGGGATGGATAATGAGCGTTGTTTAAGATGAAATTACAATGCCAAATATGGCAGACACCTTCAGATATATGAGAGACCCCCTCAGTTTTTTGACTTTGTTGCCTTTTTGGGAGCTTGGTTCCCTCTGGCTCCCACGTAATTCGATTTATACATTTCAGAGCTGCCAACTTGCACGGTGCACCGTGTGACACACGTTTTTGCCTGCTTACACACGCCACACATCCAATTTCTCACGGCCAAAAAAACAAAAAACACGCGTCCCCCCTCCCCCGTCAATCCCGATCGTCGGTCCCCCGTCCCCCCCGTCAACAATCACGATCGCCCCCCCCCCCCCCCGCAACTGCTGGCAACTCGCAACTCCTTGCGACTCCCTGCGGCGAGACGGGCTGAGACGTTCTAAAAACGGGGCAGTTCACACTGCTGCACCGGGCGGCGACGGCAGGTGGTCTCCCTAGCAACTGTGAACGCTCTGGCACAGCTGAGAGCCGCATCAGCATCACTTCCATCCTGCTAAAAAGTAACCTAACTTAGGTTTGCGATTAGTTTTATTTTGGTTGAGAGTAGGCTAGAGTTGCTGTGTTTCGCCATTCTCCACTACTTCTGCATTGTAGTAATTCGCTGGAGCTTAGTTTGTTTAGATCCCGCTAGTTGGATACATTGCATTCTTTCGTAGTGGCGACTTCTCGACTGCAAGGGAAGCTCGGCTTCCCCTAAAATTCCCCGAAAATTAAATGGTCAGATATATACTGTTGTGTTAACATTTCATTGATTAAAAATGCGTTAGAACACGTCCATCTCGAAGACGCGTTCGTTCAGAATCAGCTGCTTATCGCAGGTCGACTGACTCGATGTCCTTCTCATACACTTACGTGTTTAATTTGCGTGTGTTTAGACAGATGGGCGTGCACACACACGCGCACCAAGCATCACCCGCATTCATTCATTATTTTAAACACTCACTCGCGGTAAAACTATGTTTTCTCACGATCAAATACTCATCAATCCTAAAAGTAATGGGCTTGTACACGATGTCTTTGTCAATGTGTTTGCTGTACGGTGTTTGCAGATGCATTGATTTAAAAGTAGGCCTACAATTTATCGCTGTATCAGCTGTTCTTTCCCAAATCATTTAACCAATCATTTAGGCCTACCCTAAAACTAGATTTTGTTTTGGAAGCCTGGAATATACTTTCTCGAATGTATTATTGTTATTATTATTATATTATTATTATTTTAACGCATGGCATAGCTTACTATATGCCTACTTCATTCATGTTCATTCATGCAGCCCTATGGAAAAAAAAAATTCCACAATCCACACGCTATTTCTATGCAGTTTCACACGTATGCATAATCTTTGACATCATAATATTTAACATGCAAGTGTAGTGGTGCCTGGTTGCTGCGGGGGAAAATCAGCTTTGCGCCGGGTGCAAACTAGCAACGACACATGCGTCGGTGTAGAAGTCAATTGCGCCGGGCGCAAGATAGGCCCTTCTTCTGTTTGGCGCACATGGCTAATTTGCATACGCGCACAGGACTGTCGGAATGGGAACATGTCGGACTGGCAGCATTACGGGGGCGCGATTACGGGCTGGCGGAGTTAGCCTACATTTAAAAAACGCGTTCAAGTAAAAATAAATAAGAAAAGCGGAATCAATTTGTAGCGCTCGTTGTTCAATATGTGGCGCAGCGCCACACATTGGCCTATGTGTGGGAAACACTGCACGGCCATCACACATGTGCTCATTCGGAGCATTGTAAATAATTTATTGTTTCATTGTTGTAGCCAGTTCATTTATGTAGGCTAATAAATAGATAGCAATTCATTGAATTATTTCATTTGCGTCATTTAGCCTAATCTTAGACCCTTAGTGAAAATATACGCTGTTTGTGGCCTACTTCATATATGTACATTTATGACAAAATTGTGAGGACTGGGCTTGGCGGAACCTTCTGATGGTACAATTGTTGCTGACAGATGGATTGCTCTGAAACACCGCTCAAGTTAGCCTGACAGTTAACCTGCTCCCGACCAGGTTAGTTTGGTCGGATAAATTGCCATGGTTACTTAGCGGAGATTCCCTTAAGTGACGTTCATGGAACGCAACTCCAGCTGAAAGAAGCCCGGCTTTATGTTTAGCTTGATGGTTGTTTGGTCGGATAAGTTGCCATGGTTACTTAGCGGAGATTCCCTTAAGCCACATTAATGGAACGCAACTCTAGCTGAAAGAAGCCAGGCTAAGCAAAATAAGCCCGGCTTTGGGTTTAGCTTGGTTGATGGAATACCCCCCAGGTTGAGCAGTCAATCCACTCCCGCGCCCCATACACCGCTCGGCTATGGGAGTTGTCTTTATTTACACACACAGTAGAACAGAAAACACAACACAACAATCGTCCCAGTATCCTTTGCGGCACCTGGAACACGGCGACCACGCCCACGGTCGCCACAATATTATGAACACAAGTCGACAACGTGTATACAATAGGCCTACTGGTAACAAACGATATTTGTTAATATATTGCCGCATATCATTAAATAGACCCACAGTTGCGGCCATCGAGGACCGCGTCCGCATATGTTTTAAGTTGCCTTTGCCGCAATTTACATGACGAATCAGTGTTTCTGAAGTTGGAGAAGAAAACGCTATTCCATGTGTTAATTATGCCTATTATTTGGCCATAAACTGAGCCATTTGAAGTTTGAAATTCATGTGGTCATGCATCTGTCTCAGCGGAGACTGCAAACGCGCTGTCAAAAATCAACTCGTCAAGTCAAAATGCGCTGGCTCTTAAAGGGGATGGGAGATGCCACTCTCATTGGTTTATTGCATGTTACGCCCAAAACACACCTACGGGTTTCAGCCCAACCCATTTTAGATTTGCGCCGGGCGCAAAGCTAATTTATCTCGCCGTCATAATAGCAACAACGACAAAGAACCGCCCACAAAGTACTTTGACTTTGCCCTTTGACGTCTGCTATAAGTATGCTATAGGCCTACTGCATGAGAAACATTTTGATCGATATTGCGCAACAATCGGGAGATGGGGACCCCCCCGAATATTGAAGGGTATTTCGCACACTGAATAAAGGCCATGCAAGTAGGCCTACAGCACGGTCACACCAAACATTTGTACATTTTTTAACCTATGGAAGGTTTCAGTTATTGAGTTTATTGTCTGGATCATAGACTCAAGGACATTTCTTCAGCCTAAACATTATTTGTACATCGACAAAACGTTGAATCAAATGTTATCTAAAACCTTTTGCAGGTATAGCTGTACACATTTAAGCTTGATTTTAGAGATTTCATTTAAGAGATTACTAATATTCTCAATGGAAATTTGCACACAAATACATGAAGTTCAAAATGTTATTGTTTTGGCTAGTTTTATGTGTAAAATGTGGAAGTCTTCCAATACAGATAGATGGAAAGTTGGATATCCTTGCAAAGTCCTTATCTATAGATTTAAAGATAGGGCCAAGTACAACATAGATATGCTTGATTAAGTTTGAATTTCACTCTCCAAACCAACAAATACAGAGGCCCAGACATCTGAATAATGCACTTCAATGTGTTGACATCTTGTTTTGGAATAACACGATTTGTATGAATCAGGAATGTCGATAATTGCTTCAAGATCGTCATGGGGGAAGCAGCAAAACCTTGGACACTCTTGGCAGACTATTGGTCCTTTTGTGCGTCAAGAGGATCCTTGTCTGTATGACCCGTGGCTCTGATTAACTTGGGAGTCAGAAACATCAGTGTGGATGAATCCACACCTTCAGTGTGGATTCAAACCTTTACTTTGAATCTGGCTGGACTAAAAAGCATGGCTGCATGTGACACTTTCCATTCCAGTTTGAATAGAACGAGTGGCGTAGGCAAGCCACACACATTCAACAGTAAATATAAACTTGTAGCTGTGGTAAAAGTTCCAGAAAAAAAAAGTAAATTACAAAATAGTAAGGATGCCTTGGATCAATACTCTCCGCATTACGGGAGAACAGGGGCTGTGTTGGTGTGTGTATGTATGTTTATATGTGTGATTACGTGCATTTGTATGTTTATGGGTTTGTTTTAAAGCCATGATTGCAGTAATACAAACAATCTCAGCTGATGGGACTAAACGTCTGCAGCCCTGGTGTGAAGCATCGAGGGGCTAAGTGCAGTAAATGTGGTTGAAACACCAAAGCCACGGGGGGGGGGGGGGGGGGGACCCACTGACATAATATCTCCCACGTGTGTGTTTCCCAGCTGTTGTTTTCCCATAACAGGGCCACCTAAATGAGCTCTCTTATCTGGGAGCGATCAGAGCATCCCAGAGGAAACACCCAGAGGAGAGGCCTAGGAACGCCTGGCCAGGGAGGTGAAGCTAAGTGAAGATAGCAGCAGCCATGCATCCATCCGCAATCAAGAGATTTGAGGCTCACATACCTGCTGGGGTACAAATGCCTTTGTTCTGTGTGGGTTCTTTGTGTGTGTGTGTGTGTGTGTGTGTGTGTGTGTGTGTGTGTGTGTGTGTGTGTGTGTGTGGATTATGTGGGGGGTGGTGAATCTTTTCACCACGTCGACGTCAGAGTCAATCCTGTTTACAGTACGGTACATTTGTTAAACCTTCAACACATAACTGAGCTACTCAGAAGATAGGGGTGGTTACTGTGGTCTATGTCTGATGAGTAAGTAAAAGGGGTTCAACGTGGGATAGTCGTCTCTCAACCAGAGGAGGGTGACTCTGATCCCTGTTATCTAGTGTGCCATCGTTCACGTCTGAGTCAGGGATTACAGACGCCCAAGCTACCATAACTCTCTTAGTCACCTTCACGTACAAGCACAAACACATGTTGTTGACAGGGGAAAAAAACACTGCTGTCATTCACTGCTCTGTCTGAAATACTCCTTTATTCCAAATGCAGGACCAAGTGAGCCAAAGATAACATGCATGCATTGTTTTTAATCAATCTCTATCTCTACATTATAGATTATCAATACGTAAATGTTTTTTTCTATCCATACAAAATATAAAAATATGTGTCAGCTCATTTACAACCATATTTACATTGAAGTCCTTAACTTAGGGTCAATTAATTAATTCCTTTAGCTATGTACATAGTATCAACTGAATACAATAGCAAGATATATCATATCTAAAATCACATAACACCAAAAAGCTGCACTTTACTAGACTGTACCTTACTCACTGCCGGCTGCATGGATTAGTGTTATGATAAAAATTGCACATCAGCTTTGATAAAACAGACTTGACTCGATTATATTTTTTCTCACGGTTAGACCTGACGCAAGAGAATCGTGGTAAGATTTGAAAATGAATACACATGCAGATATTGGTATTTTTGCAGATCCTTTTTTTCCAGGGGTAACCCGAACATATTTTACCACGTTACCGTCAACCACATGTTACTCGACAACACTGAAGGGGACTTTTCATTGTTGAAAAGTATGCAAGAGTACACAAGCGAGAACGTAGGTGCCACCCCCCCCCCCACCCCTAAAACCACAGTCCAGGGTGTTAGGAGATGATGCAGTTCTTGCTCTTCCTGCGTTTGCGGTTGTGCATCTGCCCGCTAGTTGCCCGGCTGTTGGTTCCCGGGACCCCCCCGCCGCTGCCGTTGTACTTGTGGACGAACTCCTGGTTGCTGAGGTAGCGCATCTGGACCGGCCTGGGGATGGGCTCCCCCAGGAAGTAGCCCTCGTCCTCCGACTCCGACGAGGAGGAGCAGGTGGAGCACCAGTCGTCGTCCTCGTACTCGTCCCAGGAGTACTGGTTCAGCCCCCCCACGCGGCGGAACGCCCCGGGGTTCTGCAGCGTCAGGTCCGAGGTGGTTCGGGGACACTGCCTGAACGGCTGGGGCTGGTACCTCCGGTCTGCCCCTCCTCCGCCCCTGAAGGGGTCCTGGGCGCCCCTGGGCTGGGGGAACCGGTCGTAGTCCTCCCGGCCACGCAGCGGGGGTCTCTCCCGCCGCTCGGCCGCCAAATGTAGGGCGTTCTCCGAGCGGGACCGCCGGGATCTGCGGGAGTGGTGGTGGTGGTGGTGGTGATGGTGGTGCCGGCGGCGCTGGGGGGTGTTGTCGTCCGCCGGCGCCTCGATCCGAACGCTGGGTCCCCGGCTGTTGCCGCCGCCTCCTCCTCCGCCGCCGCCGCTGCCGACCCTGCGCTCGCTGATGGGCGGCAGGCGCGCTGCGTTGGCGCTGCTCACCAGGCTGACCCGGTCCTCCTCCTGGTAGGTGAAGCCCGGGGGGATGCGACTGCTGCCCCCCTGGCCCGGGGGCTCGCTGTACTGCCTCTGGTACTGGGCGGCCGTGGGGGGGTCGATCTCCATGTAGGGCTGGCCTGCGGCCCTGAGGCTGTGGATGGACTCAGAGCTGCGGAACGGCACGGAGGAGTTAAAGGTGCCCATGTTGCTCTTCTCCGACACGTTCATCCCAGAGTCTTTGCTCAGGTCGGGCATGGAAAACCGAGAGAGGTGCTCCTGTCGCTTCCCGCCTCCGTCTGCAGAGTGACCTGAAGGTAAAAGAGAGTTGAAGTTTGTTTAGAGTCCACATTGATTCATAACTATCTTAATCAAAGCAACTCAGTATTGCAAGCAAACACGCTACCAACCTGTAGTGTGGGAGAGGGCCAGAGACTCCATGGATCCTCTCGGCGTTTGCTCCAGAGGTGTGAGTTGCTCGTTCAAGTTAAGTGCGTTGATGGGGTTCCGGCTTCTCCCCAGCTGGGCGTGGGTCTGCGGCGCCACCTCCCGGTCCCTCTGGAACCCGTGCAGGCTGACTGAACGCTTGTCGTTGGAGAAGTGGTACTGGGAATTGTGGGTCATCTCAATGCAGCTCTGTTGGGTCCTCAGTTTTGGTGGACAGTAGTCTTCCGGAGCGGGCGGCTGGCCCCAGCTCTGGTTCAGCGAGTGGCCCTTTAAGGCGGAGATGGGGGGCCTTTTACCCTCCCCGCTCTCCTGCTTGATCCTGTGCTCCTGCAGTTGCATGTTCTGTCCACCGGAGGCAGGGTTATATGAAGTCCTGATGTTGCATTTGCCGAGGAGCTGAAGAGGGGTGGGGTTTGACATTGAATCCACCTGGTGCTCATAGTCACAGTCCTCCGGCCTCCCCGCGTCCTGGCTCTGCCAGGCAGGGGGGTCGCGGTTCAAGCTCGGGGTTTGGCTGGAGAGGCTCAGTAGGTCCATTTGTAAGGACAATGGGTCTACCTCACCAGAAAACCTCTCAGCCTGACGTCCTCCTCCTCCCCCTGCCCTTCCACTACTCCTTCCCGCCTTGGCGCTGTGTCTGGACTCTCTGGTGGAGCGGGCGCTCTGGAAGGCGGAGTCGGAGGAGTCTGACCCGTTTGGCTCCTCCCCCAGGCTGCAGGCCCGCGAGCAGAAGATCTGGCCCTGCTTGGGCAGGAAGGGGCGGCCCAGCAGGGAGTTCTTGCAGCGCGCGCAGCAGAAGCAGCCCTCGGTGGCGTGCCAGTGCTGCCCGTCGTACGTCATCTGCCCTTGATCGATGCCTGCGGAGAATGCGTGGAAACGGAAAGACAGAACCTTAGAGGAGGAGTCCTAATTGGCCATTAGATACGGAAAACAACCTCCTCATTGAAATGCATGGGTTCTGTGGTAAATAAAACAGGCTTTTCGTTTAAGGGATACCACAGTGGGATAATGGAAGTGGTATGTTGACTGAGAAGAGGGTGCCAGATCTTATTACACTGTTCTAAGTTTAGAGGTTAAACTCATTATTGAGGTCACCTAGAACTGTACAAACACATCTTAACTGTGGGACCGAAGGGGAAGCCAGATATTTGCTAATAGTGACCATCTGGTTTGAGTTTGTTCCTTCATGGTTTTAATTTATAATTACTTTTTTTCTACAAGCAAATACTTTAGTATATCCTGTCGGCGAATAATTACAGAGTAAATTTGTTGAGAGGGAAGAGCCAAATTAGGGCATCCTGTGCACACAGACACATACAGTCATGTATACGCACACACACACACACACACCATCTATTGATAATAGGCGGTGGCATGGGGCCCAGAGGTGCTTATATGATATAGTTTACTGTGTTGTACCGTTCTCCCCTCTCACAGCATGCTGGGGGGGCTGTGATTAGCAAAATCTCCTTGAGCATTACACTATCAGACCTAGATGTTAGTTAAAACACAATCAAAGTAACCATCTTCGGAGGCTGAAAAATACTGTCCGTACAGAGCACGTCAACACGGAATTCATACAAAAAGAACCAAGAACCATCCGCTCAGGGAAATGTATCCTTTGTTATAATAACCACAATTCCTAGTCATCTCACTGAAGGAACACCGCACCAAAATGAATAGTAGGTGACGCTAATGCTAGCTGATGCTAACGCTCGCTGATGCAAACGCTCGCTGATGCTAACGCTCGCTGATGCTAACGCTCGCTGTTGCTGATGCCAACGCCAGCACTAGCTTATCGACGGCAACAGAGGGTGATGATGTTGACGGGGGGTAGACGGTGGTGGTGGTGGTGGTGGTGGTGGTGGTCGGGGCACGCAGCCTACCGATGTGCTCCCCGCAGGAGTCGCAGTACTCGGCGTAGAGGGACTCGAAGCAGGAGCAGCAGTAGGGCCGGCCCTCCTTCATGATGTAGCGCTGGCCCCCCAGCACCGTCTCACACTCGAAGCAGCAGAAGTGCTTCATGTGCCAGTGACGGCCCTCCGCCTCGGTGCACTCGTCCGCAAAGATGATCTGGGTAGGAGCGGGGTGGAGGGGGGGGATGGGAGAGTGGGTTGAGAGGGATTGGTGGGGTGTTGGGGAGGCGGAGAGGGGGTGAGGGTTAATCATTTATCATTGGCCCCCAGAGGTAGGCTCCCCTTGGCTCATTTCAATGAATGACGGGACAAAGGGCCTTCGTTGCTTCACACACACACACACACACACACACACACACACACACACACACACACACACACATGCTCACACACACACACACACACACACACACACACACACACACACACACACACACACACACACACACACACACACACACACACACACACACACACACACACACACACACACACACATATACCATCCCCCACAAGAACGCACCACTTTCTTTTCTGCAGGCTCGTTCTATTAGATCATCCTCTTTGTCTTTGACTTGTGCATGAAGGTAACATTGTGTGGGTGTGTGTGTCTTTTGGGGGCTGGGTGTATTCTAGATCTGTGCGTTTACTTTTCATTAGATAGCAACGGCACTGGAGGTGTCTTGTTAAGTGGCCAGCACCCAGTGGATGGAAACACACCGTCCTTAGTTCCTCTTTAGCAGGCAAATTGCAAGTTGAGTGAGTGGATTATGGAAAGCTGTAGAGTACTGGGAGTTGACCCCATTACAATGGGGTTCCAGTATGTTTAACTTTAGCCTAGCCGCGCTGTCATTATGAATACATAGCATAGAGTACACTGCCTACACACACACACACACACACACACACACACACACACACACACACACACACACACACACACACACACACACACACACACACACACACACACACACACACACGTCACACACACGTCACACACACACACACACAGTCTATATAATTAAAGCACAGCATTGTTCAATACTTGATTCTGGTTGGTCAGTAAAAGGCCATGGGTGTGCATTATTTTTCACCTCTGCCTCTGTTAACAGTTCCAAATCGATGCGCAACAAACCCAACCGTAACATTATGGCAAAGTCAAATATCTACCAAATGTTTCCTTGACAACGCAAAAACCCCATGCAGTGTGCCGCAGAAGAAAACCTAACGTTAAAGATTTAATCAATTCATCGCCGGCAAATCATTGCATGTATGCGGAAAGAAAACCGGACGTTCCTTTGGCCGCATCGCCACCATGCAGTAACCACCAATAAACTACAGCAGGCTGGAGGGTCGGGGGGGACGGGGGGATTTATTGGATGGGAGGGGGGGTAGCGGTACCTCGTCGCAGGCGGTGCAGCGGGGCTTCAGCCTCTCGGCGTGGTGCCGTCCGCAGAAGATCTTCCCCTCCTGGTGGAAGTAGATGAGGTCCACCAGCAGCTCGTCACAGGCGCCGCACACGAAGCAGCCGGGGTGCCAGCACACACCGTGGCCCGCCCGCGACGCAAACACCGCCATGTCCCCGCCGTTGATCTGACCCCCGCACTGCGACGGTGGGGGGGGGAGAGGAGGGGTGGGGGTGGGGGAGGAGGAGAGGACATAGAGAGCAGAGAACGGATTATTGGATTATTGGAGAACGGAGTTGAATATAAATGTGTTTGTTTGTTTTGGTAACACTGTTGGATATGTACTTTTTGCGCTTTGCCTGAATTTGTGGACAATACTTCAGTGGGTGGTGGTTCGTTTCTACTTGAGCATAGGGTGTACCTCATCAAACTGTGTGTCTTTACGGTTGTCGCAAGAGGTATTGATTGAAATGAATTAAGAGTGGCATGGATGGATGGGCTTGGCCAGGGGAGTTGGCCTTGAGAGGGGATTTTTCTTTAATGAAGTGAGAAAGTGGGGAGGAGATCAAGGTGGAGAGATAAACAAAAAGGGGTTGAAACAAGAGGAGGAGAAGAGAAGGAGAGATAAACGAGCAACGAGAGAAGGTCGACGAGGAGGTGGCAGTGAAAGGTCAGCCGCGAGTGGGGAGGGGGGGGGCAGATTTAGAGCGGTGGAGAAAATGAAGACGGCCGTTGACTGTTATCTCGGCTGGCCCTACTCCCTTTTTGCTGGGAGGTCAGTGGAGGGGGAGGGCCGAGTGCGATCAATACACTCAACAACTCGCTCATATCTGTCCGGTATTCGAGTCTATGGGGGGGGTGTGGGTGTGTGTGTGTGTGTTTGTCTATTCCGAAGCAAATGAACAACCTGTGAGAACGACCTGTAAAGCTAGTACCCGCTGGGGAGGCGTGATGGAAGGCGGGGGTTTGTTGTTCGCACAGTAACAAATGAGCTAAGTCAATGTGTGGCGAGCGCAGCCATCCATCAGGCCACTGTCAAACTGGTTCGGTGAAACCATCGGGGAGACTGCTGTGTCCTCACTTTTACGGCACTCTCATTTGTGTTTCAGTCTACTTGGCACACCAAGATACACAACCAAATGTATGCACACATTTTTTCTTTCAATGTGGAGGCCGGTGAAGCAGATTGAGGAGGTAAATGTTAATACACCCGGTGTATGTTCCAATATTCCTGACATGTGTACCTGCTCACAGATGGCCCCCGTCATGGTAACCGGGAAGGGCCGGACGTTGCCGCGGCCCAGGTTCTCTCGTTTCCGTTGGTTACTGAAGAGCTTAAGTTCCCGCTTCTCCTCGTCATCCAGGCTGTTGCAGTAGCGAACCTGGGAGTTGTGAATACATGCAAACCGCAAAAACAACACTATGAATGGGAACAGGAAATATATTGCATATACTGCGATACATACTGCGAGAGCGGTATTTAGAGAAGAAGTACAAGTGGGGGATTTCAACACACACACACACACACACACACACACACACACACACACACACACACACACACACACACACACACACACACACACACACACACACACACACACACACACACACAAACAAACAAACAATCCCCCCAGACAAATCTCCTCCAAGCTGTCTCTTATCTTTGCAGTGCCCTCGGGGCAAGAGGCGAGATGGAGAGCGGTGGAGGGAGATAGAGAGAGAGAGAGAGAGAGAGAGAGAGAGAGAGGGGGGGATAAAACACTCACCTCATTGTCATGGGGGGGGAGCTGCTGGAGCAGCTGTTTAATGCGGTACTTCTCCCCAGGACTGTTGACGTAGGGCACCTTGTCCTCAGGCAGGGAGCTGTAGTACTGGTGTACCTGGTGGCCGGGGGGGCAGACATGTGAATAACCCGTACTGCAGGGCCGAGCGACAAAACCACACAAAAAGGAAGGCAGGCCGCGTTCATACATTCCCATGAATGTGTGACACACAGTGAAACACACACACACACTCTCACAATTGTGTTGATTTACGACCCATCAACGGAAACTTAATGGTTTCTGCCCTCTTACTCCCAGCACTTTGACATGGGAATCTATTACTGACGTGACACGTTTACACACACACACACACACACACACACACACACGTAACCATTAAGTGTGCTCAAGACAGCGTCCCACGCACCCACTCGGCGAGCGTGGAAAGAGTGCAGATTGTGAGCCAGCGGGACAATTAATGTAAATGTTATCGCTCCAAATGACCGGGACATTCTTAACATTACAACACACGTCATGTTGGTGTTATTTATCGCACGCAGTCAATCATTCTTACGGGGGGCCCGAGGTCAGGACTGAGAGCCCACCAGTCATATATGAATAGGGCCCCCCCCCAACCTCAACCCACTCCTCCTCAGGCTCAAGGACCAATGGAACTGAGAGTAAACCTAAGGACAAAGGCCGAGGAGAGCCAGAGGAGACGTAAAACAAGAGGAATTAAATATAGATTGAGAGCGAAAACAAGGGAGAATGAGAAATGTTACGCGGCTGAGAGCCATCGACGGCACAGGGTGTTAAATATAACGCTGAGGGGTTTTGTGAGACTCAAAATAAGAAGATTCCTGGCTGAGGGTTGAAAAGGGATAGAGGAGATCAATACCTGTTGAGTAGGGGAGCCTCTTAATGGCCTATGGCTCCAAACCAATGGGTCTGCACACGGCAACCCATTAGCTTTGTCCTTGGAACAGATACAGAGCCCGACTCGCACACTCACCCACACACAGATTAACCTCAATCATAATGACGTGCACCAGTGCATATCGACCAAAAAATAAAAGGATAAACTGTGCCATCATCTAAGCCCCTCTTCATTCCTTCTCTGTAATCATACAGATATTTTAGAGCCTGGTGTGTTTTCAAGCTTAACTGTCCCTCTGCAGTCGTCTGGCTTGGTTTCAGGGGCCAAGTCAGGGAAGGGGGGTGGGGGCGGGGTGGGGGGTGGGGGGGGGGGGGGGGGTGGCGGGGTGAGGGAGAGGTGTTAAGCAGTGCGGAGAAAAACAAAAGTAACACTATAGCATTGAGTTTGTCGTTAGGATGAATTTATAGCTGCCAAGAGTGGCGGGCAGGGGGCTCATGTTTTAAGTGTAACCCAAGTCTGTGCTAAAGCTTTGGTTGGCTTCTGGACTGTAGTGGCTGGACGGGGGAAGGATGGATGGAAAGTGGGGTGATGGGGTTATGGTATTCAGTCCACCAGCACGGCCCAAGGCACTGAGGGGATCCACGTATTCTAAGAAAACCCGGCTGTGGTCAAGCCTGGATAAATCACCCAGATCCCATAGGCAAACAAAAAAGAAAAACACACACACACACACACACACACACACACACACACAGGCTTGCGTGTGCACACACCTCCACACACCCACACACACACACACACACACACACACACACACACACACACACACACACACACACACACACACACACACACACACACACACACACACACACACACACACACACACACACACACACAGCACCCAATCTCAAATCCCAGGACTGGGTTCCAACATCAACAGGAGAAACGGTATAAGGGTCAAAGGCCTATGCCTAGGAGGAAAAGATCTCCCGGAAGATAGAGTCTCACACACACAGAACAGACACAGTGAGAGGCAGCAGGAACACCTTGTGATAATAACCATAATCAAAAGCAGACAGAACTAAAGGGCAGAGCTGAATATCTCACTGTACAGAGAAGCATGTTTACCGCAGGCCAAAGCAAATTGTAGGGCTTCAAAAACCAGAGGGGGGGGAGGAGATGAGTGGCAGGTGGTGATCACTCTACAGGAACACACACACACACACACACACACACACACACACACACACACAGAGGAAGCAAAACCCAAGTGGGACATTTGTTCCCTGAACAAGCTACTTGGAAAGCCTGCTTGTACTAAAGACGATACAGGAGAGAGATGGTGGTGAAAGCACGTCAGCGGCCCAAATCCATCCCAAGCTGACAAGAGACGACACAGCAAATATTGAAAGATAAAATGTTCTGTTCAGGGAGCGGACAGAACAAGTGCTTTAGAGGGCCTACGTTTTGGAGAACACCCTGCCGCTTCTCCGTTACTGCGTGACTTGACCAGATGATTAACTCACAAAATATGAATATATAATTCAAAGTTCTTCCATTTGGCTCATATTGAGAAGATGGGACAAAAGTAATGAAACAGTGGACTCTGCTTATATGTGAGGAGAAACTAGTTGCTGAACAATTGCTTGGTCACATGTTTGGCCTCCCTATGTCGTATCCTGGCAACATCCAAGACCAGAGGAGGGAGCTTTAGTATAGAATATTAACAGAAGCAGTCTCTCCCTCTTGCGCTCTTGAATAAGCACCATCTCTGCAATCTGTATCCTTTGGAAAGCAGGCGTCTAATCTTCCATAACATCTCATCAACATAGTTTTGCTATTAGCAATAATCCTGATGTGTCACTTATGTACACACCACGTACTGGCGTACACACAGGGTGTAGGGGGGAGGGGGTGTTTATTCCTCATAATCCATCCATCGTGTTTTACAGAACACCCCCCATGGAGCAGGAATCAGCCCGGCCCACCCTGTGGTGATCCGACACCCCTCATGGTTGAACGGAAGAATGTCCCCCTCCCCGCTCTGGACATAGTGAATAGATACAGTGTGCCCTTATGATGGAGGGGGTGCCTCCAGCCATCAGATCCTCACGATAAGCTCAAGTTCTCTCATTCCCCGGTGGAACCTCTCAGTTGACAACGCGGGTCAACGAAAGACCGTCACAGACATACTTCCACCGCTCAGCTGCCAGGAGTCAAAACACATTTTGTTCCACAGCTCGAGCCTGAAGTTGAGCCTTTAGGTTAGGAAACTACAAATGGCTTGAAACTAAGTGCACCACGAATTGATTATACCTATGTTCCTATGTGGGGCTATGGTGATTAAAAAAAAAGAAGAAGTGATAATGTTCTTGCAACATCACCG
Organism: Micromesistius poutassou; assembly: GCF_964030765.1. Classification (NCBI taxonomy): domain Eukaryota; kingdom Metazoa; phylum Chordata; class Actinopteri; order Gadiformes; family Gadidae; genus Micromesistius; species Micromesistius poutassou. Next base: position 13,042,212 of record NC_140272.1, read on the forward strand.
TTTGTCACAGATATCCAGTGTTGTTAAGGTAGCCATTATGTAGTCATACCTGTGTAATGATTATTCCAAAGATAAGGTCTTTGTTCTAGCTTCAGTGTGCTTTGTCTTCCTCGGGTCGGTAAACACTGTCGCCAATTTGACTATGCATTTGACTATGCTCTCACAGAACATCTCCGGCTGGACGAGAAGCAAATTTACTCTATTTGCCCCTGGGCGCCGGATGAGAAATAGCTGTGCTCAGCGTTCAGCAGGGAAGACGCTTCCACATATTGACCGGTTGCAATGTAACAGCAGTAAGACTGGCCTTCAATCTACGAAGAGGATAAAACCAGCTTCTATAAAACGCCTTCATTGTTACATAAAAAAAAGCCTGAGATACCTCCAGCACATTGGGTCTTATAAATGTGTTTTGTTCTCTCGGTTTCTTTACAGGGATTGCTCCACCGAGACTGTAATGTGTTTTGGAATTTATCAGCTTTGGAACACTGTCAATTAAAGTAGCTATAAACATGCTTTCTGCTCAATGGGGATTATTCTAACCAGCAAATGTAATCTTTGCTACATTCAACATCTTTGTTGACATGTGAACACTGATCGGATAAAAAGGGGTGTGTTTATATTTATATTGACACTGATCTCGAACATATTAATAACTGCTATAAAAACGAATATTGCCAGTAATGGAAATAAGTGGTTCAGCTCAATATTTATTGCAGTACATTATAATTAAGCCATGTCAAACCAGGCAATATGTCATTTTTAATAGCTGAATTAAATGGGAATCAGATCATAACCTGTAATAAAGAGTTAAGTACATAAAGATGACCTGATGTATCATTCATATGAAGTGGCTAGAAACTGTCAAGAGTGGAAGTGGTGAACCTGAAAGACCAGAGCAGTGTCTACCAGATCACTACCTGCGTTGGCTTGGGTTCCTGGTTATGTTTGACCAGGTGAGATGCTAGTTTCTACCAGATCACTATCTGTGCTGGCTTGGGTTCCTGGTTGTGTTTGACCAGGTGAGACGCTAGTTTCTACCAGGTACCTGCGCTGGCTTGAGTTCCTGGTTATGTTTGATCAGGAGTGTGACCAGGTGAGATGCTGGTATCTTCCAGGTAGCTACCTGCGCTGGCTTGGGCTTCCTGTGTATGTGTGACCAGGTGTGGGACCAGGTGAGATGCTGGTATCTTCCAGGTAGCTACCCTCTGTAGTTTGGGCTCCTGTGTATGTGTGACCAGGTGTGGGACCAGGTGAGACGCTGGTATCTACCTGCTCTGGCTTGAGGCCGGGGGGTATCCAAGCGTACTCCTCCAGGGCGCAGCCGGAGTCGTCGTCTGAGGTGGAGTTCCTCTGGAAGTCGTACATGAGCTTGGTGACCGTCTTCTCCATCTCCACGGGCATGGCCGTCACTGCATGCTCCTCTCGGCGACACTTACAGTGCACACAGATCTTCCTGCCGTGGAGGAAGGACAACAGAGAGAGAGAGAGTGCGAAAGAGAGAGAGAGAATGTTGGTCAGCCATAGAGTCAATGACATGACTATTAAACAAGCTACTTTGGGCTATGTTTAATAATTGAACACATATTTGTACACAGTTCATTCAGATACAGGTCATTAATTATGAAACGGGTAAGGGTTAGGCATTTTGCTCACGAATGTCGACCGCAGGTAGCGTGTAAACATTGTGGCTCAAACCCAGTATCTCCTTACTGGGAGTCCACCTGAACACCATAGCAACTACACTATCCCCATGATATAAAGCACCTCAGTTTGGAACCATAAACCAATGGTCTGAGGCAGACGATAATGGTGTGGTGCGATGTGAAACATGAACTCCAGTGGTTCAGCGGTCAGGGTTTAGAAGCCAAGGTGTCCTGCTGTGTCCCTCGCCGCGTAACACCAATGCCACAGATTTACTACAATGGCTTCTAGAAACACCTACACCAGGGGACGTAATGGAAAATTGGCAGGGGGAGACCCCAGCACACACACACACACACCCTATGGCAGTGATAGTACACAGTACAGGGCTTAGCAACACACACACACACACACACACACACACACACACACCATTATCTCCTTTACACTATCTCAAACTACTCTCTGTGTACACGGTTAACTTGAAATACTAGAAGATGCTAGACCAAGATAGTGTCTCGTCAGTCAGGCAGGAGGATGTGCCCATCTAGGCTATGAAATTTACAGTATCCTAGTGCAAGTTGAGCAAATACTGTCTGGGGTGTTAATCAACAACTCACACTTCTTTCATTGAAGACGTATCCAGTGAGCAGTCAAGAATACATTTGAGATGAGATCTAAACAGGTTAGGGAAAATATATTTTGGGTGTAATGGATATATTGGCTAGTTCAGATTTTGGAAGAGGTAAGATATTTCCCCCCCCGCCAAAGAAATCAAACAGTATTTCTTAGAATAGCACCACAATCTTGACACAATATGTTTTTGATAATGGCGCTACAAATACAACACCCATCTAAACGCGATGCAGTCACCGGGTGGTGTGTGCAGCCAGTAAGACATCAGATTAGACATTCCACTGCGTCTTTGACAGCACTAAGCTCCCACACTGACCAGGAAATGCCCGGCGGCAAGCAGGTCACGTCCCACTAACCCACACTGGCCCCGCAGGCTGCCCCAGCAGGCAGACAATCCCATTACCAACCCCAGACAGACGCCGGCCTTCCCCACCCATTCTCTGACCTTGCCTTACCACCAAGAAAAAAATGGAGGGAGCTTAGCAACACGCAGGACACAGGACAGACAGGACAGACAGGACGTTCAGCCAAGGTTCTCTATGAACAAAACAGAGAACGCTCTGGGTATTCGTTGCATGCAGATTACTATTTTAAACCTGACGGGTAATGTTTGAAGAAGGAATAAGGGTCTTTGCGGGTTTGACAACACCATGTAGTTAGAGTGTTTGACTGTTTGACGACACATTGTAGTTTTAGGCTTAGCCCTGATGGATTTGGATGATTGAATAAACGTGGGAAAGTGCTTAAGATGCTTTGGTGGCTCAGTGACTTCATCAGCCCCGTAGCATGCCGTCACAGGTTAAACAAAGCAGGACTCTACACGTATCTAGAACAATTTAAACATACATATCGTCTTAAAAGGGTGAATTATCCATCAGCACTTCAGGATTGTCTCTCGTTAGCCTTAAGCCACGATACATATTACGCCACTTACGGTTTCAGTTATAACAACGACATGCCTCTGCAATTTCCAGAGCCCCTATAGGACGATACTTTCTACTGCAAGCCATATACTTGGCCAGATGTCTGTGTGAAAAAAAACAACAACATGAAGTGGTCAGATATCACTCCGATGAATATTGATAGGACAGATGCCGGTGGGTAGCATCCTCCTCTGATGAAGTCACCCAGCATCTGAACGGGTCAGCAGCAGCTTGTCCCAGCGGAGTGATACATAGCCTGGAGGCAGCACAGCCCCCACGATCCCTTTATGACATTGCCGTGCCCTCCTCTCCATCATTACTAATGCATGGGCGAACACCTGGGAGCGCAAGAAAGACACTAACCCACCTGCAAACACACACACACACACACACTCATACCACCACCACGATGGATAGAGCACCACGTTGCCTTCCCCTTTCAACACCAGCCCCTCTGACACATAGCTGCAACACCACTTCGGTTGCTCCCCGGCGAGGGGGTTGACGGAGCCGGCGGTGATTCACGACGCCTGTCGGAAGTGGCACCAATGAACAGGAAGACGGTAGAGAATGGGCATGTTTTCGCACACGTCTCCCACTCTCCTGACACGATGCCAGGTGCTGAGCTGCGCTGGATTCTGCCTTGGGTTGAGGACGCACGCCTGGTGATAGAGGTGTATAAATAACCCAGGCGGGCGGCAAACAGGACCCCGAAGGAACAGGAAAAAGGATTTCAGAATGCACTAGTGCTCGGGGCGAGGCCGGGGTCCCGGTGCGGGCTGGCTGGCCGGTCGTATGTTTAGCCGCTCAGTGATTAGCGTGGACTTGTTTGTATGCGTTGTCCAGCCCTCGTGCAGCCTCCTTCATTTCTTCATTCATATCCTTCCACCTTTCCGAAAGTAACTGGCTTCAAAACGGCTGATAATCCACCCTCCCCTCCCCTCCTCCTCAATATCCTCCCTATCCTCCGATTTCTCAGCGCAGGGTTTACTGGATTCCCGTGTCTTAAGACCACCCTGGGCCCAGCTCTACTGTTGTAACGCGACCCCACAGAGGCTCTTGTCATCTGTGATTTCAATTAGGATGGATAAGAGTGCTCCGGTAATATAAGTTAAGTACATCACTTCAGTGAAGCCCCTGTAAGCACAGGGGCATGGTTAAGAAAGGAAAGTGGAATAGACCACTTCCTCCTTTGGATGTTATTGGCCTTTTCCTGTCCAGGGAGCAGAGGGATTTCATTTGTTGAGAGGTAAGTGGGAGTTTGTGTGTGTGTGTGTGTGTGTGTGTGTGTGTGTGTGTGTGTGTGTGTGTGTGTGTGTGTGTAGGGGGGCAGGGATAGGGTGGTCTTAATAATTAACTAGGTATTGGTGGTGTCATCAGTCACACTAACATTGCTTTGTAAAGTAAACACAGTGGAAACTTAAAACTTTTACTTGCAGACCTGACTAATAGATTGCCTTCTGAATGATCCGTGCCCAAACGGGGCTCAAACTAAATCACATGAATGCTGAAATGATGAGAAAACCATGAAACATTATTGTACATTTTCTGTTATCCTTTTCTTATTTTATTGGATGTTTAATTTACTGTTCTAACCACTCAAACCATTGGGGGACACTCACACCACTTTACAACTCAAGCATCCACTTTCAACCAAACATGCATTCACACACACAGTCCCCCTACACACACACACACACACACACACACACACACACACACACACACACACACACACACACACACACACACACACACACACACACACACACACACACACACACACACACACACACTCGGCAACAAACATCGCCCACGTTTAGGCCTCTTGCTCAGGGGCACCTCAACACTGAGTAGCCAAGAATGGAACCAGTGAGTCTGTTCTGCAGCTCTATTCAACCTCCTCTAAAAACACATTTCCCCCCAGTCCTCTTCTGTGGTGTAAGTCTGTCCTTTGTTGTGTTGAGAGTGCATCACAGTCGCTCATGAGCGGCTCTTAAACAACCCTGCCCGCTTTTCCTTTCCATGGCATCATTCACTATGGTGGGATTAGGATGCCTTGTCTAAATGGCTGCGCAGAGGAAATAAGCGATGGGGTAGAGACAGACAGAGGCACAGAGAGAGAGAGAGAGAGAGAGAGAGAGAGAGAGAGAGAGAGAGAGAGAGAGAGAGACAACCAAACAGCTGGGTGCACACGGCAGCCAAGTCCCCTCTTGTCTTTTCTTCCCCTGCCTCTCCTTTTGTTTTCTCTGGACCGACAGGGGGAAATGGGAGGGCAGACTCCGGCTTTCTCTTTAACTTTTTGTCTTACTTTTTTGTGGGGCGAAGGAAAACACATGGTTTTAAAATGCTGGTTAAGAATGTTATCATTTTGGTTTCAGCATCAAGTCCCCAAACTGAGGGAGTGCGCTTCCATTCTGGATACATAATGTACATGCATGGGTTCCCACCCTAACGCCTACTCTAGTCTTAGATAGCATGCCACTGTGGAGTTCAGAGTGAGTTACCATAGATAATTGCAGTTGTCTGCACCAATCCAAATTGTAATGCTATACTAGTAAAAGCCAGTTCACATACTTCAGGCCTATATGCATACACACACACACACACACACACACACACACACACACACACACACACACACACACACACACACACACACACACAGAACCCTTTTTTAAATTCTCCCCACACACATTCATCCTCTGCTTGTGTTAACAATATCTGCTTGTGGGTGAGTGTGTGAGAGAGTAAGGAGTTAGCGAGAAAGATACAAAGTCAGTGGACTTTATATCATAACGACAATGTTTTTTTCAGCCATCTGCAGAACCGAAAGGCCTCCTTGAGAAAAGGTGACGTTATTAAGCTGAATATGACGTATTGGGGTTGGCAACTTGGCCAAAATCTTCCTCGACAGGACTGGGTGAAGTATGGCATGTCTAGAATAGCTACAAAGCATTCTATGAGACTCAAAATGTTGACACCACGGCGCGCTGCCATAGGCCCATCCGCTGCTATATACAGTAACTGTGGGCAACGGCTAAAGTTAGAATTCGCTGTAGATATCGTCATATGTAAATCCAAGGTGACCTATGGACACAACAACCACATAAACTCAAACAAATTAATTGTGGGTCACCTCAAAGGAATATGGGCCATATGTATAGTTGTAAGACATATTTTATCAGAAAATACTACGAAAAATAGGGATCTCTTAACTGCAATTAGAGGGGAGAATTTTCGTTAAAAACGACTGCGCACAAGCATTATAAACGAATACATGTACGCAGACACCTCTCTGTGTCACTGTGTGTGCGTGCGTTAGTGCGCTTTTGTGTGCGTGTTCAGGGGGGGGGGGGGGCACCGTTAAACACTGTAGATATATTTGCCGACTTTTCTTAACACACATTTTACTGTTGCAAGTTTATTTGAATTGAAAGGGGAGAGGGATCGGTGCGCATCTCCTTACCTTTTACAGACTATAGAGGAGGAAAGTCATAGCTCCGATCTCGACGTGGGTACTTTTAAAACGTAGTATCTTCCTCATTGCATACTTTTGTCACACAGTTCCAGTCGCATTAACCCCAAAATCATTCACGCCGGACAGTTCTCTGGTGACTGTGGCCAAAGCGCAAATTCGCCCCGCTCACAAAATGCCCGTTCCGCTCCAACAGCCGAGCTCTGCAAACAAATTCTCCAGGCGCTGTGTCTTGGTGGTGCGGTGTGAACCAAGCGACCAGTGTAAGCTGTAAACATAAAATCCCCTCACTTTAAGTCCCAGATCCAATGCGAGCAGGAAATCCAGACTGTGCAATCCAAACAAAAAACATAGCTATCTCCTCCAACGATGCAGTGTAGTAGGCTATTTGAAAAAGAAAAGTTCAGTGGAATCTGCTAGAAAGGAACGAGACGCTCCGCTCCGCTCACTTGCAACTGGCCGAATGAAATGAATACCGTCACTAAGCTCTTTCCCTTTTGCTCCAACCAAGCGCTCCCCTCCCCTCCCCTCCCCTCCCCTCTCTGCTCTCCCCTCTCTCCCTTTACTCTTCACCCCTCCCCTCATGCTAATGATGCCGTTTGATCTCACCAAGTTAACGTGCTAACACTGGTACAATTAGAAGCATGAATGACTTGTGTTTTGAGATCATTTGCATGTACAAAAAAACAAAACATCCCCAAATCAACTGCCCCGGGGCAATCGGCGAAGAAGAGTGGGGGAGAAGGGGGGAGAGACGAGGGGGAGCCACAGGGCGCTGTCCTGAGAGACAGGGGTGAAGCCCTGTAAACAAAATGGTGCTGTTTAACATAAGAAGCGGACATTAGCAGGATAAAGGAGGAGTAACGCCTGCTGACCCAATGAAAGTATTTTGAATAGATGTGCAAAGTAGAATTAATTGGATTATAAAAACTTTTTTGGAATGACAAGGTCATTTGGTATAGCTCATGGGCCCAAATAATTATTAATCAAATTAACAGTAACAGCCTTAACCATGCCCTAAAATATAATTCTTAAATTGCTTTAACTTTGATGTAAAAAAAAATTGTGTTATTATCAGGTAATAATATGCCATCATATCCAAAATAGTTGAAATTAAATTAAATAAATTAGAATAAAACCATATTGAACACAACTAAGAAATATTGAAGGATTAAATTATGCGTTCATATTACAGCTGGTTGAACAGTCAGCTGTTAAAAAAAGCCCATTCAGATATGGAAGTCAATTTAAATCCGTTTTTGACCTAGATATTCAATGAAACAAGCAGTCTATATAGGCAGCATGGTAAAATTGTATGTGTTGAATACGTAATAATAACATTAACATGGCTTTAGCTGGAAGCCGTCTTAAATCTGCATTCATGAGCCATCCTCTGTGATAGGGCGGTTCAACAATATGCTACTGCTGCTCGTTTGCTAATTACCTTTGGGGAGCTATCATTTGTCAAAGGATGCCCTAAGTCAAAATATTGATCACTAAAGTGTTGATTAAATGTTTTTTCGCTAATATACCCCCACAGACGTCAGTTTGTTGGAATCAAATGGGGATTTAAGTAGGATGACTGCAGTCTCTCTTGATCTCCTTACAGGAGCGGTCTCTCCCAACTCCCTCGAGTCACCCTGAAGTTCTGAATACTGTGTGAGTTTAGTTCTGTGTGTGGGTGGGCACGTGTGTGTGTGTGTGTGTGTGTGTGTATTGTGTGTGGGTGCGTACATGGGTGTGCGTGTGTGTGAGTGTGTGTGGTGTGTATTGTGTGTATTGTCTGTGGGTGTGCATGTGTGCGTGCGTGCGTGTGTGTGTTTGTCTGTGTGGTTTGTGTGTGTGTGGTGTGTATGTGTGTATTGTGTGTGTGTGTTTGAAAACAGACCTTTCTGGCCTGAGGAGCCCTCTCACACGTGCCTGGATAACTTGCACTACACTCTCTGCCTTTACACACCAGAGTGTATAATTACCTTCAATACCTTCAACAATACCCCAGACTATCAATTACTGCTCAGCCTGTATACTTAGGGCCTACCTGCAAGGCATTCTTACAAGAACCTCTAATTGACAAGTGCCCAGTGTTTAGCCGTAACTGCAGGATCTGGTCCACTTGTTTTGGGGTACGGCAAATGCACCCCCCCCCCACACCCCAACCCCCTAATGCCCTTTCCCCCAATGAACTGGTCCCAGGCCTGTGGCGCTTCCATTTGGAAAGCCAGGGCATAGCCAGAACATAAACAGAGGCCATGTTGGGGGACATACCACAGATAGCATTGGACAGAACCCTCGGCATGCACCGCCAGCTTCTGCAGGGTAATTTTAGCCAAGTGAGCCAAACCGGGTTACTCCCTTCTCAAGCATGTAAGAGCATATCGGGGCTTTTGTGTCTATCAAGACCCCAGGATGAGAGATGTTCTGCATACATGATTCCAACAGAGTCTGATCTGAAATATGCAGGAAAGTTGCAGCACTTGGGAATGATGTTATCACGCAAAGAAGAAACTGATTTATAATCTCAGAGATAGTCCAAAAAAAATCCCACCTGTTAAATCAATCGTGTGGGTTTAATAAGGTGTATCCCACACGCCTCAATGTAACCCTCCCCTTCTGTTTTCTGTATTTTCAAGAACTATCTCTCGATCTCTCTCTCCTGCATGTGGCAAATGCTGATGACTATCACTCTAGAGTCAACACACGAGGCAGCTGGGACTCCCCGCAACAGCTGAGATCCAACACAGACTCGCACGGGGAGAGAGAGAGGAAGAGAGCAGGAGAGGGAGGGTAGGAGCAAGAGACAAAAAGAAAGAGAGAGAGAAAGAACGAGAGAGCGAGAGAGAGAGAGAGCGAGCAGGCAAAAATAGAGGGAGCAAGCACTTTTTTCCCTTCACTTGCCCCTAACAGGCAGCATGGAGAATAGGGGAACTACCCCCATTCTGTCTGACTGAGATAAAGCAGCCAAGGACAAGGCTGATCACACTAGTGTTGGAACTCACTTCCATCCCCCACCCCAGATTGAATTGTTTGAATTAGAATCCGGAGTTATGGGCTAGTGTGATTGCCAATGGGCCAACCTCTGCCTACTCTCTAGTGAAGTGTAACATGAGGATATGCTGGGGAACACAGGGTCTCTCACTCCAGAGCCCCTCTACCCTACTGGTGTTCCCTTTAGATAAGTGGCTATTATTCCCTCAGCGTTCACCGTTAACTGGATTTATTCGTTACGGGGCTTAAGGGGTGACATTATATTTGTCCGAAGGCGACAAAAAGTGTGGGGAGGGGGGGAAAGTCCAGTGTGTCTGGTTCAATTGTAATTAGCTTGGAGGGTTCGTTAGGGCTATTTTCTCTTCCCTTCATGCATACCGTTAGTCTCTGCCTTGTGGATGAACTGTGCTGTGCAAACCATTAGGCCCCGGAAAGAGAGGGGGGGGGGGGGGGGGGGGGGGCAATAGAGAAACGGAGACGGACATACCAATAGATGTCAGATGTCACAGATGTCCCTGAATATCAGAGACACAAATAAAGAGAGCAGACAAACAGACAGACAGACAGACAGACGGACAGACAGACACTTAGCCTCTCGTGCGAAGAGCCAAAGGGTGACCTTGTTGAATAAGTCCCCCCAGGGGTTGATGGTGCTATTTCTGCCCATAGTGTCCCACTTACACAACGAGAAAGGCACTCCGCCCTCCCCTCTCCTCCTGATCATCCCTCCACCACCACCCCTCCACCACCGCCCCTCCACCTATCCATCAGTCCATCCATCTCTGCCCTAGACAGGGGTCTCCAGGGCCGTGGAGCATAGTTTCCATGCCGATGTACCGTGCGGAAAGCTCCGGTTCCCAGAACCGGAGTCAATGTGGGTTGTGATTCAAAACGAGATCATCTTCTGTCGTTTAAGAGAAGAAGGAAAAGCGTCCGAAGAGAGAAACATTCTTCCATTGAAGGATGATGAGCAAGATGCGATGGAAATGTAGTGCTCGGGAATGATTGTTCCCATGTGTGCGCAGACAACGATCTGTGATAAGAATTCACAACTATCTCGTTTTGCCATCGGTGGCTGGAAATCTCTCTGGAAGGAAACGTTCCGAGAGCATGTATTAAATCTTCAGTTCCTCCTGCAGTGAACCCCCCCCCCCCCCCCATACATTTGACGCAGATAGACTTCGCTGCTCCATGAATGAACCACCCACCGAGCAAACCTCCCACAGCCCACAGTCGTCCTTCACTGACTCAACTCTCATTCGGCCTCCACTGAGCGGCCTCACATCCTCCCAGTCATCATGACCCAGATGATGAGCATCATGACCGAGATGATGAGCATCGGTGTGGGCGTCAGTGCCTCTCTCTCTCTCTTCCTCCTTTTCTCTTTATATTTAAGTCACACTCTTTATTAACAAGAGATCTTCAGGTTGTTCATCCACACTCCATCCATACTGCCGAACAGAGCCACGGTTTATTGTATGCCGTGCTGTCCTCAGTCTCTGGAAAGGAATGATCACATGGCCCTTTGGTCCATATGTTCCCACTTGTTGTGTGGTTGACCAAGCAGACGTTCTATAAATAATTGATCTCTGCATCCTTTTGAGCTTGATCGCAGACGCACAGGACAGCAGCCACAGCAGAGATACATAATACCGCCTCCGATTGTTAGGATGGTGTAAAGCCCAGGGCAACACAATGGCTATTATGAAGGAGATCGCCAGGTAAAGCGTGTACAGAGTGATCTGTGGGGGTGTTAGAAGGAGTGGAACATGCTGAATTTGATTTGGAGAGATTCTGGAGAGAGAGAGAGAGAGAGAGCTACTCACCTACCTCACTCTGGGAAGAGACTGAGTGTTTTATACAGTATTGTGTTGTTGCTTAGCAGAACCACAGGGTTCTGAACATGAAGATGAAATTATCGTGAATCATGATTCAGGTATGGAGTAATGTGGAAGCTGTAGAACCAAGAGAGGGATAAGAAGAGAGCTTTGTTTCTAAAAAAGGGCATCTTTGTGTGACACGGTCTGCTTGCTACACTGTGTTGGCCAAGGTGACTGCTGCGCACTTAAAATTCACTGAAGCTCTCCAGTGATGATGAAGTCCAAGAGTTACCCATAATAAACCGTCTGAAACTCACCGCAATGCCATGTTCAAATATTTACTTCAGGTGGTAGCAAGGATTCAGTAACGGTTCAGTATTAAGCAAAAAATCTTCAAGGCCACCACACATGGCCCCAACAAGCACAGACACGGAAACCTGAGCATCGATGGAATACAACAAACATATTGATGATACTATTCACAGCTCTACACATCTACACACTCCCCCCATGCCACACACACACACACACACACACACACACACACACACACACACACACACACACATACTCTGCCAGGGTGGAGACCAGTGGGCAAAGGATGACTATACTCCAGTCTCTGGTTACAGGGGAAGAATTAAGAAATGTAATAAAAATCTTGTAGACACAGGCACCGAAAACATTAGTACAACTTAAGATAGAGAGATAACCAAGATTGACTGGTTTTGTTTTGTTGGATTTCATGATAATAAATAACAACCCTGTTGTTACCTGCTGGATTTATAATTTCATTATCCATTGTATAGGGCTAGTGTGTTTATGGACAAAGGATTATACACAAAGAAAATACATTTATTCTGCCGTTTTGGCACAGGAAAATGCAACAAGGAAAAGCATAATCTAATCAAGCCATGCGAGAAAAGAGATGATACACAACCAGCATACAACAAAACAAACAATCACTATTGATAAAAAAACACATTTTCATTTGTAATACGGGATTCAACACAGAGACCAGTTCAATTGCCACACATGGACCAAGATGTTCCCAGAGAACCACCTCATCCATTTGTCGATATTCAATCCCGACAATCAAGGCCAAGAAGAAAAAAACCTCTGGCAATATATACAGTATAACTTCCATTTCACCTTGTTACTGTGTTTCCTCCCACCAACTGCAACTGATGATAGCCAGACACTCTCTCTCCCTCTCTCCCTCTCTCCTGCTCTCTCTCTATCCATTATAGGGACCGCAGGATTTCTCCACACAGAGTGTCTACAGGGTCCGTATGAGCTATAGATTTGTGCGTGCGTGCGTGCGTGCCTGTGTGTGTCCTTCCCTGAGACGTGACTGGCTGACTGTGGGCCTGATCACTGCAGGTCGAGGACAATAAAGACAAAGCGGTATTGACCAGAGTGCTGCAGCACGCCGGCAGTTACGTTCCGAGGTGGAGTGCGGCAGACGTGTACGAGAACAGACAGGAGAGTCCAGTGCGGGAATCGGCTGATGGCCGATGCCTGGCGATCTCCCGTGAGAGCCGCCAACACAGACGCTGACACGCAGAGAAGCGTGCACGCAAATGCATTCTGACAAATTGCTTTCGACTGAGCCCAATGTGTCTTTGGAAAGGCACCTCTATTTTCCATCGCCAAGATAGCCAAACCGGCAGACCAACCCATTGTAGCCTCACAACGTTCCTTGTTTCTGAAATGAGGCTTGTTGCAAGAATGCTTGACAAAAAACACGCCCGTTCGAGGTGGAACTCAACCAGATCTCCCTTCCCCCCTTCCCTCATCCACCTGTCCACCTGATCACCAGTCCCTCTCCCCATCAAGGATCTGCTGCCCTTTAACCCGGCTGGCAACAACCCCCTCTCCCCACTCCTCTTGTACTTATTTAGAGTATGGCCCATTAGCAGGCAGTCAGAGTAGCGCCCTGAGAAGAGCTAATGACCCAGACACGCTGCTGTTTACAGCAGAGCCAGCCGGCCTGCTAGGCTAGCACGGCTGTTTATTTGAACTGTGAACCGCTGTGTGTGAGGCGTGTGTCTGTGCATCTGAAAGGAGTGTTTGTGAGCGAGGGAGCTTCCGTATGCAAGGGAGGAGGAGGGAGTGGGAGGAGGAGGAGCGGGGTTCTTACAAAAATCTGTCCTCCTTCCCTCTTCATTCATTTCACACTCCTGCCTTTAGTTTGTTTTTTTCCTCCGCAGCACATTTGTCTACCCCACAGGCTCCTGGCGCTCGCCTGGTTCTCTGGGGCCACAGATGGACCTCTGTGCAGCCTGGCCGAGGCTGCACACCTCAGGCATGAAAGTTCCCAAAGACCCCCCGGGGGTCTTCCACATTCAAGTGAAGCCTGAGTTCAGGCCTCTCTCACACACATACGTGCCCATGCACACACAAACACACACAGACCGGCTTTAAGGAATAAGGTGAGGGTTATACCATGACAATACCATTGATGAGACCGCTGTTGGGGGTTTGTCAAAGCAGGCTTTATGTTGACACATGCACGCGCATGCAAGCACATATACACACACACACACACACACACACACACACACACACACACGCATGCATGCAGCCAAGCACACAGTCTCTAAAACAGTGGCTCCATTGATACTCAAGTCTTCTTATCCTGCCCCTTCAGACCTACACTTCATTTACAGTTTCACAGTGTGTGTGTGTGTGTGTGTGTGTGTGTGTGTGTGTGTGTGTGTGTGTGTGTGTGTGTGTGTGTGTGTTTTGAGAGCAAAGGGGGGGGGGGGGGGGTAATCTGGAAGTCTAACTGTGAAAGTCAAAGAACAACTAGAAAGAGCCTCTCACACGCACGCACGCACACACACACACAATGTATGTGAAAGTTAAGTTTAGGGTATAACATGGATATTGCATTAACGTGTATCAAGCCATGGATACACCAAAGGACTTCAATAGCCCAACTCAAACATCGTTTCCCTTCTTCCAAAATGTGTTCCACAGTTCTAGTTAGAACCTGTCTGCTTGACACTTTGACATATACAATCATCATTGATGCTTACGACTGCCCACCAAAACATTGTGGACACTTGTTGGCAGGCTGAACTAGACCATGACGTTATATTTCTGACTCATTTGCTATGTTCCACATCTATCCCTTTTTAAGATTTACTATTAAGTCATTTTCCGGAGACACTTTTATCCAAACTGACAGCGGACATCGGGGTTCGACCCAAAATCCCTTTGGCTGACAAACACTGACTGCTGCATCATCTTGCCACAGGCCAGATGTTACACTTGCATCCTAGCTGAAACACAGAGATGTTTTGAAGAAAGGACAAAGCGTCACAGAATGTAAACAATACAGTCCTTAGCCTTCTAAGACCGAACAGGCTCACGCTCAACAACCACTCTCACCCCCACCACCACCACCACCCCCATCCCCACGCGGAGCTAAGAATGACATGCTAATCTGAGAGACTCTAGTATCCTCTGTGTCTAATCTCATCACAGCAGCGAGCAGTAGCTAAAAATGTGTCCACCGCTTGCTCTGGTCATTTGGTAGCTAGGGCAGTGACAAGCCAGTGTGTGTGTGTGTGTGTGTGTGTGTGTGTGTGTGTGTGTGTGTGTGTGTGTGTGTGTGTGTCTGAGAGTAAATGTCAGTGTGTGTGTGTGCCTGCCAAAGACTTGACACTGGCGTCAGAATGAATCATATACTGTCTGTCATGCCACCCCTGTGGCACACCACTGGGTCAGCTGCTACCGTGCAATGGTGGATTCAAGTGGAGAGAGAGAGAGAGAGAGAGAGAGAGAGAGAGAGAGAGAGAGAGAGAGAGAGAGAGCAAGAGAGAGACAGTTGGAATCAATGCTATCAATAAACGGAACAAGGGCTCAAAGTAGTGTGCAAGGAAAAGGAGGCTCACAGCCACACACGCATACACAATTCCACACAGTATCATGACACATCATTCATCAATCTACAAACAAGCTACATGCCAAAACATGCAGACAATCGTTCCATCTGACCTATAGATTTGTCTAATTGCTCAAAGTAGTTTGAGAAGAATGTATGCAACGGCACACACACACACACACACACACACACACACACACACACTCCATCCATCTTCCAATTACATGCCCATACATTCACACAATCTTTCCATCTGACCTATAGCTTCAAGACCTTTAGATTTGTATCTCAGCCCATCGTTCAGCCCACACCTCTCTCACACAAACAGGAGCCTAGAAATTCCCATTTGGCGTGATCCATCTCACACGCTGACACAATCTGTCTTGGCATGACGCTAGCCTAGCACAACAACCGGCTCATAATTAGCCTAGAACCTCAGCATACGCTTCTTCTGAGTCCCCATATGGGCGTTTGGTAACCCCCAGCCGCCCCGCTTACCCCAGAGGTCATGCATGCCATTGATAGCGATGGATCAATGGGTACACAGTGCAAAGTGTACCTGGCATTGATATGCGTTGACCACTAAGCTGATGTGCATTCAGTAGCTGCATGGGGACGACCGTGTGTCTGTGTGAGGGGGCCACAGAGGCCACAGACCTTCATGATGGATGCGAGCACCGCTTGGCCGACTTATTGATTACACATAAAAAAACAATCCAAAGCAGTGCTTCAGCTCAGGCTTTGCATACTCCCGACCGATAATATTGAATCAATATATCGGGGAGGGGGTATAGTATACATATGCAGGGAAATTCCGATCCGTCAAATAATTAGATAAGCATGGCGACATAAACAATGGGTTATAAAAACTGGGGCCACTGGAAAAAAAAAGATGTATATAAGCTTGCCAGTTTTTGATGACAAAGCAGGGATGCGAGAAAGGCAAAGCCTGAACAACACATGAACCCCTTCGCATCTGGGACACATTTTGCACCCATGTGCAAATTATTACATATTTCTGGAAACTGAGCCACAAGCAAAGTCTGTAATCTGATGATGGGGAGTTTATTCCTGTTGTTCACGGCTTGCTCTGACTTCAGCTTCAGTTCATTGGCGAGTCTCATGGTCAGAGGTTGGAAAAGGTGTGTCTGTGTGTGTGTGTGTGTCTGTGTGTGTCTGTGTGTGTGTGTGTGTGTGTGTGTCAGAAAATGTGTCCATTTGAACAAAAGGAAAGAGACTCGGGGACATGTAATGTGTGAAAGATGTATATCATTACACCGGGCCCTGAAAGATTAGCGAGGGCAGAAAAACCATAGAAAGTCAAGGTAGAATTGAACTTCCTCTGACCGAAGCGACAATGAGCTCCACCAGTCAGCTCATGTGAAGGAAGTCCCTTCACACTCCCTGCATTCTGGGCTGTAAATGTTTTAGAGTGAAGGGGTGAAATGTGTCACCTCCCTGGCTGGCCGACTGGGTACATTTTAGAGATCCTGTGTCGGCCCCCAAACAGTGCTCCTCAAAAGGTTAATGGCTCAGTTGGCTTGTACAGCCATGCTGTATCATTAGCCTTCAAAAAAACAGGCACATTGGCACACAAACAACAAGCCAGTCACCAAAGAGTGGGTTTATTTAGAAATGATGCACTGTGCGATTGGCATGGGGTAGCCATGAGTATAGGTTGGGCTGCAGATTAAGGGGATGAAGGAAGGATAATCAAAGACAAAGGCAAAACAGCACAGAGACCAGGCAGCCTATTTCTACCGGTGGCCCGCAGCAGCAGTAAACCCTAATAGGCTACACGCAAACCGCCAAACCTGGCTTTAATAAGCCTAACTAACATCAAGGCTTAAGCCAGCCAGTGACAGCCTCCCATTCAGTCTTAACCTCAGTGTAAATCTCACGGCCTTCTGTTTAATGTCAGCGCGCGAGTAGGGAGAGCGGGCTGGCTTGTCCAGCGGCTTTTCTAGGGCCCTGTGCTAACAGGCCGAGTGAGGTGGTGATGGTGGTGGGGCCTCCGTCCAGGCCAGCCACGCGCTGGGTGGATAGGCTTTTGGAGTGACACCGCATTTTGGTTGGCCCACCCTCGCTATGGTGCTTATGAGCCAAACCTCAGAGCACAGACACACAAAGGAAATGGGCTCGTTGTTGTTAATATTGAGAGCGATAAAGAGCGCGAGAGTGAGAGCATTTTGGTTCACGATGATTCTACAAAAATGGAAGTAGAGAGAGATCTGTGTGAAGTGAGCTCTGTATCAGACACAACCACTGGAGCGCTCCACCGGCTGGAACACTCCAACCCTCACCCTGGAGTCTCGGCCGCAGCCGTCAAGAGCAGATAATACTGCAACATAGAAGCAAGCCAAATAGTGTTATTATTTCCCAATTGGGAAGCCACCAACCACTGAGGGTCATGGTTAATGCAGAAAAGAAAAGTCATGTCACTAGAATTGGTACCAGGCCTGCGCTAATGGATGCATATTATACAAATGTGATCTTCTCTGTGTGGGTCAAGCTCTGCTCGTGAGTCACACATGAAGCAGGGAGGCCATTGTAATCCTAGTAATAAAAACAATAATACACACAATAAGACCCTTTAAAAACAACCTTTACAAAGTGCTTTGACATGCACAATAAGAGCAAATCACTTTAAAATGGAATGAAACACTAGCGCAACCGAAGCACGGACTGCTAACAGGCTAACAGGCTAAGAGGCTAAGAGGAGGACTGAAGTGGAGGGAGAGCAGCAATCAATAAATACAGTTAACACATAACTATGGAATAGAATGAGAATAAAAAGGCTAAAGGATAAATGTCCACATACAGCTATCAACAATACAGGGAGTTCTTTGCTATTGCAACAGAGACCTCTCTGCAGAGAAAATGTGTGTCACGAAGCAATAAACTGGATCCGAACGATCTGTGGATGATTGCACAGAGTATTCCTGAAGAAAACAAGACAATCATATTTGACACATTTGTATTGTCTCGTCTGCATTCAGTTATTAAATAAGATAAACCCAACATGCAATAACCCTGATTGTTCATTCAATGTCAAAGGATCTGGACACAGACAAGAAAGAAAGAACGAAAGAAAGAAAGAAAGAAAGAATAAAAAAAAGAACGCAAGAAACAAAGAACAAAAGAAAAAATGAAAGATAAAAGAAGGTGGGAACAAAAAAAAGAAGGAAGGAAAGACGGAAAAGTGTTCCATTGCCAAAGACCACCCACCTGCCGTACATCAGTGAGCATCCACCCCACAACCAGGGATTAATGACAAACAAATGAGAGAAGTTATTGTTTTCTTCCCGTCAGTAAAACCCCAAGGGGTCAATGGGAAGGGCCATGCATGTTAATTCAATATATTGACTTGCAGGCCAGAAGAATGTACTCTGTTGTGTCTCAAAGTGGATTCAATCTCTGTGTCATAGCATTGTATTACCCTGCTGCAAACCTTCCTAATCGTTTCGTTACAGTATTCCCTTCACTGCAAAAGGAACAGCTAACATTTAGAAAAGGGGCAACTGGGGATGGGTGTGGGGTGTACGTGTATATACATTTTCTCACCTATCTCATTGTGTTAATGCATTTTGATATGTGCTGTGTCACATGCATGTTTCAGATTTGTGTGTGTGTGTGTGTGTGTGTGTGTGTGTGTGTGTGTGTATGTGTGTGTTCAGTTTGGGGGGGGAGGGTAAATTAGCTATGTGGTCAATCCAGGGTCCAGAACGTCGAACTATAATATATGCTGTTAATTAACAACGTTGGAATCTGTTTTCTATTAGCCCCATGTTTTGTGGGGGTGCATGCATAATTATGTGTTTGTGCGTGTGTTTGTGTGTGTGTATGTGTGTGTGTTTCCACGCATGTGGGGATAGTCAACCACATGCAGTGCCATGTGGGGGAGGCTGCCTGCTTCAGTGACATCAGCGCTCAGGAAGGTAAAGTGTAACGACCAGACCCCTCCCACCGCCACCACCCCCTCGTCCTCCACCACCATCACACACCAAACGCCCCCCACTGTTGCCCAGGAGCAATGTAGACGTCAGCATTTTAACTCGGAAGGGTGTGTGGCTTCCATTAGTGGATAAGTACACTTCAGAGACACAAAGAAAAGATGGAGAACCAAGTACCAAGTGTAGAATCCTATCTAAAAGACTGGAATTCATGTGGTGTGGCTAACAAAGCTTCATTTAGATGAAGCGATAAAAAAAAAAAACGGTTCATAATATACATGCAACATTAAGCAAATCATGTTTATATATACTGTAAATGAGATAATCATTATTGTAATCATAATGTCTTATTCCGGACGGGGGGAGAGTGAGAGAGAGAGAGAGAGAGAGAGAGAGAGAGAGAGAGAGAGAGAGCACAGACTGCTTGAGTTCTGTATGATCTGTTACCCTGCAAGAAGAGAGATCCAACAACCTTGAGGGCAGGTGTTCACTGTTATCGCATCACTAGACAGCTTGTCACTCTGTCAATGGTTTTGTGTTCTTAACTAATCATTTCTTATAAACAGGGTATAGTATGCATGTAGGCACACATGAAGTGTTGCGGTGAAAGGCCTTCAGCCCAAAGAAACTGTGAACAACGTGCTATTTCCTGGCCTTTCCAGAGAGAGCCAGGCGATGAGTTTAATAGACATGGATAATTTTAGAAGGTCTCAACACCTTTCTAAAGCAGGCATGACTTTGTAAACTTTTGGCCTATAATTTGTGAAATAGAAATATGTTTCCACAAAAGAGTAGCAAAATGTGGAAGGCCACGGTCAGTATTTTATTTTCAACCCAGAAATGTGCTAATATTTTTTCAGCTTCACACGTGTTTTGCTCCTTCTAGTAAAAGCATTTGGTCGGTAAAATATTGCCTACGGATTCCAAGCCAGAGATTGTGTAAGTAAGTGATAGAAATGTGTTTTTATTTGCATTAAAGAAACGTTGTCACAATAACAATGGTTCAGTATCTGAACCAAGCTTCAGCGTCTGAACATGCAGTGAAAAAACACTGCAGACTGCACACACACACACACACACACACACACTGCAGCCACCTTATTTCTTTGTTCCTGTGTGTGTGTGTGTGTGTGTGTGTGTGGATTGGGTAGCAAGAAACAAGTTAGAGGTCATTGTCCAGCTTCAAAGACCCCAGCCAGCCGCCCGACAGACCAGGCGCCCCTCACCCGCGGGCTCCACCTTAATGTGTTGTTTTACAACACAGACGCAGACAGACACTGCCAAGGTGGCTGCATGTGTGTGTGTGTGTGTGTGTGTGTGTGTGTGTGTGTGTGTGTGTGTGTGTCACAAGCAGGAGAAAGCCACTCTCACAACTCACATTGACCTGGGTAAAACAGTATGGCCTCATTTATACTTCTGATTGGGGTCTTGGAGGGTGTGTGTGTGTGTGTGTGTGTGTGTGTGTGTGTGTGTGTGTGTGTGTGTGTGTGTGTGTGTGTGTGTGTGGGGTCAGGGGGGCTGTTGAATGCAGTCACTTTTTTTACCTTCGCTTTCACGCCTCAACGTCACCTTCTTCCATACACACGCACACACTTTGCGTGAATGCTTCTATTTGTTTTGCTTGTGTGTGTGTGTGTGTGTGTGTGTGTGTGTGTGTGTGTGTGTGTATGTGCGGGGAGTATGGCACAGAACTTGCCGCGACTCTGAGAGAAGGATTAGGCAGAGAGAGGTAAAGACACGAGAGAGAAAGAGGGAGAGTGAGAGTTGTGACTGCAGGAGCCAGCCTTATCAGGGGGATATCTGGTGTCTGTGTGGAGATACGATGGCTCCCACACCGCAGACGCGGGATCTTCTTATCTAATAAACGTGGGCTCTTGGGAAGAGGCCCGTGGGAACATTGTTATGGTGCCGCTGTCCTCAGCAAAGGGGGACAAACAGAGGTTAGGAAGGACAGCCCCGCTATTGGTTCTAGGCGGTTATAGGAGGAGCGAATCTGATGGTGGACGTGGACCTGTTTCAACACAAGGCAGCCTCTCCAGGAGGTCTGGCTCTACCGCTGCAGACCAGCTTGCGATCCACCGCCAGCTTGGAGGTGGATCGCTGCGTTGCACGTGAGCTGCCTGTGGGCAGTGAGCCCGGTCACCGCTCACTTATGGGAAGAGGATGGAGCGGCACGGGACAGCTTCCCTCCTCTGGTGAGGGTGAGGATGAGGAACAAGGAACGCATACACTGGACTGCACGCGCACACACACACACACAATCACTCACACACATACACACCAGCCTCAGACGTGTACATGAATATATTAAGACACAAATAGGGGGATTCGTAATTAGTAGCAGGAGATGAATTTGAAAGTTCAAATGACTTAAAAGTGTGTGTGTGTGGCCTAGTGATAAAGAGATGTAAAGTCATGGCATGTGTGTTTGCCATGTGTTAATGTTTGCTGTGTGTGTGTGTGTGTGTGTAGGTCTGGTCCTGTGGTACTGTAGCCCTGGGGGTCTGTGCTAAGCATTTATGAGCTAATTAAGGTCTGACCAGGGCTGGGAAGCTGGTGATAAGACTCCGGCCTGCTTATTATTGTTACACGCTTCACTGGGGTCACACACACACACACACACACACACACACACGCACACAGAGTCACGCAAACTGACAGAGAGACGGACAGCACACACACACACACACACACACACACACACACACACACACACACACACACACACACACACACACACACACACACACACACACACACACACGGCTTTACTGGTCTCATAATGTGCCACTTAGGGAGATGATTAAGTATTCTTAACAGGCAGGAGAAACTGAAGTAAATGCCAGATAAATTATAGTGTTTCTGAGTCTGTCCAGGGCTCAACATAATAGACCGGTTGCTAATTGCTGTACCAGGAGTGTGGGGGAATCTCTCTCCTATTCTCATTCTCTCTTTTGCTCCCTCGCTCGTAACTCTCTTTCGCTCCCCTGCTCAGTCCCACTCTCAACTGCTAATGTCTTTCCCACTGTATCAACCACTGCTTTTTTTAGGTTTACTGATATGTGCAAAACAAATTCAACAATATTCAGTTTGTGTAGCGTTAAATTCATGGACAAGTATGGGTCTATTCGATCTGCACAACTGATTCTAACTGCATTGTGTGTGTGTGTGTGTGTGTGTGTGTGTGTGTGTGTGTGTGTGTGGCTTCAGTGTGGATCCGAGAGGAGACGCGGATCATGGACTGCATGGAATGACTTCTTCAGAATCTTGGGAGCAAGCGAGCCAGAGAGCGAGAGCGAGCAAGAGAGAGAGAGAGAGCCAGAGAGCCAGAGAGAAAGCAAGAGAGCGAGCCAGAGAGCGAGAGAGAGAGCAAGAGAGCGAGAGAGAGAGAGCAAGAGAGCGAGAGAGAAAGCAAGAGAGCGAGAGAGAAAGAAGGAAGGCGGTAGCTGAGCCAAAGATTGAAAGAAAGCAAGAGAGAGAGAGAGAGAGAGAGACTTAAGAACAAAGGTGAGAACAACAGAGCAAAACAACAAATGAACGAAAGACAGAAGGAGTGAAGTCAAGAGCGAGAACACCCGGACAAGCAGAGATTGTGAAAAGCGCCAACAAGCAGATTTTTCGGGAAGAGCAGAGACCTTTCAACACCAGTACACACAACAGCAACGGCAAGAGTTGTATGTGGATGCCAAGAAACAGTGTGTAGGCTGGTGTCACGGAAAGATGACTTTGTTGGAATGGACCCAGCCTGAAACACTCTGTTTTCACTTTGTGAGGCTGTCTGTTTTCTGTGCTGAACATGGAGTGCAGTACATCACATCACACACACACGCACACGCACACACACACACACACACACACACACACACACACACACACACCTGTAGCCACTACCCTGCTGACCTTTAACCCTGAGAACATGCTTTAGTTTTTATGCTTTAGAGTGTGTGTGTCTGTTTGTTCCAGCATATGTTTTGTATAGCTAATGAAATGTGTCATAAGAAGTCATCTCCATCATCCACAGTGAAGTTAGCAGACAGAATGTCCTTCCCCATTGCCCAACTTAGTCGTCTAATGGACAATGCAATACATCCACACTATAATTCATGCATGTGTATAGATGTGTGTGTGTGTCCTTGGTGAATTATACATTTTTGAGGGTTAAGTGCCCGTCATTCCACGTTTATAAAGAGAAGGAGGGAATCATTCCTATCCTATTTACCAAAGGACTTCTCCACCTCATCCGTAGCTCCAGTGTGCAGAGATGGGGAATCTGAGGAAATCAGCAACTAAGCAGAAAACCCAGGCTAAAGCAAACATCCAGGGCAAAGCCCTTCTGATTGCAATCTTGCCCTCCATCGTACCTTCCATACACATGTATTAGCATGCCCCGTATGCCAAACGAGTAGAACAACATACTTATTCACGCAGAAAATATGAAAATGGTTTACAGTGGTTTACTGTGTGGACCTCTGCAGTACAGAAGGAGTGAGTTACTGAGAGGATAATGCACAAAGGAAGGCCTAAATCCAGCACACCAAACCCAATGCATCGGATGCCCACACAGGAAGTGGCGAACGCAGTGATATTGTTCCTTGAGAAATATGTACTAAAAACCTCAGCGATTATCTGAAGTATCACTGCCTTATGGAATGCTATTTTGTCCAAAATGTTTCAGCTGTACCAAAATCCAACAACAGGACACAGTGCAACACAGAGTGAAGAACGATGACGCAGTCTCACGCGGTGGAGGAGAAAATAATTTTGGAATACACTATGACAACGGAGAGAGAGGAAAGAGAAGAAGACAACGAGAGAGAGAGACGAGGAACACAAGAAACCTTTTGTTCGGCCCTCCAGATCCGATCCTCTCCGACACATTAACGATCTGCTGACACCAAGCCCAACACAGACAGACTGCACCTTCAAATCATTAGGAGCACACACAAAGACATGTGTACGCCCACACACACACACACACACACACACACACACACACACACACACACACACACACACACACACACACACACACACACACACACACACACACACACACACACACACACACAGAACATGGACACACATATCGATAGAGGCACACATACATGCAGACACATGCATCTTTCTGGAAGACAGGAACCAATTTAACAAACTAATGTGCACAGCCACAAACACACCCCCTCATATAAACACTCCATGATTTCAGTCTGGCTACGGACCTCCGAGTGATTGACAGTGGTGGATAGAGTTTCCAGCCAGGCTCTCTCCCTGTGGCTTGGCCATGGCCCTGCGCTCCATCACCTCTGTGGCTCTGTAGACGATGAGTTAGACCGTCCTCGCCTTTGTTTGAACCCCAATGTTTAATTATCTGTCTCAACTATGTGTTCACTTAATATCCTCTCAATCTCGGACCTCCCTCCCCTCTCCCTCCTCTCCTCTCTCTGTCTCCCTCCCCTCTCCCTCCTCTCCTCTCTCCCTCCCCCCTCTCCCTCCCTCCCCTCCGTATAGGTGAGAACGCCCGTAATCCCCTGCTGATGGATCCTTTCCCCTGTGGGACTGCAACTGCACTATGTTGAAAGGTGAGCACACACACACACACACACACACACACACACACACACACACACACACACACACACACACACACACACACACACACACACACACACACACACACACAAGCAAGTAGACATGGATATGAACATTTGCAAACACAGGCAAGTACATGCAAATACCTCAAAGCATAAGACCTCTCCCTGCCCCAACACACACACACACACACACACACACACACACACACACACACACACACACACACACACACACACACCACCGCATCACGTCTCAATGTGTCACATATACTTGAGCCATTGTCTGTCTTGTAGACAAAAGACGTGTTGTGTAGGCGCCCCTGACAACCAGCGGGCAAACATCTGCTTGTGTGTCAGTGTGTGCGTGCGTGGACAGAAGCCACGGGACTGCAAGATCGGTTTATCATGGAGACGCTCCTTGCAATTTATCCGTTCCATTCCTGTGTGTTTGTGTGTGTGTGCGCGGTTTGTGTGTTTGTGCGTGCGCAAGTGTGTGTGTCGGCAACCACAGCTTCTGACATAGTACAGGCGTCGTCTCACTGAACAATATCTTGTTTTACAAAGAGCACCACACCCCAGACTTACTCCCGCATTAAGGAACAAGAAAATACATATTTGTATTGGCTTTGGCTGTACTAAGAATTCAAGGTAATATTATGCCAAGAACATAAATCAGTGTTGCTTTTTTAATGTCGTGACTGTGTAAATAAACCTTCATTTATAACTTTATACCCAAGCATAAAGTTTTTCATTACATTCTGAAAATGTCACAATAACCTCTTTTGCCCAATTATATTTTAAATGAGCTCAGTAAATTTGTGTGCACATGTTGCATACTAACAGAGGCTAGACAGAATCTTGCACATGCATTTTTGTTTGTGTGTGTGTGGTTGTTGTTGTTGTTGTTCAGTGGAACAGGATGAAACAAACTAAACAAATCGATCCCTAGAGAGTCCTACATAGGAACGTGTGTGTGTTCCCACTGCAAAATGTGACAGTATGACAGTAACCTTTCTGTGTGTAAAATGTGCGAGCAAGCATGTGACTAGAGGTGTGCGTGTGTGTGTGTGTGTGCGTGCCTGAGTGTGTGTTCATGATAGCTTTGTGGCAGTGCCAAGGTTGCAGGCGCACGCTAGACAGAGAGAGAGAGAGAGACAGAGACAGAAAGAGGAGCACCCGCACAGACTTCATTATGGTATCATTCATTATTCCCTGAAGAACCTCCATCCCTCTCTCCCTCCCTCCAACCTTGTCCTTCCCTCACATGCACTCCCGGCTGCAGTGTGCTCATTATAATTCTCTCTTCCTCCTCACTTTACATCTCCACTAGTTTTGCTCTCAGACTCCTTCTCCCTTCCCCCACGCGTCGTTCGACAACTTCGCCTGGCTTTGACCAACGCGGTCAACGCGGCCTCCAATGACCAACGCGGTGTTTCCCTGAGTCACTTTACCTCTCCTTAACCTTCCTCCAAACTCCCTCACACAGGTTTTAATCAACCCTTTGTAATCCTGCACATCCCTCGCTGTCCTGAACCCTGCGGCCTCATTAACTCCCGCATTCCTTCCGTCCTCCTCCTCCTCATCGCTCCATCCCTCCAATATCCATCTCTGTCTCTCTTTCCTATTCTCTTCTTTCTCTTCAAGCACACGCGCAGATACACACGCATGCATAGAGTGAATGGTTGAAAAGTCCTCCTTGCTCTCTTTCTTGCCACCATGGTAACTGATGGGTCATTGGCTGGCAGACTGACGCCCCTCTGGTCGACGGGGGGGGAGAGAGAGAGAGTGAGAGAGAGAGAGAGAGAGAGGGGGGGGGGGGGGGGGGATGGGGTCACTCACCGCCCTCTCACCCGTTTTCACTGAACATCACCTGCCAGTGGAGTTAGGAGCTGGGATGGAGAACTAATGATGCAGTAGCCATTGTTTGCATGTATGTGTGTGTGTGTGTGTGTGCGCTATCTGTGAAATTGTAGGCGGACACGCACGCATGTGTGTCTGTGCGTTTTAGCGTGTATGTTCATGCGTGTGTGTCCCGTGTGCACATGTGCGTGGATGGGTGTGTATGTGGACCACATAAGTAGAAAGTCTTACCTGCTTTCCCCCATATGGACGGCATTCAGCCTAATTAAAGCTTTTGTCTCCCCACAGCACCGGGTGGAAGCAGGAGCACAGCATCCCCCCCCCCCCACCTCCACCGACTAAGTCATGTATTTGTGGCAGCTTGACATTATAAATGAGAGATAAAAGGAGGGCTGAGAATAAGTCAGACTTTTCTGTGTGGGTTGCCTTGGCAACCCGAGAAAAGCTCCTAGGCAACAAGGCTAACTAACTCGGAATGCCAACCAAAATGCCCAAAGCATGTAATTACCCAGCGTGACGCCGGAGTCATGTACATTGCTGCAGTAAATAGGAGCTACATTAAAACATGACTCGCCCTTTCAAATGGATTTAATTGTACTTACTATCAACATGAAATCCTTACCCTTTAACCCCCTCAAAGAGAAAAATACACACAACATTTTAGCCAATCAGCTCAATATCATAGCAACAAACAATCACAGCAACAAATCAAAGAGAACAGCCCCAGCCATTCAAACACAGCCAACCTCATGCACTGCGAGATAGGAGTGAATGGTTGGCGTTAGGCTTCCCACCGCTCTCTAATCCTGACCCAGCCACGCAGGCTTAGCGGGATCAGGGTGACCACCCCAGAGGACACCGTCCCCACCTGACCCCAGGAGGTAACTCAGACCACGGTGCCCTGCTGACACCCTGAATAACAGCAGCACCCACAATGTTGAATAGTAGCACCCACAACGTCAGTCCTTAGGGTACACACACACACACCTACACATGACCAAACACACACATACATCGGAGGCACACACACAACGGTAAAAAAAACTATGTATAAATAGATCTGACACTCTAGTGAACTAACCGCATGGAAACACAAACTCTAACAGCAACTTTGACTTTAATCTCGTTCATGATTGTGCTTTATCAGGGTCGTCAACATGCAGCACTTCCTCCGGTAGCTATGAAGTTAAAAATACTTCACTTTTGTGAGGTGCCGCAACAGATGCATCAAAATCATAGCAATTTCCACCAAACCCAAAAGTTTTTCCATGGCGAAAAACTTTTCCGCAGTCGTTCGGGAGTCCCTAGAGGAGCGCGATGGAAAAGTGGGCGAGGAGGAGGGGGAGGAGAGGAACATGGCATGGCACTAAATCTAATTAGCTTGTCGCTAACACCCTGGCTCAGCTGCAGGGCTCATTTCCTAATGAGCGCGAGCAGGAGAGATCACAAGCCTCTCCGTCTCCAATGAAAGTCCAATCCATCTCTTCATGTCTGACGGAGGGAAGGACGGGACTAGACAGCCTGGTTCTTGGCTAAATTAATATCTCTGAAGGAGCCACTTTCCCCACCAAGAGAGGTCAGGAGGGGACGGCTAAAGAGAAGCACCTGAGCTTTTTGATGACTGATTAGGCTGAAGAGTACATCTGGGATTATGTGACAGTGTGACTGTGTGTGTGTCAGTGCACATTCAGCTTCCTTAAAAATTGGGTAAAGTGTTATTGAATTATGAAGAGGATGATGTATACAAAATGTCCTGCACTGGTTTGGGCACGCCAACCCCACCTATGGGTAGTAGGCCCAAACCTGGAATGGCAATTAATTTCATGGTAATGTATTTAATCGGTGTAACCTAATAGAGCGAGGAGACGGGCAAAGAGCAGAAAATGAGAAGAGCGGTTAGATTTGTGGCCAGAGGAATGCTCCACTGGTTAGTCTAGCTGCCAGTGTATATGACAACAGACAATGACGGCTGATTCGGTTGACACATGCTGAGAACATTCTCTGCACTTCTCTCTAGTTACATCTGAAAGGCATTCAGCTTTTCCCTCCTTTTCATAGAGCCTTCTTTCCCTTGGCTTTACAGATCTTCCGTCCTCTTACCATCCTCTGACCCAATTCTTTACTTTTTTTTTCTCGTCCACTCTCCATCTTTCTCTCTCACCCCTACCTCCCCCCTCCTCCTGCTACCTCTGTTTCTCCTCTCTCTCTGTGTTCATCCTCTGCACCCTGCTATTCCCAAGTCACTCTATATCTGTCTGCACAGCCCCTCCATCTCTCACACTCCCCGGACCCCCACCCTCCCATCACTATCTATTAGAAGAGATAGCGGAAGTAGACTCTTGTGTTATGATGGACAGGCCCACAGTTGAGTGCTCTCTCTCTCCCTCATGGCTCATCTTATCAGGAGCTTGACTGTGCAGCGCTGGGTGGGAAGCCTGTTTGGACTGGCAGATTTTTTGTAGTGTGTGTGTGTGTGTGTGTGTGAGAGATAGAGTGTGCATCAAGAGGCACCGCTAATTAAAAGGCCGGGTACACAAAAGACAGGGATTTCAAAAAGGTTTTATTTAAATGCAGCCAGCACTGATGCATTTCAATCTGCATTTCAATGTGTGATTGCAATGACCTTCAAAGTGCCACAGCTTCAATCAGATGCCTCGTTCGCATTCAGATGAATAATGACTTTTGAATTGTCAGCGGTATTAGGGCGCCCTGCTGATTATTGTTAATGATGCATCTAAACTGATATCGACTGCTATGGAAGGGAGTGGTGCAACATTAAAGACAAATGGCAGCAAAACAACCTTGAATTGTGGGCCTCAACGCTGCGACCAATAGAAAGAGAATAATTGGCACAATTATGGACACAATTATACAGAGAGGCCGACACAACATCATGGAGGACTGAA
Organism: Micromesistius poutassou; assembly: GCF_964030765.1. Classification (NCBI taxonomy): domain Eukaryota; kingdom Metazoa; phylum Chordata; class Actinopteri; order Gadiformes; family Gadidae; genus Micromesistius; species Micromesistius poutassou. The sequence goes on from NC_140272.1 coordinate 13,071,897, forward strand.
ATCAATGGGATGCATCCAAGCACGCTCTCTATGGTGGTGGGCCCCCATCACGGGGAGCTGGCCCCTCTGAACATTGATCCGTTCACAGTGCAGACGCAGAAAATAGACTTCTGAGCAGCAGGAGGTGTGGGGCATCTCTCTGGGGGGAAGGGGGGAAGGGGGGAAGGAGGTGGGGAGGGGGGGGGACTGTTGGAAGACCTCCACAACACCTTGCATGCTCTCTTCCTCCTCTGAGTCTGCAGCATGCTGAGCAGAGCATCTCTTGGTTCCCTACCACGAGAGATGCTGGGCCGGACCGTGTCCATGCAGAGCCAGGCTGAAGGCTCTTGTTGTGCTCCTATGCTATCCATTATTCATCCGTCTGCTCTTAGAATTCCACGGTTGAGCTCCCCAATTAGTCACTCGCCGATTTTGTTGTCTGTTATACTCGGCCTCCCGTCACAGACAGCACCTTCTCTGTGGGTGTAGTCGCTGAGTGAGTGCCGCACACAGCAGACCAGATGAACAGGAACCGGGGACCTGCCTAGGAGACAGGAAGGGACCACAGCCCACAGCAGTTATAGTAGCAGAGTGGAAGCTGGTAGGCACTGTTGTTCTGGTCCTAAATCCCTTTTAGACTTTCGCCCCTTTTTTAGCCGTGGGGCTCTCACACAGGGGTGCCACAAAGAGCAATAGCAGCACGTCGGTGTGGAATTCACCGGCCAATTTACACACACACACACACACACACACACACACACACACACACACACAGTGTCAACACACGCCGTCAAGTCAGCACTAGATACACTTTGAAAAAGAGAAGAGAAACCCTTGAGCTCTTGTACTTGAGCTCATCACACCGGGCCCTACGGCACACAGGCCCTTACACGGGCCCTGCTAAAGTACTGACGGAATGTGAATGTCGCTACTCGGAAAGGAAACCCATCCATAGCCCTCCGCTGTACAATGTGAACATAAGATCTATAGACAGACAGACTCACTTTACACAAACAAACACCTCCTCCATGGAGATTATCGAGGTAATGGATTGGATCCTGGCAGACTTGCATTCGCCCTGTTAGCCTGATATAGGTTCCTGCTGGGTTAAAAATAAAAGGGGATGGAGGGTGGAGCGGAGGGTGGGTGCTGTGGGGGGTGACGGGGTAATGTCAAACAGCTGTGAGATGCTGGCGGATTTGTACGGAGTCAGTCCACTTAAATCTCAACAGCTGGGACGACAGCTCTCGCTCACGCACTCACTCATTCACTCACACACTCACTCACACACACACACACACACACACACACACACACATCCTCCACACTCGTATCTCTCTCCTCTAAAGTCTTATCTCCACCAGAGATAAGGCAGCCTGTAGCTCACACGCTTGGATGTTAAACCAAGCGGCACCCAGGGAAACTAAACAAAACACACAATCGCCCCTGAAGATGTGTTTAATGCTGGTCTAGAAGTCACCGTCCGGCAATGATTGACCTTAGGAATCAGACTCAGAAAGGTGAGGAGGACAAAAACTGCATGTATGAGTGTACTGAATATATTTAGACGCAGACACAGACAAAGTGCCTGATACAATACAGAGAACAACACACACACACACACACACACACACACACACACACACACACACACACACACAGCTGCACATGTGTGCAGCACGCCATGCATAACCGCCCCCCTAAATTTCAACATTCCGTTCCATCCCCATTGTCAACACACTTCAACACCCTGTCTGAACCCCGCCAACATGTCACCGATGTGTTTGGTCGCTCAGAGCAAAAGTGTCAAAATGCCAGCTTTACCGCCCCTGAGCTGGAACCGCCCCATGACTCGGCCACACACCGGACACAACCTGCCAATCACAGTCCAGCACCAATCAGGGCGTGAAATGAAAAAAGGAACATTTTACTCAAGGCTCGCCTGTCGCACTGTGGGGTATCTGAGGGGGAATGTTCTTCACACACTGTGAAGAAGATGACAGCAGTCCTCAGGGTGTGTGTGTGTGTGTGTGTGTGTGTGTGTGTGTGTGTGTGTGTGTGTGTGCGTGTGTGTGTGTGTGTGTGCATCAGACACAGCTAGCACATTCAGTAGCTTTCTGATTGTAAAAGTCAAGTCTCCTCTCTGATTGGTGGGTGTGTAAGCATGAGAGAGTAAGTAAGTGAGGGAGACAAAAGCAGAAAGAGACAGACAGAGACAGAGATAGAGACAGAGAGGTGGGGTAGAAGATAAGAGGACCAACAGACAGAGGCTGACAAAAAAGGGATCAATGCAGCCAGTGGTGACCAAAGAGCTGTTTTCTCCAAAAGCCCCATCCCTAGACTACACCCACACACACGAGAACCAAATCGAGAAAGGTAGTGCACAGCAGCTCAATGCATAGTGGCCCATCAGCAGGATTTACAGTCCCTCCATAATTGGAGTTTGGATTTAAGGTTGAAGCCATATTGGAGTCAGGCTCCTGTCTGACCCCTGTGCTCCCTTGGCCTAAACCCCAGGAGCTCATTGGTGGATCTATCCCTGATCCGGCTACTGCAGTCAATGCATGGAGAGAGAGCTCATGTAGGTCCTGGTCCAGGTTTATGTACGGTGTCTTGTATCTTCCGATCGAGGCAGCTGGGAAAGAGCTAGGGGTCACAAACAGTTAACTGCCAGAAGAGTAGCCGCTCTTTTTCTAACAATACAAGTGTACTCACAGCGAAATTAAGATGGTCCTCTCAGCTTCATCGTTGAACTTAGGCTTTGCATCTCTCATCCCTTTAAAAGTCGTCAATCATTCCATTAGGTCTTCCCCACATGCACCGCAGTCTATGGAAACATCTGCTCCACCGCTTTCCAGCCGGCTACTCCGTCCGCAGCGCACTGCCAGTCTAACTAATATACCTTCAGCGAGCTGTGGGGGTCCTAAATCAACCCCAGCCGACTGTGACCTTGTAATGGGTCTCTGGATGCCATGCCTTAAACCAACCTTAGCCCCAAAATGGCTGGCGCTGGAGCACAGTTTCCCCTCCCATTATGTCTTGGCCAGGCAGACGTCAACTAAATACAGGAAGAGAGGGAGAGAGGCGCTGAGGGAGCAAGGGAGCAAGGGTGTGCGGGCGGGTGGGGGGGGTGGGGGGGGTTGGGGTGGTTCCTGACGGAGGGCAGAGAGGTGATGCGGGTACAATGCAGTCCCTTCTTCACTGCTGCTCACTAGATGCCCACGGATTTGAGTCGTTTTAGTTTTTTCTAGGATTGAGGTGAGTATATGTGTGGGTGGGGGCATGTGTGTGTATGTGTGTATGGGGGGGGGGGGTTCTTGGGGAGGACAGCTGTGTGGTAAATCTCGACAGATCTGTGGAGGAGAAGCAGGACTGTAGCCAAGGGAGGGGTCTGCCATCCACACCTGACAACCCACCGTTTGCGTGGTGCCCTGAAACAAGTTGGCAGAGATCTGTGAGAGAAAATACACAACACCCCTCTTGGGCTCCCCTCCAGGGGACTTCCATGGAGTCACTTGTGGAGCCACTAGCAATGTGCACGTCATGCACAAAGCACTAAATCAGGAAGAGGCAGACAACAACCCTCCATGCCTCCTTTCCCTTGCTGCTATGAAAACTCAGCTTCTTGTGTACATGCACAGACGGTATAGTACGGTACCGAAGCCTTCCCGGCACGGCCCAACTATACTCCTCCGATGCTCGGGGAAAAAAATCGTCACAGTTCACCCAAAAAGAACTCAAAGCCGGTGACATTAACGCAGGCTTTTCAAAACAAGAGCGGGCGCACTCTGCTCCGTCTAATGATCACCCTAATGCTGTTAAACTAGATGGAGATCGTTTGTCACCATTCAGAGGAGGCTGCGCACCGAGGGACCCCGACTCGCTGCTCCAGAAGAGAGGAGAAAACCTCCCCCTCCACGGAGACTAAGAGAATAACTCATCTACTCAACCAGCACTACCCATCCAACCACCCACCCCCACAGGAACAGATTAAGTGATCAATCAACCCCCCCCCCCCCCCCCACCTCGGCAGTCCCAGGGAGAGAGAGGGGAGAGGGCCAGAGGCATGGGGAGAGAGAGCCTGGAGAAGCCAAACACACACACACACACACACACACACACACACACACACACACACACACACACACACACACACACACACACACACACACACACACACACACACACACACAAACACAGACAGACAGACAGACAGACATTGAGGTTATGAAAGTAGTAGAGGGCAGAGCAGCTATTGGAATGAATAATGAAAGCCCTTGGATTGATATAAATTAACTACTGACAAATGTTCTCATAAGATGAGTTAGTCACCGAATAACAGATGTTTTAGCAGAAGTTTGTGAAAGAGAAATAGAGAGATATGGAATTAGAAAGAGGGAAACAAAGAGAGATATTGTGTATCTGCCAAATAGACAGCAATTGAAGTGAATAAAAACCTTGTATACTGTACTATAAAGCAAATGTGTCTTAAATCGTGAGACAGGTGACGCAGCAAAGAAGACATACACACAGAGAAAGAAAAAAGCAGAATCGTGTTTGCCTGGTTAAGGCGAAACAGGCCTGAGTCCCTCAGACAAAGGCTTGTATTTACATGGCTTTCAAGCAAAAAAAAACGAAAGATAACAATGACACAACCGCAGCATTTAGCCAAATCCATTGTCTAGACATCATCTGGTACTCAGCCTATCATAACAACCACAGGGGTCCAGACTGCGACCAGCGTAACCTCAAGCCCTTCGTTTGTGTTGTGAGCCAGGACACGGCCCGGCACAGCATTGACCTCCTGATGGATGGTGGTGGAGGGATGGTGGTTCATGTGAGGTCCCCAGACCACAAGCCAAGACTGACAGACATGGGGAGAGAAGGGGAGAGGGGGTGAGGGGATACAAGAAAGTGGTTGCATAGTAAGAGTGAGAATCACAGAGACAGATTGAGAAGGAGAATGAAAAGAGACAGAGAGATAAAGAGCGATGGAGACAGCGAGAGAAAGAGACAGAGAGCAGAGTAAGAGCTGAAAGACTGAAATAGAGACAGGCAATCGCTATTCGTCACGTTTTGTGGGGCCAATTGAAAATAACAAAAGAAAACAAGAGACACATAAAGATGCACCAAGAGGGCAACGGAGAAGAGAGAAGAGAGAGACAGGGAGCGAGAGAGAATGTAACGCTCTGAGACGTTGGCAGAGAGGTAAAGAGACAGTGAAACGTAGAGAAGAATGAGGAGGAGGAGGAGGAGAGATCTTCTGCTCTCTCTCTCTGGTCTGGCAGCGAGCCTTCTGGCAGAGGCCTGTGATATCCATTGCATATGGGTGTACAGTGGGTTTCACACACACACACACACACACACACACACACACACACACACACACACACACACACACACACACACACACACACACACACACACACACACACACACACACACACACACACACACACACACAAACTGATCCAAGCGAGAGGTACAAGGCTAGAGCAACATTGACAGGATTTTCTCTGCAAAACGTACAGATTTCATGATTCCATTTGCAAGCCTTTGCCAGTTAGCCAAGAGCGGAACATATTAGTCCAAATCATTTTTACAGCTGCTTAATAATGTAATCGGAGAGGAAAAGAGGAGAGACGAGAGGAGAGGAAAGAAGAGAGCATAGAAGACAGGAGAGAAGAGAGGAGGCAATCAATCCAAAATGAGGAGGAGAAGAGTGTGAGGCATGAAGGAAGTGAGGTAAGAGGAAGAAAGTAGAAAAACAGACAGGACGTATACAGGAAGTAAATAAAACCAAATAGACCTCCAGGGGTTATGGATGTCCTTAGTGACTTCCTGGAGGGATTTCCAGATACTTATAAAGAAGTGTGTGTTGGTTTCTTGCTCAATGCCTTGCTCAAACAACAAAAGTAAGGCCAACGAAGATGCTCGAAGTATGAATGCACAAAAGGAAGCAGAATGCACACGGCTAGACACAAATAGATTCCAACCCTCCCCCCCCCCCCCCACACACACACACACACGCAAACATAAATAGACAGAGATTGATCACACCGATTAAGTGTATACTCAATCACTGTGTCTTTATTAAGTGCTGGGCCCACCTCAAGCAGAGTACCCACCAGTGAATGGCGTGTGCACAGTGGCTCAGAACTGTCACTCAAACCTAAACAGTGAACATAACGTAGGGCAAAGAGCACCTCTTGGTTCTTTAATACAGACTCTGTTATTCCATTGTGGGTTAGGATTAATGCCAGAACAATGAGGGGAGGGAGGAGAGAACGAGTACTATAACAATTTTCTATCAGTGTCTTTGATCAGACCTCTACCAACCATCTCAATGTTCGGCCTCCGCCTGATTGAAGAAAAAAAACTTTTTCGCAGAGAGTCAATTTGTTTGCAAACTTGTTAACTCCTAGCCTGACATCGCCACCTCTCAGTTCATTTCGATTTACGAGGGGTATCAAAAGGCGCAGATCAAAATGCCTCTGGCCGCAATTGGATAGACCTACAACCAATCAGAGCAATGAAAAGTGAGACACATCAGCTGCAGCCATCTTGGTAGTTTATGACACCTCAAGGGCTATTTCAATGGGCGCTCCTCTGCCCAGTCATCCTATCAAACCCACCCCGTATTAGATAAACGGTTGTGATTGGCATGACCTGGGTCGGGTCTGCCGGAAATCTGTTTGAACGGGAGGGGGGGGGGGGGGGGTTGGACGCATATGGAGGTACTGTTTTTTCCTATGTGTGTTTCCTATGTTTTTCTATGTGTCTGTTCATGTGTCTATGAGTGGGATTTCTGAGCACGGATTTCCAATGAATTTGGTGGTTAGGTTGTTTATCGGTCAAGTTAGGAGTAATTCCATTCGGCCAAAAGTGGCCGTGGCAGTGGCCAAGACATAATCACGAAGAGTCGTATTTCCTACAATAGATTTGCATTACACTAAAATAAATTGTTGGGTGAGCAGAACATCTCTAAAGAGGACCTCATGGGATGTCATCGCACTCAGCTCAGAGCAGTCAATGGGCTCCCTTCAAGCTGATTCAGTGAAAGTGGTCTGTGCTCTACTGAGCAAATTTTATACTTTTTGCTGGGAACGGACTATACTTTCAGATTGTTTCACAATTATAAAGGACAGAATGCTGGCAAGACTCTTGTGTGAACCGAAAGCAGCACCCTGGTAGTTCAAGACACCCAATCTCATGACAAGGAGGGATCACGCAGAACAGACCCTCGAAGCAGGGTGTTTGTTCTGTCAACGTGGGCCCTGGATGAAGGAAGTACACCATGGGCTAAAGATACCACCCTCCTTCATCTATTTTGGATAGGAAAAGAAAAAAAAAACGTTCCTTATTTTGTTGATAAAGGTTTAGACACAAATGTTCTGAATCACTTTCCCATCAGTGTGCTTGCATCACATGCCATCTGGGTGGGAACACACACACACACACACACACATACACACACATTCTGAGTAATCAGCGACTCAGGCTTGGAATGAGCGAGGCATGTGAAGAAACACACACACACACACACACACACACACACACACACACACACACACAAACACAATTATGTGCACAAAGTCCAAACTCTTACTGGCAGCCATGATGAGCCCCTGACCTGTGTGAACTCTTGCCAGCGTGTTTGGATAATCAATGTGTGGGGTCAGCATGTGTGTGTGTGTGTGTGTGTGTGTGTGTGTGTGTGTGTACACATAGGTATGCAGAAGGGAGAGAATCAGAATGGTCACTGTCAACAAGATCTGATTTATGCTCGGAACACTGTAAAAGCACATTAAACAACTGATGATCTGACCACAAAACAACAAACCAAATCTTCCCTAAATTCCAATGTGTGTGTGTAAGATGCTGCCTTTGTTTATCCTTCTAGCCACTCTGATGAGCAGTGGCTGGAAGCCTCCTGGAATATGCATATGCTAGGCTGCCTATGCTAACGATGAGTCTTTAAACCTGCGGCTGCAACACAGAAACAGGAGGCTCCGAGAACACACATCTAACGGTCTAATCTAAACAGCCCCAACGTAAACTCTACCATGCCACGCACTAAACGCACGGCTCCCCCACCCTGTAGGCAACATTAAAAAGCCATTGCCTACCCACTTTTAAGTGGCTCCAAAACACAAGCTAAGCAGACTGTCTGCCATGAGTGAAACATATTCCTACTTCTCAATCTACTTCTCACAAGAACAAGAACCACAACCAGAACCAGAAACGTGGGCATTTCCGTTGGGTGGGTGTCGGTTGGAATCCCCATTGTGGAACTCCCAAAAATGGTCATGTGGGACCCTATTCTTATAACAGCTGAGACCCCTGCCTATAGACACACACACACATGCAGAGTCCTCTGGGGAAACCCTGCGTGACTCTGACAATCAATCAGTGGATATTGCTTTTATTGACAGTCCACAGAAGAGTCTCCTTCTGTTTGATGAGCTCTGTCCCTCTCCCTCTCTCTTTCCCTCTCTCTCTCTCTCTACTCTTCTCACCATTGGTCTCATCCCTCCTTCCCCTCTCACACATCCTCCTCCTGACTGAATACACATTTCCTTTGGTTTTTCGATCATGCTCATACGGCTAAAATGTGTCCAATACTATGATTTGGGGGAAATATCTCTCTCACACACACACACACACACAGTTACCGCTAACCCAATCAGACACCACAAAATGATTCCTTCCTTGGGGTGAGGGAGGAGGAGGAGTGGTGGGCTCATGCATAATTCATATCTACTATGATACACTTTCTGCTCCATGCATAATGCAGACGCCGTGTCCACCAGCTAGCAGAGGGGAAGAGAGCGGTATTTAAGAATGGCAAATGAAACGGAAAATGAGCTAGCACCGTCTAACGGCCCGCTAACAGACTCTGGACAAGCGGGCAGAGAAACTGAAAACGCTTTTGGTTAATTGTCGTAAGGTCCATTGGAAATGCTATCACGTTAAAAATGAAACTATCTCAGAAGAATCGGTTCTTCCAAAAAATATCAAATGACCTTTAACATGTAAATTGGCGTGTGCAGATGGAGCAATTTCCAAAAGTATTGAGCAATGTATTTCAATGAGGCAATTCATAAAAGGGGAGTAAAAAGCACACCCACAAATACCACTCCTCCATCAAAAATCCATTATAAAGAAATAAGTTTGATCTTAGTTTAATCACTTCCAATCTACAAACTGTGAGGGTAAAATCATCACAGAAAACAAAGACAAAAACAAAGACAGAAAAATAGCATAATGTTGCCGACTCTGCCCTCTCAGTCACAATGTAAATCTAAAGCTGGGAACCGTATTAAAGTTGACTTTTACGGCTCACAGCGGTTTCTCTCACATGGAAACAGCACTTCCCGGTATGACCGTCACTTTAATGAGGCTCACTTTCTGCCCTTTTCGCTCACTTAAGGACACCGTTCCAATGCTTGTCACTGACCGCCTCTCCCATTTTTCCATCACACTCAAACCATTATTCTCCCCCTCGCTGTCTCCCCCACTTTCTCTCTTTCTCCACTAATGGCTTTGAAAGGCATCCCTCTTTGAACGGTGCACTGCACCTTTGTAAGACATTTTTTGTACCATTCATCCGCGATCTAAACCCCTCAGCCATCCGTACTCTCAGTCCCTGCCAACAATGCGTGGATGAAATACCGGAGAAACGTTGTCGCGTGCCACATGGGATGAGAGATAATACAGCTCTAGTCAAACAGATGTCAGATGTCTCTCTCTTTCTTCTTCTCCTCCTCCTCCTCTATCTCTCTCTCTCTCTCTCTCTCTCTCTCTCTCTCTCAGAGGGAGCAGGAGGAAGAAAGGGAGTCTCCTGGAGAGAAAGAGGAATGGGGAAAGAGGAGAGGGATGGAAGAAAGGAAAGGAACAAAGGAGGGATTGGCGTGGCCTTTGAAAGGAAGCACGCGTCCCCCAGACAGAGTTTTCATCTGTCAGATGAACAGAAGGGCAGCAAGAGCACCCAACACCCCGTGTGCATGTATGTACACACACCTCGCTTTCCTGACACCCATGAAGAATGAACCATGAAGCCAAAAAAAGCAATTCCTCCAGATATGACATTCACCAGGGATTCTACCTGTGTTTTTTTTTATTGTGTTTTCATTTTTTTTGATTTCATAAAACACAGCAACAGTAATGGGTGTCGGGGGAGGGGGGGGGGAGCGGGGGCTGTTAGGAAGACATGGCTCAGTGTCCATCTGTCAAAATGCAGACAGGGCGAAATGGGTTGGCAGGATAAATGGAGGGCTTGATGGGGGGGGGGGGGGCGGAAATGGAAAGATGGATAACAGAGTGAAGAAATTTATACATAGATTAATGGGAAGAGCTGGGAAGGCCGGGTAGGCTGGAGATGAGTAAAAGGTTGAAATGTGTGATCCCTGTCGTCAGGGAGGTGGAACGCTTTAAGGACACCAGCAGTGGAAGCTTTGATGGATTACAATGCATCGTTCATTTTAAAAGCCAAAAGGACTCGGAAATCGTTTTATACATATCCCATTAATTCTTCAATGTGAAAATGCATTATTTATTTCACATTTCAACACAAAATCAATACATAAAAGAATGCTGCATTTCATTTTTTAACTGATATTTGAAAATCAAGTGCGCAATCAGAGGACCACTCTGCCTGTCAATCATCACACAAACCGCACGCATTAAACCATCCAATGCCCCCCCGAGGAGAGGTCAATATCTCTAATGAGAATCAGTAAGATGCCGACAGCATTAACTAGACACACGTGTGACGGCAGAGAAATGAAAAGAAAGGGTATGAGGACCGTGAACATAACGTGTTGTGTTTTTCTCTCTCTCTCTCTCTCTCTCTCGGCCCGTGCCCCCCGCGCCACCCCCACCACACCCTAATTGTTTCATTTGTATCATCTCTCCCTCATTGACCCCCCCCCCATCTCTTCTCCTCTCCACTCTGTCTGCTCTGTGCCAGGGGTCCTGTCTGCAGCAAGCACCGCTCTGTCACGGTTCATAGACTCACTATCTCCCTAAAGATGACTCCCTGGCGGTGCGGGGAAGACAAAGAGAGGCAGAGAAAGAGAGAGAGACAAAATCTCATTATGAAAAGGGATCATCTGCCGTTGACTGCGGGCCCTATGGCTGCACGTGGCGGGCCTGGACACGGAGGGAAATGACCCGACGCACACATCAGTGATTTGGAGAGCTGCCCCAACCCTTGGTCTTCAGTCTGCACGCTAATGAAAAAAAAAAAAAAAGAAATTCTCACCTCAGCCAACGCTTTCACTAAAGGGGGCTTTTAACCTTTAACATGTTTTGCAAAGGACTTGACATGGCATTTGGATGTACATAATGCGTTTGCTCACGACCGATTGAGACAGTGATTGTATTGTAAGGATAAAAGAATGCCTTTCAAGATGATGATTGAGGGAAAAAAAGAGAAAATATATATATATTTTTTATTAGATTCAAGTATGCATTCAAAACTTGATTGGGTCTTAGGTGAATCTGCACACTACATATTTTTCCTTTCTTTTTCTGTCTCTGTCTCATGCTTTGAGTTCTCCACAATCATCTATTTTCCAAAAGTACTGATATTCCTTACACTGTATTAGCTTCCTTGCAACACAGATAGGTTATTAAGCTGTGCACAAAGCCTTTGATGTCCTCACGTTTCTCCCTTTCACTTTACTGTGGTGCGAGTATGGTAAGTTAAATTAAAGTGCAGCTGGCAAGATGTTCAAGCCCAAATGATCTTAAATATGCACCTCACTGTCCTATTTAAAAAATAATATATCCCTTTTCTTGAATTGCAAATCACTAACCTGACTTCCAAATCCAGAACTCATTAACTTAAATTAAAGCAAGCCCTATTTTGTGCTGAAGATTTTAATTAGGGAGAAAAATAAAATGAGGACTTCAGAATAAAAGAATAACTTTGAATTATGGAAGAGAGAAAATTATCATGATTTACATACATTCATACTCATTTACATGCAGGTGCAACTTATCCTCCAATATTGCGGGTCCAAACAGCTGGAGACTGGAATAGACCGGAGCCTGAAATCTTCTGCCCTTCCAACAGCGTAACTGTTCTTGAAGGTCAAGAACATTAAAGCACAATGGCTAAACACATTTGTTTTTCTAGTGTAGACAACACATTAAGGTCATCGAGTACTTCCTGATCTTCCAGTCCACCATCATTGGAACCATATTAAGAGACGTGCTGCCAAAAGCTCTGTGGGCTTTGGGCAACACATCTGATCACAATAACAGGCTAACAATACTTGTGTGAATAAAGTGAATAAAAACAATTCAGAAATCAGAAAGGATCATGCTACCCTGTTCATTTAGGAACGCAGGATTCCTTCATGAGCTCTAACTGAGCCACTTCCAACACTCACTGGGGATTACCACTCTCACCAATCAAGGTCCATTTCCTTTGCAGGAAACAAAAAGGGAAACTCCCCTCCCCCCTCCCACCCCCATTATGGCTTGTCCTTGGACACACCACCCGGCACTCGTCTGCGGCGCTTTAATCAGAGATGGCGCTGTAATAAACAAACACACTCTCCGTGGGATCGGAACGCATTGTGCCCATGGAGAACCCCAGCTGGCCGACCCAGCCAACCAACCCATGCCTGCCCACCCTCCAGCTGCATACATGGGGTAGCTTTCAGTAAAGGGGGGGGGCCGGCTGCAGAGTGCTCCAGCCAGGCTGAGGAGCGGCAGATGACTCCCGTGCACCTCGTTAGATCCAATATGGAGGCTTAGTGCTTGCGTGGAGGTGGGCAGCCCACACGCGCCCAGCCTCTCAATCAGCAGCGGTCATGCGGTGAGGCCTGCTCCCCGTACCAGCCTGCGAGAAGAAAGGGACAGAAACCAAACGACGCAGGGAGCATCTCTTTGAGTGTGTGTGTGTGTGTGTGTGTGTGTGTGTGTGTGTGTGTGTGTGTGTGTGTGTGTGTGTGTGTGTGTGTGCGTGTGTCTCATGCACAAACGACACAACATATGGGGAATACACTTTGACTTCAACAAATCATTAGGTGGCCCGGTGTGATGAAGAGCCCCGGCCTTGGATGCTCCTCCAGCTGTGGGGGTTAAACAATGGGAGGGGCTTAGGGAGGGGCCAGGGAGGGGCCTAGGGAGGGGACCTGGGAGGGGCCTAGAGAGGAGTACAGGGTAATCAGGCGCATCCAATTCTGGACTGCAGCAGGACAACTGTGTCCAAGAAAAGGCTCTGCCGTGTCGTGTGTGTGTGTGCGTCTCCAGGAAGGACGTGATGTCGATGATTAGGTTATTTTTCTGGGTTTTCCGCTTAGCTTATGTTTCCACTGAAACCTGGTCAGGGTCATTTCCTTGGCCATCCCTAGCAAGTCCTGCAAAACGCTTAAAGAAATGCTCATTAGCATGCAGTTGTATGAGAGATCAGGTTGTTTTCTTTGTAAAAGTGAAAACTGACTAACATTTTCAACCCTTGAGGTTTTTCAGGCTTCAGTGGAAAATTATATCTCAATGGTTCTCAATGGCACTGCTATTCACACAGGCCATTCCAAAATATTCAAATAAAAATGTTATGCTTTGCCATTCGTTATAATATTAGCGGGAAGAGAAAAGGTGGTGAAATAAAGGAAGGAGTGGCCATCAAAAGATATTGTTGCAGAAAGTTCTAAGAATCCAACTGTGGGCCATAACAACAGGGGAGGACGTCTAAACGTCTCGATGGATCCATTGAGATCTGAGGCACCGGCGACTGATTGGGGCCGACCAAGAAAAGGACTAGATGACTGGCCCTGATTGGCCATTGACTGGACTGGGAGACCGCTGATTGCTGGGAATGAGTGGGCTGATCAAGATAAGTGATAGGAGCGTTCCTAACTTAACAATGTACTGCTCGTGCGAGCCGAACCCTCCGCACGCAGCGTGAGTACGAAGGTCTTTTGGAATTAGGCGCCGCATAGTTAGGAAAATGGCTTAAGAGTCCAGATAATACTATAAAAAGCCTCAACTTCAAACTTTTGAGTGGTCGCACGCATAGACTGTCGGGAGGCCGCATGCTCCACTTGCTCCCAGCGAAAAACATGACATTAAGGGAACAATAAAACACCCCAAAATACATTGCCATTAACGAACACACTGCTTCTATCGGCTGAGCAGGAAACAAACTCGGCTCCAGTGCGGTTTGCGATTTGACGTCAACCGTTCAATGTGATCAACACTGGACGGAATTTCAAAATCCACTCCCTGAATCTCAACACCACGGAAACAGGCCGTGTGCTGATGAACAAGAGTGCAACTCTGTAACAAGATCATGACGGATGCCCACTTAGCAAGTGGTCGTTCCCCCAGACTGTGAGGACACCCCCTCCCCCCACCGCTCGCCCCGCTAACCTCTAGCCTAAAATAAGTCCCACATGTGGACCTTTGGCAGGAGCGTGACCCTATTAAACCAAAACAAGACCTACGCCGGGCCCAGCTAATGACATCGCACCCTGCAAGTCTGGCCTGGCCTGCCAAATGACAGCCACGCTCACACTCACAAACACACAAACTAGTGTGTTGTGCATTAACATAGACAGACCAACATGCACATAGAGCGAGCCACACATACTCCCAAAAGACAGATACGTGCCGTAGGTGTAGACACCACACACACACACACACACACACACACACACACACACACACACACACACACACACACACACACACACACACACACACACACACACACACACACACACACACACACACACACACACAGTCTGTTGAAGCCAATAGTGTCGATAAAGAATAGGTCAAACAACAGATGGTTGACTGTGGATTAGCAAAAAACTCTGCCAGCCACTGTCCACTGCTAGCTAATCAGCTAAACTTGAATAGTCATAATTACCCTGTGTGTTTGTGTGTTGTGTGTTAAATTAAACACACAAGACACACACAAAATTAAAACAACCCTAAACCGTACCCTTTTGTAAGAGATTGAAGTATGTGTCGACTGGTGAGCAAATTGTCAACCGTGCAAATACAATTATGGCTATTTGCTGATGTGTTATTAAGAAAACAGACTATATATGGATAATGTAAAATAATGTAATTTAGCTGATGGACATTGGAAACAAATTGAGAAGTGATAAAGTGGAGAACCAGTGCAGAAGAGAAGATAAACAGAAATAACAAGAAAAGCTATCTTTCTAATAAAACACATCACAGCAAAGAAATATTATCATCAGGATGGAGTGTGTGCATGTGTGTGTATGTGTGTGTGTATATGCATGCTTGCTGCCTGCACGTGCAGGCGTGAGTGCGTGCGTGCGTGTTAGCCCATGAGTGGCCTGGTCTGGGTGACAGCAATAGAACGGATCTATTGTGTTTGGCCAGCAGACCTGACCACTTTCCTTTCTTATTGGACTGAATCATTAATCAGGGCTGACGCCCCACGGCTCCCTGGTTAATGTATGCACCGCTCTCTCAGGCTCGCAGGCTCTCTCAGAGAGACAATAGCAACAGTGCAATAGCAAAGGCACTAGGGGCCTCATAGATGGAGAACACCCTCAAACAAATAACATACAAACAAATTAGCACAAACAGCTACCTGCAGCGAATAAAACCGGAGTACTATTCAAATGTTTTCAAAGTAGAAAAACTTAGGCTTTGATCAAATCTTTTCCTAAACCACTTCCGATCTTCTGAATAAATTCACTGTCACGCGTTCGGAGAGGAGAGAGAAAACGTCAGCTCGGAGCCCGCCTTCTCTCCTGTTCTCCACTGACAACAGCATATGATGGCTACTAATCACGCACACACATCAGCCATTCCGCCCGCGCTCCAGATTCTGTGCAAGGTGCACAGCTTGCCTGAGTTAGCGTATTTACAATTCAAACAGGCCAGAGGTGCTGCAGCACCTTCTCCATCACCCCTAAACGTGCCTGGCTTACTGAGAGAGTGAGAGAGAGTGAGAGAGAGAAAGAGAACTATAAGGAAGAGAGAGAGAGAGAACTATAAAGGAAGAGACCGATGCAGCAAAATCGGCTGTATGTAGACGGATATGCATGTGTTTACAGTACATACCTTTCTAATAAATTATCCCCCATGTCAAATGAGTGCACATACTGAAACATCAACCAAAGCGCCCATCATCCCCCACACACACATACCTAGATTTTTGTGGTCCGTGATTAACCAATGACAGATACCTTCAGGATGTAATAATCCAATACCATAATTCAGAGACAGAGAGAGACGTGTGGTCAGATTACCCAGAGACCAAATTACCCAGAAAAAAAAAACTTTTCCGCCATAAAACACACATATAACCACCAGTGCTATCCATCACAGCACACCCGGAGCCAACGGTGAAACACGAGATGGAACAACTTGAACCACAGAGACCAACAAAAGAAGAGAGCATCTCTGGATCCGGTGTCACGCTTTTAAATATTACAGGTTTGGAGCGCGTCTACGCCGTTCTTCATATGGCAGGCGAGGCACACGCCAGGCACGTGTGCACAGTACCACACACACACACACACACACACACACACACACACACACACACACACACACACACACACACACACACACACACACACACACACACACACACACACACACACACACACACACACACACAGAAGGCTGGGCTCGTTTATGATCTTGAGCTCCTCTGTGACGTTCTTAATGAGTGTAAGTGTGTATGTGTATGTGTGTGTGTGTGTGACGCACGTAACACCTGCTGTGTTCCCACAACACCACCCTCAAGTACAGACCCATCTGGGTCGGGAACAAAGCACAGAGGTAAAATATTCATCCACTTGCCGGGGGCAGGAGGTGGGGGCGCAGCAACACTCGAGAACACGACCCAAATCTCAACGAGTGCTCGGCTACTCCTTCAGGCGCCACTACCGTTGTTTTATTACTTCATCGTCGTCATCATCATCATCACGACAACAGTAAAACTCTCCAATCACAAGACCCCAGAAAGACAGGTCTGGAAACCGCGGGGGATCGAGGAAGACATTCACATGTGTGAATGGAAGACATTCACATGTGTGAATGGAAGACATTCACATGTGTGTGCGGGCCGGCTGACAGATGTGGGCGGGATCAAAGTGGGATTTGAAAAAGAAGAAGAAGAAGAAGAAGAAGAAGAAGAGGAGGAGAAAAAAAAGGCAGAAGAGCGCATGGGCCTTGTTATTAAAACCCATTAGAGAATAAACAAACAGAACTGCTTGGACTACTTAACTACAGTCCAAGCAGATGGGAGGAGAGATGCGGTGCAGGACCCATGGGGCCCATGGCAGGGTGGGGGGGGGGGGGGGGGGGTGGGTCATTTGGGCTGGGGCACCCAGCGGGAGACACTGGCTTGGCGGTGTACAGTCAGCTCCCCGCGACGCTCGTTAGAGGCCACTCGTCCCCTGGTCAGCGAGGACGTTTTCATCCGAGCCGGAGCAAGGATCTTGTAATTAACACACACATTGACTACGCCTATAAATAATTGCTCAATAAAACACAAACAGACGGGGAACACATGGCAGCATCTGAAAAACAAAACAAAGTTAAATAAAATGACAAGCCAAAGCCGCTAATAAGCCAGAGTACCTTTGATCTCGGCGCTGTTCGGTGGGAGGGGGGGGGGGGGGGGGGGGGAAGGGATGGTGGGGTGCACCGTTCTACCCAGAGCCAGGGGGTGAATCGGGGCGACGCTGAACTCACCGCTGAAGAATGCGGGGATATTCGCTGAGTAAGCAAACCTCCCTGAGCTCCAGCTGCCCAGGACGACAGAGCGCTGAGCCATCTAATAGCGCAGGTGCAGGTCGCTGCCCCCCACCCCCACCCCCACCCGCCCGCCCGCTCCATAACATGCAGTAAATCCCTGCGGTAAAAGGGGCATCGCGTGTCCGCTACAAACCACCGGCTCGCAGCCGGATGGACTTTGGCGAGGAGTTTGACGGCCAACGATACGCAAACGATAAACACAGACCTACCACTGTCCTTACCTGCGGGAGGGAACCAGAAAATAAACCACATGGCAGGGTGGGAGATAGTGCATGTGCACTCCGGATCGGGAGCTGCCGTCTCCATGGCCATGCAGGGCCCGGATGGCCTGAGATGGACACTGATCATGAGACGGACACTGATGTAGGAAAGGCAGAGGGATTACCAGAGAAGAAAAGGGGAAGGATTTGCTCGGTGAAACCCGCCCTCTGCTATGTTTACAACAGTCTTTTGATTTGTCCCCCCCCCCCCCCCCCCCCGCGGGGGCATTGAGGTCATTTGCTGTCATGTAGATTTAACTGAATATTTAGCGTTAGAGTCTGAATGGGATAACACAGTACGGGATGAGCTGTTCAGCTTGGGTTTTTATGTTGTGAAAGTGCAAGGCCGAACAGGTTTATCAGCCTGGGAGTTTGCAGGAAAGTGTGGTAACATCCAAGCCCAAAACTAAATAGAGATTACGTTGACGTGAACTAGGTGAATGTTGGTGATCCACCTGGCCCTTTGCGACCATTAGAATCCTAAGATCAAACATACAATTTCCCCCGTTACATTCTGAACATTTTATGACACTATCTTCTTCATGCATTTATGGTCTTATAAGTTAAAAAAGAAAATACTAAAAAGACACTATAACAAAAGTAAAAAAAAAACAAAGTCTGACATAGTCCTCAGAGATGAGGAGCATGGTGGCTGAAAAAGAGAGGTACAAAGGTTGTGGGAAGGTTAACCAGGAGGCGTCCATCTCCAATAAGAGACCTTTGTTACATTGCCATCAATGAGTCTCAAAGCGCACCAGTCAGACACACATCTCCGTTGTTCATGTGAATATTCTCCTCAAGGAGATTTAAGTAAAGAATGGGATCTGGGATACTTCAATATCTTTATAAAAACATCTCTTGTCTCTGTGTCTGGTTCCTATTCATGTAAGGGTGTGCCAGTTGTATGTTTCAGAGGAAAAAGAGCATGGAAAAGATTATGTTCAATAACAAAGTTTAAATGAAAGCCATTTTATAACCTTACAAAGCGATAAACGCTTTAATGCGAGCTCTGCCAAAATATGTGAAAAAAAAAAGATTGAAATCCCTTTTGCGCATAGTTTTTTGTTACTGATGGCTGTTTTCTAGATAATAATGAGTCATAGTCAGAAGGACTTAGTTTAAAACCGCCCGGTAAAATACCATCATTTCTTGTCTGATTCTGGCCTCTATTTCCATCCGAACCTCTTGCCACAGTCTCTGTCGTCGTCTCGTCTATCCTCTTATTTGTTTTATGACCTATTGTCACACTGCTGCTGATACTGTGTTGGACTGGCCCTGTTGTCAAGGCAGCAGCCGACTCCAAGCATGCTCATCGCCTTGGCAACAAGTCAAACAGCACAAATAAACTTGGTCGGATGAGGCACAGAAAGAGGGGCGGGGGTGCAGACAGACAGAGAATGAGTGGAGCAGTCAACTATGCATAGTCTCCTTAAGTCGTTAAGCTGCAGCACAGGGACTGCTATCTTGTGCTCCGAGTCTCTGATGGTTCAGCGGATTAGAGTTGTACAGGCTGTAGATGGTTTGAGTCTGATACTGGGAGGCACTCTGGAAAGTCAACCTGACCTAGTGTCTGCAAACCTCACCCTCTTTATATTCTGTCCATTTTAACCCCCCACATTGTTTTTTTTCTCTCTATTTATTATTTCTCTCTAGTGCATGCACACACACACAGCCTCCTTATCTAAGGACTTTCCTAATTAATTAGCAAAAACTGCAAATGTTGTGATGCACAGTGATGCCTATGAAGCCAGGGTGTGTGTGTGTGTGTGTGTGTGTGTGTGTGTGTGTGTGTGTGTGTGTGTGTGTGTGTGTGTGTGTGTGTGTGTGTGTGTGTGTGTGTGTGTGTGTGTGTGTGTGTGTTCGTTCACAGGAAGCTAGCAGAACCTTTTATTAGTGTTTACCTTCCCTCAGCCATCCGGTTAAGTAATGCTACCATATCGTCCATGCAATACAGAGCCAACATAAAAAAAAAGCAGAGTACACACACAAACATATGGCGAGGATGTGCAATAATAATAAGCGATTGTTTCCTGACAATGCAAATAGCTTCCATGAACCTCATGAACCCGTTTATAGCACGACCGGAGGAGCATTGCATATAAAAAGTGGATAGCGCGTCCGATTCAGCTTTGACTCATTGAGAGACTTGGCTGTGAACAAAGTGTGGATTGCACTCTCAAATGATGAAGAAAACAGCAAGAGAATGAGCAAGAGAGACAGACAGACAGACAGACAGACAGAAAATCTGAAGGTGGGAAACATTTATATGATCAGAGAGAAAAATAAGCAAACCGGCCATTAAATGAAGCATTACAAAAGCCTACATTTAGACACACACACACACACACACACACACACACACACAGGCTGTGTTTGTTTAGATATGTTGAGCTTCTTTTAAGTAATCTCCAGGAGGTCTCAAAGTGTATAATCAATACAGCATATTAAGCCTAGTTGAAGACGTTGCAGCCAAGGCATTTCTCCCAAATGTTGGGAAATAACCAGTTAATTATCTGGGTTCTGTTGGCTGTTGAGGACAGCCAATACTGGGGGATCTCTAGGCATCAATAAACCGCTGAAGCGCTGCAGAGTCATCAAGCCTGAAGACATTTGGCTGTGGCTCTGCCCAGAGATGGGGTTGCTCAAGTACCAGGTTGGTGATTGAGAACCATTACAGGATAAACCTGCTGTTTAAGTTTCACAGGTCTGGTGTGAAAGTGTTTAGAACTGAAACCATAGTATGATTTATATATGGAAACAACTCAAAATCCTGTTCAGCATAACAGCAGAAAGACCTTCTAAATAGGAAAGAAATATAGCTGAGTAAAAATCCCTCCTTGGTTGATTGTGCAACAATACTGACCTCTACTGGCTGCCATTGATTGTCATTATATTAGAAAGTTGTCAAAAACACAGTTGAAAACTAGAGCGGTTTTATAAGCTAGTTTATTTGTGGACAATTCTCTGATCTAGGTTAATTTGCTTTTATGTTCCTTCCCCCAGGATGAGACCAGGTGGCTGGACAGTGTGTGTGTGTGTGTGTGTGTGTGTGTGTGTGTGTGTGTGTGTGTGTGTGTGTGTGTGTGTGTGTGTGTGTGTGTGTGTGTGTGTGTATGTGTGTGTTGGGGGGTGGGGAGAGCAAAGCAAGAGCAGGGATTGAATCAAAGAGCCTTTGAAGCAGTACAGAGCTTAAGGCCGAGCGATCTGGGCCGGTGCTCTGCGTGTCTGGATGGAAGACGTGATGCATGGTTGGATGCAGGGAGACAGTGGAGTTTGCGGGGCCCCGAATCAAGGTTGGATTACCCGTACAATGCTAAGGCTACAGTGAGACATCCAGGAGCATTGGCGGGTACAAATGTGTTCCGACAGACATGCAATGAATGTGGACTGCTTTTCATAGAGCACGCATCCATCAACCCGAAAACAGAATGGATGAGCACAATAGAGAGGGAGGGAGATTGCAACATCAGTAGAATGATATAACTTAGTTTAGACAAAAGAACAACAGGAGAGGGTTGAGAAATGAACTGACTTTAGCCCCATTCTATCTACCTTAGCAAAGGTTTTCAATCCTCCTTCGCCTCACTAACAGTATCGCTCTGATCGAGTCTTAATATCAGCAAACATAATGTACAATTTTACATTCCAGCAGCCAATGTGCATTATAGTTAAATGAAAAAGGAGGGGGGGTGGGGGGGGAGGCAGCTGAAATTACATGAATTACCAGTCGCAAGGCAGGGCCTGGGTGGGTGGAAAACTCAGGCCCTGCGCTGTCTCTATATGATGATACCTTCTTTTATTCCAGGAGACAGTTCAAAGGCAGATTAGCTTGCTAAGCCTACATTAGGGCACGGATCAGAAGCTAGGGCTAAAAGAATCAGGGGGGAATAACCAGCATTGCTAACACACGATTCAGGAGGAATTAGCAATGCTTTCTAGTGCATGAAAGTAAAGCTAAAAGTATTCTAATCTTCAGTTGAATCAAAAGGAGATCAACTACGGTACAATAATATGAAATTAGAATGATGGTGTATGATAAGCCCAAAAACATTATAAGCCTCACATATATGATACAATATAATACTGCATTAACTACTGTTTTTAAATGGTTAATTAATGATGAAATAATGTTCCATTCTTGTAAAGGGTTACCAGTTAAGGAAACAGACGATAACTTCCATAACCCATCTTGGAACTTCTGAAATTTGTTTAGCGTGATCACAGGATCTGGCCATTGCTTGCTGACTTTCCAACTTTTTTTTCCCGACTTTCCAATCACTAGAGAAGGCCCACGAGACCATCTCCCGCGACAAAACACACTTTCCAAACCATGGGACTCATTAACACTGTACATGCATACGCCTCCATTATCTGTCCTCTTGATTTCAATCCTGCCTGGCTTGTGGTCCTTAGAAATAATCGGTCCTTCCCACTCACTACTATGGGAAAGTGTCCCCTCCCCGTGTGAGGAAAGAGGAATATGAATCAAAGCACCATGACAGTTAAAACATTTATGAGCAATTTATCTTCAGATGTTGACCTTGCCATGAGAAAGAGAAAGGAAAAGGGCGGTCAGACTGGTTTCCGACACACACACACACACACACACACACACACACACACACACACACACACACACACACACACACACACACACACACACACACACACACACACACACACACACACACACACACACACACACACACACACACACACACACACACACACCAGACTGTCAGAGGACTATTCTGATGTCTATCTTGCTGAGCTGAGGAGCCAGGGAGCTCAGGCACCTGTTAGAGATGACCTTGATAAGACTAGTTGGGATAATGGAGCGGAATCACGAGTGATGTCTGCTTAGTGACTAAATATGAATAGGCTAATATTGTTTTCTGTGAAGGATCAAACATTTTGGTTTTGTGGGAAATCTCCAGTTCGCTCCTCAGGTTGGACGTGCTCGCCCCCTAGTGGCCGGTGGAGCACATCTCACAGCCAGCGCACATTACTGTCTAACGCCTCCACAGTTGGTCTTAAAGATCCAAAGAGCTCCATGTGGAATCTAAATAATCCCAACAAATATACTGGTCATAGTGTGGATAGTAAAATCCACACTCCTTCCTCCCTCAGTGACCTTTACACGGCACAGCTTATAAAATAATAAAAAGGCCGTCCCTACATTTCCCAAAAGCAGTGCAGCGAGAGGCCGGCCCCGATGCATGAAGGGGACGCAGACAGTGGACATTAGGGAATATCTCTCTCTCTCTCTCTCTCTCTCTCTCTCTCTCTCTCTCTCTCTCTCTCTCTCTCTCTCTCTCTCTCTCTCTCTCTCTCTCTCTCTCTCTCTCTCTCTCTCTCTCTCTCTCTCTCTCTCTCTCTCTCTCTCTCTCTCTCTCTCTCTCTCTCTCTCAGTTGCTTGCCTGCAGCAGACGACGTGAAAAGGGTTAACGTATGTTATTCTGCTATTTGTCGAGGCGTAATTGCACGACTGCTCGTTGGGGCACGGCGCTATCGTCAGGTTTCATGGTACGTATGTAAGCCCTCACTTCTAGGTGGAATGTCCCCATCTACAGGGTGATATTATCTGAAACCTATACAGGGGGCGAGCTATGTGGAGGTGGAGAGGGGCACCCTACATCTGCACACTCTCTCCGTTTACACGTAGAAAAACTCAGCTGGTGCACACACACAAATGCACACACACACAGACACACACACACCTGCTCCAGAGGTTCGGCAAGAAATCATGGCGTGGTTGCAAGATGGATCGGGTCCAGGAATGACAAATAATTTCATAATTTCACAAACAAATTAAACAAGTGAAGCAACACTGAATGTGGGTGAAGAAAGACTTCTAGAAATTGTAATGATGATGACCCACGGCATTATTTAGAAACAGACAGCAGACGCACATCTGTTCAAGAACAACAACACCAATCCAACTGCCATGGCCTGCACTGTTACAAGGGAATGAGGCAAAGCGTGCTGAGTGTGTGTGCGTGTGTGTGTGTGTGTGTAATGGACGCCTGCCCGTTGACTCCTAATGCCAGGTCCCTCTTTGGGATTCTTCAGCAGCACAAAGAGCTACCATGGAAGCTCGGGCCCAGCGCATGTGTGCGTCCAACCTCCCCGTCTCCGTGACCACGGGGCCTAATCCTCACAAGAAAGCCCAGGTCATTACAGCCAATCAAAGGCTCTCCTTTAGCCCTCGTGTAAACACTGAACAGCACAGACACAGGAAAGCTGATCCAGGGCCGAGCAGCGTGGAAGGCCGGGAATCAAAAGGGAGAGAGGGATCGAAACGAAGAGAGGGGGAAGAAACAGGAAGGGGGCAAAGGAGAACGGAATGAGGAGGACGTATCAGAGCAAGGGAAAACCTACGAGGAGGAGGAAAGAAGGGAGAAAACGATGGCCAGGTCAAATGTGGATTACCACCAGGTGCCCCACGGCTCCTTTCGTTCACATGATCACCGAGCGGCAGCCCCAGAGGACGTGTCAGAACACCACTCTTTTCGACACGTATCCCCTTTACCCTAGGACAGACTCAACATGTGGAAAATGCAGTAAAAAGTAAAAAAAATGTTTAAAATAAAACCACCTTCCAACAACACATTTCCCCACCTCACCCTATGTGGGTTCTGCGAGTGGGCACAGATGATGTCACTTTCCTCTTCAAAGTATCGCTAAGGCCCCCGGGAGGGAGCAGGGCGGTGGAGAATAAACAGCACTTTGGTCCACTTACTGATACAGCTTCTCCAGCAGACTCCATTCCTCTGGAGCCTTTCCAGCTCCTTGCCAACAGACAGACAACGGACATGGTGATGAATGGTCTAAAAAAAGTTCCTTATGTACCGCACTGGTCCACCAGTGTTTCCTTCTCTCCCCTCCAAACTCCCGTCCATCACTCTAGCTGTAACTGTTAAGCCTCCCCCCCCCCCCCCCTTCCAGCCCGCCCTTGCAAAACACACTTTTATTCTTTTTATGAGGGCCATTCTTCTGGCCGGGCGCACTGACAGATTTATTTGCTGGCCATCGTGTTAACACTATGAATAGCAGGATGGGCTGTGTTATGTAGATCAGTCTGGGTTACCCAGGGGACAGACGTCAGTGGAGCCATTCAGAGCTAGGTTAAAACTCAACCCCAAGGCCTCCTGTTCAGCACCGGGCCCTCTCCCTGCTTGCACCCCATCTTCCTCTTAACCAGACTCCCTCCTTTAACAATGGACCTACCCCCTCCCTGGTCCCCAACCAACCCTGTCCTGCTGTTGGTGTGCTATGGTTCCAGCTGAAGCCCCGGTCAATACCAGAACAAGGTTTAATTTACCTACACTGTGACTGGGGAGTGGTATTATTCAATCTGTTGAGTTTAAATACAGAATTGCAATTGAAGACTTTCAGGAACAAGTGATCTTCCAGAGGCGGACAAATTTGCCAACAGGTCAAGTGTAACCTTCAAGCTAACCAACAGGTCAAGTGTAACCTTCACGCTAACATTAGCATTGGATAGCGGTAGCACTTGGCCGCTGTGATCTAGAAGTGGGTCATGTGATACGGCAGATCAGATAGCCAACGCACCACACATTAGGCTGATGGTAATAAGGGTAGTAACGAGTCTCATTAGCACACGGTAAATCAATCAGCTCAATGGCAAACATTTATAATTCAGAAGGCGTGTATTGTGCTGGCTATAAGACCTGTCTGTTAAGAGGTGCCTTCTCGTCTTACAGAGTTACACGGACACACACTAGCCTCTCAGAGAAGCTAGCGTTAGTTTCAGATTCCAACATTTGGACACAATTTGAACATTTCTCATGAGGCACTTGCTCACATTCTTTGGTGGAAAAGAGAGGTTGCAGATACGTAGTGTCCAGATGCTGCTATTTGAACCTAAAGAATCTGAAGGAGGATTTTTTTTGTGGTTTTCTAAATGGTTCGTAATGAGAAACTAGGGGATTCAATCATGTACTTAAGTCAAATACCATCTCAGATTTATGCTGGTGGATGAGCTGAGTGAATTTTAAATATGGTGACACTTGACTGGATTCTCTGTTTTCCCTGAATGGGAAACAGTGCAGGCAACCAGCACTATAAAAAGCAGTCACAGTGCTCCCCAGGATGCAAGCTTGGCTTAGATAGAAAACCTCTTTATATAGAGGCTGCACTGAAGAGGAACGGAAAGGCAGGGAGTGGGGAAGTGTGGGATGGTGGAGGTATCTGCTTTCCTTGTGTGCGCTGTATACCAAACTCTTTGATATTGTGGAAAAACATGAATATTTTAGTGAATCCAGAGAAAGACGTGTAAAAATATGATATGACACATGGGGTCAAATTGGGGCTACATAACATAACCCAGTTTAAATCATTATCAATTTAGATTATTTTGTGCTGTGTCTCATTCCATTAATTGACGTATTCAGAATGGAGGACATGGGTGAAAAGTGCTTCCAAAGAAAATAAAAAATGGGCTATGAAACAAGCATGAAGATCCGTCTGGAAATCTATAGAAGCTGGTTTTAAGGCTGTCGCTTGACATAGACACAATCAACTCCTGGAAGTACCTCTGGATCTCCCCATCTCTAACTCCAAAGTCATGGAAATCCAACCTCACAACTTTATCTGTGTCAACCACCATGAACATCTCTTATTTGTGCTTGTGAAATGCACTAAAAATGTGAGATACTCTGGGGTTTCTCCTCACAAACAAAGATTTGTTGTCGTCATAAAACAGGCTTCCACAAACACAAAGCAGGGATTCCTCAGACTCAGCCCATTGAAACGTCTTCCCTTTTTATATAGAGACTGCAAATACAGACAAGACTACATTTAAGACTTAGCTGGGTTGTCTATTGCCCTTGTAATAGTTACGAGGCACAGATGTCCCATGTCCCAACATTGTGGACGCTACCTTGATCCTAGATTCAGAGATCATCAGCATCATCTTTACATTTTACGGCTACTTTGATCAAAATGTTGGTTGAATAATGGACACGCCTTACTTTTACAATTTAAACAAAATAGCCATGTTGATTGTGTTGTATTACTTACGTGGGGTGGTACAAACCAAGGACATAAAAATAAAACCTCTCACCTGAACGCTTAAATGAATGATAAAACATGTTAAATGCTGACTACAGTCATTTGGCTTAGTTTTAACATTGATACTGATCCTGGAGTGACTGGTGCTAAATGAGACCCTGGGGTACTATAATGCGAGTGAACATTGGACGATAGCTACCGAGTCTCTGCCCCTTTCCTATCCACTTTACATTGTGTTTAGTTATGTGACGGTTAATCTGATTTTAGTGAGATTGCAAGTGGAATTCTAGCCATGTGAGATCACTTGTGTATTGACGTTGTTATATATTCAGATCCGATTCGTCAGAATTAGCTGCAAGCTAATAAAGTTTGGGGGGGATTTGGGAGTGTGAATAAGTGGTGGACTGTAGCACAAATCCCCTTCTCCTACACCGACTCTAATAGCACTTATAACGCTTTGCTATTTTCACCCAGGCCTGATCCACAAGGCCTTCAATTGTTTCACTTTTTTGTTTCACTCTTGCTCTCAGAAAAAAAGAAAAAAAATAGTCTTTAACACACTAACTCAATATTCATACTGAGGTACCTTACACATGTGGATCCTTTTCCCCATTAGAGCCCACTGAGAGATCGCACTGCTTCATTAGGTTTTGTTTTTGCAGTGGCTGCATGGTTATTTACCCTACCATAATAAAAAAGTGCTGTTTTGGGACATGTTTTTCGGAAAACTTCTGCAAAGGTAACGGTGATAGTAGTGTGGGCAAGAAAAGGCCAGGGAAACAGGACGCGAGAAGTCAGTAGACCTCTAACAGTTTGCCTTACCTGACCTTCAAGTCGATTATTATTGATTCTTACGCTCAGTGAATTGCTTTTTTTAACCACACACTGCCAACAGCCAACACTCTGGCTGACATCCACCATTAGAGCGATGATTGACAGCTAATCATTATCCTCTGTGGACCCGAGCAGGGTCAGGTGAAACTAACACAGCAAAATTGCATGGGAAATAGCACAAAAAACACAAAATTCTGCCAAATATATGTGAAATATATGCGAAGAAATATATCATCCTGAGTATGTTGACTGTCATTGGGTGAATTGTTTTTCCCTTTACTCTCATGTGATTTAGGATGTCAGAACCATGGAAACACAAGCGGTGTTGCAACTATTAAACATCGAGAAGAAGAAGGGCAAATAGTAGGCTTACCTCCATGTATGGAGGCTGAAGCCAGGACACTGATCTCCGCAGACGTTGCACGGCTGGCCTCTCTGTGACTCGTCTGCAGGCTTCACCTACAGCAACACATTTCATGTTCAAGTAAAATAACAATTCTCAGCTATTACTTGTTGGTCTACTTTACTTTTGACTAATTCTACACTAAGATACTGCACTGATTCTACTACATTTCAACTAAAATATGTCCCTTTTTCTTCACTACATCCGATTATGTAGGCCTATTTACTAAAATGTCAGGTCAATCAGGGAGAATGTATGTCAATTGATTTAAATAAACTGTATTGTCAGTTCACTTCACACACTTCATTTTTCTTTTAGATATTATTTCAAAATTGCCTACACAAATGTCATAAGCAATAGGCTATATTGTGGATAGGTTAACCATCTGGAGCAAGATGAATGTTGATCATAGGTCAGCGGCCAAATAGACAACGCGATCTGTTCCATTTCATCACCGATGATGTCTATAATGAGGCTTGTGTCAGCGCCTTATCTTCACTAAACACATGGAACTGTGTGCTTCCAGCCACGGGGCAAATAATAAGAACCGACGAATCACGTCCAAGAGTGCGTAATAATGCGTAATCTATCGTTTGTTTTAATGACAATTTATATCAACATCTAAAAACTTGAACGATGACAATGTATCGAAAGCACCAAATATGCACGATAAGTTAAGTTAAGACTACATACCCATCTGCTGGAGTTTCTCTTCTTGGAACTGCGACTAAACATGACCCTCTCGTTTTTGGACCCCCCAACTTAGCAACCTAGAAACGAAGACGCAAATCAGCGACTTCAAAAGTACAGGAGCAGGTTGGTCCCAACGGCAACAGTGGACGCTCGTGTTTCCAAACAAACTCAACACATTACAGTGGGCTATACGGGTCCTATCCAATTCCCAGAGTGATTAATGAATGAAGCTTGTGTCTTCCGGATCACAGCTCCACCCTACTGCCCTCCACAGCCAAAGGGACAGGAACAGTGATACACTGGACAACTGCACCGTACATTATAAACTAAATCTCAATATGATATAATCGAACTTGTCCGTTCCTGTAGAAGTAGCTGTACGCTTTGTGATGTCGTGATTCATACAGGAATTAAGCAAGTACCATTACTTCTTGCCCACACAGTGCTTATATGCTTTTTTGTCCAACGACATAACAAAATTGACTTGCATCCACCCACGAGCATGCCACTTATTTCCTAGAGATAAGCACAGACGCACTACAATTCTACTGACATTATTCTAACTTTATCATAACATATTTGAACCAAAACATTTACCCTTTTTAAATTGATCTTAGAACATTTGTAAGAATCTCACAATGTGTATATTTCCTATAGTAATGCTCCCTCTGCAACTGCCCAGTCGACTTGATCATTGAATTATAAAAGTATTGCAGTGCTCTCAGCACAGCGTGCACTAAAAGAGGAGAGCCATAGAATCCAACGAGTTCTACAACATATTGTATCTTACAAACATGCACTCTTTTCTGCATTCTCTCTAATAGTACCAATAGTTAAGGTGGGCTAAAAAGGGCAATAATTCCCTACAAGAGCCTGATAAGCTTCCACTGAGTTCCACTGAGTATTCAATCCAACATGGTCATTATCATGCCTCCTTTGTGCCTTTTTTTTCAAACACTCTAAATGCCAGGCCGTCACAAAGCAGTGGGATGATGTGGTTGTACTCCTGAATAGCCACATCTTAAATGTCTTTGTATTGCATACGCAGAACAATAGCTGTAGAACAAGAGCGCTGCTAAAACCACAGTTGTTTCTCTCAGTTATTGCAGCAGAACGAGAAGCTGAACAGTCAGACATGCAGTCGAGGGGTGTTAAGTGGTACACTTAAGTGCTACACTTTTCAAAGGCTGGCTTGATGCTTGTGTATTTTGGAACAGGTTGCACAGTTCACCTGCATGTTGCATGTATGCTTGAATCATGTGTGAGTTGTGTTTAATGGGGGAATAACATTAACCACACACACACACACACACACACACACACACACACACACACACACACACACACACACACACACACACACACATATATACATACCCTCTCTCACTCCCTCACTTTTACATGCTCTCTCTCTCGCTCACTCTCACCCACTCACTCACACACACACTCGCTCTCTCTCACTCGCCCTCTCTGGCTCTGTCAATCTCTTATTCTTCAACTCTGTCTGTCACACTTTCATTTCCACACTCTCTCTCGCTCACTCTCTCGCTCACCCACTCACTCACTCAATCTCTCTCCCTCACTCACTCACTCACTCACTCACTCACTCAGTCACTCACTCACTTATCCACCCTCTTTCTTGCTTATTCTCACTCGCTCACTCCCCCCATTCCCTATCTCGCTAGGTTGCGGGGTAGCCCCCCGACATGAGCCGGGGCTGCGTGCTGAGCTGTGGTTCTAAGGCCTTCATGATGATCTGGAGGAATGGGGCTGATTAGGGTGGCAGACGGAGATGCCCGGAGGACCACTGTGTGATACACAACTTTCATTTTCAAGTTTTAAGGACTTTTTTGGACTACGGATTTTAAACATTGACTCGTCCTCATTTACCTACAGAGGATTGTATGCAGTTTGGGGGAATTTTCTCTTGGAACAGACTTGGTTGTGTTTCTGTCCTTTTATGGTTAATATATCAAGACAGAAATATACACATAAAGTAGCATATCTTTCACTTACTAGCTTCTTAAAAGATTTGTAATATCATTTGATCTCATACAAACCAAAGAACCGTTACTTTGCACTCAGTACCAACCTTGGGCAGCACTCATTGAATTTCGGACAATCGGGTTTAGATGGCGAAGGGACAGCCAGCGTCATTGTGACAGATGGAGGTGTTTGGGACATCTGCATCAGCCTGTGGTCCAGCAGCAGTCTAATCTGTGTGGGAAGGTCTCACAATGTACCTGAGAAACAACCACAGCTCTGTACTGTGTGTGTGTGTGTGTGTGTGTGTGTGTGTGTGTGTGTGTGTGTGTGTGTGTGTGTGTGTGTGTGTGTGTGTGTGTGTGTGTGTGTCCGTGTTAGTGAGTGTAACTACTGCTCAATCTCGCAATTATTAGTGCTATACGGAGGAGGTGCTGCTTTCTGTATCTGTGAAACAGTTTTTTGTAATGTGTCATTTCTACATTCTGCTGCAAGTTGTTACATTTGTTTGCATCTACTAATCTTTATGTCCTTTATAATGTATTGCATTAATGTGGACATAAATACAGATGTTCAGTTGTAGGTGTGCATGTGTGTGTGTGTGTGTGTTTGGTCCTGTGTTGCATTAGCAGGGTTGCACAGTGGTTACGCAATAGTCTTTACTCTTAAATCATGTCATGTCATGTCATTTCATCATGTACCCTAACAATCTAACAATAACTATAGGCAATAGACTTTGCTTTTGACATCTGACAATAAGGTGTTTGATTGCTGCAATGGTTGAGATGCTTCATAACTGTAACTGAGTAAGAGAACAGAGCCTGAGATACAGGCCAGGTATATCAGCAGCAGAGTGTGAATGGAGATAAAGGGCCAGAGGGAGAGCTGCTTTAATAGTTCCTGCCTCATGACTTGCTAATGAGAGGCTATGCTGAACAAATGCCAGAGTCAGGAGCTGAACTCACCAATAAGTGCTTGATATAGCTAACACTGTGGGATTAATAATGTGATAGTCACAAAGTTGAATAGTTCTGTAGGCTGCATTATGTAAAACAACAAACCGAGGGTCATACAAACAGAAACACACCAAAGGGACTCTGTTTAAAACTTTTTAAAATCTTGAGGAATTATAA